>NC_139219.1:298894980-300094980 GCF_055691185.1 Crinia signifera
TACATTACTGGCAGAGTGTTTTTCCAGGTTTAATTATTTTTGCCACCTTATATGTTCGTACCGTTTGACAGGAGATTTCTTAAGGGTGTAGTTTTAATTAGGATAACTCTGTCACCCAGTAACTCATATGGTCACTTCTGAATAGATATGCTCCGTTAGGGCAGGGTTAATCCTTATAAACAGTAAATAATTCACATTTGTTTCAAACTTTGAACTTGGTATAATTCAGGTGCTAGTTTACCTGTGTAATATTAATTATACATTGATGTCTTATCAGTCGAGAAGAATTTGCTTTTGCTCTCTCTCACAGAGCTACAAAGCCTTATTCGTGGGATATTTCCCCAATTTTTGTATATTCAGTACAGGGGCCGTCTGAGTACTTTGGTTCTCTCACACAGATCTACAACACATTATTGGCTGAGTACAGATGTCACCTCTAAATACCTGTGCCGTCTGGCAGATAATTTACCAATCACCCTGTTATTCCATAACCCATATAATTCCTTTTAAATAAATGTTGGCGTATTGCCTAGATAAGGACACGGTTAGGACAGGGTTAATTTATTATGGGTGGCAGACGGTTAGGATTTATATCAGAGTTGAATTTATTAAATGGGTGTACTAAATTCCCTGTAAAAATTGGCTGGATTATTGCCAGCCAAGATAGGGTTAAATAGTATCACACTGTCACAGAGTTAATGAGATAAAATGCTGATAGGTTACAAGTGATATTTCCCTGCATAGGGCTTGAGACCCATAGATCATATTCACTGACTCAATTCTCTACAAGTACGTTTTTACAGTAACATTGTTTCATTATATCAACATTCAAATATGCTTGGAAACATTTGTAGCCAGCCAAGGCTAACACGCGTTTCACAAGCTTTTGCTTCCTCAGAGCCACAAACCGAATGCCTCCTGCGTGTCATATTTATTAATTATAGTTGGCCAATCATTTGGCTTTCTTTTTGTCATGTGACATTTTAGCCCTATGGGCTTCCTCTTGTCTGCCCTCACTGGGGATACAAGTTCCGCCCTGACTCGGCGGCGTGCTCACCACGTGATCAGCGTGTGATGTCATTTTCAGATCACGTGGTGTTTCTATGCCAATCGCGGCTTTGTTTCAGCCGCAACCCGGAAGTTCGGGTTGTATACTCTGCCCCGGACTCTGCGTATTGCATAACATTCCGATTTCTTCATCGTTTTTTGATACTTTGTCTTCTAATTCCACAGGATTCCTTTATACAGCTGCGAGGACGTCTGGTATTCTCTTCCTAAGTATTCTTTTGGCTTTGTCATCAGATGGGAATTTATAGATATCATTGTTATGTATTCTCGTTATACTTGTTCAGGTCAGATAACCCTGGAATCTGGATGATCTTTCAAAATGATTATTGTCCTCAATGGTTACCGGAGTTTTCTGTGCTATTACGCCCTGTACTTGGGATATTTAAGAAGGTTTGATATTAATTATAAACCCATAGGTATAGTTTTTGTGATTTCCTATATTATGCATCTTATTATTATGCATGTATTTAGTTCCTGTTTTGGAAATGAAAGACGCTACGTTTTTAGTGAGATACATTTCAGAACATGTATCAACATAACATTATATAAGATGTTTTTATGGGGTCTGATTGGGATCCAAAAAATTTTTTTATATGCATTTGGGATATCTGATTCTAGTGTATTTTTAGTATATATGCCGATAGTGGGCATTTTTTGTTGTTTGGGATTTTTAGATTCTCAATACATTTCAGAAAACATATAGTAGCAGTACTTATATTGTAGATAATTTTGAACTAGGTTAATTTAGTTCTGAGTGGGTTTCAAGAGACATATATGAATATTCATACTCAGATGGAGAGATAATTAGAGAAATATTTAATGGCGTGAGAATTGATGGGATGGTTATTCTTGTGTAGATCCAAGCATTGGTGCGTGTCTCTAATAAATTAGATTGTGATACTATCTAAAGTTTGTACTGTGTTAATAAATTAAGATGGGTGAGGGATACTAAACAAAAAATAAATTAAGTGGTGCACATCATGTGAGTGGGTATGGGGGGATATAGGATGTGGGAAAAAGGGATTTGGAAGAGCATGAGGGAAGTGTTAACGTGAAAGTGATATAATTGGAAGATGGAGATTATGTCTCCAATGTATTATCTCTGTGTGGAAGACTTATTCATTAACTAAGTGATGCTTGGGCTCCTACTTAATAGGGTATCCAAGCATCTAGAGATATGGTGATCATCACTAATAAATAATAGCGACTATACATGATATTATATTGTTTTAATCTTGAGTTATTTATTTTAGGTTGTGAATCCAGTGCTACAATGTGTTCGTGTTCAGGGATCTACTGCATTTGGTAAGTATTTTCTTCCCATATTTTTACCACTTCTTACTTCTTTTTTTCTTCTCTATTTTTCATGTTTTTCATATTTTTAGGTCATTTTTAAGGTAGGTCTAGGATGTTATAATTCGATTTATAAAGTGTTTGATTAGTTTTGTCGCTGGGAGACTTTCACATTGGAGGTTATTCCCATTTTACGGAGGAGAGAAGACTTTCACATTGGGGATTATTCTCATTTTACGGAGGGGGGGAGGAGAGGAATTCGGAAAGGGGGTTTATCAAAGATATGGTAGATAGCTGTTGCTCTCATTTAGGCCTTTCGGAGTCAGACAATCCATTAAATAGATCATTTTGGTTTCTGTTTTGAGCAGTTCTTTATCTAGGTCACCACCTCTTATTCCGAGCTTTACGTGGACCATTCCAAATACTTTAAGATTTTTTGGGTCACTGTTGTGAGACTTAAGAAAATGTTTCGCTACAGGAGTAAGTGTTTTGAATTTTCTCTGATCACTAATGGCATTCCGAATGGTGCTTACATGCTCCAGTGTTCTTACTTTCAGGGCTCTGCTGGTTTTTCCGATGTAAGATTTTCCACACGGGCATTGAAGGTGATATATCACCCCTATGCTAGTACACGTTATATGGTCGTTTATATTCCACTTTTTCCCAAATCTGTCGATGTAATATTGGGTTGTCTCCATATACTGGCAAGCTTTACATTTTCCACAGCATTTTGATCCTTTTCTTGTTATTTCTACTTTCGGTTCTGATAGATGGCTATGTACCAATGTGTCTTTTATGGTTCTTGACTTCCGCCAGCTCATCTGTACTTTAGCAGGTAGAATCTCTTTGAGATCTTTATCTGTTTCGAGGATTGGCCAGTGTTTCTGGAGAATCGTTCTAATTTGTCTCCAATCTTCATTAAAGGTTCCAATGAACCTAACTGGTTCTTCCTTGATTTCCCGTTTTTTAGGGACCAGGAGGGTTTCTCGTGGGATTTCCTCAATTGATTTCATAGATTTTTTAATTAGTTTTTTACTATACCCTCTCTCAATGAAGCGGTTTCTTAATTCTTCCTGTCTCATATCGAAAGTTTCCGGGTCCGAACAGTTTCGTTTGATACGAATTAATTCGCCCTTGGGTATAGCCCTGATGGTGCTCGGCAAATGAGAACTAGTAGCGTGTAAAATGCTGTTGGTGGAGGTTTCTTTCCTATACACGTCTGTTTGGATCTTTCCTTCCTCATCGATCGAAATGGTCAGGTCTAGGAAGTTGATAGTTCTCTGACTCGCTTCTAGGGTAAGTTTGAGATTGAGGTTGTTTTGATTTAATAACGAGATAAATTCATTTAGATCTTGTTTCCCTCCTTCCCACAGTATCAGAATATCATCTATATATCTTAAAAAGATTAAGATGTTAGCTGTATACTGTTCATGTTGTTCATGAAAAACTACTTCTCTTTCCCACCACCCCAGGTAGAGGTTGGCATAGGTAGGGGCACATGCCGTCCCCATTGCCGTCCCTCTCACCTGGAGGTAGTGGGCGCCATCACAAGTGAAGTAGTTTTTGGTCAGGATAAACTTAAGTGACTCAATTAGGAAGTTGTTGAATTCCTGATTTTGGTTCATTTGTAGGAAGTACTGGGTGGCTGCTATGCCGTTATCATGACCTATGCTGGTATAGAGACTTTCTACGTCACATGTGACTAGCCAAGTGCCCTCAGGGACCGTCAGATTTTCCAGCTTTTTCAGGACATCCATCGTGTCTCTTAGGTGTTAGTAGCAAATTTACTACAGAGTATACCAACTTGATAGATCAAGCCCTCACCAACCAAATCATCAGCAAAAATGATCATTCATTTCTAAAGATGGAAAAGCCTAAGACCCCGACGCTATACTTGCTACCTAAAATCCATAAAAACGAAAACAATCCTCCAGGTAGACCAATTCTGTCAGGCATGGGAAGCCTGACAGAAAAACTCAGTATATATGTAGACCAACACCTACGTCAACATGTGACAGCACTGCCCTCACACCTAAGAGACACGATGGATGTCCTGAAAAAGCTGGAAAATCTGACGGTCCCTGAGGGCACTTGGCTAGTCACATGTGACGTAGAAAGTCTCTATACCAGCATAGGTCATGATAACGGCATAGCAGCCACCCAGTACTTCCTACAAATGAACCAAAATCAGGAATTCAACAACTTCCTAATTGAGTCACTTAAGTTTATCCTGACCAAAAACTACTTCACTTGTGATGGCGCCCACTACCTCCAGGTGAGAGGGACGGCAATGGGGACGGCATGTGCCCCTACCTATGCCAACCTCTACCTGGGGTGGTGGGAAAGAGAAGTAGTTTTTCATGAACAACATGAACAGTATACAGCTAACATCTTAATCTTTTTAAGATATATAGATGATATTCTGATACTGTGGGAAGGAGGGAAACAAGATCTAAATGAATTTATCTCGTTATTAAATCAAAACAACCTCAATCTCAAACTTACCCTAGAAGCGAGTCAGAGAACTATCAACTTCCTAGACCTGACCATTTCGATCGATGAGGAAGGAAAGATCCAAACAGACGTGTATAGGAAAGAAACCTCCACCAACAGCATTTTACACGCTACTAGTTCTCATTTGCCGAGCACCATCAGGGCTATACCCAAGGGCGAATTAATTCGTATCAAACGAAACTGTTCGGACCCGGAAACTTTCGATATGAGACAGGAAGAATTAAGAAACCGCTTCATTGAGAGAGGGTATAGTAAAAAACTAATTAAAAAATCTATGAAATCAATTGAGGAAATCCCACGAGAAACCCTCCTGGTCCCTAAAAAACGGGAAATCAAGGAAGAACCAGTTAGGTTCATTGGAACCTTTAATGAAGATTGGAGACAAATTAGAACGATTCTCCAGAAACACTGGCCAATCCTCGAAACAGATAAAGATCTCAAAGAGATTCTACCTGCTAAAGTACAGATGAGCTGGCGGAAGTCAAGAACCATAAAAGACACATTGGTACATAGCCATCTATCAGAACCGAAAGTAGAAATAACAAGAAAAGGATCAAAATGCTGTGGAAAATGTAAAGCTTGCCAGTATATGGAGACAACCCAATATTACATCGACAGATTTGGGAAAAAGTGGAATATAAACGACCATATAACGTGTACTAGCATAGGGGTGATATATCACCTTCAATGCCCGTGTGGAAAATCTTACATCGGAAAAACCAGCAGAGCCCTGAAAGTAAGAACACTGGAGCATGTAAGCACCATTCGGAATGCCATTAGTGATCAGAGAAAATTCAAAACACTTACTCCTGTAGCGAAACATTTTCTTAAGTCTCACAACAGTGACCCAAAAAATCTTAAAGTATTTGGAATGGTCCACGTAAAGCTCGGAATAAGAGGTGGTGACCTAGATAAAGAACTGCTCAAAACAGAAACCAAAATGATCTATTTAATGGATTGTCTGACTCCGAAAGGCCTAAATGAGAGCAACAGCTATCTACCATATCTTTGATAAACCCCCTTTCCGAATTCCTCTCCTCCCCCCCTCCGTAAAATGAGAATAATCCCCAATGTGAAAGTCTTCTCTCCTCCGTAAAATGGGAATAACCTCCAATGTGAAAGTCTCCCAGCGACAAAACTAATCAAACACTTTATAAATCGAATTATAACATCCTAGACCTACCTTAAAAATGACCTAAAAATATGAAAAACATGAAAAATAGAGAAGAAAAAAAGAAGTAAGAAGTGGTAAAAATATGGGAAGAAAATACTTACCAAATGCAGTAGATCCCTGAACACGAACACATTGTAGCACTGGATTCACAACCTAAAATAAATAACTCAAGATTAAAACAATATAATATCATGTATAGTCGCTATTATTTATTAGTGATGATCACCATATCTCTAGATGCTTGGATACCCTATTAAGTAGGAGCCCAAGCATCACTTAGTTAATGAATAAGTCTTCCACACAGAGATAATACATTGGAGACATAATCTCCATCTTCCAATTATATCACTTTCACGTTAACACTTCCCTCATGCTCTTCCAAATCCCTTTTTCCCACATCCTATATCCCCCCATACCCACTCACATGATGTGCACCACTTAATTTATTTTTTGTTTAGTATCCCTCACCCATCTTAATTTATTAACACAGTACAAACTTTAGATAGTATCACAATCTAATTTATTAGAGACACGCACCAATGCTTGGATCTACACAAGAATAACCATCCCATCAATTCTCACGCCATTAAATATTTCTCTAATTATCTCTCCATCTGAGTATGAATATTCATATATGTCTCTTGAAACCCACTCAGAACTAAATTAACCTAGTTCAAAATTATCTACAATATAAGTACTGCTACTATATGTTTTCTGAAATGTATTGAGAATCTAAAAATCCCAAACAACAAAAAATGCCCACTATCGGCATATATACTAAAAATACACTAGAATCAGATATCCCAAATGCATATAAAAAAATTTTTTGGATCCCAATCAGACCCCATAAAAACATCTTATATAATGTTATGTTGATACATGTTCTGAAATGTATCTCACTAAAAACGTAGCGTCTTTCATTTCCAAAACAGGAACTAAATACATGCATAATAATAAGATGCATAATATAGGAAATCACAAAAACTATACCTATGGGTTTATAATTAATATCAAACCTTCTTAAATATCCCAAGTACAGGGCGTAATAGCACAGAAAACTCCGGTAACCATTGAGGACAATAATCATTTTGAAAGATCATCCAGATTCCAGGGTTATCTGACCTGAACAAGTATAACGAGAATACATAACAATGATATCTATAAATTCCCATCTGATGACAAAGCCAAAAGAATACTTAGGAAGAGAATACCAGACGTCCTCGCAGCTGTATAAAGGAATCCTGTGGAATTAGAAGACAAAGTATCAAAAAACGATGAAGAAATCGGAATGTTATGCAATACGCAGAGTCCGGGGCAGAGTATACAACCCGAACTTCCGGGTTGCGGCTGAAACAAAGCCGCGATTGGCATAGAAACACCACGTGATCTGAAAATGACATCACACGCTGATCACGTGGTGAGCACGCCGCCGAGTCAGGGCGGAACTTGTATCCCCAGTGAGGGCAGACAAGAGGAAGCCCATAGGGCTAAAATGTCACATGACAAAAAGAAAGCCAAATGATTGGCCAACTATAATTAATAAATATGACACGCAGGAGGCATTCGGTTTGTGGCTCTGAGGAAGCAAAAGCTTGTGAAACGCGTGTTAGCCTTGGCTGGCTACAAATGTTTCCAAGCATATTTGAATGTTGATATAATGAAACAATGTTGCTGTAAAAACGTACTTGTAGAGAATTGAGTCAGTGAATATGATCTATGGGTCTCAAGCCCTATGCAGGGAAATATCACTTGTAACCTATCAGCATTTTATCTCATTAACTCTGTGACAGTGTGATACTATTTAACCCTATCTTGGCTGGCAATAATCCAGCCAATTTTTACAGGGAATTTAGTACACCCATTTAATAAATTCAACTCTGATATAAATCCTAACCGTCTGCCACCCATAATAAATTAACCCTGTCCTAACCGTGTCCTTATCTAGGCAATACGCCAACATTTATTTAAAAGGAATTATATGGGTTATGGAATAACAGGGTGATTGGTAAATTATCTGCCAGACGGCACAGGTATTTAGAGGTGACATCTGTACTCAGCCAATAATGTGTTGTAGATCTGTGTGAGAGAACCAAAGTACTCAGACGGCCCCTGTACTGAATATACAAAAATTGGGGAAATATCCCACGAATAAGGCTTTGTAGCTCTGTGAGAGAGAGCAAAAGCAAATTCTTCTCGACTGATAAGACATCAATGTATAATTAATATTACACAGGTAAACTAGCACCTGAATTATACCAAGTTCAAAGTTTGAAACAAATGTGAATTATTTACTGTTTATAAGGATTAACCCTGCCCTAACGGAGCATATCTATTCAGAAGTGACCATATGAGTTACTGGGTGACAGAGTTATCCTAATTAAAACTACACCCTTAAGAAATCTCCTGTCAAACGGTACGAACATATAAGGTGGCAAAAATAATTAAACCTGGAAAAACACTCTGCCAGTAATGTCTTACAGTTCCGTGAGAGGGAACTGAAAAGGTCAAAGATACGAGGCGGCCTGTATATTTTATAGGAACAAAGACTAAAGTATCCTATCAATATTAATATCTTTAACTCTATGAGAGAGAGTTAAAAGACTCACACAATAGACTCCACTCAATCGGACTAAGATAACACAAAAATGCTGGTATCTATACAGATGAAATCCTTCTAGACTGGGAATTAAAACCCTAAGAAGGATACGAGGTACCGATATTTATTCGCACTGTCCCCATGAAATGAGATCTAAAAACCTCAAATACTGAGATATACCCACTATTGTTATATGGAAAGTGGGAATTAAAACCCACAATTTGATAACAAGTGCTAAATATCTTGAGACACCAAACCCTGTCAAAGTGGGAATTTAAAACCCCCCAAAATAAAGGGACCCTGAGAGATAGATCACACTCAGAACTGGGAATTAAAACCCGGATATATATGTATATACTATAAATCTCTCCAGAGTGGGAATTAATTACCACAGAGGCGGACAAGACATAACACCTCTCAGACGGAGAATTGAATTCAAACATCCGTATAAAGATTCACTACAGTACCCAATTGCAGCAAACTTGTAGCCAGCCAAAGGGAAACCTTTTATCCCTATCCAAATCACAATTTCCTATCTTTCGTGCAACCAGCACGTCACATGTATGTTATATGTATGTACGTTATAAGTCCATTTTAACCCCTTAAAATTTTCACAAGTCTCAGAAGGAGACCATCCTGTGAAGTTCTATATATTAAAAAACCATCACAGGCTGTGGGTCTCTCTTCTTCTTAGATGATAATACTAATAAAAGTTATATTTTAATAACAACCCCCTCTCCTGTATTTGGGGCCATTGCCTGTCTCCAGACACAGACTATTCTTTGGTGTGCATCCATAGCGCAATTCTTTTCCTTTCTTTATTCTCCATGTACATTATATTGCCTGGATAGCACCCATCGCCTGAACACAAAACCAAGGCGACGAACTCTATAATAGGAATACCTATCCATTATTATTCAGTGTGTGCGGACCCTTAACCTCCCCTCTCCCCTTACCTTGTATTGATTGCATATATACTGTGAAAACAGTTTCCAAGGGAGTCCAGCACCATATATTCAAAAAGTAAGAACAATTTAACCATCATTGTATATATCTACTTAACAAACCGAAATCTCCTGCAAATATGTCAAACTTTAGCCTAGCGAAAGATCTGGAAAATAGGCGAGATAAGCTAAGGAATGATATAAACTCAGTCTTTACAGACAACCCGGACAGATTGGACTACACTACAACTAATTGGTCTGATGACCTATTTTCATTAAAGTCTGCTCTTATGAAACAGAGCAAAACTCTATGGAACAGAACAACATTTGATAACTACCTTAAACACAATCTGATTCCAAGGGGCCTGAGGCCCAGATTATTTCCGGCATACGAATTGGCAAATGAGGAACTGAAGAAAAATTGGGAATCCACATTATTACAGTGTTCAAGAGAACTCATTAAAATACTAATGAAACACGATGAGATTATTCTATCTGAATTAACTCAAGAAATCTCAAGGCTGGGAGAAAAACTGAAGAGTTTTGAAGAATTAGAACAATTCCAACTAAGATATGAGAAATATCAGAAAGAAATCGAGGAATATGAGAAAGAGATAATAGAACGAAAGAGACGCAAATTCCAACGCGATAAAACCGATTTCTCAACGAACAAAGTCTTCAAATGGAACACACGACCCCAGAGACAAACCAATACAAACAGCAATATGTCAAACTATTCTACATCAGAAGTAGACTCCTCGGACGGAGAGAGACGAAGCAATCAATACCAGAACCCAAAAAGACATTTTTTAGGTCAAGGCCGCAAGGAGAACAAGGAGTATGGAGAAAGATCAGGAGGGGCAAGGGGAGGCAGGAGAAAAAGAGAGTCGCTCGATTGGAGAGACGAGCCCAGAGAGAGAAGACGGTTCAAAGAATAACATCACCGAATACATCATCAGACACTCTCAAAATAGTAAATTTAACCAACAGGACTCTTACTAATGACCAACAAACAATCCTCAAAAAAGGCTTATCTTTCTCACCTACACAAAATATGCAAAGATTCGAAACAGAAAAAGATCTTAATCTCTTCACAAGAAAAATACTGTTGAAGAAATTCTTTGCAAATCAATCAAGACTGCGAAAGGAAGAGAGAGATCTCAGGGCAGCAGTAGGCACAACATCAGAGACCACTAATACCCTCATACCCTCACTCCATGCCCCCATGACACCCATTAATACAGAAGAAATAGAACTTGAGGAAATGCTTGCCCTCCAAATACTGGAGGAACTTGCCATGGAGACAGGAGAAGAGAGAGGTCCCCCATTGGAACCATATGATAAGAATAAAATCAAGAAAAAATCCAGCTTCCTACCAGACCCGGGTATTTGCCCGCAGGTACAAATATTTCAGAATCTAGTATCCAAAGATCTAGATGACCTATTCAGGACCAACAATAATAGAAAAAGAGGGAACATAACCAAAGAAGAAAGAGAAGCACTTAGAGAGATGGAAAAATGGGAAGACACGGTTATCAAACCGTCTGATAAAGGCGGAAATGTGGTACTGTGGCCTAGAGATAAATACCTTTTAGAATTGAAACGCCAACTCACTGACACCGAATGCTACAAAAGGCTAACATTCAATCCTAGTAGCAAATTTACTACAGAGTATACCAACTTGATAGATCAAGCCCTCACCAACCAAATCATCAGCAAAAATGATCATTCATTTCTAAAGATGGAAAAGCCTAAGACCCCGACGCTATACTTGCTACCTAAAATCCATAAAAACGAAAACAATCCTCCAGGTAGACCAATTCTGTCAGGCATGGGAAGCCTGACAGAAAAACTCAGTATATATGTAGACCAACACCTACGTCAACATGTGACAGCACTGCCCTCACACCTAAGAGACACGATGGATGTCCTGAAAAAGCTGGAAAATCTGACGGTCCCTGAGGGCACTTGGCTAGTCACATGTGACGTAGAAAGTCTCTATACCAGCATAGGTCATGATAACGGCATAGCAGCCACCCAGTACTTCCTACAAATGAACCAAAATCAGGAATTCAACAACTTCCTAATTGAGTCACTTAAGTTTATCCTGACCAAAAACTACTTCACTTGTGATGGCGCCCACTACCTCCAGGTGAGAGGGACGGCAATGGGGACGGCATGTGCCCCTACCTATGCCAACCTCTACCTGGGGTGGTGGGAAAGAGAAGTAGTTTTTCATGAACAACATGAACAGTATACAGCTAACATCTTAATCTTTTTAAGATATATAGATGATATTCTGATACTGTGGGAAGGAGGGAAACAAGATCTAAATGAATTTATCTCGTTATTAAATCAAAACAACCTCAATCTCAAACTTACCCTAGAAGCGAGTCAGAGAACTATCAACTTCCTAGACCTGACCATTTCGATCGATGAGGAAGGAAAGATCCAAACAGACGTGTATAGGAAAGAAACCTCCACCAACAGCATTTTACACGCTACTAGTTCTCATTTGCCGAGCACCATCAGGGCTATACCCAAGGGCGAATTAATTCGTATCAAACGAAACTGTTCGGACCCGGAAACTTTCGATATGAGACAGGAAGAATTAAGAAACCGCTTCATTGAGAGAGGGTATAGTAAAAAACTAATTAAAAAATCTATGAAATCAATTGAGGAAATCCCACGAGAAACCCTCCTGGTCCCTAAAAAACGGGAAATCAAGGAAGAACCAGTTAGGTTCATTGGAACCTTTAATGAAGATTGGAGACAAATTAGAACGATTCTCCAGAAACACTGGCCAATCCTCGAAACAGATAAAGATCTCAAAGAGATTCTACCTGCTAAAGTACAGATGAGCTGGCGGAAGTCAAGAACCATAAAAGACACATTGGTACATAGCCATCTATCAGAACCGAAAGTAGAAATAACAAGAAAAGGATCAAAATGCTGTGGAAAATGTAAAGCTTGCCAGTATATGGAGACAACCCAATATTACATCGACAGATTTGGGAAAAAGTGGAATATAAACGACCATATAACGTGTACTAGCATAGGGGTGATATATCACCTTCAATGCCCGTGTGGAAAATCTTACATCGGAAAAACCAGCAGAGCCCTGAAAGTAAGAACACTGGAGCATGTAAGCACCATTCGGAATGCCATTAGTGATCAGAGAAAATTCAAAACACTTACTCCTGTAGCGAAACATTTTCTTAAGTCTCACAACAGTGACCCAAAAAATCTTAAAGTATTTGGAATGGTCCACGTAAAGCTCGGAATAAGAGGTGGTGACCTAGATAAAGAACTGCTCAAAACAGAAACCAAAATGATCTATTTAATGGATTGTCTGACTCCGAAAGGCCTAAATGAGAGCAACAGCTATCTACCATATCTTTGATAAACCCCCTTTCCGAATTCCTCTCCTCCCCCCCTCCGTAAAATGAGAATAATCCCCAATGTGAAAGTCTTCTCTCCTCCGTAAAATGGGAATAACCTCCAATGTGAAAGTCTCCCAGCGACAAAACTAATCAAACACTTTATAAATCGAATTATAACATCCTAGACCTACCTTAAAAATGACCTAAAAATATGAAAAACATGAAAAATAGAGAAGAAAAAAAGAAGTAAGAAGTGGTAAAAATATGGGAAGAAAATACTTACCAAATGCAGTAGATCCCTGAACACGAACACATTGTAGCACTGGATTCACAACCTAAAATAAATAACTCAAGATTAAAACAATATAATATCATGTATAGTCGCTATTATTTATTAGTGATGATCACCATATCTCTAGATGCTTGGATACCCTATTAAGTAGGAGCCCAAGCATCACTTAGTTAATGAATAAGTCTTCCACACAGAGATAATACATTGGAGACATAATCTCCATCTTCCAATTATATCACTTTCACGTTAACACTTCCCTCATGCTCTTCCAAATCCCTTTTTCCCACATCCTATATCCCCCCATACCCACTCACATGATGTGCACCACTTAATTTATTTTTTGTTTAGTATCCCTCACCCATCTTAATTTATTAACACAGTACAAACTTTAGATAGTATCACAATCTAATTTATTAGAGACACGCACCAATGCTTGGATCTACACAAGAATAACCATCCCATCAATTCTCACGCCATTAAATATTTCTCTAATTATCTCTCCATCTGAGTATGAATATTCATATATGTCTCTTGAAACCCACTCAGAACTAAATTAACCTAGTTCAAAATTATCTACAATATAAGTACTGCTACTATATGTTTTCTGAAATGTATTGAGAATCTAAAAATCCCAAACAACAAAAAATGCCCACTATCGGCATATATACTAAAAATACACTAGAATCAGATATCCCAAATGCATATAAAAAAATTTTTTGGATCCCAATCAGACCCCATAAAAACATCTTATATAATGTTATGTTGATACATGTTCTGAAATGTATCTCACTAAAAACGTAGCGTCTTTCATTTCCAAAACAGGAACTAAATACATGCATAATAATAAGATGCATAATATAGGAAATCACAAAAACTATACCTATGGGTTTATAATTAATATCAAACCTTCTTAAATATCCCAAGTACAGGGCGTAATAGCACAGAAAACTCCGGTAACCATTGAGGACAATAATCATTTTGAAAGATCATCCAGATTCCAGGGTTATCTGACCTGAACAAGTATAACGAGAATACATAACAATGATATCTATAAATTCCCATCTGATGACAAAGCCAAAAGAATACTTAGGAAGAGAATACCAGACGTCCTCGCAGCTGTATAAAGGAATCCTGTGGAATTAGAAGACAAAGTATCAAAAAACGATGAAGAAATCGGAATGTTATGCAATACGCAGAGTCCGGGGCAGAGTATACAACCCGAACTTCCGGGTTGCGGCTGAAACAAAGCCGCGATTGGCATAGAAACACCACGTGATCTGAAAATGACATCACACGCTGATCACGTGGTGAGCACGCCGCCGAGTCAGGGCGGAACTTGTATCCCCAGTGAGGGCAGACAAGAGGAAGCCCATAGGGCTAAAATGTCACATGACAAAAAGAAAGCCAAATGATTGGCCAACTATAATTAATAAATATGACACGCAGGAGGCATTCGGTTTGTGGCTCTGAGGAAGCAAAAGCTTGTGAAACGCGTGTTAGCCTTGGCTGGCTACAAATGTTTCCAAGCATATTTGAATGTTGATATAATGAAACAATGTTGCTGTAAAAACGTACTTGTAGAGAATTGAGTCAGTGAATATGATCTATGGGTCTCAAGCCCTATGCAGGGAAATATCACTTGTAACCTATCAGCATTTTATCTCATTAACTCTGTGACAGTGTGATACTATTTAACCCTATCTTGGCTGGCAATAATCCAGCCAATTTTTACAGGGAATTTAGTACACCCATTTAATAAATTCAACTCTGATATAAATCCTAACCGTCTGCCACCCATAATAAATTAACCCTGTCCTAACCGTGTCCTTATCTAGGCAATACGCCAACATTTATTTAAAAGGAATTATATGGGTTATGGAATAACAGGGTGATTGGTAAATTATCTGCCAGACGGCACAGGTATTTAGAGGTGACATCTGTACTCAGCCAATAATGTGTTGTAGATCTGTGTGAGAGAACCAAAGTACTCAGACGGCCCCTGTACTGAATATACAAAAATTGGGGAAATATCCCACGAATAAGGCTTTGTAGCTCTGTGAGAGAGAGCAAAAGCAAATTCTTCTCGACTGATAAGACATCAATGTATAATTAATATTACACAGGTAAACTAGCACCTGAATTATACCAAGTTCAAAGTTTGAAACAAATGTGAATTATTTACTGTTTATAAGGATTAACCCTGCCCTAACGGAGCATATCTATTCAGAAGTGACCATATGAGTTACTGGGTGACAGAGTTATCCTAATTAAAACTACACCCTTAAGAAATCTCCTGTCAAACGGTACGAACATATAAGGTGGCAAAAATAATTAAACCTGGAAAAACACTCTGCCAGTAATGTCTTACAGTTCCGTGAGAGGGAACTGAAAAGGTCAAAGATACGAGGCGGCCTGTATATTTTATAGGAACAAAGACTAAAGTATCCTATCAATATTAATATCTTTAACTCTATGAGAGAGAGTTAAAAGACTCACACAATAGACTCCACTCAATCGGACTAAGATAACACAAAAATGCTGACATCTATACAGATGAAATCCTTCTAGACTGGGAATTAAAACCCTAAGAAGGATACGAGGTACCGATATTTATTCGCACTGTCCCCATGAAATGAGATCTAAAAACCTCAAATACTGAGATATACCCACTATTGTTATATGGAAAGTGGGAATTAAAACCCACAATTTGATAACAAGTGCTGAATATCTTGAGACACCAAACCCTGTCAAAGTGGGAATTTAAAACCCCCCAAAATAAAGGGACCCTGAGAGATAGATCACACTCAGAACTGGGAATTAAAACCCGGATATATATGTATATACTATAAATCTCTCCAGAGTGGGAATTAATTACCACAGAGGCGGACAAGACATAACACCTCTCAGACGGAGAATTGAATTCAAACATCCGTATAAAGATTCACTACAGTACCCAATTGCAGCAAACTTGTAGCCAGCCAAAGGGAAACCTTTTATCCCTATCCAAATCACAATTTCCTATCTTTCGTGCAACCAGCACGTCACATGTATGTTATATGTATGTACGTTATAAGTCCATTTTAACCCCTTAAAATTTTCACAAGTCTCAGAAGGAGACCATCCTGTGAAGTTCTATATATTAAAAAACCATCACAGGCTGTGGGTCTCTCTTCTTCTTAGATGATAATACTAATAAAAGTTATATTTTAATAACAACCCCCTCTCCTGTATTTGGGGCCATTGCCTGTCTCCAGACACAGACTATTCTTTGGTGTGCATCCATAGCGCAATTCTTTTCCTTTCTTTATTCTCCATGATCTGTGCATGGTTCTGTCCAAAAAAAGGCTAAAAGTTAAAGTAAAAAAAAAAAACGGCGTGGGGTCCCCCCTCCAGAGCATAACCAGCCCCGGGCTGAAAGAGCCGGTCCTGGTTTCATAAAATCACAGGAACAAACAAGTTGGGGTTCCGTGCATTTTATAAAACCAGCACCAGGCTCAAGGGCCGGTCCTGGTTCCCAAAATACGGGGGACAAAATGACTAGGGGTCCCCCGTATTTCAAGAACCAGCACCGGGCCCAACCAGCCAGCAGGGTAATGCCACAGCCGGGGGGAGACTTTTTATACAAGTCCCCCCGGCCAAAGCATTTAGCCCTCTGACCGGTCAGCATGGGCAGGGGTCCTGGGGGAGTGGGGACCCCCCCAAAGAAGGGGTCCCCCCCCTCCAGAACTTACCAGCCCATGCTGAAGCCCGGGGCTGTCCTCGATGCCCCTGGGCGGTGGGCATCGAGCTGATATTTGGTGTAAAAAAATAGATAAACTATTGTTTTTTACTGTGGCACTACAAGTGCCAGCAAGCCTCCCCAGCAAGCTGGGACTTGGAGAACCACAAGTCCCAGCCTGCTGGGCATTAAAGGGCCCGCTGGCACTTGTAGTTCCACAGTTAAAAAAATAGTGCACAAAACACACTGACACACATTTTAAATAAAACTTTAATACACACATTACACACATACTAATACTTACCTATCTTCTTCCCGTAGGTAGCCCTGGTCCTGATGTCCTCCGGTCCTGTGTCGGCGTTCCTCTTCATGTCGACGTCCTTCTTGAAGTCGACGTCCCTGTCGGCGATGGCGTCCGGTGTCCGGGTCCGACGAAATCCATGGAGGAAGCTGTGGAAGGAAACCATACTCACCTGTCCCAGCGCGACGTAGTCCAGGTAAGGGTCTTGGAAAAAAAACAAACCGACACCCGAATCCAAGCGGACACGACGGAGACGCACGTGTGTTTGTTTACATCGTGCGGCTCCGCCTCCCGAATGCCGCTATTGGCCGCCTTGCGGCCTAGCGGCTCCTGATTGGCCGCTAGGCCGCAAGGCGGCCAATAGCGGCATTCGGGAGGCGGAGCCGCACGATGTAAACACCGTGCGTCTCCGTCGTGTCCGCTTGGATTCGGGTGTCGGTTTGTTTTTTTTCCAAGACCCTTACCTGGACTACGTCGCGCTGGGACAGGTGAGTATGGTTTCCTTCCACAGCTTCCTCCATGGATTTCGTCGGACCCGGACACCGGACGCCATCGCCGACAGGGACGTCGACTTCAAGAAGGACGTCGACATGAAGAGGAACGCCGACACAGGACCGGAGGACATCAGGACCAGGGCTACCTACGGGAAGAAGATAGGTAAGTATTAGTATGTGTGTAATGTGTGTATTAAAGTTTTATTTAAAATGTGTGTCAGTGTGTTTTGTGCACTATTTTTTTAACTGTGGAACTACAAGTGCCAGCGGGCCCTTTAATGCCCAGCAGGCTGGGACTTGTGGTTCTCCAAGTCCCAGCTTGCTGGGGAGGCTTGCTGGCACTTGTAGTGCCACAGTAAAAAACAATAGTTTATCTATTTTTTTACACCAAATATCAGCTCGATGCCCACCGCCCAGGGGCATCGAGGACAGCCCCGGGCTTCAGCATGGGCTGGTAAGTTCTGGAGGGGGGGGACCCCTTCTTTGGGGGGGTCCCCACTCCCCCAGGACCCCTGCCCATGCTGACCGGTCAGAGGGCCCACTCCCCCAGGACCCCTGCCCATGCTTTGGCCGGGGGGACTTGTATAAAAAGTCTCCCCCCGGCTGTGGCATTACCCTGCTGGCTGGTTGGGCCCGGTGCTGGTTCTTGAAATACGGGGGACCCCTAGTCATTTTGTCCCCCGTATTTTGGGAACCAGGACCGGCCCTTGAGCCTGGTGCTGGTTTTATAAAATGCACGGAACCCCAACTTGTTTGTTCCTGTGATTTTATGAAACCAGGACCGGCTCTTTCAGCCCGGGGCTGGTTATGCTCTGGAGGGGGGACCCCACGCCGTTTTTTTTTTTAATTTTATTTTTTTACCCAAAATCGCATATATGAAAATGCGCACATTTTCATGACTGAAAATGCGCACATTTTCATGACTGGAAATCGCGGCAAATCGCATTTTTTGCCGCTAATTCGCATCTCATTACATATGCGAATTCGCGGCAAAAAACGCGATTTTTAAAGGTGCGATTTGGTGCGATTTTTTTTTAGTCTAAAAAAACGCACCCTATTACATTTCGCCCCAGGCGTTGGAACAATATTTACGTTGTTTCGTGTCCAAATGCCAGAGCAATTCGGCGGAGCTGTTACCTTTGGCTGAGTTCGCCTATAACAACGCCTATCATGTGGCATCCAAGAAGTCTCCTTTTTTGTGCAATTTCGGATTTCATCCCAAGTGTAATTCTTTTGATGTCCCCATGGATACTTCTTGGTCTTCTTCCTCTGCAGTTGCTCTCCTTCAAAGGGCTTGGAAGAAGGTGCATCTTGCCCTTAGGCAATCCGCAGCACGTTCCAAGATATTTTTTGACAGACACAGAAGACCGTGTTCTTTCCAAGTTGGGCAAAGAGTCTGGCTGTCAACTCGACATATTAAACTTCGTCAAAGATGTCCCAAATTGGGACCCAAGTTTATCGGGCCCTTCTTGATTACCGAACAAATCAATCCGGTGGCATTCAGGCTACGGCTACCCAGGTCTTTAAGAATTAATAGTGTCTTTCATTGTTCCCTTCTCAAACCAGTTTTAAGTAATTCTCGCTCCTTGCCCCTCCAAAGTCGCAAGCCCCTCATTGTTCAGGGACACAAGGAGTTTATTGTTGAACGTGTCTTGGATTCCAAAGTGGTCCGGGGGAAACTGAAGTTTCTGGTCCATTGGAAGGGCTTTGGGGACGAAGAAAGGTCGTGGGTACCGGATAGGTTTCTTCACGCGCCCAGGTTAAAGGCAGAATTCTTTAAGAGGTTTCCGTCCAAACCCGGGTCTGAGGGTTCGGTGACCCCTCCTCAAGGGGGGGGTACTGTTAGGAGCAGCGCGGGCTGCGCGGCTCCGGGGGCCCGTGGGCGACGCTCCCCGGCTGTTGCTAGGTGGCCAGGACGCCCTCGCGTCATTCCCGTTGCGCTTCCGCCGGATGCGGGTGCAAGTAGCACTGCTCCGGCTAGTCTTTCTCCCTGCGCCCCGGCTGTTGCCAGGCAGCCGGGACGCCGCCGCGTCATCAGTCCCGCACTTCCGCCGGACGTTGACGTGCGCTCAGCGGTGTCCTCTCAATTCCTTCCTCCTCTGCCGCAATGGTTGCCTAGGCGGCGGGGGACGCCAGGCGGCCGTGGAGAGGAGGGGACAGTCTGCAGCTGATTTGCAGCAGCTGCCGGGGATGCCTTTTGGCGCCCTATTTAAACTCCCGGGCACCACTCTCTGACGCCGGTGATAGTCCTTCCTTGCTTGGTCAGAGTGCTCCCAGTTCCCTGGTCTCTGGTGGTCTTGGCTCCTGTCCTGCTTCCAGCACTCCAGTGTCTGTTCCTGTGTTGCTGCTGAGGATTAACCCTTCCCGTTCTGTTTCCACCACTCTCAGATAAGTGGGGGGTTATCCTCATCTCATTTTGTTCCTGGTCATTCTTATAATATTGGTAATACCATCCTTGAGTATTGTTACTCCTGTATGCCATTTCGTGTTACGTACCATCCTTTGAGTATTGTTACTCCTGTACTCGTGTTATTGTTCTTATACCATCATTTGAGTATTGTTACTTGCATATATCGTTTATTGCTGCTAATACCATCTCTAGAGTATTGTTACTCCCAGTGCCTTGCTGGCAAGTTCTATCATCTCCTAGTCTAGGGAGTCCTCGCCTGTGGTTACAGTTAGTAGTTCCCCTTGTCCTCCGTTGGCCTTGACGGGCGCGTTGTCACAAGTAAGACCTGGTGGCATCGGGGGTGGAGCCTGACTAACGGGCTCTGTCGAACGCGGCTATTATAGGTGAAGCCTTAGCCCTTGCACGCGTCCGTCAATTCTATCCGGAGGCAACGGAGTTAGGGTTGGCGGGGACTCTACGGATCCTAAAACCATCAATAATAGAAACTTCCACAACCAGGAATTGGATTTTCTTCACTTGAATATTAAAAGTTAATTTAATATTAGGATCTGCTGCATTAACCTTGTCCATCATGCTAACCAGGGCTTCCTTGGTCCCTCTCCAAAGGAAGAAGACATCGTCAATAAATCTAGTAAACAGATGGATATTATCATTATGTTCACCATTGAAAAACAAATCTTCCTCAATGCTGAACATGAAGGCATTTGCACAGGTGGGTGCCACCGCTGCCCCCATTGCACACCCCATTCTCCCCCTTGTATATACAGTACATACATACATACATTGTTGAATGGGTTTGGTTGTACAATTAACATTGCTTAAATTTTATCCTTCTCTATTTTCAAGCTTGACAGCTCTTCCAACAGAACCATGAGGTGTTTTAGTGTCTGATTGGCTCCCAGATCTGGCCACATTTTCTTCTCTTAAACCCCATGTCCTTCCCTGATCCATTTTGTGTAGTGGGTGGACTACTTTTTGGGCCCCCAAGACCCCCACGAGGTTGGGATTGTTAATTAATAAATAAATAATAAATACATTTGATTTCACAACATCTTGGGGTAGTCGCACACAGGGCTTAAAGTAGTCATGCAGAGGTGGGGGAACTCATTTCTCTATGCCACCTAATTACGCCTCCTCCCTCCCCCCTTAGGCAGATACAGGGCTCGTATTAGGGTATTTAACTCAGTTCCGCCCTGTTCCCCCTCACTTTAGCCTCTGGTCGCACAGTGCTTCTCTGGGATTTTTGGGGATGGACAGGATCTTTATTGCGCCCCTTGGGACCTGCTACATTTAATAAGTAGTTAAATGGCAACTGTGCACATGACCGGAGCAACACTTCAATTGACACTGGATGGTGCCATTAGATTAATCTGCAGATATATCTATAGGTGTGTACTAGCCTAAGATGATGGGGCAGGTCTACTTAAGATACTGAAACAAACAAATGGTCGATAGCAATCAATCAGTTAAATCAATCAACCAGTGAAATTTTGTTCACAATTTTCTAGAATGCAGTAGAGAAATGACATAATGGGGTAAATTTACTAAGATGGGACTTCTATTAAATATGGGATGTTGCCCATAGCAACCAATCAGAGTAACTATTTATTACTATTCAAATATGAATAGAAATAGAACTTTTTTGTAGACACCAATATAAAACAGACTCCCCTCCCCCCACTTCCTCCTCTTCCCAGCTTAATATATCAAGGACTTAACTTAATTTCCTGTGTTGCTCTTCCTGCTGCTCCCATAGAGATTGGAGATGGAAATTGGGTGGGTTGGGTGTGTCATACGTACCTAGGGGGGGATTCTAGTCCGTTTGGAAAGGGCCGCCCGTTCTGATGGTTGGGGTGCTGCGCATGGTCTTTTATGCGCATGTGCAAGTCCCCTTTGCGAACGGTTCTCTCGACTTGGATAGTTGCCGAGCCGTCGACAGGGTCGGGTGTCGGCCATGGGAATGCCCATCGTTTCATGGACGTGAAATGCTGGGTGTTCCCATGGGAATGCGGGAGGGCTGATGTGTGCCGGGGCATGCGGCTGACAGCCGCCTGCCCTGGCCTTCGTCCTGGCACACGCAAATACTTTAAAAGTCAGTTTCCACTGACTTTTATTTGCGAGCCCAGGAGAAAGCATTCGATGGTCGGTGACCAACAAATGCTTTCTCCTGCAGCGGACACATGCGAGGGGATGTTTCTCCGGTACACCTCCCCTCACATGGTTCAGAGCGGAAACGGTAGCGTGGAGGCTCTCTGGCACTTGGTAAGCTGCAAGCTTGGTAAAATGCAATGTTCGCATTTTACAGAGTCAACCAGAATCAGCCCCCTAATCTCCCCCCAAAAATCCGCTAGCACTCCAGGCCACACAAAAGAGTTGGCAAGTCTCCTGCAGCTGGATGGAGTCCATGCCTAAACTGCACAATGTTGGTAATCTGAGCATCGCATAGCTTCACAGTGACTATGATGACGCAATAATGCAGCCACGCCCCCAAACTTCCCCATTTTGCCTTCACACCAACACTTATAGGAAGCCACACCCCCCAACCCTCGATGTGCCATACTATCAGCCAGAAAGTCGGCAACAATGGGGGGCGCCGGAGAGTGGCGTAACTATAAATTTTGCTCCCCCCTGCCAAAAAATATCTGAATAAGACCCATAATGCCCATTATTTATTTATTTATTAACAGTTTCTTATATAGCGCACATATATTCCGCAACGCTTTACAGAGAATATTTTGAACATTCACATCTGTCCCTGCCCCAGTGGAGCTTACAATCTATATTCCCTACCACATGTACATGCACACACAGACATTCTAGGGTTAATTTTTGTTGGAAGCCAATTAACCTATCTGTATATTTTTGGATTGTGGGAGGAAACCGGAGTACCCGGAGTAAACCCACGCAAACACGGGGAGAATATACAAACTCCGCACAGTTAGCGACATGATGGGAATGAAACCCATGACCTCAGCGCTGTGAGGCAGTAATGCTAACTATTACACCATCCATGCTGCCCTTTACATATAATGTCCCCAGTAATGTCCCTTACGCATAATTTCCCCCAGTAGTGCCCCTTAAACATTGCCCAGCTTGTAGGGATGCAACAGCCAATGCACCCCAAGGTTCTGACACCTGTCTTGGTAACCCCTCTCCTGTGACCCCCATAACTAGAGTGACCCCTCTCCTATGACCTCCAGTAACAATAATGAACCCCTCTCCTGTGATACACCATAATATTTCAGATGTACATTACACAAACGCATAACAATAGTGGACCCCCCTCCCAGCCCTTCTGCTGCAGCCCAGCACACTCCCTCTGCTCTGCCAGGCTGACCAAATTCCTTGAGCCGAGTATGATGAGCGGGGTGGTCTCCGTGAAGTACTGCAGTGCTCTTTAGGGCTCTAGGCTGGGAGCCACCTCCTAGTCCTCCACTGCTGTTAAACAGGACACCGCCCCTGGCCTGGTAGATGGAGCTGAAGCCCCCGAAACACAGCGGCTTCAGCACCCACACCTGCTTACAAGCAGGGAGGGAGCCGGAAGCCTGTCGGGCGGTGGGTGCTGGGGAGACGGGACACTGAGATGAGCGCAGCCTATATGGATGGTGCCGCACAGTAGCAGCACAGTGATCTGCATGAGGGGTGGGCAACCAGCATAAGGGGCGATCGCATGCTGGGCGATCCTGTCAGCAACAGGATCCTGGCGCACAGGCTGTGGACATAACACCTACAGCAGCCTCTCTAATGCATGACAGTTACGCCACTGGAGCCAGAAGTGAAACAATCAAGAAGAATGTCCTTGATATGCCTATACCGTACCATATCAATTTCACCTCCACAGTTATACTTCCTTTGTTTTTAAATAAAAATAAGGTACTTATGTAATATCTGGGCTCCCGTTTTTCTTATGAGACCGCGGCCCCTTGCGGGGCTCGCTGCGCTCGCCACGCTTCGGGCACAGTGGCTCGCTGCGCTAGCCACACAATATAAAATCAACTCCATGCGTAGTTGGATAGTAGGGGTATGAAAAAACGGGGTGCATTTAACATGGGAGCCCAGATAATACATAAGTACCAAAAATAATATTAATCCAGCGTTGTCTCTAGCTGGCAGCACTTGTTGCTAGGAAAGTTTTACGAAGCTGTACAGGTGTATCATAACTTAAGGCCCAAGCCTCAAAGTGCACTGGACCGTGCAGAAATAACCCTGACATTCTATTATATTTCAATTATAGTGGTGAGTTAAGCGTGAACGGCATGACCAACATGCTGGGAGACAGGTGCTCCATCTCTCTGCGTACATAAAAGTAATGTCTTTCAGCTGTAGGTGCTTTGTGACAGCTAGCAAGTTCAAATGATGGAAATGATTTCTCTCTATATGAGTAATTATAAAAAGGATCCCACACGGTTTTGACCGTGCGTTAATCATATCAACTTTTAAACAGGTTCTTTTTCCAGTGTAAAGTAAAGAGCTGCAGCCAGAATTGGAAAAATGTTACTGACATCAAATATCAAAGCAAATCACAGCTGACTAGTGAAGGTTTACTGAAAAGGGGACATAATAATGTTATTGTATAGGACCCATACTTGCCTACCTTTATTGTCTCCTCTCCGGGAGAAGCCTGGATAGGAGTCTCTCTGCAAGCTTTTCTGGGGGCCGGGCTTGCTGTCATCAAGCCCCACCTCAGGAAACGCTGCCCCAATCCCCAAAAATGCAGTGATTCGCAGCTTTTCGAGGAGGGGGTGGTACTAATTGAAGCTATTTGACAAGCAGAAGGAGGGGAGGGGGGTGGGCTGATGCGGGGGACCTGCTAAATGCGTGAGGCTTACCACCAGCCCCCCCTTCCAGGAGGAGCCGGGAGGTGTACCTGATTTTCGGGACCCTCCCAGCCATTCCGGAATGGTAGGTAAGTATGATGTGACCCGTTCCACTGCTCAGTGCACAAAACCAAGGGGTGCCATGTTTGCTGCCCCAAATGATACCTTCTTTCAGCTTCTGGAGTACCTTGAGAGTTCCCTGCGTTATAAGTGGAGAAGGGGACAATTGGCGAGATTTACTAAGCCTTGAAAAGTGATCAAATGGAGAGTGATAAACCACCAACCTATCAGCTCCTACCTGTCATTTTTCAAATACAGCTTGTGACATGGAAGTGAGAGCTGATTGGCTGGGGGTTTATCACTCAACATTTTCAAGCTTAGTACATCTGGCCCAAAGTCACTCATATGGGGTCAGATGCACTAAGCTTCAAATGTGATAAAATGTAGTGATAAACAACCAACCAATCAGCTTCTACCGGACATTTTTCAAACACAGTCTGTGACATGGCAGGCAGGAGCTGATTGACGCATCCCCGGCCGCCCCAGCGCGTCCATCCGCCCGCCCATCCTGTACACAGTAGCCAATAGTGTACAGTTAATTGAATCAGTGGAGGGATTTGTCATCTCTGCCATGGCCGCACCCACGCTGCGACTGACTCGCCTCCAGTGCTCAGCCAGTGGGCAGCGGCAGGCAGCAGCACATCAGTGCGTCGAGCGGGTGCCGGCGCCCACACAGACCCCACTGTGGCTTGCTCCCCCAAGCGGCAGCTGGGGCTGCCTTACAGTAGTTACGTTACTGCCTGTTCGCTATGCTGAATCAGGCCCTTTATCTTTAGAAAGCTGAGTTTTTTTCCTTCCCTCCCAATGTGTCCGGTTCTTACACATAACATTTCAACCACACCGTAATTTTTTCCTTCGCTTGGCCCCATATACTGTATAACTTCCTATTTCTCTCCTTATTGCCCCTCTTTCGAGTTTAGTCTACAATATTTGCTTGCGTGGTTCCTGCCTTTCATATAGTTAGCTTAGCATTTGCTATTCGCTTTGTGTTCATTGTGAGATTTACTGCTTTGTGGTGTTGGTTGCATTGTATAGTAAGCTGTCTTATGTTAATTATGCCCAGACATCTGCCAGCGTGTCTGTGTATCTATTAATATATTTGGAACACAAACTAGTATATCTGCGAACACCAAAATGCCCCTCTTTGGCCAAATGTAATGTTGTGAGATATTCTTTGGCACAAAACGGAACTTATTGCTATTTTATATGCTGTAATCGGTTAGGAACCTCATTGTAAGATGGAAAAAATAACCCGTCAGAGACAGAAACAGTTAAATAAACAGCAATGAATCAAAACCGGATGTAAGAAGATTTACAATAAATGTTTAAAAAAGACAAACAATGTCTCTTGAACCGTAAGTGCCACCATTTACCCGTTGTAATAAAAACAATTATGACGGCTAATATTATTTAACAGTAATCACTTTGGGTTCAACCTAATCACTTCCCACCAGTGTTTTTCCAAATTGACATTTTATACATATATATATATATATATATATATATATATATATATATATATAAAACGAAAAAATGAAAACGTAATACATAAAATAACGTGATAAAAGAAACAGCATAAAAGATAAAAGCCACTGAGGCAAAATAACAAAAAATGCTCGATGTGATGGCAACAAAAGAATAATTAGAGTTCGTTCTTTTTTTTTTTTTTATTGTCGTGTGTGCATTAGACACGTGCATGTATTTATTTGCCACAGCGATGTACAGTAATTGTGCTCTGTACATAGTACCAGGTGCACGGGGGTGACCTCACATACAAAATCGGTAGCTGACATCCATCACACTTTGAATTTTTGGATTTCATCATTTCCTGCTCTTTCTAAGGGGATCACAGCACCTGGCCCTCACAGCTGTAGTTCATTTAGAAAGCAATTTGAAAACTGAGAAAAAAGCAAATGACATCTTGCTGCCTCAGCCTTGTCATTAAGCGTAGCAGAATGGCCTTCATTTATAGGACACATGGCTAAAAATTAATATCTGTCTGTGTTTTCTAGAGCAAAGATTTCAAAACAAAGGGATTTCAAAGGCCAATGAATAATTAGTATTGCATCTTTGACAAATGGAAATATAACCCTTTGTGATTGGAGAGATAAGCATTCATTTGCCACATTGCGGCTCTGTGCCTGGAGATAGAAGGGTTTTTCTTTGCCTGGCGCGCTGTTCTGTGCCCAATTCATGGTGTCGGAGAATATCTTTAGCTTATCTTTCATGCACATTCCTTTTCTCTGATTTATTATGATGATATTTACATACAAAATGGAATGTTCGGAATCCGGAGGACATAGTCTATATTTTGCCTTGAGCACTGTGTATATTTAACACACATACAGATCTGTGTGTGTGTGTTTGTAATGTATATCATTGCAATGTACAATGGGGTGATTCAGACCCATTCAAGCCCCAAGAGCGATTGGCTTCAAGTGTCACACACGCTGAGCCATCCGCTCGAGGAGGGGAGGGAAGGGGGAGGGCAGGGGGAGCGGTAGCAAGGGAACGTCCAGCGTTTTATGGGCGGAGAACGCAGGCGTGGTGATGCCTGCTCGGGTGGCAGCTGATGTTACATGACGTCAGCGCCAGCCCCCAATTCGACGGACAGCGGGCATCTGAACTATGGACTAACTTTTCAGAGCGAAGGCTGCAGAAATCATTCGAGGCCCAATAGTGGCTGGCTTGTTACACTGGGCTGCAGGAAGACATTTTTGTCTACTGTATATTATCCATGTTGTAGCCCATTTAATCAGGTGATAAGCTTGAGGGAAAGTTGGTCCTTTTAGCACTGAGGATTTGGGGGTACTTCCTGGTTCGCTCCCAATCGAAATACATTAATTCATGACCCAATGTAAATGTCATAGGTGCTTTAAGAGAGGAGGGGGTCCATGTACAGGATCCAGTTGGGCCCACTCCTCTCCCAAGGTGCAGTGGACTCATTGTAGGCATTGTAATTCTACTGTGCAGGTCTCCAGGAACATGGCACCCGCACTGTGTTCCTGGTGAATCACCGGAAAATGGCAGCAGCTGCCATTTTCCCTGGGAATTTTCCAGCTCCGGACAGACGGAGAGCTGAGTATAAATAAATGGGTGCAGGCGCCTGGACACCTTGCACCCATTATAGCTATGCCAGTGGTTACAGTTCATATTGTATAGAGTTAAGACCACCTGCAGCAAAGATTCCTTGATGTGAAGGGTGGAATAAGGTACTCTTTATTTGGGCATGTTGGAGGGGTCTGAATTTGGTCAGCAGCACTGCAGCATAATATAGTGAGGTACTAGGCTGGATATTTACTTTGCCCCCATTTGCAGCACAATGGGGCCCATTCCAAAGATACCTCATTGCCCAAGCCCAGGGAGCAAGTCAGGTTAGGAGCTGTTGTGAAACTACAATTCCCATCATGCCTTGCCCATACTTGCCTACTTTGAATTTGACCTCTCCGGGAGAAGTCCGGAGAGGCAGCGTGTCAGGGGGGCGGGGGCAAGGCTAACATCACTTGGCCGTGGGGAGGGGTGGGGCTTAAATTACGCTATTGCATCATTTTAGCCCCGTCCCTGCTCGCTCTGCGGACCCGCGATTTGCGGTAATTAAACCAGAGGGGAAGGGGGGAACAGGGGTCATGACCACAAAGCGGGATACTTGCCCGCCTTCCCGGGGGGGCCAGGAGGCGGACCCGATTTTCGGGAGGCTCCCGGCCATTCCGAGAGGGTAGGCAAGCCTGTCCTTGCCACAGTATTGCTATTAGGGATTGCTAAATCTATTGCAGGGCATGCTGGAATGTGTAGTTTCACAACAACTGGAGGGCCATAGTTTGGACATGCCTGCCTTAGAGAAAGGAATCCAGCTTTATTGCCCACACTGCAGCTCTCTCAGCATGCCCCCTATACTGTGCAGTGCTTAAAAGTGGTGATGCACTCTGTATTTTCTTTTCAA
The DNA here is from genome assembly GCF_055691185.1 of Crinia signifera. Lineage (NCBI taxonomy): Eukaryota > Metazoa > Chordata > Amphibia > Anura > Myobatrachidae > Crinia > Crinia signifera. The sequence goes on from NC_139219.1 coordinate 298,923,985, forward strand.
TCTTTGGGGAGAGGTGGCCTAACCATGCCCACCCAATTTTGACTTCTCCCCTCCATTACTTGGATCTGTCCACAATGTCGATGGCCCTGTATATATAATTTTGTGTCTTGTATTATCATGTAGAGGATAGGGCCAGGCCCTTTTTTCTGGCTTATTACAGTATACAGTGGTCTTGGAAAAGGGATACGGTCATTGGGTCACCAACATGTTATACGACATTCATTAGGTCGACACCGTTGGATCGACATGAGTCTAGGTCAACATGCAGGAAGGTCGGCATGAGTCTAGGTTGACATGGGTTAGGTCGACAGGGACATTAGGTCAACAGAGTCATTAGGTTGACATGGATTAGGTCGACAGTCAAAAGGTCAACATGAGGTTTTTACAGTTTTTTTGAGCCGACATTTGTCGACAGGCAGTATTTCATGTTCTACCATCCACTAGGGCATGGTGGGAGAATAAAATAATCCCCGAAGCATGGCAAGCGCAGTGAGCCATGAGAGGGGACGCGGTACTATGTTACAGTGTCCATGTCAACTGTCAACAAGGACGTCCGGCTGCGTTACTAGGGGGAGGAAGGGCTTTCCTTCCGGGGTCCAGAAGGACCTACAAGAAGGTAAGCCCAAGGGAAGAGGAGAGGGGGGGTCGGCGAGGCGGCGGGGTTGCAGCGGGCGGCGAAAAGAAGACCATAGGCGATACCCTGGTCAGCTAAATCAGTGCGGCCGGGTAATAGTACATATGAAAATGCGGTAAAATGGGGGTTTTACCACATTTTTTATTTTGATACATCTTGCCCTCAGGGATAATGGGGCAGATGTATCATAGCAGCGCTTATCGCGCCGCTATGATACTTCCTGCTTCGCCTCAATAGCGAGGGGAAGCAGGAAGGGACATCGACAAGATGTATTAACATCTTGTCTGCCGAAGCGGGGGAGCGTTAACTCCCCCCTTCGGCGATGTCCCTTTCTGGAGATAGCGCATCAGTTAATACTGATGCGCTATCTCCTGTCCCCCGGCCGGCCGCACTGGGCATGCGCGAGATCTCGCAAAAAACGCGAGATCTCCAGCGCAGCCCAAGCCAGACGCAGGGCTAGCGTTGTCCCCATAGTGGGGGATAGGACAACGCTAGCCCTGAGCTGGCGAAGCGGCCGGGGCGAATTAACGCCTTGAAGGCTGTTAATACATCGCCCCGGCCGTTAATCCCTGGGGGGGATTGCAGGGACAGCCCCTGCTGACACTCGGCGGGCTGTCACTAGCGCACGTTAGGTGCGCTAGTAATACATTAGGGACAGACGTAATCCCCCCCAGTTAACCAGCGTTAAGTGCATTTTTGCACTTAACGCTGGTTAATACATCTGCCCCAAAATGCTCTGTTCCTGGACTTCGCTGGTAATGTATGATTGACATCACCTGTGGTGACACACCTTTGTTATCAATTACCTAGCTCCCCACAGGTGACAGCAATCATACATTACCAGGGAAGTCCAGGAACAGAGCATTTTATCCCTGAAGGAGAGGCTAAGGTAGGCAACAATGACCATGATGTCCACAACAGCGTTTCCTGCCAATTCGGGACATGGGTGCCGCCATGAAAGTCCCTGTCGGCTGTTCGTCTGAGAACCAAACAAAACACTCACTGCTGTCATGTGACAAACGGTCAATTGTCATTTGCTCCCAAAAATGTCTTGATTTTCATTCCAGCCAGCCAGATTGAAAAGATAATCTTATAGTGTGTATGGTCCTTTAGGCTGGGTACACACCAAAAGATTTATCTGGTGGGAACAAAAATCTGAAAATGTATGGGAGAAAAAAAAAATAAAAGACTGGAAAACATGCCCATAGAAGCACTCAGTGTCTGCCCTAAATTCAGCCATCTTCAGCCAGAATAAAAGTCAGCCTGGCATCCACTCCCATGCTAGTGAGTGGATTTGGGTGGCAGGGGAGGGGTTGGGGGAGAAAATAAAGGAGGAGCTGTTGCTCTGACACATTCCGCTTCAGCTGACATTTTTCTCACCTCTGCAGACTGCCGGTCTGCCGGAAAGACCGACACAATGTTGGCTTTAAACTAGAAATGTGCACCGGGCACTTTTTGTGTTTCGTGTTTTGGGTCCGTATCTCCGGCAGTGTTTTTGGTCTGGATCTGTTCCAAAACACCACCCTTCCGTGTTTTGTGTTTCGTGTTTTATCTGTAATTTAAAAATAAAATAAAATAGAGACCGCTAAAATCACAGAATTAGTTTTTTTTTGCTCCTACGCTATGTCGCTATTATTACCTTCAATAAGATTAATTTCCACTCATTTCCAGTCTATCTTGAACACCTCACACCTCATAATGTTGTTTTTAGGCTAAAAGGTTGCACCAAGGTAGCTGGATGACTATGATAAGCGACACAAGTGGGCGGCACAAACACTGTACTGATATGGCACACTTAGTAGCACCCCTAGACTGATATGGCACACCTGGGCAGCACCCCTTAACTGATATGGCACACCTCGGCAGCACTCCTGGACTGATCTGATTTACTTAGCATCAGGGCCGTTTCTACAGGCGGACAAGCCGTGCAGCAGCCTGGGGCGCCGCACGGCTTGTCCACCTGTGTTAAACAACCGGGGCAGCTGAGCTCCCCCCAACGCCGCCGCCGCCTCCAAGTTCCTCGGCTCCCCCTCTAGTCTCCCCGTCCGCAACGAACAGGTGCGAGATGATTTCCCAGGGGAGGGGAGGAGAGACATCGCGCGTCTCTCCTTCCCCTCACTCTCTGTGTCATTGGGCTGGCAGCCAATCAGAGGAGCTCGCGGGCTGACAGCTCAGGGATACAGTGTGAAAGCAGCAGCACCAGCAGGCAGCGGCGGGGGATTGAAGGGGGAGACCCAGAGAGACATTGAGTTGTGCTGCTGGCACTTTGGGGGCATGTGTGGCACTGTGGGGGCATATGTGTGGCACTTTGGGGGCATAATTGGCACTGTAGGGGCATATGTGTGGCACTGTGGGGGCATATCTGGCACTGTGGGGGCATATCTGTGGCACTGTGGGGGCATATGTGTGGCACTGTGGGGGCATATGTGTGGCACTCTGGGGGCATATGTGTGGCACTGTGGGGGCATATGTGTGGCACTGGGGACATATTTGGCACTGTGGGCTCATATATATGTGTCACTGTGGGGGCATATGTGTGTCACTGTGGGGGCATATGTGTGTCACTGTGGGGGCATATGTGTGTCACTGTGAGGGCATATGTGTGTCACTGTGGGGGCATATGTGTGGCACTGTGGGGGCATATCTGGCACTAGGGGCATATTTGGCACTGTGGGGGCATATATATGTGGCACTGTGGGGGCATATATATGTGGCACTGTGGGGGCATATATGTGTGGCACTGTGGGGGCATATGTGTGGCACTGTGGGGCATATCTGCCACTGGGGGCATATATGTATGGCACTGTGGGGGCATATCTGCCACTGTGGGGGCATATAAGTAAATGGCATGAGTTGTGCGGCAGCGGCATCTGGGGCATAATGTGTAATAGGCATTACGCTGTGTGGAGAATTGTGTAATTGCCATCACAGTGGGGTGTAACGGGCATCATAATGTGTAATTGTCATCACAGTGTGCGGCGTATTGTGTAATTGTCATTACGGTGTGCGGCGTCATGTGTAATTGTCATCACGGATAAATAGTGTATAATGATTCAAGTAGCCTGTCATTGTTTGGCCTTGATCTGTGAGGCGTACTAGGTCACTGTGTGGGCCTTTATATTTTTATGTCACTGTGTGGCCTTCAGCCCGCCAACTAAAGTGCGGGAGGACATTGACAATTCTTGCGGTAACCAATGTCTGGACATGCAGGTTGCAAAGGTGAGATGTAAGGTAATTGTTTTCCTGCTAGACCACGCCCTTATATTAAGCCACACCCCCTTTTACAAATAAACCATGCCCCCTATTTCGCCGCGTGCGCCTCCGGCGCGTGCAATTTCTTCTATGTCATGTTAACTTTTTTTGTATGTGTGTGTTTGTGGGGGGGGGGGGGGGGGGCATTTTTATTCCTTTGTCCTGGGAGCTAAATTGTCTAGAAACGGCCCTGCTTAGCATCACCCCTGGACTGGTACAGCACGCTTAGCATCAACCCTGGACTGATATGGCACACTTAGCATTACCCCTGGACTGATACGCTACAGGTAGCATTACCCCATGACTGATACGACAGACTTGTCAGCACCCCATGAATTATACGACAGTCTTGGCTCACCCTGGGAATTATACGGCAGACATGGCTCACCCAAGGAATTATTTGGTACAGATGGTGGCACTCCTGGACTGATATGGCACACATGGCGGCACCCCATTAATTATACGGTACACTTGGCTCACCCCTGAACTGGACTGGGCTTTACCGGCAGTACCACAAGACTGGAATTATACAGCAGTATCACTGGACTGGAGTTGTACAGCAGTATCACTGGACTGGGATTATGCAGCAGTATCACTGGACTGGGATTATGCAGCAGTATCACTGGACTGGACTTTAATGGCATTATCACTGGACTTTAAGAGCAGTAGCAATGGACTGGAGTTATGCAGCAGTATCAATGGACTGGAATTATAGAGCAGTTTAATTGGATTGGACTTTAACGACCGTACCAATGGACTTTACCGGCAGTACCACTGGACTGGATTTATGCAGCAGTATCACTGGACTGGAATTATATAGCAGTATCACTGGACTTTAACAGCAGTATCAATTGACTTTAGCGGCAGTACCACTGGACTGGATTTATGCAGCAGTATTACTGGACTGGATTTATGCAGCAGTATCACTGGACTGGACTTTAATGGCAGTATCACTGGACTTTAACAGCAGTATCACTGGACTGGAATTATAAAGCAGTATCACTGGACTGGAATTATACAGCAGTATCACTGGACTGGACTTTAACGGCAGTGTCACTGGACTTTAACAGCAGTACCACTGGAATGACCTGACTCAAACTGGCAGTATCTGAACTGACTTCATATGTGGCAAATTCAAAGGGATGGAGAACCTTGCACAACACTAAGAGATTCTTAGTGGTGTGCCTCTTACACAAACCGGTGATACACAGTGTAGCCTGCCTAGGTATGAGTTGGCATTTGTGCGATGCTGCAACTGGTACCACTGCTGTTGCAGCACATTTCTGTGGATATTAAGGACCCTTTTCTTATTGTTCCTGTAAAGTCTGGGAATCACTTGCCAAGTAAAGTGGAATCTAGATGGGATTTGGTATCACAGTATGTCCACTGCACTAATGGCGGCTACTAAGTGCACGTCTAACACCAACATAGTTGTTATGGCCTCAGTAATCCACTTTGCAACAAGGTAACTGCTGTCATACTTCACATTCCTGGCAAAGGACCTTCCTGGCAATTGCTTCACCTTCCTGGCAATTGCTTAGTTAAAGTAGTAGAAGTGGTCTTCAGACTTCCTCACTGGATGACGATGGACTCACAGCAGCAGCGGCAACAGTAAGCATAGCACTCAAGGATCCTCTGGAAGAATCCTGGATAGGAGAGGAGTCAGTTATGCCAGGGGCATGGCCTGCAGGACTACTTCTGATCCCGATCGAGGGGGAAATTGATGAAAGGGAGTTGGTGGTGTGGATTGTAGGAACTTGGATACAACAGGAAAATTATTTAGGTGTCAATGGACTTCTTAGGCTCTTAGCCAAAGTTTCTGAACTTAACTTATGATGACATAAAAGGGAGGATGTTCCAAGGGGGTTAGCATCCTTACCCTCCTTGTTACGCTTTTACAAAGACTACATGTGGCAAAACAGTTGTTGTCTGGATTTGGATAGAAATAATTCAAGACCAAAGAGGTGGATTTTGGGCTATTTTGCCCATGCATGACAATGTTTGTTTTTTATCACATGGCCAACAACTGTCTCCACCAGTGCTTAATTCAAACAAACCACATCACCATCAAAATCCTCATCGTTGAGTTCCTCCTCGGTGCCAGATGCAACAAATATCCTCCTCATCCTGGTGTACTTCTACAGTGACATACTCAATCAATGTCAGCACCTGGACTGGCAGTGTTCTTTCCAGCACTTGCAGAGGACATGCAAATGGTTGAAGGAACCTCCTCTTTCCATACAGTATTGGGAAGGAAAGGTCTATCCAATACTGTAGGGCAGCAATCGCCAACCTGTCACTTGCTAGCGATGGGTAGCTTGCTGTCATAATTGCAGTAGCTGGCCTAGCGGCGGGAGGTCACTTTGCGGCAATCACCCCAGCACATGCTCGGCATAATGTATTGGGTCCACGTGCTGTAGATAGCGCTGGACAGTGCACACACTTGCTCCCAGCACCCGCCACTTCACTCTGCTGTACCCGCTGCCCGAGTGCTCATCCCTGGACAGCGGGCCGGCTCCCAGGACCTCCTACCCTTCCCTGAGCCTGACGTGATGGGAAGTGGTTTTATTAGACCACGCAGCTGTCACAAGCACTGGCGCCCATGCAGACCCGCTCATAGGGAGAATTATCTCTCCACTCTGCATCAGGTAAAAAGCTGCCTTTGAAATACTGGCTACCACAAATGCGTTGTGTTTTTTTTCTGTTTTAGGGCATATGTGTGTGTGTGTGTGTGTGTGCGTGCGCAGGCAGTATACCCAGATTGTGCAAACATGCACACCACTATTTTCCTGTGTTATTCATGGCCGATGTTTTGTCTTGGTGCGTGCGGCCACTCTGTTCGCCGGGTATGCACACCCAAAAGTGCGGCCACTGGGTGGGAGGGGCCAGTGGTGTGGGAACGCATATGGGAACGCCCAGCACCCAGCATTTCATGGGAATTCCCATAAGAACGCTGGGAGTTCTCATGGTAATGGGCTGATGACACAGGTGCGGGGGTGGGTGGGGTGGGGCGAATTGCTGACATCATTGGATGTCAGCTGCCCGCCCACTTCCCACAAAATGTGCACACAGATCTAAGGTTGCTCTGAGGTTGCGTGCACGTTCCTCATCCATCGAATGATGTGGGTGTTCCCCCCGCAGGCTGCGAATGGATGTTTATGTAAAACATCCATACGCAGCCAGTGTGAACGTACGTGCCTTGCGAATGGTGGGCCGGCGTACCACCATTCGCAAGGCCGGGGTTTGGTTGACTCGCAAGGATGCAAATTCGCATCCGAAGAAATCATCCAGAATAAAAACACCCCCCCCCCCCCATATTGTGGCATCCAAACTTGTTTTTGCACTCCGCATAGGCATTCACACATCCCTGTTTGCCAGGGTGGGTGTCATCCATGAAAATGGGCATGGCTGGGGGCTGGGGGCTTAGCCAGCAGCTCACGGAGCATGCAGCCACAGCGGCAAAATAACCCCCTCTAGGCGGCCCTGCACACACACACACACACACACACACACACACACACACACACACACACACACACACACACACACACACACACACACACACACACACACACACACACACACACACACACACAGGGCTGAATGTAATAGGGTGAGAGTTTCAGAAAGTGAGAGATTTTGGGAGAGTTTTCCCATTCTTTTTAAAGCAGCAATCATTTACATGGCAAAATCAACCTAGTTTTGCAGTGTAAATGATTCCTACTTTAAAAAAAAATGGGAAAACTCTCCCAAAATCTCTCACTTTCCGAAACTCTCACCCTATTACATTTGACCCACAGAGTGTATATTTTTCAGCCACTGCGTTTCGTAATCTCATACTCATTGGTCGGGGCCCCTCTGTAAAGTCGCACAAAACACTGGGAAACCGGCTACAGGAAGATTTCAAGTCGCACATAACCAGGTCTAAAATGAGATAGCAGCATTTTGTGCGAAGATGACAGCTGTATCCATATTTGAAGAATGTTCTCCGTAAAATAACACAGCACTTCTCCAAACCATTGTGTTACCTCGAACAAAGCTATAATGATCCCTGAGCAGATCATTTTCACAAGGCTGGAGTAAGTAAGATAAAAAGCTCCCATTTCTGAAGAGCTGCTTTTATGGTCTAGGTCAGAGTGTGCTTTGCATGTTGTTCTCTCCCATCTGAATTTCCTAATAGCCTATCTCCTCAGCTAACAGATGCCCAGCCTCATGTCGGAACCAGATCGAGCCACCACAGAGATACTATCCAACTCTTTTCTTATTGAGCCGTTTCCCTAGCAGATGGTGCAGTGCTGCAGGCACACTCCTTCCTGTTAATTACCAGCCTTATCTACAGATGGAAATGTCAGTCAGCCTCACAGGTCCTGGTTCCTGCCATTGCCTCAGTCCATAGCCCTCTACCTAGGATAATGCTGCCAACATACACCATGTGTTTTGTGACTGCTGACTAGGCAGGCTACAAAAAACAACTCACATTATGAATATTCATGGAGGGATGTTTAGAGTTTCGTTCATCTGTAGCATTTATAGAGCCGCTTAAAGGGGATTTTAGGGTAACACCTTCAGCATCACTATGGGAAATATATGGCTGGAAAGGTGTTTAAGGTGGGTTGTCATAGCAACAAAAAAAAGGCATTTAATGGAAGCGGTTTGGAATATCACAATTTTCTAACGAGCATTTCCCATACCTTAAGTGCTGTTTAATTCTTCCTCTTCTACAATGAGAGGGCAAAGGCAATAAAGCTAAACTGATTAGCTAATAACTGTTGATTTTCATTAAACCCTGATTATCTCATTATCACATCAGTAACCAATATGACGGCTTTGGTCTTTTATGGTATTATCGCAGACTAAATCTAGATAAATGCAATGCAGAATATCCATTTTGCCTGCCAAATTATACTGTTTCATTGAGTGTGAAGGCAATCAAAGCGCTGTTTGTTCTTTCAGGCATTTGGATTGGATGTCAATTGGGATTGTTCTGCTTTTTCAATCCAATTCTAATGTTCCTCCGCTCTCGTTTTGGGTGCGGACGGATCTTTTTTTTTTTGAAGGTTTATAACAGGACTTTTACTATAACTAGTGCAGATTGGGCCTGATTGAGATCTGATTGGACCTGACCCAATTTGGCCCCGTTTCCGATCTTGGAGGTCTTCACATGTGCAGACCACCCCTTTTGCAAACGCGTACAGTTAATCAAGATTTATAGGCTAGTATTCAGTTACCAGAAAAAAAAACCATCAGGCGCCCAAAAAAAACAGCTGTTTTTTGCATATTTTCCTCATGTTATTCTGTTTTTTTTTTTTTTTTTGGTCATCTGCAAAAAAAAATGTTTTTTTTTTTTGCCTAAAAACACATCGTTTTAGTGACACGTGGCTGTTTTTAGGAATTGTGCTTTGCTCGCTAGAGGCAGGTAAAACAAAATCCCTGATAAGCAGCAGCACATGCCGACTTATCAGGCAAATAGAATATTCCTGGCAAGACGATTACCCCAATCATTGATCTGGGGTAATTGAATACCTGCCATAGAGTGAAGGGGAGGATACAATTCTGCTATATAATGGGGCTTGGGCATAAACTGCTTTCCTGTTTACGTACTTGTTTTTGAAAATTATTATTATTATTATTATTATTATTATTATTATTATTATTATAATAGAGTTTTGGGTGGATTATGGGTTTTTCTTGCCTAGCTTAGCCCCTCCCTGCAAGCATCTATAATGGCTCAATAATTGATTGGATCAACTAATGCCATTTGTATGTATTACTGTTCTGAGTGGTAAGCATGGGTTGTTGGAGGGCATGCTGGTCCTTGTTGTGCCATTTTGAGGATAATTGTGCCATTTAGAAATATCTAAATGTACTGTCCATGCTCTTATCATGTAGCAATACACAGAAGTAGGACCATTACCATGTATTGTTAGAGCTTCCATATTAGAGGGGCTGTTCAGGGGATATGGTCATTAGGTCGACCATATTAAGGTCGAGATGCATTGGGTGGACCACTGAAGGTTGACAGGCCATAAGTCGACACCTGAAATAGGTCGACATGTCTAAGGTTGACAGGGTTGAAAGGTCAAAACAAGCATTAGGTCGACAATGGCAAGGTCGATAGTCAAAAGGTTGACATAAGTTTTTCAAAGACGACGGTGGACGGGGGCGCTGGCGACGCTTCGACATGAGATCACGTTCCCATGTAAATGCAAGAATGATGAGGTGTGCCAGGGGTGGGCGGCTGACTTCATATGACGTCAGCCGCCTGCCCTGTCTTTGCTCCTTGGTCTCCACTGACATATTTGCGAGCCCTGGAGAAATCATTCGATGGTTGGCGACCATTGAATGATTTCTCCAGCACCGGGCACATGGGAGGGGATGTGTTTTCGTAACACATCGGGGATATGGCGGGGATATGGCGGCAGGGCGGCACAACAACTGCTCGGTAAGCTGTGAGCTTCACAGCCTACCGAGCAGATCAGAATCAGGGTCATAATGTATATAAGAGGCGCAAAGACTGCAGGCATAAAATGTGTAAGCGGTGATACAACTGCCGGCATAATGTGTATAAGCGACACAACAGCTGCAGGCATTATGTGTACAAGCGCCAGTAAGACTGCGGCAATGATGTGTAAAAGCAGTGCTATGACTGCGGGCATAATGTGTGTAACAGGTGCTAGGACTGCAGGCATAATGTGTAATGGGCATAGCAGTGTTATTGGTACTATTATATGGCCACACCCCTTCCTCATAAAGCCACACCCCTAATTTGCACGCTCTGCCTGAATTTTTGGTGTGTGTGACAACAATTCCCATTCTGGCACAGGGCACCAAAATGTCTAGTTACAGCACTGGTGTGAGCACCATTACTACTGTGGACATTATGGAGATTATTCTGGTTCACTCGCAAAGGCAAATTCACTCTCAGATGGACAGAACCATGTGCACTGCAGGTGGGGCTGATGTAACATGTGCAGAGAGATTTAAATTTGGATGAATTATTTTGTTTCTGTGCAGGGTAAATACTGGCTGCTTTATTTTTACGCTGCAATACAGATATCAGTTTGAAGTACACACCCCACCCAAATCTAACTCTCTGCACATGTTACATCAGGCCCACCTGCAGTGCATATGGTTTTGTCCATCTGAGAGTGAAATTGCCTTTTCGAGTGAACCAGAATATCCCCCTATGTGTAAGGGGCACTACTGTGTAGTGTTACGTGGATCATTGGCACTACTATGTGGTGTAATATGAATCAAGGGCACTACTTGTAGTCTATTGTGAATTAGATTGAGCTACTGTGTAGTTTATTTGAAATGCGGTACTTTTTAGAGGCCACACACCTTCTTTGTGAAACCACACCTTCTTCTTTCTGCACTCACTGTTCCTTTCTAAAATTTGGGAGGGCGCACATTTATAGTTTGCAGGGGGGCACCGAACACCCTAGCACCGGCCCAAGGGTTATTCCTATCATATGGTATGTAAATCTTACTGTATGTCCTGGCTGGGGGATTTCTGTGGCTTTTCTTGCCTGCACCATGGGATGGGAAAACTAGAATTTTATATATCATTGCAGCTTCAACTCTGCCAACAAATGCAAGTGGACGCAGCTCTGAATAAGTCCCAAATTGGGTGGGCAATCCAGGATCCCCAAAATGCTGGGATATAAATCACCGGATTAGAGCCTCCAATCCCAGTATTCATGGGATTAGGGTACACATGCGCTGAGCTATAGCAACACTTGTCTCAAAGTTGCCCAACTGTGCACCCTGGGTGGCAGTGTCATATATGGAACTTAGGTGAGCAGCCAAACCACACAGTTAGGGCCAGCGGCATTTCAAATGTAGCCCTGTCCAACAGCCAGTCAGGGCAGCTGCTGCAGGAGTGACTCCTGATTGGTTGCCAAACCACAAGCTCCAATTGGCTGGCAGAAAGGCCTACATTTGAAATGCGCTGGCGCTGTCTGTGTCTCTATGGCTGCCCGTTTAATAACAACTGCCATGTACACACTCTCTACATCCATCCTGTCTGTTTTGCCCAGAAACCCACTACTCTCTACTCTCACCCTCCTTCACTATTAACTGCATCCTTCCTTACTGATCCCTACTCCCACCCTGTCTCACAACTCACTACACCGTTCCTCATTGTTTCCCACATCCACTCCCTGCTCTTGTCTTTCAACGTACAGTACATTATATTTATGGCTTTTCCTTGCACTTATACAGTGGTTAAAATGTGCCGCATGCTTTTTCTGCATGCCAGGTCTTGTACATCTCAGATCTCATTACCCTTTACAGCAGCTGTCTGGTGCAGTGTATTGATATGAAACTTTATAAAATGCTTTTCCGTTCCAGATTTCCCGAATTGGTTATATATTACTAGAATTGTAGAAAAAAGATGGTGTACAGTATACTCACTGAATAGATATGTTGAATAGATAATTAATTTATCATTCTTCATCGCCTGCACATGTCGCTGGTTTTGAAAATGGTGTGAGATTGTAGAATGACATGTAGCCAATGGGATTAGTGAAAAGTTCACAGCAGCACAGACTATTTCAGATCATATTTGCTGATCTTTTGGGAAACTGTGACCAGTCCACTTGTACGATTTTGGAGTCTACTTACTAATACCTGAGGGTTGCTCAGCGGTCTAATGTTGTGTATTCGTATGCAAGATTCAGATTTAAGATAAATTATTCGATGGTTGCACACTATCGAATGATTTCTCTCCCCTTCGGTAATAAAAGTCAGTATAAACTGACTTTTATTCTGGCCACAGATCGACGAAAAGGGGGGGGGGACTGACGCCATGTGATGTTAGCTGCCTGCCCCTAGCAGGCATCGCCACACCTTCATGTGCAGAGGAACGCCCAGAATTTTTATGGGGACGCCTATAAAACACTGGGTGTTCCCCTGCTACCGCCCCTGCCCACCCCTCCTGGAGCAAACAGCTCTGTTCGCTCCTGGGGTTTGCGCATGTGCATATTTGCGAATGAACGATCGGGTTTGAATCAGCCCATAAGTGTAAATCCGGACAAAAATCTTGTATCTAAGACTTCTGTCAAACTGATGCTACAATGAGTTTAAATCAATGCCTAGATGAAGGAACGGACTGGCCATCTGGCATTTATTGCAAATGCCATAAAGGCTGGTGGCCTGATGGGCCAGTCTGCCCTAAAATACTGGCTGAACAGTTCTGCTCAGCTGCAAGGTGGCAAACAGAGAGCCAGAGGGTAGCTCCGCGTCTCCATGTCTGCTCAGGTGACTGTCAAACAGAGAGCCAGGGGGTGGTGGCCGATGCAGCTCCGCCTCTCCATGTCTCCTCAGATGACTAGCATACAGAGAGCCAGGGGGTGGTGGCCGATGCAGCCCCGCCTCTCCATGTCTGCTCAGATGACTGGCATACAGAGAGCCAGGGGGTGGTGACCGATGCAGCTCCGCCTCTCCATATCTCCTCAGATGACTGTCATACAGAGAATCAGGGGGTGGTGGCCGATGCAGCTCTGCCTCTCCATGTCTGCTCAGATGACTGGCATACAGAGAGCCAGGGGGTGGTGGCCGATGCAGCCCATCCTCTCCATGTCTGCTCAGATGACTGTCATACAGAGAGCCAGGGGGTGGTGGCCGATGCAGCTCCGCCTCTCCATGTCTCCTCAGATGACTGGCATACAGAGAGCCACGGGGTGGTGGCCGATGCAGCTCCGCCTCTCCATGTCTCATCAGATGACTGGCATACAGAGAGCCAGGGGGTGGTGGCTGATGCAGCTCCGCCTCTCCATGTCTCATCAGATGACTAGCATACAGGGAGCCAGAGGGTGGTGGCCGATGCAGCTCCGCCTCTCCATGTCTCCTCAGATGACTAGCATACAGAGAGCCAGGGGGTGGTGGCCGATGCAGCCCATCCTCTCCATGTCTGCTCAGATGACTGTCATACAGAGAGCCAGGGGGTGGTGGCCGATGCAGCTCCGCCTCTCCATGTCTCCTCAGATGACTGGCATACAGAGAGCCACGGGGTGGTGGCCGATGCAGCTCCGCCTCTCCATGTCTCATCAGATGACTAGCATACAGAGAGCCAGGTGGTGGTGACCGATGCAGCTCCGCCTCTCCATGTCTGCTCAGATGACTGTCATACAGAGAGCCAGGGGGTGGTGACAGATGCAGCTCCGCCTCTCCATGTCTGCTCAGATGACTGTCATACAGAGAGCCAGGGGGTGGTGACAGATGCAGCTCCGCCTCTCCATGTCTCCTCAGATGACTGTCATACAGAGAGCCAGGGGGTGGTGGCCGATGCAGCTCTGCCTCTCCATGTCTCCTCAGATGACTGGCATACCGAGAGCCAGGGGGTGGTGGCCGATGCAGCTCCGCCTCTCTATTTCTCCTCAGATGACTGGCATACAGAGAGCCAGGGGGTGGTAGCCGATGCAGCTCCGCCTCTCCATGTCTCATCAGATGACTAGCATACAGAGAGCCAGGGGGTGGTGGCCGATGCAGCTCCGCCTCTCCTCGTCTCATCTCCTCAGATGACTAGCATACAGGGAGCCAGGGGGTGGTGGCCGATGCAGCTCCGCCTCTCCATGTCTCCTCAGATGACTAGCATACAGAGAGCCAGGGGGTGGTGGCCGATGCAGCTCCGCCTCTCTATATCTCCTCAGATGACTAGCATACAGGGAGCCAGGGGGTGGTGGCCGATGCAGCTCCGCCTCTCCATGTCTGCTCAGATGACTGGCATACAGGGAGCCAGGGGGTGGTGGCCGATGCAGCTCCGCCTCTCCATGTCTGCTCAGATGACTGGCATACAGAGAGCCAGTGGGTGGTGGCCGATGCAGCTCCGCCTCTCCATGTCTCCTCAGATGACTGTCATACAGAGAATCAGGGGGTGGTGGCCGATGCAGCTCCGCCTCTCCATGTCTGCTCAGATGACTGGCATACAGAGAGCCAGGGGGTGGTGGCCGATGCAGCTCCGCCTCTCCATGTCTCCTCAGATGACTGTCATACAGAGAGCCAGGGGGTGGTGGCCGATGCAGCTCCGCCTCTCCATGTCTGCTCAGATGACTGGCATACAGGGAGCCAGGGGGTGGTGGCCAATGCAGCTCCGCCTCTCCATGTCTGCTCAGATGACTGGCATACAGAGAGCCAGGGGGTGGTGGCCGATGCAGCTCCACCTCTCCATGTCTCCTCAGATGACTGGCATACAGAGACATGGGGGTGTTGTAAGGATATGCCCCATGACCACACCCCCTTCTCGGGCTATTTTACCGACCCATTCCATCCGTGTCTATACAAAACAAGATTACTACATTCAGTTTTTATTACATGTATTTTTTATTTGTACATAGAAACATCACTATGTTTAGGATAGACTTTTGGAAGTTCAGCGATTCTCTGCTGTTTATTCTTTCCCCTGTATGACATAATGTTCCATTACTTTGATCTTGAGTTTGTACTCGTGTCTCTATATATGGATGTCCTATAAACAGCAGTACAGGGCTTCCTAATGGTTTAAGAGTCTCTGGGGTAAAACAGATTGTTTCTGTCTCAGGATAACCTTGTGTATCGAAATAAGTGTTATTTGTCAGGGAGTTTTTGGTAAAGCAATGTCATACAGTTTATCACAGCCAGGTTGCATTGCAAGCAACTCCTCGCACAAATATCTTGCCTTCTGTACATAATAATAACCTATAATGCACATAAAAGTATGGTTGAAAAATGCATTAGAAAAGTAAAATAAACACTTTGAAAATAAAAAAGAAAACTTATAAATAATGTAAAGATTGTCTGAATTTCCATATACGGTAATGATTTCGATGCCATAGTGAACTTGTCAAATGTTCCCCTTTAGTGCTTCCATCTCTTGTATGTTACAGATAAGGTGCAAATCACTAAATCGTTTTGTGTGTGTTCCGTGTTCCTATGTATACAGAACGACACATGCATGAAAGAACAAGCAGGGAAATATTGCCCTGGATGGGGGTAGACTTGTAGGAGTCAGGGGTAGATATGCGGTCGTTCAGTCGACACTGTCTAGGTTGACAAACATTAGCTTAATCACTATTGGTCAACATGGTTAAAAGGTTGATACAAGCAAAAGGTCAAATTTTTTTTTGCAGGACTTGTTCATACTTTACCTTGGACTTAAAGGGGGGAAATATAATAATGTGCTGAACGCAGCGAGGCACCGTACTCAAAGCACAAGAGGAAGAGGTACACTTATACATTGTCCATGTCGACCTACTGTAGGATGTGTTAGTGGTGCCAGCACACATGATACAGGACCCTTAAATGGCACTGATGCTGGCACCCTGCAGCCAGTATCTTTTCTGCAGAGCCATTTGCAGCCTTTGGAGCCACATCGGCTGCAGCCCATGGAAGCCAGATTGAATAATGATCAGGAAAGGAGTGAGCTTTCTACAGGATGCTCTCTCTCTGCTATTCTCAGCCTGGTCTGGCAGTCCCAGGAGAAGGAAGCACCTCCCAGTCCTGCGGGTGACTGGCAGATAGTACTTCCAATAGGAAGTCACCTCCAGCCACAGTCATGCTGGGTACACACCAGAGAGATTTGGCCTCAATCCCATCAATTTCTATGCAATTTTGACCGATTGTATGGAAATTGGGCATGCTTTGGCATGTTTTAGATCCGATTCCGATCCGATGCGCTTCCACGCCGGTCATTTCAGAGGCGTAGCTAGGGTGGAGCTGGCGGAGCACAAGCTCCAGGCGCCGACATGTCACCCGGCGCCAGAGCTCTGCTGCCAGCTCCCCCGCCCTGCTCGCCCGCTCCGGTCTGCGGGGCGCACTACCAGTGCAGGGAACTGGGAAAGCGCATCAGGGTCTGCCGGAAGTGACAGGGAGAGCGCCCTCACACTGGGAGCCCAGATCTTGTGCACGGAGACATCCACAACCCCAATCCATCCCCTCTACTACACCCAGTGACGAGAGCCTCTGTGCCTACCAGAAAGCCCTGCCTCCCTCCATTTAAAGCCCCTGCTCAGGAGCTCACTGCTGTTCGGCACTCTGCTGCTGGTGCCGGCACTGCGGAGACAGAGGAGCCTGGTGACG
Organism: Crinia signifera; assembly: GCF_055691185.1. Taxonomy (NCBI): domain Eukaryota; kingdom Metazoa; phylum Chordata; class Amphibia; order Anura; family Myobatrachidae; genus Crinia; species Crinia signifera. The sequence goes on from NC_139219.1 coordinate 298,940,927, forward strand.
GCCTCGGAGTACAGGGTGAAGCTGTGCGGCCGCGAGTTCATCTGTGCAGTCATCTTCACGTGCGGGGGGTCCCGGTGGAAGCGGCTGTCCCCGGAGCAGGACGAGGAGCAGGAGTGGAGGAGCCCCGGGTACGGGGGAAGAGTGGCAGGTGAGGAGCAGATGGGAGGGGACCCTGCACACTGGAGTAGGGCATAAGGCAGCATTGTACCCACTGGCACATGTGTTACCTGTGACTGAGTAAACTTTTTTTTTTTTAAAGTAACTCAGAGCAGATCTCCCGCTACCCTGTCATTGCTGCATTCCCTAGCAGGCTCTATTCCCTCTCCATCACTCCCATCAGGGGCTAGAGCCCCTGCATACATCCCAAGGTGCTGATGCTGCGATTATTTATGATTGACAGTACATTCCCATCCACGCGTGATTTGCTGCTCTAAGGACAGGGTTGCTGTAAGCTGTGCATGCATTACTGGCTACATTTATGTGTTAGAAATAATAAAACTTCCTACAAATTGTAAATAAGAAATATTTCTAACCACAGCAATTTAAGATTCAGCAAGTGAAATGTAAATACATGTTTTGTAAACCCCCTGCTGCCTGCACATCATGTATATACAGTGTCTTTAAACTTTATATTGCATGTCTATAAGACATTTACATTTTAAGCAAGCGATTCATCTAATATTACAATGAAATATGCACATATACATTTATTTAAAAAAAAATATATATATATATTATTCAATAACTGGCAAACATACAGTTATTTAACCTACATATGTAATGTATATGTATGCGACACTCACAGACAACTTGGGGGGGGGGGGGGGGGGGCGTGAAACATGCCCTTGCTCCAGGCCAGGCACCGTGGAACCTAGCTACACCACTAGGTCATTTGGTTGCTTTGTGGATCCTACCTGCTGCAGTCAGGATACCTCAATCCGACTCCGACGGAGTGTCCACATTGTGTTTTTTTGTGTGTGACCCAGCCTATTTGAGTGACATTTCCTGAACACCATGTTTTTCAGCATCGTGAACAGTGCTGGCGCAGCAGTGGGACTGTCTTCTTTCGTGGGGAAGAGAGGGGAAAAAAAGTGACACACCAGAGGATGACTTTCTAATGTTGACGGTTTACACCAGCTGACTCCAAACCAGCAACTGGCATTTGAAAAATTAAGCAGCGAGCTTAATTAATAAAAGGGCGTTTAGGGCACCTGAAAATTGACAGCCAAATAGTTGGACTTGCTCCTTTAACTGAAACTCCAGAACCTACTCCCCCAGCCCCCTTACCAGCCCCTTCCTCATACCCATTTTCTCCATCACCCTCCTCACAACCATCTCAATCATCCAGCTACAGCCACCTGTATATGTCATTACTGGAGGGAGACCAGGATTCTCCTCTTTTTGAAGACCTATAACAAAGTATTGCACTTCTTTTCCTTTCCCAATAGGTATGGAGCAGTATATGACACACTCTGTCACATCCTACCATACCTGTTGGGAAAGTTAAAAATGGCTGATACAAAATGTTGACAGTTTGTTATATCTATGCACTATTTTTATATACTGCCACCTGTATATGGCATTACCAGAGGTTTTTCCTTTTCCAATAGGTATGGAGCAGTATATGACAGACTGTGTCTCTGGCGCAGATGTGTAAAGGGTCATGCCCTTGTGGTGCATTGCGCATATCAATAGGGCCGGGCCCATTGCATCTGCACCTTGCACCACGTGAGCCGGAGCCTTTGAATATCTGCATCCCAAGCACCCTCTGTTACACCGTACCATACCTATTGGGGAAGTTAAAAATGGGTGATACAAAATGTGGACAGAGTTTGTTCTATTTATGTACCTTTTTTATATTTAGTAGAGTCAAAAAATATTCTAAATGGTTCAAGTTGATGAAATAAAATGTTTATATATTTTTGAACCATTTTTATATTTAAAAGGCCTAAAAAACCTTTTAAGCATCTTTCTGAGGCCAAATTAATAATAAAACAGTTTTTTATTCACAATAAAGTGTGCGGTTTATTTTTCCTCCTTACCTTGCAATACTGGTACTGCAGCACCTTCACAATGGCTTTGCAGGTCTCCTGGATGATGAGGCCCAAAGCTTGCGGGGAGATGAGGGATCCAAACTTCAGGTCAGCCAGAGACTGTCCTGTTGCCAGAAACCTCAGGTCACCACCAGCAGGTCCTCAGAAGGATAGCCATCCGATACTTGGTATATTGCTTCTAAGTGTAGAGGGTCAGCAGACGCAGCAATTCCTGGAAGGTAGCATCATCCATTTGTAGGAAATTTCTGTAGTCACCTGGGTTATTCTCCCTAATGTGCTTGAGCAGTGGTATGTGAGAGTGAGTCTGACTACTCAGTAGCCACTGCTTTGTCCAGCATGATCTTGCTTTCCTACGCTGGGCCCTCTCACGCCTCAGCTTCAGCACAGCATAGTACAGCAGGTAATCCTGCTGGTGACAACCCATCACTGCAGATTCCATAATGGACACTGTAATGAATTGTTAACACACCCTTTAAAAAATGGCAGCCAAAACAAAGCAATGCAAAATAGCAGTGTGCAGCGTTCAGCAGGTATACACCAAGCCTCACTAGTCACAAAGCAGAAATGCACATGTATAAAATGGCTGCTGCTATTTATATCCCAGGTAGTCCAGCCCCTTATTCAGATTTCAAAGGCCAATCTGACTACAGTCACATGGTGTACTTTGCAAAAACACATGAAGCACCGATCCGATCGTCTATAACGGCCATCACGGTTGCATCTGGATCTGATCGAGATCGTATCGCACAAAAACACAGTTTTTACAAACTGTGAGCTGGGAACTGCCTGGGAGCTCCTGGGAAGTTCAAGAGAAATCGTTTTTTGATCGTCTAACGATCTTGGTCATTCTGATGTGTACCCTACATCAAGCAACTAAGCCAAAGCAATCACACAGGCTGCAACTGACTGAATTAAGTTCACTGAGTTGGTATATAAATGGGACTTGCCATATAGTTGGCTATCAGGACATGCCTTGCAGGAGAAGGAATTCTTTATTGACTGGCTCTAACCTCATTCTGGGATACCATTTACGTTTTGCTGCTGAGTCTGTAAGCCAATCGCAAAAATGATTACAATGCAGCAAAAGGTTTTCATCCCCTTTCTGTATACAAAGCTCATATACCACTATCCACTGCTTTGCTGGATCTAATACGGGTGCGACAAGACTTGAGACCACTTTCAGACTGTTGTCCTTGCAGTGCTTATTGCTTAGCTGGTGACATCACAGGAGGCCAGACCCATGACAGCGCTTGGTGATGAGATCATCTCCTAGTGCCAGCTGTTGCATAGCTGTAAACGGGTCCCAGATCATATGGACCCGAGTTACCAAATAACACTGCATTGTGAGCCGGGCTAAATCTGCATTCTACCCTACTCATTACTCGTGTTAAAATACCAGGTCACTCGACCCAGGTAATATTTGGGTCCATTTACAGTGCACAATATCCCGGGTTGCTGCGCTTTCATGTGCAATAACCTGAGATATTTATGGCAGTGTAAAAGTGGTAATACAGACTGTTTACCCCATCTGTGTCACACTTATCTGTCTACCCCTCCCCTTTAGAATGTAAGCTCTCATAAGCAGGGCCTTCGCCCCTAAAATGGTTTGGCTTTCCTTACTTATACCATCATCTACTCCATACTACCATTTACCAGCACCTAAGCATTGTTTCCTGTCACCCTGCCAATGATTTGTGTGCTATGACCACTGATGCAGAATTTTTTATTAACCATGTACTTGTCTTGTATTATACAGTAAGTGAGGGCTCATTTGTGTATGTACTTTATGTGCTGAGGAACAGTTCAGGCGCCACATAAATAAATGATTATAATATGAATTATACCAGAGGTTTTTAAACTCGGTCCTCAGGACCCCACACAGTGCATGTTTTGTAGGTCTCCTCACAGAATCAAAAGTGAAATAATTAGCTCCACCTGTGGATGTGTGAATGAGTAATAAATGCACCTGTGCAACTGTTGGGTGACCTGAAAAATGTGAACTGTGTGGGCTCCTGAGGACCGAGTTTGAGAACCACTGAATTATACTACTACTACTACTACTACTACTACTGCAGGTTGAGTATCCCTTATCCAAAATGCTCGGGACCACAAGCATTTTGGATAAGGAATTTTTCCAGATTTTGGCATATGTTTTTTTCATACCTACCTAGTCCCCTGGTGGTACCCCGTTGATCCCCCGACATCCAGGGTGTCCCCCAGCGTCCACGGCGGCCTTCAGGATCCTCTTCAGTGGCATCTCAGGGTTGCATTGTGCTAGTGCGCGGACATGCCGGTGATGTCACCGGCGTTCCCGTGCATTCACACAATGCACTCCTGGGACCGGAGATGCAGCTGAAGAGGATTCCGGAGGTCGCCAAGGACATCGGGGGACAAGGTAAGTGCAAAAAGAAAAGGGTCTGGGGGGAAAAAGACCACAACAAAAACTGAAATATTCCGAATTTTTTGGTTTTTGGAATACACGGATAAGGAAGACCCGACAAGTAATAATAATTACTATAATAACAAGAATAAAAACAATAATAATAAGAACAACAACAAGGGTTTGAATAAAGCAATCTCAGGAAATCTGCAGAATCTGTTCATTTCTTACAAGTTCCTGCATGCACTGTCAGCCTGTGGTAGGGTTTGAATGAACTTGTAGTACAGCAACATTGGCCCTTATTCAGATCGGAACGGTACGGCCCGCGTGCGGCCGTACCGCCGATGTTTTTGGTCTGCACATGCGCAGAGGTGAATCTGCGCATGTGCAGCCCCCTTCGCCGCAGACGGATTTCGTCCGCCGCAAAGGGGGCGGATAGGGGCGTGAGAGGCATCATGCCCTCATTTCCCTATGTGTACGCCCCGCGTTTCATGGGCGTTCCCATGCAAACGCGGGGCGTATGCATGGTAATGAGGGCATGACGCCACTCATGGGGGCGGAAAGCTGACGTCGCCGGATGTCAGCTTTCAGCCCCCATACAAGCTACCACACGGACGATTGTCCGTGTGGTCTTAGCTTGCGGGAGCTGCCGCGGCGTGCGGACCTGCCTTCGATGGTCGACGACCATCGAATGCAGGGGGCAGCTCCCACCATGGTGGAGGCGTAGCCTCCACCATTTTAATGCGGATCGCCAGCCGTCCGTGTACGGACGGCCGTGGCGATCCGTAGGGTGGGCGGGGATTGGTTTGTGCGGCCGGAGCCCCGTGTGCGGCTCTGGCCGCACCAACCAGAATAAGGGCCATTGAGAGGACAAACGCCGGGATAAAATCAAACGTTGAATAAAGTTAACATCTTACAAATGCCGGCTTAATTCGTAGTCACGTTTTTAGAACACCATACATCCTTTGAGCATCCTCTATTCATCTAGAATAAATATAATGCTTTCTGATGCCAATTCACTACGAGCCTCTTCCACACTGAAAAAAACAGACAATAGCTTACGCTTTCTACTTAAGAGCTCTTTATTATCTACAATTAGCTGGTCTGATTATTGTCAAAGAAGGTTATATTATATTGTCCCTGTAATTCAGGAATCAAAATCAATGTACCTCTGAAGTTCCAGGGCGTCTGAATATAATAGAACTCTTGTGATTTGTTTGGAAGAGCTATTTGTTATTAGGGGGAAATTATCCTAAAGAATATGGCTAAATATAACACAATGCATCTCCAGATTCCCACATTTTCCGAGCACATAACATTTCCTTCACGACCATTTGCAATAATTGCAGACAGACAGCATGTAAGTGTGATGTGCTAGAACGCAAGTAATCTGTGCAGTTGGTAAATGGGCCAATCTGCAGTATGGGCACATCGCCGCAACCAACCATACAGAGCACATAAAATACTCAGTAGTCAAAAAAGAATGTTTTTGGGTAATAGCCTGGCACATTGGTAGCATTTACAGCCCTCTGAAAATCTGTTACTTTGTATCACTAGTGGGGATTGATAAGGGCATTTTGCTTGGTGTGTATGGCTAAGCTTTAATGTGTTCGGAGTCATTTGAATGAGAAGCTCTAAAACTTATTACATCATGGAGGCATTATTCTCAAATGATGTTGTTTTCATTGGTGAGTACCAGCATCGTCATCTGGGTCCGTGTATGCTTTCCAAGTTTATTTTGTTAGCACACAATCAGGCAAGTTGTAATCAGTCTGTTTCTCCTTGCACTTCAAATTAATGAACGCATAATAAAATGTTGGGTTGTGGGTTCTTACCCTCTGTTCAAAGTTGATGCATATTATTAAGGAGTCAGGCGGCAACGTTAGTTTGCCAGCAGAAGAGAGGAGGAAGCGTTAGTGTGTACTGTTGTGTGATGTATACCATTAATGAGTAGCAGATACCAGCCGGTCATCTATGGTATCAGGGAAATACAGGACATATGCATGTCTCTGTAGTACCGTGGTGCTCAAACACACAAAAGCACTGCACTTGTGCAGGTGGCATTTTGGTAAAGGCAGATGATTCACTTGTGGGTCATTGTGGAAATTGTGCACTCAATGTACCAAGAGGAGCCTGTGTGCTTGCCCTACTCCTGCCAATGCAGCCTAGACTCAGGCATTGTTCCAGAGTGCACTGGGCGTGCACATCTCTGTGCAGGCCCAGTGGTACCCCTTGGCAAGGGCGTAACTACCATAGGTGCTTCAGCTGCTATGGGGCCCAGAGCTGAGAGGGGCCCACTTTGGCTGTCAAAGTATCGTATGCTGTATACATTTTTCAGCATTAGGTGATAAATAGGGGCCCTTACAAACTTTTGCTATGGGGCCCACATGTATCTAGTTACGCCACTGCCCCTTGGTACTATTTACTGAGGCCCGGGCCTAAAGAAGTGGCTCCTGCAGGGGCTAAGGTCCACCACTAAGCCCCACTTCCTTACCTGACAGTGCTGCAGCTTCTGTGTGCCAGCCCGGCACACACTGCTATGTGCTGGGCTATGTGGAATACACTGATTGTGGCCCCCTTAATCTATTTCTTGCTGAGAGTCACAATGATGCTCACACTGGCTCCAGGCACATTTAACGCTTCAAATGTGGTGTCGGTCACCTGCCAATGAGAGCTCGCATACTGGGCCACGATCTCTCAAGCTGGCGCAATGTTTAAAATGGCCGCTGGACTCAGAGAGGGGAAACAGAAATACACTATGCTCTTCTCCCCTCATAGACGGGCAGTACCCATGGTAGCAGTGAAAACAGCAGTACCGTTGGGTTGCCAGGGTGGTGAGTTTTACTTCAGGCATTATGGCACAAATGGGAGCATTATGTGTAAGTGACAATTAAATTCCATAGAGGGGCAGGGAACACGACAACTATAGTTATGCTTCTGTGCATACAGTGTTACCCGTAAGTGCAGGGAATGCTGGCACCCCGGGGAAAGATGCATCTTCTGCCATGAAATTTTTGCTTACGTCCTTACATCAGTTCACACCCTCTAGTGCCCAGTCCAGTCATCCTCTCTATGGCCCTCTTTGCAGGACAATGGCAACAGCACCCTTTTCCCAATGGCATATGGATATATCAAGGATATATCCAGTAGGAGAAGTTGACTAGCCGTGAGTTTCAAAGACCATCAACCTCTTTCAATGACAAATTAGACACTTTATTGGTCATCAAATAACATTGACCCACCTGTTGCCCTCTAGAAGAACCTTCACTTGTTGGGCTATGTCATTACACTTATCTTGAAGCTTTGTTTTAAACATTGTCTGTTGCAGCTGATATGAGAGATGCTCAACCGCCTGTGTGTACTGTATTTGAGCTCTGGTTAAGAGACATTCATCTATCATGGTACGGGACATTATCCTGCCTCCAACAATTCATAGGTCTTGGACTTTTAATTCTCTCTCTAGAGTAAAATAATCTCCTAGCGTTTGTCTGGGGTCCAGCTCTCAAAGATGGTCCTAACTCTCAAACCTCATGTGTCTAGCAGGACAAACTAAAATTCCAAACTGAGCTACAGTAAGGACTTTATTTTTCTATAACTTCAATACTATTAACACCCACCCTGCTGGGGGTTTTGTTTTCTTTATATCTTTCATCTCTCTCTTATTTGAACCTTGAGAACATCGCATTGTATGTATGTGCAGTAGCTAATCAACACTGGCCAATTGCTGCCACTTTACGTTGATGATATATGATGTTGTTGATAATTAATTAATTCATTAATTAATAGACTCACACTATGGAAATAAGAACATTATACTAAAGTACTGTAGCTAATGCATTAGGGTGTTTGCATTTTATCATAGTAGGAATACATGTGCAGCCCAGTGGCGTAGCTTGGTTTGGGGCGCCCCCCCCCCGCGCCGTTAATGGGGGGGCGCCTCCCCACCGCCCGTGCTCCCCCCCCATCATCGCCGCAGGCTTACTTGTCTGCGCGTCCCGGCTCTCCTCCTAGCTTCAATTAATTCTATGCAGACGGACCACGATAAAATGGCCGCCCCCATACCACAGACAGTTTCAGAGAACGGTGTGCTTTATGGGGCGGCCATTTTATCGTGATCCATCTCCATAGAATTGATTAAAGCAAGGAGGGGAGCCGGGACGCGCAGACAGGTAAGCCTGCGGGGGATGGGGGGCGGGGGCATTACTATAGCACCGCAGCCCCCCGGCGCCCCCACATGCACAGTGCCCCCCCCCACGACTGCGGGGGCTGCGGTGCTATAGTTACGCCACTGGTGCAGCCCCCTTGAGCGAAGAATTTTGGGGATTTTCCCAGTTGGGAGGCATTTGCAGACATCGGGGCAGGCAGGGGGCAGACAGGGGGCTGTCGCATGGGGACGCCCATCGCGTCCTGGGCATGCCAACAAAAATGATGGGTGCGCCCAGAAAAACGTTGGCCGTCCCCATATGAACGCAGGCATGGTGAAGCCTGCACGGTGCGGGCAGCTGTCGTCACATTCTTGAACATTTCCGAGCCAAATGCAAGTCAGTATAAACTTATTAGAACAAAGATAGATAATTCTTTTGCACTGAACGCTGGAGGCAGCTAGTATTGATAGAGGAAAATTCACCAACTTTCCCAATACATAGGATACAGAAACAAAGATACCAATACATTTAGCGCTTTCCAGGTATAACTTACACTAGATATAGGTAAGTGTCCTTAATAGTTTGTGAATATAATTCTCTTAAACTTGTGCCAATCCCAGGGTTAATCAAGTAGGAAGGGTCCCAAATTCTCCAATGACTGTTGGATAGCGGAATGTTCTAAAACAGAAACAAAGATAGTGCAACACCTTTTTTCAAAGGGGAATAACAATTTATTTTGCACTCACAAATTCCAGGTTTAAAAACAGCATATAATCACCAGCCGGTGATAATGTGTGGGAGGTTACACCCAGAAATTTCTTCACCGATTTTTCCAGGCTCCGGACACCTTTCTTCTCGGGATAGAATTCCAGGATCCTCCAGTCCAAACAGTACAGGTATGTTAAGGTGATTCTACCAGCCACGGGAACACCTGCTTAATGCATTTCAGACCATAGGGTCCTTCCTCAGAAGCATAATGTTTCCCGTGGCTGGTGGGATATATATAGCAAAAAAAGGCGCCAAACAGCGTTACGCTGCCTTGACGCTGAATACAGGAAACGGAAGTGAATGGTGCCGCAACCGGAACGCGCGTCTTTTGCGTTCCACCTGGTGCTATCCCTGCGTTCCAAATGGCCGGAAGTGACGTTCTCTTCCGATTCCTGTATTCAGCGTCAAGGCAGCGTAACGCTGTTTGGCGCCTTTTTCTGCTATATATATCCCACCAGCCATATGTATTAGTATAAACTTATTGCAAATGGGGGAAAAATCGTTTGGTCTTGCATGTGTATGGGTGTTGGTGCGTATACATCCATTCATATGCTCCTGAGAGGATTCATGGGGTGGCGGGGCGCGGGCGTTTGTTCGGCTGACAGGCGGCGTTTATCTGCTCACTAAGCAGCAAATGGCCTCTGTTTAGTGGGCAGACCTGAATAAGGTCCAATGTAAAAAACTGAAGCTGTACTGATAACACCCAATAGATTGTCAGTGGAAAATGCTGGAGTCTTTTTGGTGTATCATATGCATGTAAGATTAGAGTCTAAGGATTCGGTATGAAATACCGACGGTCAAAATCCCAATGGTCATAATACCGACAGCTATTGACCAACGGTCAAAATCCCGACAAGGTCAAAATACCGACATTTAAAATCCCGACAAGGTCAAAATACCGACATATAGAATGTACACAGGTGAAAAAGTCAACATGACCTTCGGTCGACAGGTCGCGAGGTCGACATGGGTTTTTCACTGTTTTTTGACCCGAATGTCGACACAGTTGGAAGTCAACCCCAGCCCTTCGCATCGCTCGCTTCACTCACAATGCTTCGGGCACAATGCCTCGCTGCGCTAGGCACACTATTTTATTCTCCCACCCTGCCCGAGTGGATAGTAGGGCATGAAATTCCGCCTGTCGGCACATATTGGTCAAAAAACAGTGAAAAAACCCATGTCAACCTCGCGACCTGTTGACCGAAAGTCATGGAGACTTTTTCACCTCTCTACATATGTCGGTAATTTCACCTTGTCGGGATTTTAAATGTCGGTATTGTGACCTTGTCAGGATTTTGACCATATCAGGATTTTAAATGTCGCTATTTTGACCTTTTCGGGATTTTTACCTTGTCAGTATTTTGACCGTCGGTCAATGGTTGTCGGTATTTTGACTGTCAGGATTTTGACTACATCCCGAGTCTAATCATGCTTTTTTTTTATATTAACCACAACGGTTAATTTAATTTATAGGATGTGCTGTGATGTTTAACTTGGCACATATCTATCATGTACATCTATTGCTATGGACAGATAATACTTAATATAAAACCCTTGAAGACCTAAATGTATTATTTAAGGGAATCTGAAGCCTTTTGCAAATCTGGAATGTAAATTCATTCTCCATATCGATCACAGTTTTTACAAGTGTTTAAAACGCATACCAATAGTTCCCAAACTAAGCCAGGACTAAACTGAATTAATTATGGTCAATGTGGTAAAACCAGAGCTGGTGGCTGCCAGTAATAAAACGTGGACAATCAGAAGCATACTGTAATCCTGTTTACCACAACATTAATGGACCTAAGATAACAAGTAAGCAAAATGTACTTAATATAACAATAAAAATATAAATGTATCAATATGAAAATGTTGGCCTCAGGGTGCCAATGAAAAGATGTTAATGCTAACCATGATTCAAGAAAATTTGGGAACCACTGCCATACAGATTAATTAGTAAATGACGTCCACCAAGTTTATTTGAATGTGAATATATTGCATTGACATTTGTTTATCAGGACCATGGACAGTGACCAGCACACACACACACACACACTCATGGTTATTCTGTTGTTATTCGGATGTGAATTTTCATCCTTGCGAGTCAACCTAACCCTGCCTTGCGAATGCTGGCACGCCGGCCCACCATTCACAAGGCGCATTCCTTCGCACTGGCTGCAAATGGATATTTTACATAAACATCCAACATGCAGGGGAACACCCACATCATTCGATGATCTGAGGCACCCTCACATAGGAGAAGGAAGTGGTCGGGCAGATGACATCCGGTGATGTCAGCTGCCCGCCCACGGCGCCCAAGTCACGGCCTCATTAGCATGAGAACGCCCAGCGTTTTCATGGGAAAGCCCATAAATTGCTGGGCGTTCACATATGCTACTGGGACCGCTCGCCACCCCACACCCCTCTCCACCCCCCGCCCACTGTCCTGGGTGCGTGCACCCAGCGATCTGAATATTCACAGTGGGTGCACACACCCTGTGTATGCACATGCGCAGTACCAAAACATTGGTCCTCGTACAAAACAATGGCTGCAGTGAACCGACTTGAATAAGGTCCACTGTACAATCATTTTATAAGAATTTGAACACTAGTAACTTTATTTAATGAAAGAAACAAACATCCTAGTGCCTAGTGTTTTTTGTTTTTTGACATTCTTGTGTTTTTCTTAGCACTCCCACTAAATAGCCAGTTGCCATCCCCAGATGCCTACAATCTGTCAATCACCTTGCAAACAGCCAGCAAAGAAAAAAACTTGCAGGATTTCATTGCTGCCAGGCTTCTTGCGCGCACGCATTACAGAGCACACGCATGTGCAGTCAATTGATAATCTTCTGCTTCCCAAATTTGCGGCCATGCAATTATTACCCCCAATGTGTCAATCAAGATGTTAACCACAGGTGTTTAAGAATAGTAGACATCTGTCAAAATTTGGAGCGCAGATGATTGTGGCAAAACGGTCTCTGATTGGCAACATGTCAGACAATAATGTAGGATCATGATTGGATAGATGTCTCTGACTCTTGAATAAGGAACGTTCTCACTTTTAAAATTATTGATGCACATCGATGACTGTGATTTGTAGTACTTAATGTGAAACCTACATTTGTTAATTAAATATATTGGTCTAATAGTCTCTTACAGTACTTCACACACATTATTTGACTGAAGGGTCAGCTGTACCTTTCTGTAAGCATATTCCCACATCCCCTGTCAGATACCCAAATCCCAGATCCGAACCGGCATTTGAAACATGGATCCAAGCCAGGTCAGATCCGGGATTTGCACCGTCTACGCTGCGGTGCCTATCCGCAGTGTAAACGGGGGTGGCACTTGGAGATGTCATCATCTCCAAGCGCCAGGATTGCCGATCGCTGCACCAGAGCCCTGGGCTGCTGCACTGGGGGCTGCCCCAAGCACCAAGGTAAGCTGCTGGGCTGCCCCCAGCCCCCGTGCACCCCGTCCACGAGGTGAATGGATGCTGCACACAGGCATCCATTCACCTCCCCTCTGCCTCCGCTGCTGTCTGCACAGTACAGCAGGCAGCAGCGGAGGCTGTGTATACCCCCCTCCCAACCTCCATGTTCCCCCCTTGCTGTAAATGGGAGCCGGTTTGGATGACACGGCATACTGCCCTCTACCCAGGTCCTGCCCATGTTCTACCCTGGTCAAGACCTGGGTAGAAGTCCAGTGTAAAGGGACACTGTTTAACCCCATTTACACCGCAGCTGACCCAGGTCCAGGAGGGAAAAACCCAGGTTTTTGCGGGGGGTGTAAAAGGGGTATTAATAACAAGGTGGTAACAACCAACCAATCAGCTTGTACCATTGTACAGTCTGTGGTAGAAAAATTACAGAGGATAAATCTCCCACATAGACCTTAAATTGTAGTCTTCACCAGTTGCAAATTTGCACAGAAAAAAAATTGATTTACATAAACAAAATGAGACAAATTGATCTGAAAACATTGGATATTATTTTGTATTACTCGATATTACTTGAGCATAGAAAAATATGAATTTCAACATGTTTTAGAAATTCAAAAAGTTTAGGTGTGCTACAGTACTTACAGTCTTGCAAATCTCAAAGTCAGCACTTCGATGATTAAAAGCGTACGATCAAGAGTAGTAAATTGAATTATACAGTAAAAAAAAGTGCAGCGTTCAACATTTCAGGGGTCATGTTTGTTGGGGAAGAAACACATCTACTTCAAAGTTGTCGAAACAGACTGAATACAACTTTGAAAGAATCTAAAGTGCAACGAAAGGTTATATGTAGTAAAATTAGAAAGGTAAAAAAAAAAGTCTCATTTATCCTAGTAGAAGACCTCCCAGTGAAAATAAACCATCTGCTTGAGCGAACTAAAATCCACTTGAAAATACTACCCTTATGGCGATATGATAATTAAACAACAGTACATCTTTTACTCTGCTAGACACTGAAATGTGCCAAGTGCGGCAGTATACAGGAATACAGCGGAGCATAATGCAATCTCATAATACTCATTCTGCATATTTGAGACTCAAAATTGCTGATCAAAATCTATTTTATTTCATATGCATCTCAAAAGGAAAATGCATGAACATTCATACAAATACAATTCATTTACAGCCACTGCTAACGAAATAGAAGTATTTACCAGTCCATACAGACTCACAAATTACACAATTATCTTTCATTTTTACAAATAGTTTTTATTATTTTCTTCTTGATTTGACTTTAAAGCCATGTCCTCAGATTGGGTTTTAGGGCGACTGAGTAGGAATTAAAAAATAAACTGAAACATTTTAGGAGGCCATGGATGGGAATGTTGTAAATTTCATGTCTTCGTCAATTATTTATGGCCAACAGGATAGGCAAATGTGCCATTTTTGTTGACCCGCTGAAGACGCTGGCCAATTAAACTGAAAGTACAGTATCTGGCACATACGGTATAACTTTGCACTTTATTTGTTTGAATCTAACTTGTCCCGTATACTTGACCTCAATACAATAGGTTTTTATCCTAGAACTAAAATGCCAGTGGTACCAACTGCAAATTAGTTTGTTGTCTTTAAAAAACTGAAACTGAAAGTATAATGTTGAAGTTACAGTCCTGCCCTAGTAATTATATTTAAATTCCAGACAAGCCGGCACTTGAGCTTTTCATAACACCTAGATGGCCTCTGGCACAGAGGACTGACCACTGTCCATAGGGGACAAGCTGATCATGTTTTAGGAATGTCAGACACATGCTCTTAACTTAATTGGGTAAATAGCTAAGGGAAGAAGGACCCTATGTGGTATTGGGTGTTGGTTCAAATTAAAAAAATTGGCATGTGTACCTTAGAGTGTATACCTAATGTAACATCCAGAAGTATTAATGTAGCATCTGTATGCTGTATCCCCCTTGCAGAATGGGAGGAGTCTTTTTTAAGACTATTTGAGCAATACACATCTTGCCTTCAAGACGACTGCTTTCCATCTTGCAAATAATAGGGATGTGACAAACACAGTCCCATCTTCCAGCTCTTCTAGGTTGAGACTAGTATTTCCAAGCTCCACCCTCTTTCACCTACCATGCAGGGCCTGTTTAATGTGAGGACCAATGGCAAAATACAGACTTTTGAACAGAACATCGGCTTTCCATTAATATTATTTTAAGTTGAAGAATAGAAACCCTGGATGTACTATGTGCCAGTCTCTGACTGCTAATTCACCTAAACCATAGGCCTGCTCCTGGCAGTATAGTTGGAGTCTTGTCACGGATTATTCCATTGAGACTAGGCTTATATTGAAAATGATGAGGGGTGGCTTGGGATCCCCCTATTTTCCGATATACAGCACTAGATTGATCTAGCTGGGACAACTGATGCTATAGAAATCTGGGGGGATTCTCATTGGATTTGTGATGGTTTAGGTGCTTCTAGTCAAACAGGTATCAATGGCAGTAAAATATGACTATTAAAATGAATGCACAGTAAATGCGGTTATTTTAAACTGTAAACCAGTATTGATGCCCACTGGACTGCAATAGACGGCAAAACTGTCACTTAGTAAATTTACCCCAAAGACTTTAAAAAGTCATTCCTTTTCAATATATTTGTAAAGAAATGATATAGTACCCTTTTATAATCTATGAAATATAATTATTAATAAGTTGGGTAGGGTTATAGTCAATGGTAGGTATGTTACATGGGGAAAAAGGTATCAACCAAAAAGATTCTGGCTTATATCAAGCACATTAAAAAATGATAGGCACAAGCTAACTGGAAGCTATGGGTACCTTCTTCACTTTTCACCAGCCCCATAATCTTGGTATACCTTGTAGACTTATTCATTTTTTTATAGAGACGCTCACTCACGACGACCATTTTGAACCATATCAAACATTTATATATGACTTTCTCCCAACCACTGTTTTTCCCAAATAATTGTATGGACAGATGATGCCGAACCACCCCAGCACAAACCCATGCACACAAAACACACACAATGATTTTAAACTTGGGGGTAAGTAATTATTTATTGCCGCTGAATCCGGTCCCAAATAAAATTTGAGGTATAAAATCACGAAATAAGGATTTTGATAACAAAATGTTGTGGTTTTCTTGACAATTCTGTTTTATATGATGCAATCCAATGATTATTGTATGCCTAAAAAAATTAAAGAATTGCATGCTCCTTCTCACTCTTGAATGAAAGAACTTGATGATGCTTAAAATAACCGATAAATTGTTTCACAACGAGCATTAATTTGTTACACAAAGCAGTAATGAAGCATACTAATGCATGCATAAATTAACCACAAGCCTCTTATTTCCGTTTAGATAAAAGTTTATTTTCTACAGAGATATATTCCCATTTGTCTTAAAACAATGGGACAGGTGCATGCCCTTCAATGTACAATGATCCGGGATGCTGGAAGTAAGCTTTGTACCTGGTTTATCTTTCTGTGAGTTTCTGCGACTACTCTAATTTTCCCAATGCCATGTTTGTCACATCTGAAACTGTCAAAGAGAATTATCCATCTGAAACATGATGTCTTTAGTGTCAGAAGTTTGCATTGATAGTTGTTTGTTCCGGTCTTTAGATGTTGTTGATACCATATATTTAAGCAAGATGACTCATATATGAGGAGAAATGTAGGTATATCATTTTTTCCAACTGAACAATATACAACTTTATTTATTACTTCATACAGTGAGCAGGTTTCACTACAATACACAAAGAAAATCATATCAGGGATAATAGCAAAGACTGTGTCTCACAAAGTTTTTACTAATACGATCAATCAAGATACAAAATTGAATTGTGCTCAAAGCAGGAACATGTTGCTAGCAAAAACGTTGTCTTTGTGGTTTGTGTAATCTCGTCCATGTTTCTATCCAGAGAGCCAAACAATTGGAAATTCCAGAGAATTAAGCCACCAATAACGAAAATAAGGACTTATCTCTAAGCTTCTTCTTTTATGTTTTATCAAATAATATATATATACCAAGAAATCCCAAAAGAGGGAAAAACACAGCACTCACCAGCCTTCTCAAGAAAGTATAAGTCCAGAGTTGAATCCAGTCGATAGCCTGCCGATGTTTCGGTCCTGGTGCGGACCTTTGTCAAGGCGATGGCAATATAAGCAGCAGTAAACAGCAAACCAACAATGGGGTAGGGCTACTGGGATTAAACTCTGGACTTTATACTTTCATGAGAAGACTGGTGAGTGATGTTTTTTCCCTCTTTTGGGATTTCTGGGTATGTATTTGGGAGTGCTGACTCATTACAGGAAACTGAGGAAGCCGCCGAGTGTGTTTACAGGCGAAGAAACGCGTATTTTGGAGTGAGCCCCACAGTACCTGATCCTGCAATCTTGCTAATACAGCCATTAGCGCTTCACGTGGATTACAAATACCCAAACTGGGTGCCTGGGAGCAGGAACAAACCTCCCATTGGAAGTTTATCCGGATATTCATCTGGTAATTGGAGAGACTGATCCTGTCCTTTCATCCCACAAGCGTCAGACCCATACCAGGGTCCTAAATCCAAGTGCAGGACTGGTAAATATAAATGCCTCTTAGCCTCAAGTATTGAAAATTGCAGATACAGCCTCAAAGCAAATGTTTATGCAAAGCTGCAACCTCTATATGTTATGTGTTGTATGTCTTGTCTGTCTATGTTAATATTGTGCACAATTCTTTAATGAAATGGTATATTATATGTGATATTTTAATAAATATTTTCGTTTTTATATAAATTCTAATGTGTTTGAATTACTGAGCAGGACTGCGCTTCTTAAAGCAACATACACCTCGGTGTCGGTTGCTTATCTCTATTTCTGACTCATTACAGTACTCTCTAAACGGCACCCTAGCGGACATCTGGCTTAAAGGTGAGAGTGCAGGGCTTTTGGTTATTTATATATATATATATATATATATATATATATATATATATATATATAATTAGTACAGAATAAGGGTTCAGCGACAAAGTGTTACATCCAAGGACAAGTAATTTTATATATATATATATATATATATATATATATATATATATAGATACAGAAGTACCAACACACTCGCCATTCCTAAGAATGGGGTGCAAACAGCACCCACTTCCCAGGATGGGGTGCAGTGGCCTGTGACCACACAGGGGGCCTAGCACTCACTACAACAAACTGACTCACTTTAAATAAATAATAGGGTTTTAGTTCATGAATTGATCAATGCATTTAAGCTTGCAGTCCATCGCCAATGGACCCATTTCACTGCAAATCCTACACTAACTAACCATTAGTATCATAAATATATATATGTATGTATATGTATGGACCAATGGTGACCGGCACTCCAATACAAATAGCAACTGGCTCCGGTGCTCATCCCGTATAAATATAATACACAGTCCTGGAATGGATGTCACTCGAAGCATGAATTCAAAAATATATTGCGCGACAACAGTTGTCGCGTATTTATTTTTGAATTCATGCTTCGAGTGACATCCATTCCAGGACTGTGTATGTATATGTATATGTATATATATATATATATATATATATATATATATATATATATATATATATATATTTAGATACAAATACAATTGGATAAGAATGACAATGTATAGATCAAGAGAACAAGAAGATTTAAAAAAAAAAGAATAAAAAAAAATCTCTAAAAGGTATACAGAGAGGATAAAAAGGAAGTCTTTTTAATACTGGATGGAGGCAAAGTCCCCTACGTGTTTCATCTCTCCAGACTTTATCAAGGGATGATGGCAAGTAACACCAAGTCTGTTTTTATACCCATATGGAAGGGTGAGTAATTATGACCTCATTTCCTGTCACATGTTAGGGCAATTAATTAGTTTTAGAAAGAATAGCAATAATGGCGGATTTAAATATCTCAAAAGCAGTATTGCCAAGCGTTACATATAATACTAGGTCTATGTATTAAACAGTACGTGTCCTACATGCGTTAGAACGCATGTTACTGCAGGTAATCCCGGATTGTGCGGCACTACCGCCACACATCCGGTGTTCAATGTCTTTCAGTCATCTCATCTGAGTAATGCAATGATTATCCTTTAAAGCTGTTATCAGTGAATTTTAAATTAAATGAAAAATGGGTATTTCAAGACACGGCATTTATCAGAATTCTAATCTCCATTGAATTGATACAATAATTAATTATACATCAGTTTTCAGCAACAAAGGCGCTATCTGACCTCAGTAGACTTAAGCCAATAAATATATCAGTTTTCAGTAACTTTCTATATCAATACCCCTGTGGTATGTGGGTTAGGATTGGGATGCACGCGATTCGCAAGCATTCCATATATCCATGCTCGTAAATATTACTTTACAGTATTTACCAAGAGCATTGAGACTAAGAAATAATGATAATACAGCATTGCTGATTTTATAATCTGACAACACTGACCTGTCCAATTTAATTTCAAGCATGTGTGCAGCTGTTATCCAGCCAGAAATTATATTGTGAGCAAGTGAGGTTTCAGAGAACCGAATGACCTTGCCACCAGTAAATCCATGTGGACAGGTTGGAAGAAAGCTTATGTCTGTAGGGCAGGACGGACAGATGACAGTTTTTCCCTGGGTAAGACAACTTGTTTGGTGGAGACAACAGACAATCTGGACGCTGCAGCTGCAATCCAGATGGTCATTAGTTCTTTGAGAATGGTTTACTAATTTTGTACTCATTCTAGTTCTCTTGTCATGTTCATGACCTTCTCTACCTTAACTCTGAGCCAACCAGCCAAGCTCTGTTTGCAGTCACTACTTGATATATAGGAGTTATTCGACATTATTTTTTTTACAGTTAGTTTAATACTGTATGTTTTGTTGGTCACTTTTAAAAATAATGTAAGGGTCTGTTGAATACTACTAGGATAGGATAATTATAGGTAAAAAAGAGTAAATGCCGGTGCACACTACTAAACAATGCTGATGGGAATAATCAGAATACACTCTGTAATATAACATAGATTACATTTTAAGTGCGTAGCATAATTTTTACTCATAAATATGGGCCCACCAATGGCGACTAGGTGACCTCAACTGGGGGGTCCCTAACCCCCCCAAGGTTCAAGTCCATCAAGAAGTTCAGGTGTTAAAAGTGTTACAATAGTAAGAAGCCCCCATATAATTATACAGATAAATTACATTATACCGCTAATCTTAGTCTGAGAATTAGTTTATTGAATTGGGGGGGGGGGGGGGGGGGCGGGGGAATACAAGTCAAAGTTTTAACTACAGTATTGTGGTGCTTAGTTCATCCAAAGGGGGGGGGGGGGTTCCCTGAAGACCCCCTCCTCTTGGCAAGTGACTAAATTTATGACAACAGTAGCAATGGTATATACTATGATTACTAGCGCTGTTTCTACATGATGCATGTTAAAGGTACAAAGCAAAGTCCTCAACCAGTGCACTGGACCAGAGAGTAGCTACCAGGAAGAGGAGGCAGGAGCCTTACCATGAGATAGGAGAATATGAAAGTGCAGTACTGGTTCTATTATGTTTGTGTATTTATTTATTATTGTATTTTTTAACTTTTCCTGAGCACCTATATTTATTATTTATATGCCTGGTACAACCTATACTATAAACCATCTATAGTGTTAAATATTAATACAGTATCCAGGGTATAGAAAGACCAATGTATACATTTATTTACAGAGTCATTACTAGGTTCTTCCGCTGCTCCCGCAGACTCCCACACTTGCTCCAATGTTCGGCAGAGTGGGAGATTGCGGAATGCATATTTAAGCCTATCTCTGGAAATTCTGCATTTGCCATATTATCAAAGGTTGACAAGAGATAATTTGCAAAGTGATAAAGTGCCAACCAGAGCGATAAAGTACCAACCAATCAGCTCCTGCTGTGTTACAGGTGTTGCACGCAGCGGGCGTGCAGCGGCGGTGACGGGGCGGCGGCATCTCACGGCCGCACGTCCTCCCCGTCACAACGCCAGGCGGCCAGGTTGCCTAGCAACCGCAGACGCTCTGGCGGCCGGGCGCAGGGATAATGCGTCAGCCCGGCGCCTAGCAACCCGGGACGCCGGGGAGCTCAGGCAGCCGGAGGCTGCAGGTCCGTTGCCCAGCAACGGTGGACGCCGCCGGGGACAGCTACGGAAGCCTCCTGATTAGGAGACACAGGGGAGGAAGTCCTCCTGTCATCACAGCTGCCTCTCGTTCGGCTGGGCGGGCTGGGCTGTAGGTACTCCTTTATAAGGAGGCCAGCCCAGCATACCCCTGCCGGTTATAGCACCTGTCACAGTGGTTTCCGGTCTCCTTGCTGCTCAGCATTTGCAGTGTCCTGTCCTGTCTGTTCCCAGTCTGGGACCCCCCTCCGGTCCGCGTGAGTACCCCTTTTTTGGGGGCCTGCTTTATTCTTTTACATTCGCTTCCCAGCCCTGGGATTATCCTTAGTTTTGGGGGCACCCTCTGTAGTTCTTAAGAGGTGCCCTGGGTCTTCGTCCCAGTTCAGTTCTCCTTGTAGGTGTCGTTCTATCGTCACCCCTTCTTTATCTTTCGTGTTGTGTGCCTTTTTGTGTGGTGTATTTTTTGTGTATGCGACTCGGTCGCTGGTGGTTAGCGACTAGGTCGCTGGCGCTTAGCAGCGTAGCCAGGTTGGCAAGTTGCCTTTTGTTAAAATACCAGTTAGGTCCCGTAGCTAGATCTCCTTTTGGCTGTACCCTTAGGAGGTCCCGGTTCCTTGTACCATCATAACTCCTGGCTGCACCGGAGCCAGGGCGGGCTTAACTCGCCCTTCCAAACGTGGCGGCTACAGGCGAAGCCTAGCTCCTGCAGGAACCGGTTACCTGGCTTTGGGGGTCAACAGAGGTAGAGTAGGGTTTCGCTGTGGCTGTCCTAAACAGCAGTCACGGCTGTGGGTTAACTCCCGAAACCATAACATTATAACCGGCCTTAAAAACATAGTCAAAGAGGGAGGGTTTAGTATTAGGGGATTGATTCTGTTAGAATTGTCCGCCTCGTGCCTCTCTGCTTTGGCTCCTTATCATGAATCCTACTCCATCTAATCCAGCCCAGGCCTTCGCCAACCAGCTACAGAACCTTACCCAGATGGTGCAGGATCTGTCCTTACGGGTAAAATCTCAAGAAGAGCTGGCTCAGGGTCCCTCAGTTCCGGCTCCCGAGCCTAAGATGAGCCTCCCGGACCGATTTTCCGGTAATCGGAAAGATTTCTTTAATTTTAAAGAAAGCTGTAAGCTTTATTTGCGTCTCAGGCCTAGGTCATCAGGTTCCGTGCAGCAACAGGTGGGATTGATCATATCATTGCTGCAGGGGGATCCACAAACCTGGGCCTTCGGGCTTAAACCCGACGATCCGGCCCTTCGATCAGTAGATGCCTTTTTTAAATCCTTAGGGTTACTATATGACGACCCTGATAGAGAGGCCTCAGCAGAAAGTCACCTGCGGGCCTTAAAACAAGGAAGGAATCCGGCGGAGGCATATTGCACGGAATTCCGCCGATGGTCCAACGACTGCGGTTGGAACGACCCGGCCTTGCGCAGTCAGTTCAGGCAGGGATTGTCGGAGGTAATCAAGGATAGCCTGATTCAATACCCCTCTCCCGACACTCTTGATAAGCTTATGGAACTTTCCATAAAGATTGACCGTCGCCTTATGGAACGAAAGTCAGAGAGAAATTCTACTCTCCGACCCACCTCTCTCGGTTACGTGCCATCCGAAGAGGAAGAAGAGCCCATGCAGATAGGGGCCTTCCGAATTACTCCAGACGAGAGAGCCCGCAGGATGTCAGCAGGGCTTTGTCTCTATTGCGGCAGCAAAGGACATGTCTTGCGTACTTGCCCGAACAAACCGGGAAACGCACGGACCAAGTGAATTATGAGAGGGTTCATCTTGGTCTCCAGCTTATTTCCTCTCGTAATGCATTATTGGTACCAGCTTGTCTTAAGGTAGATAACATTGAACACCCCGTATCCATTTTTATTGATAGCGGGGCGGCTGGAAATTTTTTGGATATTTCTTTTGCCTCTAGGCTGGGAATTCCCCAGTTAGAGCTGGATAGAATGCTCATTATGCGGGGTCTGGATGGCGGCCCTCTTTCTAGTGGAACTATCACAAGCCAGACTCCACCATTGCTACTTCGTGTGGGAATTTTTCATGAGGAGACTATCTCCTTTTTTCTAACCTCTTGTTCCCTGGTCCCGGTGGTTCTGGGATACCCCTGGCTCAAGAACCACAATCCACATATTGATTGGCAAACAGGAGAGATTATACGTTGGGGCGATCAGTGTTTTGGGTCCTGCGTTAACTGCCCCATTCGGGCGGCGGCAGTTACCTTGGAGGGGATTCCCCCCAGTTATTTAGATTTTGCCGACGTATTCTCCAAAGGACAGGCAGAGGTATTACCGCCTCACCGTCCGTACGACTGTGCCATCGAACTTCTGCCAGAGGTACAATACCCGAAAGCCAGACTCTACTCATTGTCTGGTCCCGAGACTCGTTCCATGAACGAGTACATTCAAGAGAATCTGGATAGAGGGTTTATCAGACCATCTAAATCCCCTCTAAGCGCGGGGTTCTTCTTTGTTTCCAAAAAAGATGGGTCTTTAAGGCCCTGTATTGATTACAGGGCCCTCAATAAAATCACCGTAAAAAACACTTATCCCTTACCATTGATCTCGGTTCTCTTTGATCAGTTGCGCTCCGCCAAGATATTTTCCAAGATTGATCTTCGGGGAGCATACAACCTCATACGTATTAGAGCCGGGGACGAGTGGAAGACAGCCTTTAGTACCCAAACAGGGCACTACGAGTATCTTGTGATGCCCTTTGGGTTATCCAATGCACCTGCTGTCTTTCAGGACTTTATCAACGATGTCCTCAGGGACTTTTTAGGGAGGTTTGCGGTCGTCTACTTGGACGATATTATGATTTATTCTAGTACCCTGGAAGAATATCGCGCCCAGGTACGTCAAGTCCTGCAAAAACTCTGCGAAAATCATCTTTTCGCCAAACTGGAGAAATGTGAATTCGAAGTGCCCGAGATATCCTTTTTAGGGTATATTATTTCTTTAGATGGTTTTCGCATGGAACCCAAAAAATTGCAGGCAGTCTTGGAATGGGTTCGTCCCTCCAATTTAAAGGCCATCCAGCGATTCTTAGGATTCGCAAATTATTACAGACGATTTATCCGGTCTTTTTCCGTTGTAGTCGCTCCCATCGTGGCCCTCACAAAGAAGGGAGCGGATCCTTCCAATTGGACCCCGCAAGCGAAGCGGGCGTTTGTAGCACTGAAAGATGCTTTTGTGACAGCTCCCATCCTCAGACACCCAGATCCAGAGCAACCCTTTATCATTGAGGTTGACGCATCGGAGGTAGGAGCAGGTGCTGTGCTATCTCAGAAGGGTTCCAATTCCTCATTCCTCTTCCCATGTGCCTACATGTCCAGAAAATTCTCATCGGCAGAGGCCAACTACGATGTGGGTAATCGGGAGTTGCTGGCCATTAAGTGGGCCTTTGAGGAGTGGAGACACTGGTTGGAGGGAGCTAGCCACCAGACATTGGTCATTACTGACCATAAAAACCTGCAATATCTGGAGTCTGCCAAGCGTTTAAATGCCCAACAAGCCCGGTGGGCATTATTTTTCACACGCTTTAATTTTCTTATCTCTTATAGACCGGGATCAAAGAACATTCGCGCAGATGCTCTTTCCCGCAGTTTTATACCCAGACAAGAATCAAGGGTTTCCCCAGTGTCTATCCTTCCACCATCTGTTATCCATTCTGGTCTTACCCAGACCTTGAAGGATTCACTTCTCAGGGTTCAAGATGGGGCGCCCAGTCAGAAACCCGATGGGTGTCTGTTTGTTCCACAGGTCTTGAGAAGAGAAGTGTTGGCAGAATTTCATGAGAGTAGGATTGCAGGACATCAGGGGGTCAAAAAGACTTCGGAACTCCTCTCTCGCAGCGTTTGGTGGCCCGACATGGCTAGTGACACGAGGGACTTTGTTTTGTCATGCCCGGTATGTGCGAGGCATAAAATTCCCAGGATAACTCCGACGGGGCAATTGGTTCCATTGGCCATTCCGTCCAGACCATGGTCACATATTGCCATGGATTTTGTGGTTGATTTGCCCATGTCTCACGGGTTCCAGGTTATCTGGGTAGTCATTGACCGCTTCAGTAAAATGGCTCACTTTGTCCCATTGCCACAATTACCAACAGCTAGTGGTTTGGCCAAATTGTTCCTTCTCCATATCTTTAGGCTCCATGGTTTGCCTTCTGACATCGTGTCGGATCGAGGCCCTCAGTTTATTGCACGTTTTTGGAAGCACTTTTGTGCGGCACTTAAGATTAAACTGAGTCTAACCTCAGCCTACCATCCCCAATCCAATGGGGTAACGGAACGACTTAATCAGTCCTTGAAGCAGTATCTGCGCATGTTCGTTTCTAAGACTCAGAATGATTGGGCAGACTTTCTTCCCGTCGCGGAGTTTTCCTATAACAACGCGTATCATTCCTCTTCAAAGATGTCTCCGTTCTTTACTGTCTATGGGGTTCATCCCAAGGCTAATGCACTGGGCCCAGAGGGTCGTGTTGTCGCTTCTTCAACCACGGCCCGGCTCAGAGAGATATGGAGGCAAGTTCACTTAGCCCTCAAAGGAGCTGCCTTTCGGGAAAAAGTCTTTTCCGATCGTTCGAGACGGCCGTGCAATTTTAAGGTGGGTGATAGGGTGTGGTTATCGACCCGTAACATTAAACTTCGACAAGTGTCCGCCAAGTTTGGCCCGAAGTTTATTGGTCCATACACCATTATAAGGAGGGTCAACCCAGTAGCCTTTCGACTTCTTATCCCCAAATCTCTTAAAATTGCCAATACCTTCCATTCCTCGTTACTCAAACCAGCCATCTGCTCCAAGAAGTTTCCTCGGAGGATGGTGCAGGGTAGATCACCAGTGGATGTCCATGGTCACTCTGAATTTTTGGTGGAAAAAATCTTGGACTGCAAAGTGGTACGCGGGTCTCTCCGCTTTCTAGTCCATTGGAAAGGATATGGGCCGGAAGAAAGGTCCTGGGTCTCGGACAGAGATCTGCACGCCCCAAGACTCAAAGCAGAGTTCTTTCGGGAATTTCCCGATAAAGCTGCTTATAGGGGTTTGTTAACCCCTCCTCGAGGGGGGGGTACTGTTGCACGCAGCGGGCGTGCAGCGGCGGTGACGGGGCGGCGGCATCTCACGGCCGCACGTCCTCCCCGTCACAACGCCAGGCGGCCAGGTTGCCTAGCAACCGCAGACGCTCTGGCGGCCGGGCGCAGGGATAATGCGTCAGCCCGGCGCCTAGCAACCCGGGACGCCGGGGAGCTCAGGCAGCCGGAGGCTGCAGGTCCGTTGCCCAGCAACGGTGGACGCCGCCGGGGACAGCTACGGAAGCCTCCTGATTAGGAGACACAGGGGAGGAAGTCCTCCTGTCATCACAGCTGCCTCTCGTTCGGCTGGGCGGGCTGGGCTGTAGGTACTCCTTTATAAGGAGGCCAGCCCAGCATACCCCTGCCGGTTATAGCACCTGTCACAGTGGTTTCCGGTCTCCTTGCTGCTCAGCATTTGCAGTGTCCTGTCCTGTCTGTTCCCAGTCTGGGACCCCCCTCCGGTCCGCGTGAGTACCCCTTTTTTGGGGGCCTGCTTTATTCTTTTACATTCGCTTCCCAGCCCTGGGATTATCCTTAGTTTTGGGGGCACCCTCTGTAGTTCTTAAGAGGTGCCCTGGGTCTTCGTCCCAGTTCAGTTCTCCTTGTAGGTGTCGTTCTATCGTCACCCCTTCTTTATCTTTCGTGTTGTGTGCCTTTTTGTGTGGTGTATTTTTTGTGTATGCGACTCGGTCGCTGGTGGTTAGCGACTAGGTCGCTGGCGCTTAGCAGCGTAGCCAGGTTGGCAAGTTGCCTTTTGTTAAAATACCAGTTAGGTCCCGTAGCTAGATCTCCTTTTGGCTGTACCCTTAGGAGGTCCCGGTTCCTTGTACCATCATAACTCCTGGCTGCACCGGAGCCAGGGCGGGCTTAACTCGCCCTTCCAAACGTGGCGGCTACAGGCGAAGCCTAGCTCCTGCAGGAACCGGTTACCTGGCTTTGGGGGTCAACAGAGGTAGAGTAGGGTTTCGCTGTGGCTGTCCTAAACAGCAGTCACGGCTGTGGGTTAACTCCCGAAACCATAACAACAGGCTGTGAATGAAAACTACCAGTTATGAGCTAACTGAATGGTACTTTACTGCAATTCTCTCTAATGTATCTTTCTCTAAGCTTTAGTCAATATCCTCCATAGTGTCCTAAAGAGTTTAGAATAATTATATTGCTGTAGCTTGAGGCCGTAGAAAATTAGTCAATTCCTTGATAATATACAGTAGCATTTTTATGGCATTGAAATATACTACAGTGAACTTCATACAACAAGAAACTATACACATGTATTAGAACACAGACAGTCTTTACTACAAACCCTTACAGACATTACAGAAAGCAAACACCACACCTCTTAGATCTACACTGAATATAATCAAGTTGTTCACACAGATGTGTGTGTGTGTGTGTGTGTGTGTGTGTGTGTGTGTGTGTGGCTTTAAGCAGTGCATCCTTTGTCCTTGAGTTAATATGAATCAGATACACCTGAGAACAATTACCATTGAAGTCTGTGGCCCTGTATTACTGGAGGCCCACCCATGGAGGCAACGTGGAGTGCAGGAGAGACATTCAGTTAATGAAATAAAGCATTGGTGGTGTGACAAGTGAAATTAGAAAATGAGGACAAAGAGGAGCAGAGCTGGTGAAAAGAAGAACGTCTGCAGGTCTGTGTGATAGACTAAAGCAAGCAATGTTGCCGATGTGGTGCCGGAGGCCAGGGCCACTAAGTACCCCCTGTGTGTAAAGCACTGAGCATGCAACTGCAGCTGAGTCTCAGCAGTGGAAAGGAAATCAGAATCACTGGAGCCACCTTCTCACCATCATCTAACCCCCCTTCACACCGCACACCGGTCCCTTGATCATTTCTACCACAGGCTTTCATCTTTGCTGATCCCCCAGTTTAATAAGCAGCCAATCAAAATTCTACATTGCCCTTATCTAGATAGATAGAGTTTCTTAAAATTACCTTTCAGCTGATCAAAACTGACCATTGCTTGACCTTCTACTCTGCTGTACATGGCTCTTGGTCATGAACTGATTCATTCAACATAGCAGAAACCTTGGTCTTACACACAGTTAAGACTGAAATACACATACTCTTATCACCAATCATGTCCATCTCATTTACTCTCCCTAGGCTGCTCTTTCAAAGTCGGATGAATTATTTTGATGATAACATTGACTACTGGGATAGGCCAGACATGTTTAGGGGTGCTTTGAAGGTCACAATGTGAGGTCATATTCTGGAATATGTTTCAATACAAAAAAAAGTATTTGCTATATGATGACTTTCATTCTTCTTTAACCTCGGCCTTGCATGTATGCATTGAGTCCCCTTATCCTGAGACCCAGTTGGATTATACCCAAGCAAGATTTCAAATACTTTCTGTGGGGCAATAAAACTGGCTAGATACTACAGTATGTCTGAGTCCCAGGCACTGAGGCAACTGATCAAAGCTATGAAAGATCCCCATTCCACCTAAACCGATGCCTCTACTCCCCACATACTGTACAGATGGAGCCTTCTTTAGTCTAGCCTTCTCTGGATAGCCATGGTGAGCCAAGGCCTATTGTTCTCAGCTGCTATACAATACATAGAACAATGCAGCAGGGGATTAGCATATTGATAGAGCCATCCTCATCTAGAGCCAGAGCTGTCGGACTTAATCCTATGCTACTCCCCTACTGTATTGTTCTATGTATTGTATTTGCAGTTGAGAACAATAGGCCTTGGTGATACATGGCTATCCAGAGAAGGATAGTTGAAGAAGGCTCCATCTGTTGGATTAAATTCCGACAGCTCTGGCTCACTTAATCCTATTAAAGGGCTAGATGAGGATGGCTCTATCTGTCCTTCAGTATTTTGAAAGCTACCTTTCCAATTTATATGGCACCCATTGATTTGACCTAACTACTTTAGACATGACTGCTTGAAGTACGAAGCAGCCCTCCCTCCATTGTGGAAGATTCACTGTGCTAACCTTCTGCAGGAAATAACGTTAGAGGAATTAACATGTGTAATCTCTCATTTTAAATGACACAAATCTCCATGCCCTGACTCTGCTTTATTTGCACAATTTAATGATATTCTTTGTAACAACACTTCCTTCCCATACTTTAATAATGCTTGTGCAGTAATGACCACTAAACCAATTAATTCTTATAGACCCATCACATTACTTATTACAGATATGAAATTACTTGTGAAAATGATGTTGATATGTGTAAATTATTGTTACCTCATCTCCTTACAGGGCATCAACTTGGGTTTATCAGAAACAATTAGCTGGTGAAGGAGATCAGAACAGCTGTGGCGGCAGTGGTCGCGGTTTATGGTGAGAATCATTAATAGATTTTTAGCTTGGACTCAACAAAAGCTTATTAAAGGGTTCTATGGCTGCATCTACTTGCTGTTCTTCATTTATTCCCATTTTATTAATTGTATCAGGGGCCTAACTCCCAGGGACAATGGAGTCATCTGCATCCAGGCCGGCAGAGGGTGGCAGCGGGCTCTGACAGAACGGGGCACGAGCGTCTCCTGCATCTGCGCCCCCTTCTGTTGGATGCCGCACAGCGGCGCTTGGCGATTCTATCGCCAGGTACAGCTCTAATGAGAGCTGGTCCATCTGTATATTAGCTTTAGCATGTTGGCTTTCTCAACCACAGATTGGGATAAACGGGTAGATACTCTCTTGCAAAGTTCTCCCCTAACAGCTAGAGCAGTGGTAGCCAACCCTAGCCCTCGAGAGCTACCAACAGTTCACATTTTCCAGACCACCTAGCTGCTGCACAGCTGCACTCATTAATCACTGACACATTTTAAAAGATCCACAGATGGAGCTAATTAGCTCACTTCTGATTCTGTGAGGAGACCTGCAAAACATGCACTGTTGGTAGCTCTCGAGGACTAGGGTTGGCTACCCCAGAGCTAGAGCAATTTCCACAATTTATACAGTTTATTACACCAGTCTCTTGCAGTGAATTACAATTACTATCTGCAGTACTTCTGGTTAATAATAGGGTTCTGATGAATAATGCAATATCTTACTAAAATAAACATACAGTAACATATTTGAACTGTAGGTGTTACTTTTGTCAAGATGATGCCACTGACAAGATGTTACATTTTGTTGCAAAATACGTAAAAAGTTGTAAGTATGATACTTGCGCCTTGGGCTCCTATATCTTGCTGGTGTAAAACGTGGTGTGTCTCACATTATCATATTTCAATAATAATCTTATTAAAAACATTGATAAACAGAAAATGTGAATGGAAAGTGCCATGCCATGTTCTGGTGGTCCCTATGCTTAATGATTATAGCAATCCCTCTGTTTCGTTTATTTATGTATTTTGAATTTTAGAGATATCTTACCTGGGTGTACCCAAATATTCTCCATTACGAAGCTGAAACAAAGAAATTCACTATTACAGGCTGAGTATCCCTTATCCAGATATCTGTTATCCAAATTATTCCAAAAACCACAGAATGTACTTTGTTGTTGTTGCTAAAAGCACTACTGGGGACATCTGTAACTGGTACTACTGGGGACATCATATGTAACTGGCACTACTGGGGACATCATATGTAACTGGCACTACTGGGGACATCTGTAACTGGCACTACTGGGGACATCATATGTAACTGGCACTACTGGGGACATCATATGTAACTGGCACTACTGGGGACATCATATGTAACTGGCACTACTGGGGACATAATATGTAACTGGCACTACTGGGGACATCATATGTAACTGGCACTACTGGGGACATCTGTAACTGGCACTACTGGGGACATCTGTAACTGGCACTACTGAGGACATCTGTAACTGGCACTACTGGGGACATCTGTAACTGGCACTACTGGGGACATCTGTAACTGGCACTACTGGGGACATCATATGTAACTGACACTACTGGGGACATCTGTAACTGGCACTACTGGGGACATCATATGTAACTGGCACTACTGGGGACATCATATGTAACTGGCACTACTGGGGACATCTGTAATTGGCACTACTGGAATGTGACATGTAACTGGCACTACTGGGGACATTTGTAACTGGTACTACTGGGGACATGATATGTAACTGGCACTACTGGGGACATGATATGTAACTGGCACTACTGGGGATGTGATATTTAACTGGCACTACTGGGACATTTGTAACTGGCACTATTGGGGACATGATATGTAGCTGGCACTACTGGAGACATATGTCACTACTGGGGACGTGATATGTAACTGGCACTATTTATGTATTTATTAACAATTTCTTATATAGCGCACACATATTCCGCAGCACTTTACAGAGAATATTTGAACATTCATATCAGTCCCTGCCCCAGTGGAGCTTACAATCTATATTCCTTACCACATGTACACGCACAGGAGCCAATTAACGTACCAGTATATTTTTGGATTGTGGGAGGAAACTGGAGTACCAAGAGGAAACCCACGCAAGCTCGGGGAAAATACACAAACTCCACACAGTTAGGGCCATAGTGGTAATTGATCCCATGACCTCAGTGCTGTGAGGCAGTAATGCTAACCATTACACCATTACTGCTGCGGACATCTGTAACTGGCACTACTTGGAACATGATATGTAACTTTCACTCCTGGGCACATCTGTAACTGGCACTACTGGGGATCATGATATGTATTTGCCACTACTGGGGACATGATATGTAACTGGCACTACTGGGGACATCATATGTAACTGGCATTACTGGGAACAGGATATGTAACTGGCACTAAAAATGTACAAGAAAATGATAGGTTAGCTTTCAAATTCAGTGGGTGAGATAGAACACAAACTTTGTTTCATGTTATGAATCCTTGTTGCATATATATGTGTGTATTTCATGTGTTTGATGTGTTAATACAGCATAAATGCATTTTGTGTTCACACAGGGCTCCCATCCTCAAGATACATCATTGGAATATAAAAATATTCTGAAATATGTAATAATCCATTATCCAAAATGATTCTGGTCACGAGCATTTTGGATAAGGGATATTCAATCTGTATACATAAACACACACACACACACACACACACACACACACACACACACACACACTGTATGTCTGTTGTATTTCCTCTCTCTCTCTAGTCAGTCATATTCGTGCATGAGCATGCGCAGGCCCCCACCATAGAAAACGGGGTTGAATTCGGCCCCATCCAAATGTGCCTGAATCAGACCCATTGTGTAAAATTGTAAAGTTTTGAATGTTTTCCTCAGTACACAACGCATCTTATGCTGCTTTCACACTGCCAAACCTGCTCTGACCCGTTTTTTAAAATGTTTCTTTAACCGGGGCAAGTTTAACCCCATTCACACTGCATGTTGTAAACAGTATATTACTGATTAATTACCGTTTTTGTACCTTTCACATTGACCCCGTTGTGAAAGGTGCACAGTAATTAACCAGTAATATACCATGCAGTAGGCACAGCAGGTTCAGGGGGTGACCCAGGGGTGGCAGCCACAGGTGTCGGTAAACCCCCCCCCCCACAGGGGATGCGGTCAATTTGCCGGCGGTCGGGATCCCGGCGTTCAGAATCCCGACACTGGAATCCCGACCGCCGAAATCCCGAAACTTTCTCCCTCCGTGGGTGTCCACGACACCCATAGAGGGAGAATAAAATAGCGTGCCGAGCATAGCGAGGCACCGGGCCCGCAAGGGGGGGCGATCCACGTCCCCCCCATGTCGGGATTTTGGTGTCGGGATTCCAGTGTCGGGATTCCGACCGCCGGGATCCCGACCGCCGGGATTACGTATCGGATCCCCCCACACACACACACACACAGCCAGAACCTAGTAACACCCCTTCCCTCCCCTGGTACCTGGCTGCGGATTTGGGCAGCGCGGTAGGCAGCCGGTGTGCACGGGTCACTAGGTGACGTTCATTACATATGCGCATATGAATGAGACGCTCATTACATATGTGTATACGTAATGAGTGGCTCCCGATTATTAAATATTTACTGCGCTGATAACCAGCTCAGTGCTAACTGCTGCCTGAGTCCTATATACCGGTTCAGAGCCGTTCACACTGCATAATAAACGGCTCTGAACCGTGTAGGACTCTGCTTTTTACCCATTTGCAAGTACCGGTTATTTGTAACTGTAAATGCAGACTGGCGCTTTCACACTGCAGCTCTAACCGGTTTAAACGGCTAAAAAAACGGCAATATACCGGTTAAGAGCTGCAGTGTGAAAGGGGTATCACTCTTACTTTAATACACACTAACAATTATAAGCAAACGCATGAAATATTTTTACTAAATGAAATAATTCCATTTGTAAGAAATACATGAGGTAGCCCGTTATTTTTGTGGTTTATTATTTATTTTCTTTTTTTTTAAAGTAGAAAAACAAATTAACTGTTAACATAAAAGAAAAATAATATTTTAGCATAAAACAAATATATCTATTCAGAGAGAAAACATAACAAAATCACAAAGCTATACGTCCAATATAATAAGTTCATAAACAAAGTTAGTAAAGCATTTAAACAGTTTTCAAAGGACATAAATATGGTAAATATGTTGTATAATTATGCCATACTTTACACTTCTCATATTTTATCATGGCTGTTTATAGATGCATGCTTCTAGCTGTATTCAAATGAGGAAAAAATGTATAATGTTCATTATGTTTTACTTTTCATTCCTTATCTCAACCGCCCGTCACAAAATCTCACAACAATATCACATTTAAAAGTAAAAAAAGGGGGAGCTAGTAATCTTCCATGCAATATACTGTAACATGTACACATAAGGATGTTGCTAGTTTATAAGAACGGATTGTTTTCTTTAAAACATGTTTTTGCTTATTTTATCATTAAGACTTTAAAAAACTTACATAAAACTGTGCAAATGGGTAACAATTCATAGTGTTACGTACTGTCATTACAGTAGGAATACAAGAAGGTAAGAGGAGAGTGGCAAGTACAGGATATCATTTGTCATGTTTGGGTTTTATGCTGGGTGCAAACTGAGCGATATATGATATGCAAAAAAATGATATCGTTAATGATATATCGCAGACACTGACCAGTGTCCATGCTCAATATCGTTGACTGTACATGCACTCATATTGACTACCTGGTTCATGGTGTATGTACGGAGCGTGGGTCCCAGTGATGCCACTGAACAATGTTGTTAATCGGTCAGTGCACTGGCGTAACTAAGCTACCGCAGCCCCCGCCATGGCGGGGAGGCGCAGAGTAACTATGGGCGCCTGGGGGGCTGCGGTGCTATAGATACCCGCTGCGTTGCTGCCCGGCCGCATCTGCGGTCATTGCCCGTCACTCGCTCCCGTCGCCGACTCCTGCTGATAATGAAAAGTGACACTTAGAAAATGGCTGCCCCCGTATTGCAGACAGTTTTGGCAGCCATTTTCTAAGAGTCACTTTTCATTATCAGCAGGAGCCGGCGCCGGGAGCGAGTGACGGGACAGTGACGCAGATGCGGCAGGTCAGATCCTCCACTCCTCCCTTTTTCGCGCTCTCCGTTCCCCCTCTACCCCGCTCCCGGAGGCTCATGGGGCATGTAGTCCTCTTCCCAGGGGTCCCCTCACTGCGCTTGTGCTCGGCTACTGCTGTGAGGGAGATCACAGCGTCCAGGTATTTACCTGGCTAGGTGTGGGGGGTGTGTGTGGGGGGGGGGCGTCGAAAAAATTTGGCGGGGGGGCGCAAAATATATAGTTACGCCACTGGGTCAGTGTGTGCGCTAAATTGTTTGCCCACAGCACCGCCAATATACAGATGGAGCCCCTCTTGTCTTTGCAGGGGCTGGGTTATTCTGTTGCCAGCTGCCAGCCATTGACAGTGGGCACATGCACGAGACTCTCACGCGCCCCATAGCGACGGAGTTCCCCGTGAAGTGGAGATGGACAGGGTCCCGTCGCCCATCCGCCGAGAGTCTGGGGCGCTGATGGAGTCCCTGGGACGCTGATGGAGTCCCTCTCCTCAAGCTCTCGCCAGTGGGGAGGCTCTGACGAGCGCCAGGCAAAGAAGAGAGGGGCTCCATCTGTAGTTGACAATATCATCGGTGGTGTCGTGAATAGCCCAGTGTGTACGTAGCATTACAGTGGAAGAGAGAAGAAAAGTGAGACCATGTATACAGGTGGCAGTGTAGCCAAGAGTAGATGAACTTTTCTGGCACAAAAAGGGGTTCCCGAGGATAAATATTTGGATGACGTTTTTGGGCTGTAAACAAGGGTGGAGAAGGATTTTAAAACAACAAGTCATATTTGTAAATTGTAAGCGGCTACGGTTACGATTAGATCACCTTTACGAAAGTCAGCTATAAGTGGTGCTTTAGATCGCAGAGCCGGTATGGTGGTGCATGGCCGCAGACAAATGCTACTCCTGGTCAACGCATTTCATTCCGTTTCAAGACGAAGCAGCCATTGCATAACAATGTTCAGGATCTATTACTTGACCTCATTGGCATCAGTTAACAATAGCTATTATTTTCACTTTCTTATTGTGCACAGTACATTTTGCCAAAGTAATTTTGTAAAAATATTTCTGGTTACTGATAGCAATTAAGTTATTGCAGTTCTGCCTTTGATTTTTAGGTTCTCTGTAGTTGACTCGATCCGATGGGCGGCTCTGGTTGGCAGTCAGGGGTGGGGGATCAGATCCTAATTTTCCTAATTCCATAACAGATTGCTGATCATTTATGTCATCCGACAGTGAGATCCTTTTGCGTTTAGATCATCATCGGTGGAACAGGGAATCTGGCTGTAGATACAGTATAGGGCCCACATACAGTAACTTCATATTACTGCCCATTGATGTGAAATACTGTAAGATGTTCAACACGCACATACGGAGTGCCCACACACTTTTGGAAATTTACTGTATAACAAAAAAAATTCCAGCTGTCTTTAAATTCTATTCAAATTTAGGGAATTGTTTCAAGACATGATCAATAGAAAATGTTCAGACTATACTGATCATTTTCAGATGCTTCAGAAGTTATATCAATTTGCACGATTTCCCCGAATAGTCTCTTCAGCAAACAGAACAATGGGAACGACAGTATTTACTTGATCCTATTTCTATTTTCCAGTAGACAATGACATCACTTGCGTAAATGAAGAACAGTTAAAAAATGGAAAAAAGACAGTTCTTTTCCAACTGACTGCATCTTCTGAGAAATGTTCTTATGATGCATCTAAATGTGTTTAATATTTTGTTTGTTTATAGAATGAATTTACCCTCTGGATATTGTGTACATCTGCGACCTGGCCCTAATCCACTCCTGACTCCACTCTCACCCGTTCTCCTCTTGTACCTGATACAGGCTCCAAATTAATATTAAAAGTACAGTATATAGTGCCAGCATTTTCCATTGCACTTTACAATTGGGAACAAACAGTAATAAAACAAGACTGGGCAGTAAGAGACAAGAAGATAAGATGAAGAGTTTTTACATTGAATGTTCATAGGTTTGGAGATTAGACAGTGGCGTAACTTCAAATCTTGAGCCCCCCCGCCAAAAGTTTCTTTGCGCCCCCCCCCCCCCGGCCGCCCGCCCGCCCGCCCACCAGCCCGCTCGCCCACCAGCCATACTTACATACATAGGAGTCCGGCTGTCAGCGATGCGGGCAGCGGGTGGGAGCTGGGCTGTCATCGGTGCGGGTGGGAGCTGGGATGCCTGTCAGCGCTGCGGTGGTCCCGGCTCCCGTCCTGGCTTCATTCTGATATGAAGAACGGACCATAACAAAATGTCTGCCCCCATACAGCAGACAGTTTCAGAGAACTGTCGCTGTATGGGGGTGGACATTTTATAATGGTCCGTCTCCATAGGCTCAGAATGAAGCCAGGACGGGAGCCGGGACCACCGCAGCGCTGACAGGTAAAGCTGCGGTGCATATGGGGGAGGCGGGGGAGCAGGCAGGCAGGCATTACAATAGCACCGCAGCCACCCGGCGCCCGCACTTACACTGCGCCTCCCCGCGACCGCGGGGGCTGCGGTGCTATTGTTACGCCACTGAGATTAGAGGAGGGACTTATTGTGCGTGGGAAGGATTTCCTCAGATTGACGGCCTAATTCAGGTTGTTATTCAGCATGTAGAGCCAATGCAGGATGTCGCTAACGGTGCGTGGGCGCGAGTAGGGCCTGATTCAGACATAAGTCAACTTCCATTGTTAGCACACGGGGGGTGTAAATGAAAGTAATGGGAAAGGCAACACCCCCCCCCCCCCCCCATCAAAATCCATCACCTTAGCTCGGTGTTAGTGAAGCCACGTGGGACATTTGCTAAGATTGGAGTTCAATTTCACATAGGATGTTGCTAGGCATGAGCGTGTTCGACTCCTCGAGATCCAAACACACCCGAATTTACCTGATCCAAGGCGTTTCGGAGTGGCTCGCTTCTCTCCCGCCAATAATCCGAGTTGAAAACGAGGATGAACGTCATCATCCCGCTGCCGGATTCTCGAGAGACCCAGACTCTATATAAGTTCACGTCTTCATTCCTGCACTATTGCA
Source organism: Crinia signifera (assembly GCF_055691185.1). Classification (NCBI taxonomy): domain Eukaryota; kingdom Metazoa; phylum Chordata; class Amphibia; order Anura; family Myobatrachidae; genus Crinia; species Crinia signifera. Next base: position 298,978,469 of record NC_139219.1, read on the forward strand.
GACAGCATGGACGTGTCCCGTGCTGTCTGCTACTAGGGGCTGTAATTGAGGCTGTGAGGGGCTGAGACAGGGATTCACTGTATGCAGTGGCGTAGCTACAAATTTTGCTCCCCCCTGCAAAAATAGATTCTGGCGCCCCCCCCCCCCCCAAACCCCTTATACATTATGCCACACACCATAATGCCTATTACACCACACACCATAATGCCTATTACACTACACAACATTACGCCACTTACACATTACGTCACACACTGTAATGCCCCTTACGCATTACGCCCCACATCGGACAGTTGACCCCTCCACAACCAACACTACATCACTAACCATATTGTAGGTAAAACACACATATTGGTACAGATTGAAAAATAATAACGCACATACGCCACCAGAAAAAGCACATAGGCCCCAACAGGAAAATAATAAAACACATCAGCACTGATAGAAAATAATACGTAATAGGCCACCAATGGAAAATAATCAAAACATTGGCGCCGATAGTAAAATCTAAATTTAGAATCACAGTGATGACACTGTGTCTAATGTGCATACTCAAGAAGCAATTCAAGGGCTATTTCTAAGCAATGAGTAGTTTGCTTAGAAATAAAGCACGGATTGCTCTGTGTGTATACCCCTGAGCAACGGCGATGTGCGGCCCCATGCGTCGCCATCGCCTGACTAGTTAGATACATTGTGCAGTATAATCTAGTTACATTGCCAGGGTTCTCACCAGAGAACACTGGTCAGCCCAGATCGCTCCTGAAAGGGGGAGCCCCAGCCAGCGGGAGAGCGATATACAGTAATGGGCACAGCCGCCGTACTGGTGAAAAGGGGAACTGAGAAAAAAAAACAGTGCTTTAAGTGCCTGCTGCATAAATAATAATTATATATATATATACATATCCACAAGGTTTTAAGATGGCACTCTGGAGACCTTCCAGTGATGAAAATGGAACACTTTTCATTTTCATCACTCTAGAGTGCCATCTTAGCACCTTAGTGTGAATATGCAGAGGCTTACCCCTCAAGTGGTCACCGGACAAGTACACCCACATATATAATATGCAAAATAAATAGATTGAGACATTGAAGCATTTATGATATTTGAGCCACCCCTGAATGCCACACAAACAGGTTGCATAATTTATTTATTTAAAAAAATATATATAAATATATATATATATATATATATATATAAAACACACACACACACACATATATATATATATATATATATATATATATATATATACTGTGGTGGGATGCCGGCACTCTGATCCTGCGTGTAGTTCAGCGCCCGGTGCCTTCGCCAGCGGGGCTTGCTGGGCAAACTTCCGTGTATACAGTGCGGGGGGGACGCGGCACTCGGGACTTCAATCAAATAACTTTAACGCGTAGCCATAAATATGGTTGACGTTTCAGTCTTTTATTAAGACTTTTTTGAAAAAAGTCTTAATAAAAGACTGAAACGTCAACCATATTTATGGCTACGCGTTAAAGTTATTTGATTGAAGTCCCGAGTGCCGCGTCCCCCCCGCACTATATATATATATATATATATATATATATATATGTTAAAATGAAAAAGTTATATAAGTACAGTTTTTGTAAATAAATAAATAATAAAATAAAGTAAGAAGACTGCCGCCTACCTGTGTCCACTCAGGCTGAGGGCAAGCAGCAGCAGATGTACAGGTTGCAGTCACTGGAAGCCTGCTATCATAGGGGAGAGCTGGGTCCCTGTGTGCAGGAAGTGGGGGGGAGTGAGGCTGATGTTCCCTGGTGCTGGATGGTGGGCTTACAGCACACAGGGAGAGAGCACTGGTGGCGCCATTTTTAACATGAGGGGAGCCGCTGTCTCCTGCGCTGCGCTGTCAGCGGCTCCCCTCATTGTTAACATGAGGGGAGCTGCTGTCTCCTGCGCTGCGCCTGTCAGCGCAGCGCAGCAAGTATTAGTAGCTGACAGCACTGCAGCAGGGAGTGCTCAGCCGGCAGCTTTCAATCCTAGCAGCAGGGACCCGGCGGCAGTTCAGTGCCGCTCTGTCTCCCTGCAGCAGCCGCGCGCAGAGCCAGAAGTGAGGCAGGGATTTGGTTGTCTGACATGACTGCCTGCAAGTGGAGAGATGGCACAGGACCACGGGGGGCTGCTACAGTGGGGGACACCTAAGGGGGACAAATACTATGGGGAAAACAAGTATACTATGACGGAAACTACTATGGGGGACAGCTACTAAGGGGGAAGCTACTATGGGGGATAGCGACTAAGGGGGGAACTACTGTAGGGGACAACTACTAAGCGGGTAACGCTAAAAGGGTACTATTATGGGGGCACTACTAAGGGGGCTGGGGGCTACTAAATGGGCATTGCTGTGTATTTAAAAAAATAAAATTAGATAAATATTTTTTATTGTTACTCCTGTGCTGCCCAGCGTGCCATACCAGTCCAGAGGTGCCCCATATGTTGTGTATAATTCTAGGGGTGCCCCATGTGTTGTATATAATCCCAGGGGTGCCCAGGTGTGCCGTATAACTTCAAGGGTGCTGACATGTGTCGTATATAATTCCAGATGTGCTGCCATATGTTGTGTATAATTTCAGGGATGCTGCCATGTGTCATATTTAATTCAAGGGGTGCTGTTATGTGTCATGGATAATTCCCGGGGTGAGCCAAGTGTACCATATAATTCATGGGGTGCGGCTAAATCTGCTGTATCCGTCCAGGGGAGCTTCCCTTTTTTTATTAAATTTTTTTACTGCAGGAGTGTCGCATGTGTGCAGTATAATTTCAGGGGTGCCACCATGTGTGCTGTATAATTCCAGGGGTGCCGCAATGTGTCATGTATAATTCCAAGGGTGCTGCCCTTATTTTTAATTAAAAGAAAAATAAGTTGTTGTTTTTTAACTGCAAGTGTCCCATATAATTTCAGGGGAGCTGCCAAGTCTGCCTTATAATTCATGGAGTGGTGCTAAGTGTCCCTTATTAGTCCAGGGGAGCTGCCCTTTTTTTGTTTAAAAAGAAAAAAGGGTTTCTCGTTTTTTTTTATGCAAGGGCTGTTAAGTGTGCAGGGGTTCTGCATCGGTCCAAAGGTGAGCCAAGTGTGTCATATAATTTCTAGGGTGAGCCAAGTGTGTCATATAATTCCTGGGGTGAGTCAAGTTTGTCATATAATTTCTGGGGTGAGGCTAAATCAGCCGTATAGTACCTGGGCAGCTGCCTTTTTTTTTATTACTGCAGAAGTGCCACCATGTATGCTGTATAATTCCATGTGTGCCGCCATGTGTGCCATATCAGTTAAAGGGTGCCACCATCAGTGCCCTATAACTCCATGTGTGCCAACATGTGTGCTGTTTCAGCTCAGGGGTTCCACCAAAACACATCCAGATCCAAAACATAGCCATAGATCCAGACTCAAAACACAAAAAGTGGCCGGTGCAAATTCCTAGATGTTGCTATGGGCAAGCAATCAGAAACTACTTCTTATTTATTAAGCACCTTCTAGAACAGGGGTGGCCAAACCGGTCCTCGAGATCTACCAACGTTCCACGTTTTCCAGGTTACCTAGCTGGTGCACAGCTGTAGTCATTACTAACTGTCACATTTTAAAACATGCTGCATTCATTCCACAGGTTGCCTGGAAAACATGCAACGTTGGTAGATCTTGAGGACAGGTTTGGCCCCCCCTGTTCTAGAAGATAATAGATCAAATCTGATTGGTTTCCCATAGCAACATCCATTTTGAAATAGAACTCCCATCTTGGTAAATTTCCGCCGCTGTGACTGACTGTTACTTCCTATTGGAAAACAGAAACTATAGCAGTCCCATTGGGAGCTGTTTCCTATTTCTGGTACTACCAGACTGCTCTGTGATTAGCAGATTGGGCAGCCCAATCTGACTTCTATAGGTTGTGGTTGTTGCAGTTTTGCACATGCGCAGTCCAGCCACCGCGGGTGCACATTGGCCAGTCCCGACACCTACCAGATCCGGAAGGTGCTAGGGAGGAGAAGGTCACTGGTCCAGGCAGATCAGCAGGAGGCTGCCTGGACACAGGTGGGGGTTCAGCGCGGGTCGGCAGGGGATGCGGTAAGAAGCCACCCCCTGTGGCAGTAACCGGGTGTGTGGGGTTTAGTGCATGCAAAAATGCGGTAAAAACCCTGAAGAATGCAGCATTGCCCCCGCTCCTCCACCCCGTCGTTTCTATATGCCGCCAGTTTCGGCAATTGTGCATGCACTTACCAATGTCGGCACCACGCTGGGTCCCCACTGTCGCAGATATTGGTGGGGGCAGGGAATGCGTACTTAGTATGGATCTTTAGAATTATTGAAGAACTTATACATATTATGATACAAATGAAAACATAAACATGTCTTTACTTTTAGACTTTACACTTGTAGTTATAGAAGACGGGCATCAAAACAAAATCATTAGAGGAAGCATTGCTTATTACTCTTCCTCCTACTCTCTACATTAATTAAGTTCATCCTTTCATACTTTTCCATTCAATGACCTGACCAACTGTTGAGGATAGGTTTTCATTCCTTCCTGCCCTGCAATCTGGAACATTTTTTACTCCATGATAATACAACTAATTATCTATAATTTAGTACAACTGCGGAGAAAATGAATATGTATTTTCCTACTGCTAAAAATCTCTGCCCTCTTGCACCACATGCTATATCTCACTATAAAAACACGCACATCTTGCTATACAAATAGACTAAATAACAAATTACATTTTTATTGCATTAGCAAATCATTGCTGTGAAAAATATATATCTAAACCATACACTTTATTTACAGTATCGCTTCTGCACTGTATATTGGTAAAGTCCTATTCACACTTATGCCTACATACATGATATCTGTAAGTGAAGTTTTATTACTAGTATTTGATATATGATTATACGGTGATCACAGTTAGCATAATTTAAAGTATCAAATTTATTAAAGGAAAGAAAAATAGAAAACAGGGGGTGGGGGGTATTGGGTGGGCGGTCACTACTTACACAGTAGCCAGAGGCATCGGAACGGAGGAGCGGGTGAGTGTTTACCGCATCCATGTAGGCAGGGGTGCCATCGAGAGTGGATTTTCCACAAGACAACCTAGGTGCCTGCCTAGGGCTCAGCACATCCCAAGGGAGTCCATAAGGATATCCTGGCAGTCCAAAAATGAGCATTGCGTGACTACTGTTTGATGTCAGGACATCACATGGACCTACCCACACTTCCAAAGTCCCTTTGATGTTCCTTGATAGGTTCAAAAATATTAGTAAGGGGGGCATTAAGTGTACTTTTACTTTAAAGGTGACACAGTTATTAAGCCTACTTCCAAAAGACCTAAAACCTAGATTTGTTCACAAGGGTGATGTTCACGCAGCTCAGTATGTATCAGTAGACTGTGCATGCACCAAGGTACTCTGTTCGCACAGGTCCGAATTCAGCCCCTCCGCCAATTCGACAATGCGCATGAGCAGGCCCCCACTGCGAGCGCCTTCAGCTAAGTTTCTCTTTGCCGATTTGCTTGCAGCCTGAGTGACAGGCAGGGGGCGTTCCTGGGTGGAACCTCAGCGTTTCATGGGTATGTCACAATACCCGTGGGCGTGCCCACAGATAAGCTAGGCAAGACCCAGTAAACGCAACATTCATCATACAAATCTGTTCGCATATCTGCACAGGGATTCGTCTTGCGGCGGAGGGACGGTCGTTCACTGGGGCGGCGTTAGCCTGATCGGTAGGCTGCAAAAACACGGAGCCTAGCGAGCAGGTCTTAATCGGACCCTCTATAGAGGACGGCTGCAAACAGCAGCAAAACTATAGTGCTATGGATTGTTTGAGGAGGGCCCCAAATTGGTATGTGCTCCTGAAGAAGCTGGTTGACCCCAGGGAAATGGCCATTTGGAACTCACTTCTCATGATATGCAAGTGTTGGCCCTCACACTCTTCTGCCTTTGGGAGTTATTCTGGTTCATTCGCTCAGATGCGAATTTGCATCCTTGCGAGTTGACCAGATCCCACCTTGCAAATGGTGGTACGCCGGCCCACCAATCGCAAGGAGCCTCCGTTCACACTGGCTGCAAATGGATGTTTTGCATAAACATCCATTCTCAAGCCAATGGGACCCTCCCACATCTTTCGATGGGGTGCACGCATATGCGTGTACGCTCGGGGGGGGGGGGGGTAGGCGGGCAGCTGACATCCGTTGCATGTCCGTCACGGCCGCATTAGCAGGTGGCCTTACCAATGGACCTGAATATGGTCCTAAGTGTCAGACACAGACAGCTGCTTGGACGTAGCTTCCTCCTCCTCTTCTAGGGGCAGATTAGGATGTAAAAGTAGTCCAGGAAACGCATGGTAGCAGGCCCAATGGGATTACTCCTCATTTGTTTCTTGAGTTCTGACACAATTGCAGCCTTCCTTGAGTCTTTGCTGCAGTAGCATCTGCACTTCTTTGTGCCTAAGTCCTCGTTACTACATTACTGATACTGTTATACCCCCCACTACATCTCTGACCCCTCCATATCCGCCACTACATAACTGATACTGTTATACCCCCCACTACATCTCTGACCCCTCCATATCCGCCACTACATAACTGATACTGTTATACCCCCCACTACATCTCTGACCCCTCCATATCCGCCACTACATAACTGATACTGTTATACCCCCCACTACATCTCTGACCCCTCCATATCCGCCACTACATAACTGATACTGTTATACCCCCCACTACATCTCTGACCCCTCCATATCCGCCACTACATAACTGATACTGTTATACCCCCCACTACATCTCTGACCCCTCCATATCCGCCACTACATAACTGATACTGTTATACCCCCCACTACATCTCTGACCCCTCCATATCCGCCACTACATAACTGATATGTTATACCCCCCACTACATCTCTGACCCCTCCATATCCGCCACTACATAACTGATACTGTTATACCCCCCACTACATCTCTGACCCCTCCATATCCGCCACTACATAACTTATACTGTTATACCCCCCACTACATCTCTGACCCCTCCATATCCGCCACTACATAACTGATACTGTTATACCCCCACTACATCTCTGACCCCTCCATATTCTCCACTACATAACTTATACTGTTATACCCCCCACTACATCTCTGACCCCTCCATATCCGCCACTACATAACTGATACTGTTATACCCCCCACTACATACTGATCCCTCCCTATCCTCCACTACATTACTGATACTGTTATACCCCCCACTACATCTCTGACCCCTCCATATCCGCCACTACATAACTTATACTGTTATACCCCCACTACATCTCTGACCCCTCCCTATCCTCCACTACATTACTGATACTGTTATACCCCCCACTACATCTCTGACCCCTCCATATCCGCCACTACATAACTGATACTGTTATACCCCCCACTACATCTCTGACCCCTCCATATCCGCCACTACATAACTGATACTGTTATACCCCCACTACATCTCTGACCCCTCCATATCCGCCACTACATAACTGATACTGTTATACCCCCCACTACATCTCTGACCCCTCCATATCCGCCACTACATAACTGATACTGTTATACCCCCCACTACATCTCTGACCCCTCCATATCCGCCACTACATAACTGATACTGTTATACCCCCCACTACATCTCTGACCCCTCCATATCCGCCACTACATAACTGATACTGTTATACCCCCCACTACATCTCTGACCCCTCCATATCCGCCACTACATAACTTATACTGTTATACCCCCACTACATCTCTGATCCCTCTATATCCTCCACTAAATAACTGATACTGTTATACCCCCCACTACATCTCTGACCCCTCCATATCCGCCACTAAATAACTGATACTGTTATACCCCCCACTACATCTCTGACCCCTCCATATCCGCCACTACATAACTTATACTGTTATACCCCCCACTACATCTCTGATCCCTCTATATCCTCCACTACATAACTGAAACCTCTATACCCATCACAACATCTCTGACCCCTCCATATCCGCCACTACATAACTGATACTGTTATACCCCCCACTACATCTCTGACCCCTTCATATCCGCCACTACATAACTGATACTGTTATACCCCCACTACATCTCTGACCCCTCCATATCCGCCACTACATAACTGATACTGTTATACCCCCCACTACATCTCTGACCCCTTCATATCCGCCACTACATAACTGATACTGTTATACCCCCACTACATCTCTGCCCCCTCCATATCCGCCACTACATAACTGATACTGTTATACCCACCACTACATCTCTGATCCCTCCATATCCTCCACTACATAACTTATACTGTTATACCCCCCACTACATCTCTGACCCCTCCATATCCGCCACTACATAACTTATACTGTTAAACCCCCACTACATCTCTGACCCCTCCATATCCTCCACTACATTACTGATACTGTTATACCCCCCACTACATCTCTGACCCCTCCATATCCGCCACTACATAACTGATACTGTTATACCCCCCACTACATCTCTGACCCCTTCATATCCGCCACTACATAACTGATACTGTTATACCCCCACTACATCTCTGACCCCTCCATATCCGCCACTACATAACTGATACTGTTATACCCCCCACTACATCTCTGACCCCTCCATATCCGCCACTACATAACTGATACTGTTATACCCCCCACTACATCTCTGACCCCTCCATATCCGCCACTACATAACTGATACTGTTATACCCCCCACTACATCTCTGACCCCTCCATATCCGCCACTACATAACTGATACTGTTATACCCCCCACTACATCTCTGACCCCTCCATATCCGCCACTACATAACTTATACTGTTATACCCCCACTACATCTCTGATCCCTCTATATCCTCCACTAAATAACTGATACTGTTATACCCCCCACTACATCTCTGACCCCTCCATATCCGCCACTACATAACTGATACTGTTATACCCCCCACTACATCTCTGACCCCTCCATATCCGCCACTACATAACTTATACTGTTATACCCCCCACTACATCTCTGATCCCTCTATATCCTCCACTACATAACTGAAACCTCTATACCCATCACAACATCTCTGACCCCTCCATATCCGCCACTACATAACTGAACCCTCTATACCCCCCACTACATCTCTGATCCTCTATAACCGCCACTACATACAGTAACTGATCCCTCTATACCCTACACATCACTGACCAATCTATAGCCGCCATTACATCACTGACCCCCGTATACCCGCCACTACATAACTGATCCCTGTATACCTTACACATCACTGACCAATCTATAGCCGCCATTACATCACTGACCCCCGTATACCTGCCACTACATAACTGATCCCTCTATACCCTACACATCACTGACCAATCTATAGCCGCCATTACACTGACCCCCGTATACCTGCCACTACATCTCTGACCCCTCTATATCCTCCACTACATAACTGACCCCTCTATACCCTATACATCACTGACTGCTATATATCCTACACTACTTCTCTGACCCCGCTATACCCTACACTGCAACACTGACCCCTCTACACCCACCACATTACTGATCCTCTATATCCAACACTACATCACTGATCCCGCAATACCCACCACTACATTAGTGACCCTGCTATACCTACCACTACATTAATGACCCCTCTATAACCACCACTACATTAGTGACCCCTCTATACCCTACACTACACCACTGACCCCTCTATAACCACCACTACAGTACTGACCCCTGTATACCCTACTCTACATCACTGACCCCTTTATACCCACCACTGCATTACTGAACCCTACCAAAACCAGGAAGTCATTATTATTAGTGTGCACAATCGGCGCTCAGTCTGGAGGTAATTCTCTCTCCACTTGATTATAAAGGTGGTACATCACCTCCGCGCCCACATCTCTATAGACTGTAAGAAGATAGAAGGGGGTTCTCTTATGTTTCCCCACTCCCCACTGGTCTTAGTGTTCCGGTTGCCATGGGAACGGAATCATTTTTGTCTTTTTTTTTTTATTATTGTTTTTATTGTAAAAAGACACCGTTCCTATTGCATTCTTGATTTTTATAATTTAGCAGCCAGCGCTGGTACACTTTTTTATTTTGAACTGCATATTCTACACATATATAAACTTATATAAACTTGGGTTTCATCAACAAAACAAGGATTAGATTATTGTATGGTCAATGTTGCATAGCGTTACCCACTGACTTAAAATAAACAGTTAAAAACACAGAGGTAATAAACTCCAATACATTTCTCATATTAATCAAATATAAAAAGATAAAAAGTGCTCGTTGAACGCACTCCGTATCCCATCATGTGCCTGTATTTGCATGATTGCATACATTTATACCAGTAAGTGCATGGATTATATCCAACCTCAAAAATCTGTTGCTGTCATATACTATTACATTTTATCATTCAATAAGGGTCCTGTAAAGTATTAGCATCTAGAGGGGTGCAAACCACTGCTACAGATGGGTAGACCCATGGGTACCGTTTTTTTTCCGGAGGTGAATGTATGCTAGTACTTTAAATGTAGTTTTGTGCTACTGTATGTGATGAAAGTCCTAAAAAAGCTTCAAGACAGGGCCATCTTACCGTATGGGCTCAATGGGCATCTGCCCAAATGCCCCCCAATTCTAGGGGCCTTTGAGATGTTGCAGACCGAGTTTTGGGCATCTGTCTCCTGGGCTTCTTTGGAGGTAGTAGAGAATATTAGAGTGGCCAGGCAGCATTCTCTTTCTACATCCCAGCCAGCAGCAACACAGTGAATGGCTGTCAGCATGCTGATTGGCTGAAGTAGAAGCAAGCATGAAGTCAGGACTCCAGCCTTGTGCTCTGTCGGCCATGATTGCTGCACTGCTGAGAGCTGGCCCTACCCTCTCCTTTTGTCCCCTTCTGACTTGTTAACTTTCTGAGCCCAAAAAAATGTCAATTTAAAATTACATACATGGTATTTTAATGGCTGACCTGGGATGACTGAAAAGGTGCCAACCCGGCAATAACCCAGGTCAAGAGTGCAATTAAAAGGGTCCAACCTGGGTCGGAGATGGGTTGTAAATCCCGGGTTGGACATGGGTTTATGATGTGAAAGTGGTACAAGTGAGGGTTTGTTTATTAAACTCGATCTTAATCTGAACAAAATCCCCTAATATTATTTTATTGCCTGGGAAATGTTTTACCTTATATGGCTTATCTACTGAACAACAGTTGGTATTTGTATTTTGTTCATTTGAGCATATATATTCATTTACGTTAGAGTGTTTTAACTAAACATAACACAAGATGGCACTTGGTCAGCACAATAAGGATAATCTAACTTTTGAATGCTGTATATTTTCCCCCAGTTTCCCACTGACTGTTAAAGCTTCAGTAACTTTCTACATGTGTGATGCTCAAATGTGGAGTTCAAAAGTGCTCAAGTGACTTCAGTCTCAAGTTATTAATATGTAGAAATGACGGATACATTTGCTCTCGCTAATGACCAAGACATGGCTGTGACTCATTACTGGGTTGATCATTTGGATTTATCAACATAAGGAGAGGACTGAAAGCTAATGGTCAGATATTGAGATCATTTATTAATTTTAAATAAATTGCGAATCCAAGGGCATTCCGGTATAGTTGCTAGGCAACAAGTATGGCTTTGAAAGTAAAGAAAGTGTAAATGGAATTATATAAATGTAAACAAAACAATAAGCTAAACTTAAAATGAAGCAAACATAAGATGCCCTTAGGCATAAATACAACAGATGGTTACGATGCAGCACCAAGATTGATGTGAACAACAAAGTATCCAAAATTAATAAAGCGATTTGTAAAACTTCAAAACAGAGTGCTGGAAGTTAGTTATAAAATACTTTTATACTCATACAGGCAGATGAAATGAAATACAGGCACACTTGTGTGCACATTGCTAACATTTTATACAAAGAACAATTTTGTCTTAAAGTGACATGTAAGGCAAATATTGTAACATGACAGACATAGCAAAAACATGATGCAACGCTCTATACTTCTCCAAGTACTGCTAAATGTACTCAAGATTGTTTAGCAAAGTATGTAAAGTATGCAGTCCTACAGTATTCTGGGCAGTGAGAACAAACCGGGCGAGACGCTGAATATAAAAGATAATAAAAGAAACAATAATATCCTACATAATAATAATAATAATAATAATAATAAATAGTATAACTAGTAAAAGTAGTACTACTACTACTACTAATAATATTAATAATCAGCACAGTTCAAAATTCAAATAGGGAACCAACTGCCACCAACTGCCATTCCAACCTGACTCTGGCAGCAGGTATGGTTCCCCTATTTAAATTTTGAACTGTGTGCAGCCCCTCCTCTGGAGGCACCACTGATAACAATCATTGTAATAATTAATCATGCTCATAATTATTCATACCCTTCATTAACCATACCTGTATTTGAACTTTGGCCAATGTTCATTAACCTCTATGGCTCACTCCCAATGCATACCTGTACACATTCTTTAATACTTTTGGAAACTAGAATCAGGGAAATGACCAAAGGATGCGCCATAGATAAGGGGTGTCACACTCTTCCCAAAATACATGTCTAGCCCCTTATATGGGTGTGTATATGCTTAAATGTTTGTTATTGCGATAGATTTCTATATAACTGTATTATTATTACTCTACACTGACTTATATCTCTTCACTTATCTCACAATATATCCCCACCCGACCTTTCCGCTCTGCACAAGATCTGCGTCTCTCATCCACACTCATTACTTGCTCCCACTTACACTTGCAGGATGTTTGTCGGGCAGCACCCACCTTATGGAATCCCCTTCCATGCACATTAAGACTCTCCTCTAGCCTCTAAATTTTCAAGCGTTCCCTGAAAACTCACCTCTTCAGGCAAGCTTATCATATTCAGGAACCCCCACACAACCTCTAATAGCATTCATATTTAATTGCATCCCATCAGGACTGTCTTGTAATCTGATGGGACAGCCATGCTATGGAATTCTATCCTTATGTGTCCCTCCTATTATCCCTATAATTTGTAAGTTTGTGAGCAGATCCTTCCTACCTCTATGTTGGTTTGTTTCTACCCAGTTTGTTTAATCACTGTTGTTTCCAATTGTATAGCGCAACGGAATATGCTGTGCTATACAAGAAACTGTAAATAAATAAATAATAAATAATATAACTTTAGAAACAATATAGTTTGGGAAGTATTGATACAAACATTGCTGTCTACAATGGGGTTTCTTCTGCAACAATATATTTGCTGTGATATTTCTATTCAATAAATTCCAAATGCAATTTGACCTTGAGTGAATTGAATTAAATTGTGTTTAACTGAAGAAAGATTACTAACAACAATTCTTACCCTAATTCACTCAATAGCAGCAGCAGCAGCATGCTATGGACAAGTGCACACCAGCAGACTCTGTGATCATGTGCTCCTGTCTCTCTGTCCTGTTCCTATAAGGGGGTGATAATGAGAGTCATCCGCAGAGACTCCTGAGCAGCTACAGATCACTGTCCTTGCAAATAAACTCCTTAGTGGCACTTCTGGCAAAATCTGAAGAATCTGGGAGAGTACAAGTACAATCCAGGGAGGCAGGAGCTTTATGACTGAAACAGAAGCCTCCTGAAGAATGTGGAAGGGTTGGAAACTATGGCTCATAGTTGCTATAGTTGTTCATTAGGGTCTGTTACTATTACTATTTTTATTATTGTTATTGAAATCATTGGTTACATACAGTATAAAGCAGTAATATATTACTAAGTACAGTACATCCAGTGTACTAAAATAATGGACAGAGATGTTGACACAAAATGTGCATCTCTTCTCTATGTACTGATAATAATGAAGTTGTATTCTACATATCATTCTGGGACATGGTACTGTATAAGAAGCATAATATTATGGTGACTCGAACTGACACTACACTTGAACATGTCAATCTAGTGGTTATTAATAGAATCTAATGGAAAGGGAACCATGTTTTACAGTATTAGAATGCAATCACTGTACATATGATATTCACTCTGTTCGATCTGACTATATTCTACTGTTTGTTACAGTGCTGTAATTGAGGTGCAGAGTGTCACTGTGCTCTAGACACTGCAGCTCTATGTAGAAACATGCACAGCTCACTTCCATCTGTTAGAGTAAAGCCAACAGAGCCAATCCCCCTCTTGATCTATTCCCGGCTTACTCTCTCTCATCTCATGTCCTCTTAGTCTTGGTTTGGAATCAGATGATTGGGGAGGTTCAGTCAATTGATTTGAAATTATTCCCCTGTTTCTAAAAATGTTGAGGCCTACCCTAGGCATGTTGCATTGCGCATTCTCTTCTGAAACAGCCCATGCACATCAGTACAGTTATAGGCGTGCGCACATTGAGTGGTAAGGGTGCACAGGCACCCCCTAATCAGAGGCATAACTATTATTGTGGCGCCCCCCCCGCCAAAAAATTACCTTACCCCTCCGCATGCCGCCGCCGGCCCCGCATTCAGTCCGGCACCGCAGATAGCCTCCGGGCTCCGTCTCCTGCAGTAATGAAAAATGACACGACAAAATGGCTGCCCCCGTACAGCAGACAATTTTTTTAGGGATGTTAGAGGAGGCAGCGGCCTCCTCTAGCATCCTTAAAAACTGTCTGCTATTAGGGGGCAGCCATTTTGTTGTGTCATTTTTCATTACTGCAGGAGACGGAGCCCGGAGGCTATCTGCGGTGCCGGACTGAATGCGGTGGCGGCGGCATGCGGAGGGGTAAGGGGGGGTCTGACCAGAGTGCCCGGGCACCGGGGGCGCCCCGCTGGCGCTTGCTCCCCCAAGCAGCCGCGGTGGCTGCCTTACGGTAGCTACGCCTCTGCCCCTAATGCTGTGCCCCCACCCCCACACTTATTGCTGTTAGTAATACCAGCAATACCTTTTACCAAAGACTTTTGCTTCGTAGACCTGTATTCCATTAAAATAAGCGCCCATCAATCAATTATGTGTGTTTTGCATTATTAATTGTATTACACCATTGTCATATCACTACATATCTGTGTTATCCAGATATGATTTTGACTTTATTTGCATGTACTGTTACACAGAGTAATTAGAAGATTACAACTGAAATAGGCAGGATATAATGGTGTGGCTGAGAGACGTTTTATATTGTAGTGAGTGCACGCCTGATTGCCTTTGTTAGACAGACCCAATAGGTAATGCTATGCACACCGCTTTGACAGTGCACCCCTAATAAAATGTGCTGCGCATGCCTATGAGTACAGTACTGACCTTATACAGATGCATATGTGAGGGGGCATGAATACGTGGATCTGGTCAGAGGCAGGCTATGTTTATTGAGGCTGTACTGAGGGTGGCTAGATGGAATTGTGATTTGTTTTCTAACACATCCTTTTGCAACAAGGATGTTGAACAAGTGCAAGCACCCACATTTATGTCCATGCACAAAGCTGCCAATAGGGGGGTGCTGTTGGTACAGCAATCAGACCGGCTGCCGGTACACAAGCTCTGCCGGTACAGGAGCCAGGTTAAGGTAAATCAAGTGAGGAGGGGGCTCGGGGCCCAGACTTAAAATGAGCCCCAGTCCCAAAATTCCTGATGGCAGCCCTGTCCATGCATGCAATGCCTGTTTTATTACACATGCCAAATGTAATATACATACATACATACATACAGTAATTACATAGTAGTTTAGGTTGAAAATAGCCATATAACCAGTGGCGTAACTATGTAAGGTGCATGGGGTGCAACTGCTATGGGGCCCGGGCCTTTCAGGGGCCTAAGGGCTAAACTGGCATCCCCTGCACTCATATGAGATTTTTTATTAGGTAGTGCCTAGGCAGATGCAGCACCGTCCCGTCCCTCCTTTCTTCCCCTGCTCTCACCGCACACGTGCCTCGTCTTCCCCCCTCCGCCAGCAGCACCTTTGGTCTGCTCAATGAAGGGGTGGAGCTGGTCTGGCTAATCCAGCCTCTGCTCTCCCAGACTCCCCCTTGTCTCTCTAGTAGTAGTAGTAGTAGTTTGTTTATTTATAAGGCGCCACAAAGTGTCCGCAGCGCCGTACATAGCAAACAAAAAAAAACAAATTACAAGGTAACGTACAGGGTGTGTTAAAATACAGCATAAATAGGGGTATAGCTGGTAGAACTAAAATCAGCATCAGTTCTGAAGTAGGTGTCGAAATTGTCGAGGAGGCTGAAGATGAAGTAGAGGAAGGGAAGAACAGGGCAAGAGCACTGGTGAGGTAAAGAGGTGAGGTGAGTATGTGAGGAAGGAGGATCTAAACAGACTAAAAGGAGGTGGGTGGACGAACGAAAAACAATAGGATAAGTAGGAGTGGATGGGAACAGATGGAGGGGTAGGGTAGGCAGGATATTAGGAGCGAAAGAGGTTAGGAGGAGGAGGAGGGATAGGCTAGTCGGAAGAGGTGGGTTTTGAGGGAGCGCTTGAAGGAGGTAAGGGAATCAGAAAGCCTGATGGGTGGCGGGAGGTTGTTCCAGTGCCGGGGCTCAACATCACTATCTGGTGACCAGCCCCGGTGCACAAAAGGAATACTGCTGCTGCTGGCGCTGGCAGAGATCTGGCACGGTGCTGGAAGCCAGATATCCACGCTGCTGAGGGGACGCCACTGAAGAGATCCGCTGCTGCTGAGGTCCCGGCGCCGATGTGGAGGTAACAAGCCATCTCTCTGCCTCTGTCTCTCTCCCCCTACCCATCATTCTAACCCTCCACTTGTCTCTTTTCCTTTTTTTCTCTCCACTGTTCTCTTTCCCCATTCACCTGCTTTCTCTCAACCCTCTCTTACTCTCCATCCATTGCTCTGCCCCTATTCTTTCTCCTCCCCTTCTATTTCCCCATTTATCTATTTCCACCCTTTCCCCTCCCTTTCCTCCATTTCCCCCTGCCCTCCTCTCTTTCTCTCCCCCATTCTGTTGCTCTACCTGGCACTGTCTCTCCCAGAATTTCTCTCTCACTCCAACATCCTCTCTCACTCCCGTTCTTACCCCTCCCTTTCTCTCTTGCTCCTCTCCTTCTATTCTCACAATCCTTCGCTTTTCCTGATCACCAATCTCTCACCAGCATCATTTTTGTCACTTTAAATAATGTTATTGTATCTGCTGGAACCACCTCACATGGAAGAGAGTTCCATAATTTTTCTGCCTTGACCATAAAAAACCCCTTTCTTCTAAGTGTTCTAACTCTTCTCTCCTCCAGTCTAAGTGCATTCCCACATGTCCTAGTCACTTGTTACAAAGTAAATAGGCCATCGGTGTAATTGCCCTTAATATATTGTACATGTCACCCTTAGGCTTCTCTTTTGTAGCATGAACTTTCCCAATTTGGCTAGTCTTTCCTCATAGCCTAAGGTCTCCATCCCTTTTATTACCTTGGTTGCCCTTCTCTGGACCTTTGCCAGTTCTTCAGTGTCTTTTTTGAAGTGTGGAACCCAGAATTGAACTCCAAATTCTAGATGAGGTCTAACAAGTACCCTGTACATTGCAGGCTAGTATCTTAGTTGCTTTATTTGCTGTTACATGACACTGTGCACTGCACCCCAGTTTATTGTCAATTTGGACTCCTAGGTCCTTTTTCCAATTCTGATAACGCTTAAGTTATATGTAGCACATTTGTTATTTCTCCCAAGATGCATCACCTTACCTTATTTGTCCACATTGAACCACATTTTCCATGTTTCTCATCTAGTTTATTTAGATCCTTTTATAACGTGAAGACAACTTTATCCTTACTAATCACCCGTTTTGTGTCATCCGCAAAGATGGATATAGTACTCTATATCAGTAATGAATAAGTTAATTAGAAGAGGCCCAAGCACTGATCCCTGTGGTATCCCACTTAGTACTGAAATTTCCCTATTAACCACAACTCTGTTCTCACCCAGCTGCAGAATTTTACCCCTAGTCCCACATCCTCCATTTTATTAATCAAGCTCTTCTGTGGTATGGTATCAAAGGCCTTTGCAAAATTCAATTTTTTTAAAGCGACAATCATTTACACTGAAAAAACAGGTGGATTTTGCCATGTAAATGATTGCCACTTTCAAAAAAATGGGAACACTCTCCCAAAATGTCTCACGTTCTGATTCTCAAACCCTACTACATAGTATGTGTAACACTGCATCAGCCCTTGGCCTCAACAGTGTTCTACTCTATGTTCGCCCATGCACTCACCCATGCACTCTCTTGCCTTCTGTCGTTAGCCCTGTGCAGCAGGAACCGGGGGCAGTAGCCAGCTTACAGGACAGCACTGGCCCTGGTCCCCTCACAGTGCACCTAGCTGTCATCCCCACCACCTTTGGAGCTGCTGCTGGTCCCCTTTCTACTAACACGGGAGCCCAACGTTTGCAAGGCGGTCTTCCCTGCCACTGAACCCCTCACAAACTTTGCTTAAGCCCACCTGGCTATAATCCCTGCTGCCTCTGGAGCCCTGCTGGATGCTCTCGTGGGGAGCACCCAGCTGTTATCCCCGCTGCCACTGGAGCACTGCCAGACTTCACCACTGGACCCCTGGTAGGTAGGCTTGCACAGTAAATAGCCTGCTATAATGCATCACTGTCCCCGTGTTGGGAGGTATGCACGCATAAGGAGATTGGGTTGATTCATGTTTTATATGACACTTGTTTATGCGTGAGACTCTAAACGGAGCCATACTGTAAGCTGCAACTGCGTACACAGATATACAAGTGTCATATATTAAATTAATCAGCACAGTATGCTCATGTGTCCTAGTTCCCAGTGGCATAACTAGAAATGTTGCGCTCCACTGCCAAAAAATGTACTTGTGCCTCCCTCCCATGCAGTATTTTTGATTTTTTTTTGCATACCTGCTCATTGTCAGGGTTTACATGCTTGTTTCCAGGGATTATATGATTGTTGCCAGGGGTTTTTTGTTTGTTGCTAGGGGATTACATGGTCGCTAGCAAGGGGTGACAATGCGCACAGTGCACCAGCGCTTCAGAAACCCGGAACTGAGTAGCGATGTGCTCTCCTGACAGACGCTAGAGGACCTCTAACATATGTCTTCTCCAAGGTGGCAGCCATTTTCCAAGAGCCTTTTTTAGCAGATTCCATGCACACATATAGCCATGCTTTGAATCTGCAGGCAGGACACATGCAGACAGAGACCCTGCTGGCTCCACCCCCCTCTTTCCCCCTATCCCAGCCACCGCTAGTTATGCCACTGTCAGTCCCAACTGGCGAATAAGATTAGAGATGGGCAAAATGGGCCATTAAGCTGAGCCGGGATCCGACAGATCTCTCAGTGAAAAGATACAGATCTTTTAGACGGGTCCTCGGGTCACTTTAAAAAAAAGGGGAATATACATGACTGAGTAAAAACACTGATCGATGGCTGGGTGCAGAATCGCCATCGATGGCAACTATCGATGGCATCTGCACCAATGGCCATCCCTGGCAGCAGCAGCTAATCTTTCTATCACTTGTAGTCACAGCACTGTACTCAGTCTCCAGAGGTAGTACATCTCAGCTGCCACAGGTGGCAGCACTGAGATCAGGAAAATGCATTGTAATGGAAAACAAAACTGAAACGGATCACCTTTTTTTCGGCGGCTCACTCGTTCTTGAATGGGATCCATTCAAAAGATCTGGTTCGTTCGCGAACGACCTATCTCTAAATAAGATGCATTTTCAGCAAAAAAAATGTCAAACATTAGAAGACACAACCCTGCATGCCACGAGGGGCTGTTTGGCATGGCTGCAGCAATGATGTGTGAGGGCATAGCTGTACTTCTCTTTTATCTTGGGATATAAATGATCATTTATAGAAACAGCCCTGTAATTCATCTACTCTTTTGAAAGACGCTCATTTATAAGCCCACAAAGTCTATTCCATAAACATGGCCCCAGGTCTCAGTTCTATACATTGTTTATATGTACTTGGCAGGTTGGAATTCTACAGCCAGTGGAAGTGCAGGGCGTTCTCAGTGTGACAAATACATTACTACAGTTTAAGCAACATTTTACATGTAAAGAAGAAAAGGCTGCAATAAAACTCATTATATACCAAGTAACCTCCTGCTTTTCTACTTCTACTGACACAGATCTTACTCAACTGATGGAGCTTATATTACTGTGTGTTATTTACATTGTAATAAAAACACACACAAGAATATCTGAAATTGCTGCAGAGCACAAATAATTAATAATCCTGATAAGCCAAATTTATCAGCGGAGATAGGGTACCAACTTGCTGCAATAAAGGTACAGAATGGTACCCAAGTAGAAAATAAATGCAGCACTCAGGGCACCTACAGTAGGTATGGATGATATAAAGACGATGGGTATGCGGTCTGGCACTCACTGTAAAAAAAATCATGTGTTCTGGTGCCATCCGAAAAGTGTATGGCTACTATGGGCAAGGAAACACCGGCACTCGAGACAAGACTATGGGGGTTCTTCTGATTCACTCGGAAAGGTACAATCACTCTCTAATGGACAAAACCATGTGCACTGCAGGTGGGGCAGATGTAACATGCGCAGAGAGAGATAGATTCGGGGGAGTTATTGTTTCTGTGCAGGGTAAATACTGGCTGCTTTATTTTACACTGCAATATAGATATCAGTTTGAAGTACACCCCCCACCCAAATCTAACTCTCTCTGCACATGATACATCAGCCCCACCTGCAGTGTTTTGGTTTTGTCCATTAGAGAGTGATTGTGCCTTTCCGAGTGAATCAGAATAACTCCCTTAGTGAAGAAAACTTGGGTGAAATGTAATAGGATGAGAGTTTCAGAAAGCGAGAGATTTGGTAAGAAATCTCTAGGGCAGGCACATCCCAGCATGCTTTGCCACAGTTTTGCTATTAGAGAATGCTAAAACTATTGCAAAGCATGCTGGGATGTGTAGTTTCACAACATCTGGAGGGCCAACGTTGGACATGCCTGCTCTAGGGTTTTTTTTTTAAAGCGGCAATTATTTACATTTCAAAATCAAATTGGTACTGAAGTGTAAATGATTGCCACTTTAAAAAAAAAAAAACTAGAGATTTCTTACCAAATCTCTCACTTTCTGAATATCTGAACCTATTACATTCAACCCCTTGTATTCAAAAGTAAATAAAATTACATGCTGCATCCAACATTTTGGGGACCAAAGTATCACCTTTAAATTAAATCTGAAGGCAGACCCGCTAGTACCACTGTTATAGTGAAAGAACACTTCTTTCTGAGACCAATTAAAAACAGGTCCATTTTTAAATCAGAGATATTGTATATGATTATATTAATTTTATTATTTGTATCATAAAGAATATTATCTGACGTCCTGAGTTAATACCAGAACATTCTGTTTCTGCTTTGTCCCTGATGAAGTCGTTATATGAAACGCGTTGGTTTTATCGCTAACACAGCTACATTTCTATATGAACCTTGCTTTTGTTTGAAATCATGAGAATGTGTTAACATCAGCTATACAGCAAGCTTCACCTTGAATTGTTTATATTATAATTGTTATTAAAATGTTTTTTTTATGCATTTATTGTTTTATGTTAAAATCATTTTAAGGTATACACCTATATACTTCATTAACATATGGGTGGTACCATATCAAACCATCGCAGACAAATAGGTCCGGCATTCCACGTAAAAGTACAGCATACCATGTGCCCAGCCACAAAAGATTCACAGTATGCAAAGAGAGCTTACAAAGGATACAAAGCGCAATGGCGGCACCACAGATTTAAGCAGTATAAAATATTTATTATCGTTTCAGGGATCAACAGTCCCCGTCGTCAGAACAGAATGACACATATCACAAAAAAGACTCACCTTATATCCCTTACCTCGAACAGTTTAGCACAGTCTGAGCGGCGCTCGTGGGCGGTGCACGTTCCTGGGGCGTAACTGTTGCTCCCATACCTTGTCATCAACATATGTAAATTCAAGAAGAAGGCGTCACCGTAACTATAACAACTTGTCTCGGACTGTGACAAAAATAGATAAGATTAAACATTAAAAGCAGGCAAAAGCATAGACCAAGTTACTTATACCCAAGGCGACATAAGATTATATTGAAGTTCAACTAAATACACATTCTAACAACGTAATGCATAATGCTATTCCAGGCAATACGTTCATTTAAGCCTTTAGGAGATACTGTTTGAAGTGTGTGGATCCAGAAGGATTCACGTTTAAGCAAAAGACTTTTTCGATCACCTTCCCCCCCCAGGTAATGTAGGGATGTGATCGATAATTTTATATCGAAGAGATGATAGCTGATGTCCTGCTTCTCTAAAGTGGGCTGCCACTGGTTTTTCCCTCGGTTTACCCATCAGTGCTGCTTTGATGGCTGAGCGATGGAGTGCCATCCGCTCTCTAAAGGAACAGGTTGTCATTCCGATATAATGTTTCCTACATGGGCAGAGGATCATATATACCACATATTGAGTGGTACATGTCAACACATGATTAATCTTATATTTTTTGCCCGAATGTGGGTGGCAAAAAGAATCACCAGCTATTAAATGACTACAAGTTGTACATGAAGGGCAGCTGTAGCAGACCGGTTTTTTATAGGTCAGAAGAGGGGATTGGTATTGAGTAATGTCCGCATGGACTAGCAAGTCTCTCAAATTACGATTTCGACAGTAAGCTGTCATAGGGCGTTTTTTTTTTCAAGACCAGGTAATTTTGTATCCGTTGCTATCATCGGCCAAGTAGCCCGTGTTGCTTTGGGAATTACCGGGCTTGATTTATCATAAGTAGTAACCCAAGTAAATCAATCTTGAACTGGAGCAGTAACTTTTGGCTGTAGCAGAACTTGTCTGTTAAGTATTAATACTTTTTGTTGACTTTCAATTAGGTCTTTATTGTTATAACCTCTGACCAAAAATTTATTGCGGATTATTTCTAATTCTGTAGTTTCTTAGTTTCTTAGTGTCATTGGTGATTCTAGCTGCCCGTAACATTTGAGAATACGGTAGACCGCGTTTGAGAGAAGGGGGTGTTGGCTACCAAATTGACACGTGTAGGTAATGCAATACCAACTCTAAAAGTGTCAAAAACACCACTTTATCAAACTTAAAGTCATTTGCCAATTCATAAATTAATAAGCTCATAGCCTGTAAACCCAAATTGTGGGGAATACATCATTGTTTTTGTCATTCAATAAATTCAAAAAAGATGCCATGTCTTTAAGGAACAAGTTTTTACGTGACAAAAAAGGTTGAATGATCAAGTCCAAGAATTCTTAAATTGGATGAAATAATGATCCTCTGGCTGAGATAATAGGACGTGGGGCGGTTCTGTGGAGTGTTTGTGCAGCTTTGGTAATGAATATAATACTGGCATAATCTGAATTTTTTGAGTAAGTGCATCACATAATTTTTTATCTATTTTCTGTTGTAAAACAATTGTGCCAAGATTGTAGATAATTCATTTTGATATTGTATTTTGGTAACCTTAAATAAGTTTTAGTATCTGCTAGATGTTCCATGAGTACTGATCTATATTGGGAGGTGTCTTGTATCACAATTCCTCCCCCTTTATCCGCTGGGCGGATTGTAATTGATTTATCTTTAAGGGTCAGTAATGCTTGTTTTTCAGATCTTGATAAATTATAATGAATGTTGGTATTAACCTTAGTATACTTGCTCATGGACTGATC
Source organism: Crinia signifera (assembly GCF_055691185.1). Lineage (NCBI taxonomy): Eukaryota > Metazoa > Chordata > Amphibia > Anura > Myobatrachidae > Crinia > Crinia signifera. The sequence continues at coordinate 299,002,153 of NC_139219.1, forward strand.
TAACATCCGGGTGTAGGTTTTAATTGACGCATTCGATGATGGAGGTTCAAATTTTGATTTAATTCTTTTATTACAGAATGCATCGATTGGTGACGGAAAAGATGGATTTGTATTCCCTTGGAAAAATTATTTCAGTCTAAGACCTCTATTCATGCAATGCATGTCAATTTGCCATGTAAAGTCATTATGTACAGCTGTAGTTACACAAGATAAACCTTTGCACAATACAGCATTTTCTGCCTCTGTTAGACTCTGTGTCGAGATGTTAAATACTAGTTGACTTTTTTGTTTGTTGCTTTTCTTGAACCTTCCTGTTTGACTGCCTCTTCTGGTTCTTTTATGTCTTTTTCTCGTGCCGTTTTTTCGTTTGAACCCCTAAAGGGGGACGTGACTGGGATGAGGTAGTAGGTTCATCCGAATCTCCGACTATGAAGTCACTATCGGATTGGGAAGATGTGGGATCTTGGTGAGATTTTCTGTTACACCATGAAGGTCTATTAGTCTGGCGTTGTCCACACTTGAATTCATGGGATCCACTCAGCCAGCGATACACAGTGTTACTTTCAGAATCTTGTTTGACAGTCAATAGTTTAGATTTTTTTAAACAGAGCAGCTCTTTTCGGTATTGGGCACAGTGTGTAGATCGTTTATTCCACCATTTGTCATCATTTACATCTGATAGTTCATCTTGATTCATGGAGGTAATAGAGTCAATTTTACTTCTTTCTGATTTCAGTTCCTTGCCTGATTCTTCAATTACAAGTAACGTTAGGTCTAAACTACACTTGTTCAGTATAGCGACCCAACGTTTACAAAATTCAGGGTTCATCCTGATGATCGTCAGTACATTTCGGACCCTAAAGCCCCTTGGTATCAATTTCTGCCGATAATAATCGTAAAAAGGATGAACCGTGTAATAAATAGTCTGTTTCTCTTTTAAATTGTTGCAAAGGTCTTCCACATTTTGAAAATCAGGTTCCTCCAATAAGGCTTCCGTAAACAGAATATCAGCTGCTTGAGCCTCTGAATATGAAAAAGTCTCACCAATGGGAGTAATTGTTATAACTGGTACTGTGATGTCATCCTGAGGTAATACAGGTATATGGTCCATTTCTATTGTCCTGCTGTTAAAACAAGCACCTTGCAGAAGCAGGAGTGAAGAATTCCGATAGGTAAAGTCCAAATAGATGTGGTTGCCTTGACCCCTGAGTTCCTGGCGGAGAACCCACGATAAGTAGCTGACAAATAGGTCCGGCACTCCACAGTTTACTGTGTACCCAGCCACAAAAGATCAACAGTATGCAAAGAGAGCTCTGGATACAATGATACGTGGTGGCACCACGTATTTAAGCAGTATAAAATATTTATTAACGTTTTGGGGATCAACAGTCCCCGTCGTCAGGACAGAATAACACATATCACAAAAAAGACTCACCTTATATCCCTCACTTGGGTTACTACTTATGATACATCAAGCCCGGTAATGACCAAAGCAACACGGGCTACTCTGCCGATGATAGCAACGGATACAAAATTACCTGGTCTTCAAAAAAAAAACGCCCTATGACAGATTACCATTGAAATCGTAATTTGAGAGACTTTCTGGTCCATGCGGACATTACTCAATACCAATCACCCCTTCTGACATATAAAAAACCTGCTTGCTGCCGCTGCCCTTCATGTACAACTTGTCGTCATTTAATAGCTGGTGAATCTTTTTGCCACCCACATTCGGGCAAAAAATATAAGATTAATCATGTGTTGACTTGTACCACTCAATATGTGGTATATATGATCCTCTGCTTGTGTGGGAAACATTATATCGGAATGACAACACGTTCCTTTAGAGAGCGGATGGCACTCCAACACTAACCCATCAAAGTAGCACTGATGGGTAAACAACCAACGGAACAACCGGTGGCCACTTTAGAGAAGCAGGACATCAGCTACCATCTCTTCGATATAAAATTATTGATCACATCCCTGGATTACCTAGGGGGGTGATCGAGCAAGAAAAAGACAAAAGTGGAGCGCTCCATAGTGCAAGTATTGTTTTTATTTGAATAAAAAGTGGTAAACTTTCACGTGCAGATAAAATAAATCATGTACCACAGCAGGCGGTTATCACATACCGCAGATGTATTTCGCTTAAGCCTCAGGCGGCAGGTAGGAGAGTTTACACTCACACGTCCAGGACCGATCAGTGCCAGGCCACGCCCCTACGCGTTTCATCATGTGGACTTCGTAAGAGGGCCGCCTTTGTCTTTTTTTAGAAATATTGCGACCTGTGGATCCAGGTATTGCGGGAGCTGCCGGTTGAAAACAAGAAACCTAAAGTGCTTTTGGAAGTTATTCCTGGGACTTGTAGTTCCTCAATAGAGACTAAGGACTTGCGCACAGGATACTGGTGATTTATATATATATATATATAAATAGTGTACAGAGTCTGGCACTCTCACGGACTTAACAGCAAAGAAGACACAACACAACGATGGTGGGTCAACGTTTCGGAAGTCGGTTTACTTCCTTTTTCAAGACAAAGTGCAATATTGCACTTTGTCTTGAAAAAGGAAGTAAACCGACTTCCGAAACGTTGACCCACCATCGTTGTGTTGTGTCTTCTTTGCTGTTAAGTCCGTGAGAGTGCCAGACTCTGTACACTATCCATTTCTCCTCCGGCACCCCGGCGCATCTACCAGCGTGATACGATTGAGTGCCTGCTCTCTGCAAGCTATATATATAAATATAAATATATTTATTATCTGGTGAGTTTTTACTATAAAAATGATTAGCAAAGATGATATTTATAAGTTATAAATACTGTATCTTATTCATATTATCCTGACTGTCATTTAGGCATAATGGAACAGCACTCTGTCACCTAAAAAAGTAGACAATTGGTGTATCCTTGAGCTTCTATTTCACCATCACAGACCTGCAGAGTGTCCTTAGGACACAGAGCTTCTGCCTATAGTACCTAGTAGTGCCGGTGGCAAGCCCCCACAATGCCACCTGGTCACATTGTCCCAGCAGTCCCTCCAACCAGGGCCAGATTAACAATGGAGCTGATGGAGCTGCAGCTCCAAGCCTCCACATAAAAATAGGCCTGTCACCATGACAAAATGATGATCACAAGCTGGCCATATGCAGGAGAGGCTCCAGCAATTCAAACGGGGGAAGCACAGCAACTGCCACCAACTGCAATTTCAAGCTGACTCACCTGCAGTGGGCGTGGCTCTCCTATTTGAAATTTGGACTGTTCTGAAGCCCCTCCTCTGGAGCCGCCCATAATCATAAGTATTACAACTGCGCTCTATTTTACACATTTATGCAATTTTTGTATTTTCATATATTTATGCAGACACTGGGGCTTATAGTGTATGGGTTGTATATGCCTACAGTAGCATAGGCAAACAGAAACCCCCTCCTCTTGGGATCACTAGCTCCCATTCACTATTACAGGACTTTCATCGGGCTGCTCCCATCCTATGGAATGCCCTTCCACGCACAATAAGACTCTCCGCTAGCCTCCAAACTTTCAAGCGTTCCCTGAAAACTCACCTCTTCATGCAAGCCTATCATATTTAAGTTCTACACGCATAACCCTCTGAGGCACTTATGTATTATATAGCTTCCCTTCTGGACTTGTAACTGATATGCTATTACTGATGCCTGTCCTTGTGTTTCCCTCCTATATACCTAATAGATTGTAAGCATGCAGCAGGGCCCTCTAACCCCCAAGTCTGTCTGTTGTTACCCAGTTTGTTTTATCACTGTCTACTATTGTAAAGCGCAACGGAATCTGCTGCGCTATATAAGAAACTGCAAATAAATAAATAAGTGCCTTTAATTATGACAACAATAGCACTGTGTTTGGAGATTGTGAGCTTAGAAAGTACAGTAGTGGTTATTTTATGTCTGTGTATTTATTTATTATATGTTTAACCTTTTCCTGACCACTTATCTTATTGTGTGAAACTGCCTATACTATAGACCAGTGGTTCCCAACCTGGGGTACTAGTACCCCTGGGGGTACTCTGCATACCAGTTGGGGGGTACTTGAAAATAATATTGGTAATGGCGGAAGATGAAAAAAAAGTATTTTGATGACAGAAGACCCATTGCCGTGGAAAAGAACCATGTTTTGTCACGGTTCTGTCTTTAGTGTCATCCGCATCATCAGTGTCTCCTTGTGCTTTTGCCTGACTAAAAATCCACAGGGAGCTTCCCATGCTGCCCTCAGACATCAGCAATCACCTGCCCTGTGCTGACACAGGTGGAGGAAGCAGCGGCATTAATCCTACAGGTGTGAGTGGGAACCCTGGAGACATTACACAACCAGTGGCCAGACATGGAAGGGCACAATTCCTGTCCGTTACTCCTTAATATAAGGATAGGCATAACGCTCACTTCCTCTCCACTTGTAAGTACTGTCTATATTTCAAATTAAGAGGAGGGGTACTCTTCAATCAAAAGCCTAATCAAGGGGTACAGGAGAGAAAAAAGGTTGGGAACCACTGCTATAGACCATCTGTACTGTTATATATTAATTCTTTTCAGGGCTGTTACCACTCCCCCAAACTCCCGTACTTACTCCAATGCGCTGCAGAGTGGAAGATTTTGAATTACACTGGGAAACCCTCCTCTAAAAATCCTGGGCATTATTTATTTGCTTCAACCCTAGAGCTGACAATCAAATGTCCCAAACCACTGATGCCCATACAAGAGCCATTTTAAACAGAAGTCAAATAAATTAGCAGTAATCTTCCACCAGCATCTATATAGCACGCAATAACAGAGGGGTGAGATATTCTAGTGAGAAGAACCTGATGGCGAAAGAAATAAGACTACTGAGGAAGTTAAATGAGTGCGTTTGCTCAGTGACTTATTTATCCAGCATTGTACAGTAGGATTTAAAGTCAATGTATAATCTTAGACTCCCGTAGCTGGCGCCTTTAGTGAAGAAGTGTATATTTCAGTATGTATGTGTCATCCTTATACCCATTAATTACTGATAAAAATGCCATTTATCTAATTACCCTCAAACACAAGTATTATCTTTATCAGGGGGGTGAAAAATGATCTTCAAGCCCTCTGCTTTGCTAAAGAACACAGAGCGCTGACACACTGTATCAGAAACCACACAGAAGTGTTACCAGAGCTGGAGAAGAAAGCCTCTCTCTGTTTATACAATGTGAAGGCCAGCTTGATGGGCTGCAGTGATATACACTGAAACTAACAGATGAGCAGTTTACTCTTTATAGATGACACTTTGCAAATACCACAGAAAGCTGAGAGCGGATGCATGTTTTGTATCAATTACATTAGGAGATACAGTAAATGTCATGTTTTAATACTTTATACTACCAAATTAGTCCTCGTGTCAGTTGTTATCTTGAAGTGGTTAGTTGCCAAGCAAGTGATATTTCTTCAAGGGCTTGTTGTTTTACATTGAAATGATGCAGGCTTAAGGGGAAAGCTTGAGGAACTACAGGCTGCTGAAGGAAGCGCTGTCGGGAAACGCTCGCTTTGTGTTACCAAATATAGGCAAGCGCACATCTCCACGTGATGGATCGCAACATAAATGAAGTGCTCTGTTTCACTCAGCAGTGCTGGCAAAAAATAAATCAGTTTTAATTCCCACAATTTGGTCTTTCTTACAGGATAATGGTTTGCAATTATAACAGTTTTAAAAGTCCAAGAAGGAAGTAGAGTCAAACTCGTGACTGAAGGTCGTTCATCAAGCCTTGAGAAGTCTCATATTTTAACTCTAAATGACTGCGAAAGGGAATATCCAAGGGATGATGTCAGACTTTCAAGAACAGTGAGAAAGCTAGAAGTTAGTTTCCTCATTATCACACTGTGACTGCTACTGGTGGTTGTGGGTGCCGGATGACGCTCCATCAGGGGGTATCCCGACAGTCAGTATCCCAACATCGGAATCCTTACTGCCGGTGCTCCGACAGTGGGGATCCCAACTCACAGGGGCTATTCTTGTGGGAGTCCACGACCCCCATAGAGGGAGAATAGAACCTGTGGTGACCGCAGCGAGCCCGCAAGGGGCTTCTTTGCGCTCGCCCCCCCCTGTTGCAGCACCGGCAGTCTGGATTCAGACATCAGGATACTGACAGTTCAGATCCCCCCTGTCGAAGCGCCATACAACACTCAGTACTTGTATCCCCTATTACCATGGTGACTGGATCCTTCTGTCTGTGGCCTGAATGTGCTCAGTTCAATATTATTATTATTCATACTTTTCTATCCCCCCTTCCCCCAAACTGAACTGCCAGAAGACTCCCCCTGGGATAGTGGGCAAGTCTCCTGGAGCCATCCACCCCCTGCCACCCAGTTATTTAAGCTACCTACTTACCAAGTAAAGTGGGCGGGCCAGGTGGCCGATAATGTAATTCACTCTGAATTGTTGACTGTCGAGATACTGGTTTGGGGCCCTCCTCAAACATTCCATAGTAGTGTCACAGATGGTTTTTGTGGATCCACCTCAGATGGCTGTTCAGAAGCGAGTTGGATTGGTAGTGTGAGCTAAGTATGTATGTATGTATGTATGTATGTATTGTCTCCACATATAAAGAACCACAAGGATGTTGACTAGACTCCCAATTGAATCTAACTGAACACCAGTGTTCACCAGTGACCCCCGAAGGGGATTTGGCATCTGTTTAGTAGGTTGCAGCCCTCCGAAGGAAGTACCCTCTTGGACCCGAGAAGGGATAGCTAGCTGAAGGCTGAGACAGGATAACTGTAGTCCCAGATCGTTGGTCGCGGACTGGACTGGAGATACACATGTGGCAACCGTATTCTTTTCTGAAACCGAAATGGGAAAACTAAGAAACTGAGAAAGTCTGTATCGTGGAGAAGGGTTAAACTAATTACAAGTAGACAACAAAACAGATAGCCTCCGCTGCTGGAATAACAAAGATCCAAGGGTAACTTAAAGAATGCCTTACCAGCAAGTAAAGGACTGTCAACTTGGGCTTGAAAGAAATAGAAGCAAAATATTCCCCTGTAGCGAGGTTACCAACGGAGCATTGCGGTCCTTTTGGCAACTTGAAGATGAACTGCAGCAACTATGAACCAGGAACCAGTGGGGAAGGAGCGAGACGTTTGGACCTGCTAGGACTTCAGAAAGCAGCAGGACACTGAGCAGGGAACAGACACACTGATCACAACAGGAACCCACTGTGAGGATCCAGAAAGTTGCACCAGCAACAAGGATGCCAGGTCAGCCAAATGTATTGCCCCCAGAGGTGTTGCCATAGGGTAAGGCTTCAGGAGAGGAAAGAAATAGACCAGGAAACAGGAAGCTGTCAGATACAGCATGGCGACACCCATACCAGGAGCCAGAGCAGAGCACATCCACCAGACTCGAGAACAGCCATCAGCACCAGACACCCACTGGAGCTAGTCGGATGCACCCCGGAATGGCACAAGGAGCAAAGCGCTGGTTTAGGTGAGTATACCAGAGGTCGCGAGCCGCGACGGGCCGTGACAAGTACTTTACTTGTCACCTTCTGCCTCTCCCTGTCACCTTATGCCATTACTCTTTGCCTCTCCCAATAACCATTTTATTCCAGACACCAACTGCCTCTCCCAGTCATCCACTGAATCTTCTTGTCACCCTCTGCCTCTCTCTGTCATCCTTTGCCCTAACCTCTTTGCCTCTGTCCATCACTTTTTGCAATAGGTATTTTTTGTTTCCTCTTCTCCGTGTCTAATGCAGCATGGTAAGATTGCAGCATGCATTTATCCTGTTTACAAAAGAAGAGTTCCAGTTTGCAGAACCTATACAATATACAGTATCTGCTAACACTTTGTCATTTGCTGTGTTTCTACTGTTTAAATGTAATGTCCTTAGTACAATACAGTCCATACAGGAATATGGGATATTACAGCATTTTTTGATTTTTTCTTCTTCTTCTTTTCTTCTTCTTCTTTTTCTTATTTTTTTTAATCTAGTGTATGAAAAAGCTTTTGATTCTTTTCTCAGAGGTTTTATTTCAATGTGTCACACATGCCAGAATAATGATTAACATTTATCATTTCCATTTAACTTGTCACCTATGAAATTCCAGTAGAGCAGTTTTAACAATGCTGTCTAATAATCTGTCTTAACAATGCAGAACACTATTAGCAAAATCAGCTTTTCCATCTGCACAAATGACAATCTGCTTAATCAGGGGGAAAACAAAATATCCTCTACAAAAATGGATACATTCAAATTAACTTTCAAATTAGAATCCAGAAGGGCACCTCAATGTGTAATTAATGGGACATAAAAGAGCCACATTTACACTACCGTTCAAAAGTTTGGGGTCACTTAGAAATGTCCTTATATTTTTTTTAAAGAAAAGCACTGTTTTTTTCAATGAAAATAGCCTTAAATTAATCAGTAATACATTGAATAATTACACTGAAATACACTCAATTAGCTCAAAGGAAGGCCAGTTTTATAGCTTCTCTAATGAGCAATCCCTGTTTTCAGCTGTGCTAACATAATTGCAATAGGGTTTTCAAGAGTTGTCTAATCATCCAGCCTTCTAATGCGATTAGCAAACACAATGTACTGTACCATTAGAACTCTGGAGTGATGGTTGCTGGAAATGGGCCTCTATACACCTATGTAGATATTTTAAAAACCAGACATTTGTATAGAGTGTATTTCAGATTCATTTAATGTTCAATCTTCATTGAAAAAAATAAGTGACTCCAAACTTTTGAACAGTAGTGTACATGTACAGTGTATATAACACACAACATCTCGCACCCCCTCCTTGGCCTAATCTCAACCCCACTTTTTACAAGGGGCTGCAATTGAGATTCTGACCACAAGTTTGAATGCTGGCGTTGGCATTCTGACAGCTGGCATTTCATTGGTCAGAATTTTAACCGCATCCCCTCTTAGAACCCCAATCAAAGCACCCTCTCAGCACAGCACCTAACTCCCCACACTTCACAGGCATGGCACCTTGCCAGGGCCGGCGCCACCACTAGGCAGCTCTAGGCATTTGCCTAGGGCGCCGGCACCTGGAGGGCGGCAGTTCGTCCCTCACCCCCAGCGAACTGTGTAAAAAAATTGCTGCCTCAAGTGTGCCTGCTGCTGACAGCCTGTAAAGGAGCCATTATATTGACTGTGAGGCAGAGCAAGGTGCAGGGCCGGTGCAAGGCACCGGAGCGCCCCAGGCGAGTCGGGGTGGGGGCGTCCCGGTGCCGGGGGGGAGGGAGGGGGGAGGAGTGGTACCTGTGTAAAAAAATTGCTGCCCCGGCGTCCCTGCAGTGCTGGGGCGGTCAGGGGTGTCCGTGCCATAGGGGTACCTGCGGCGCCGTCATGTGTATAAAGCTGGCTGCGGCCGGCTGGGTCCCTGTAGTGAATAGCAAATAACTAGCGCTATGGGCGCGGCGGCGCGGTAAGCGCTAGTTATTTGCTATTAACTACAGGGACCCCGCCGGCCGCAGCCAGCTTTATACACATGACGGCGCCGCAGGTACCCCTATGGCACGGACACCCCTGACCGCCCCAGCACTGCAGGGACGCCGGGGCAGCAATTTTTTTACACAGGTACCACTCCTCCCCCCTCCCTCCCCCCCGGCACCGGGACGCCCCCACCCCGACTCGCCTGGGGCGCTCCGGTGCCTTGCACCGGCCCTGCACCTTGCTCTGCCTCACAGTCAATATAATGGCTCCTTTACAGGCTGTCAGCAGCAGGCACACTTGAGGCATGGCCTAATAGCGGCCTGCTTGGCCACATCTTCCTTTTTTATTATTATTATTTAAGAACAACACTACTACAAAAGCTGATGCCCCTTTCAGAAGCAGATTTGTGGGGATAGGGGGTGATTAGTGTTGTTCCAGCATGATGCAGAGTGGGGGGATTGCCTCTCCCTCAGACTAGGTGGTGGCCAGCGGTGCACCCACAGTGTGCATTTGCATTATTGGCACATACCTAGTTACGGCCTTGGTCATAATCACCGGACCACTGGACTCAGAAGACAAGGCTGGATTCTATTCATGGCAACATTTAATCTCATGTCCACATTATCATACCTCCCAACTGTTCTGATTACAGCGTGACAGTCCCGCTATTTGGAGACTGTCCCTCCCATGGCAGGCAATGTTCTGTGGGCGCTGGTGGGGAGCAGGAGATCAGTGAAGAGATGCCGCACGCCTGCTCACAGCATCTCTTCAGTGCAGGGAGGGGACAGGATGCTGCCCTGTCGTTAGAAGAGCGCTGGGAACGCCCCTATTAATGTCCCGATTTGGAAAAGTTGGGAGGTATGCATTCTGAATGTCAAAAATAGGGACCACACCCATCAAATGCAATAAGCTTGCACAGTACCAATTTGTGTACATTTTTTCACGCTTATTTTTTTTTCAATTACAATTATTTGTATAAAATCTAAATCAAGGCCTTTTTTATTTGTACTGTAGCTTACAACAATGTCAGCGAGACTATAATGGGTAATGTAGACAGTCTAAAAGAGAGGCTCAAAAGGTCCTGAAGAGTTTTAATTGAAATTGTAAATTTTCAGCAAGTTTGAAATAATTACCATATTTGAGGTTCAAATCTGTTCAAAAGGCGTCAAACCTTGTTGCCGTTAAATACAGTATCTCACATCTGGACATAGGCCCTTATTCTGATTGCAGTACAATTTTGTTCTCAAACTGGCCAAATCCATGTGCACTGCAGGTGGGGCAGATGTAACATGTGCAGAGAGAGTTAGATTTGTGTGAATTATTTTGTTTCTGTGCAGGGCAAATACTGGCTGCATTATTTTTACACTGCATTTAGATTTCAGTTTCAACACACTCCACCCAAATGTAACTCTTTCTGCACATGTTACATCTGCCCCACCTGCAGTACACATGGTTTTGTCCATTTTGAGAACAAATTTGTACTGCGATCAGATCTGAATAAGGGTCATAGTGTACCTACATTCAGACTTTGAACACACGCTATTTATGTGTTAAAGAAGTGTCTGACGTTCATTTAATATTTAAATTTCAGCTCCATAATTTAGGTTTTTAAGAAAAACCAGTCCAAAATGACAAACAAACTGCAAACAAGTTTGGCAAACAATATGTAAGAAAGAAATGTACACTTGCTAGAGTTAAGGTGCCCATACACTAGTAAGATTTATCTTCAGATCTGGCTGGTTGGAACAAAAACATGGTTATGGATGAGTGACAGTTTGTCAGTTTTCCAGCATTTCCAAGCAAATGATCAACTGTCATTTGCTCTCATCCATAACCATGTTTTTGTTCCAACCAGACAGATCTGACGATAAATCTGCGTGTGTATGGCCACCTTAAGTGTCATGAGAAATAAAAGGGTCTACTGTATGTACTAAAAATTAGAGAGAGATAAAGGGCCTCAGGCCTGATCGTACAGCTGCCAAGTCGCAGGCTGGTTGATAATCAATAGACTATGCATGCGTACAGCCCATAGTATGCATGCGCGCAGCCATCCTGCCATAATATCCTGCTACTTTTTTCATCACTGGCCGTACTCAAGTTGATTGACAGGAAGCCGGTGTTTGAGGCTGGTAACCGGGAGTTTTCTGGGTGTCAGGGAAAAAGCTGGTGTGCACAGGTGTTTTGGGCGAAGGAGTGGGATGTCAACTCTGCCCCGATCAGCCTGTTTCTATTGCAGCTGCCAAGTAAGTCCTAGGCTACGCACAGACTGCACAGGAAAAACATTCATTGGTGAGCATATTGTGAATGGATTTGCAGCAAATCACAGATCCAGCTAAATTTCACAAGCCCAGTGCTAAGCACATTGTAGGCTTGCAAGTTGCAGGATTTCACTCTGGCTGAGTGGCATATACCTCAGGGACGTGCAGTCAGGGGAGGCAGGGGAGGCAGTGCCTCCCATGTCATTAATGATTAAAATAATACAAAGAAGATACTTATGACACAAATTCTGTGTCATAAATATCTTCTTTATATTAATTTAATCATTCCCATTGTTGTATAATGTTTCAATTAAATTTGGAGGCATCAAAAGTGGTGCCTCCTGCTTCCCATTAAAAAAGCTGGAAGCAGGGGGTTGGAAGGGGGCCGGAACAAGCAGCACGCTGTAAAAGCCCATTAAAAAAACTATTGAAAGCGGCACCGTTATAAGTGCCTCAGTGACAGGGGATATGCTTTCAGCCAATATGAAAGCTCGCCCCTGTCACTGTAGCCAATGGGATTGGGCACAGGCAGCAATGCTCGAAGTGGACTTCCGCACTGACTGCCCGGAGAGGATCAGCTGGAGTGGGACAGCAGCAGTACAAAACTCATCTACTAGGCAATCTTTGTGCTGTCCCACTCCCTGCTACAGCTGCAGAGTCGCCGCCGCACACCTGTTCTGCAAGCCATGCCACGGGGCGCCGCACGGACCAGGCATCAAGGAGAGCTGCGGTCACTTCAGTGAGTACCCGCACAGAGACGTCTTCAATCAGCCTGCTCCCGGGTTGCACTGTACAATGACTGCTGTCGGCGGCGGGTGGGGGACGTGGTCTGGTGTCACCCGGGTTGCACTGTACAATGACTGCTGTCGGCGGCGGGCGGGGGATGCGGTCTGTTGTCACCCGGGTTGCACTGTACAATGACTGCTGTCGGCGGCGGCGGGCGGGGGGGGGGACGCGGTCTGGTGTCAGCAGCGGCCGGGTTTGGGGGGTGCAGTGGTGGCTGTGACATTGCCTCTCTGTTCACAGCCACCACCGCACGTCACTGATATACCTGATCGCAGGGTTCCAAAAATCAGGTCTGAATTAGGCCTAAAGTACGAGCCAATCAGCTACTAGCTGTTATTTTTCAACCCCAGCCTGTAACATGGCAGGTAGGAGCTGATTGGCTGGCTGTTTTTCACTCTCCACTTTATCAACTTTTGGAGCTTGATACATCTGGCCCTCAGTTTGGTTTCTTTTTTATCTCCCTCCAAGGCTCCAAGGCTAAGAACATAGCCCCTTTAGATCCATAACAGCTTCAGTGCCATCTTATTGTATGTTTGATAAATCAAAACAGCTATTTCAATATACTGTATGTTTCTTCAGCATCCTAATCTTTTCAGTGTTGTGTTTTAATAATAAAACAAAATGATCATTTAATCAATTTAGTAAAAAATAAAAATCTTTGAATCCAATGATACTAAATACTTATTCTATTTTCCAATAAAATATATGATTTCCAGTGGCACAAATGTATTTCTTACAAACAGGCTGAAATATAATTGGCGTAGCTTTTATTATCTATTCATAATGATAGCTGGGGGCATTGTAAGGAAGAGAAAGGGCTGTGGGCTCTGTGCTCCGCAATTAATTCTATTATTAAACGCTAAGAAAAAAAATAAGAAGCTGCCAGCTGTAGTGTTATAATGTTTTCTCAGCAATAACAATAGGAAAGGCAGTATTTTGTTTTATAATAACCAGCAGGAAGAATATCATACTATACATGCACTATACATACACACAACGCACATAGGCCCTTATTCTGGTTCGCTGGCAAAGGAAAATTCCTTCTCAAATGGACAAAACCATGTGCACTGCAGGTGGGGCAGATGTAACTTGTGCAGAGAGAGTTTGATTTGGGTGAGTTATTTTATGTCTGTGCAGGGAAAATACTGACTGCTTTATTTTTACACTGCAATATAGATATCACTTTGAAGTAAAACCCCACCCAAATCTAACTCTCTCTGCACATGTTACACCCCCCCCCCCCCCCCTGCAGTGCACATGGTTTTATCCATTTCAGAAGGAATTTGCCTTTGCGAGAAAACCATAATAAGGGCCATAGTTTATATGAATACATAGTACATAGAGGGCGCTCACCATTGTAAATGCCATAAGATTTATATAAGTAATCTGCTGTTTACTTAAAAGGTACTTGTAAAAACCGAAAGACATTGAAGGTTCTAATTTATAAAGTTTCTAATAGAGAGGTTGAAATCTCCTTTCTACAGATCATCTTTGCGTGGATATTTAAATGTTGCAAGCAATGCTCCCTCTAATTTTACGAAGGCTGTGTGCGGCAAAAGATTTTGGCTGTGCAACTTTTGAAGGAAATTAAAATTTTTGTGCGTCACTTATATATAACTGGAAAATGACGTTCAGAATTTGTGTTAACTTTACTTCAAAATTATATTAAACATTTAAACTTAAAACACAGCACACAATGTAGTTAATGGGTGAAACACACATTAATTGAGTCCACAACTGCAAAAAGGGACCACTGCTGCTTTGTGCGCTCTGTTGTAATGTCTGTGCGCATGCTCGTCGAGTTGTGTGTGCGCACACAGCTTAGAGGGAACACTGGTTGCAAGTCCTTAATAAGTCCCTAGTGCCGGGGGGGGGGGGGGCTAGGAGGTCACGCGCAATGGGCGCTGGGGGGGGGGCGCTAGTATGAGGTCCCGCCAGTGTGGTCCCGGGGATGGGCAGCGGGGGTCCGGGGACTGGTGGGTTAACTCCGGCTCCTAGCGGGGTCCCGGGGATGGGCAGCAGGGGTCTGGGGACTGGTGGGTTAACTTCGGCTCCTAGCGCTGCCAGGCGGTGGGCGGGAAGCAGGTTTTGAAAACACTTGCCGGACGCTGATTGGCTGAATTCAGCCAATCAGCGTTCGGCAAGTCTTTTCAAAGTCATCAGCGCTTCCCGCCGCCAGGCAGATATCGCTAGGAGACGGATTGAGTGAAGGCTGCCGCTACACCAGTCCCTGGACCCCTGGTTGCTGCCTACCCCCGCTGGCTGCACACAGGTATGTTGGCAGCGGGGGTTCAGGGACTGGTGTAGTGGCAGCTTTCACATACACAGCCGCTCGCTATTTGCCTGGCGGCTTTCACATACACAGCCGCTCGCTATTTTCCTGGTGGCTTTCACATACACAGCCGCTCGCTATTTGCCTGGCGGCTTTCACATACACAGCCGCTCGCTATTTGCCTGGCGGCGGGAAGCGCTGATGACTTTGAAGACTTGCCGGATGCTGATTGGCTGAATTCAGCCAATCAGCGTCCGGCAAGTCTTTTCAATATCTGCTTCCCGCCCACCGCCCGGCAGCGCTAGGAGCCGGAGTTAACCTTCTCCAGTCCCCGGACCCCCGCTGCCTGTCCCCAAGGCAGTAATTTGGTGGGTTTTTTGGGGGGGGCGACCAAATGACTGCCGCCCCAGGCGCCGAAACACCTAGTTTCGGCCCTGCTAATGCAGTGGTTCCCAAACTGTGTGCCTAGGCTCCCTGGGGTGCCACAGGACACTTGCAGGGGTGCCTTGGATTAGTGGTCTAAAGGCAATTGAAATTATTTATGGTCATTGTAAAAGGCAAAAACATTGCTGGTGGGCTACCAATAATAAAATATGTCGACAAACAGAAGCTAATCCAGTCCCTCACCAGTAAATAAACCCATTAATGACATACAAATCAATTTACAGAATAAGAAACTTTTGGACTAGGGGTGCCGTGAAAAACATTCTGATGCTCTAGGGTGCCGTGATTTTAAAAAGTTTGTGAACCACTGCCCTAGTGAGTTCTGAAATTATACCCTTACTCCAACAAAGCCAAAAAAACACAGGCTCAAGGACACTTATTAGAAAACCCTTCCCAAAAAATTGAAATTGAAAGCTTATGTAACAATTTTTTCATGGTGCTAAAATGTATCAAAAACTTGGACTTCACATGTGAGCGACCTTCTGTCGCTTCAAGGTGTGAGCGCAATAACAGGGGTGTCCCCATGAGGGGTATCGAAACAGTGTCTTAATTGTCATAACCGAGACTCGTTCAAGCAAAGAAATCTAAATGATAATGACCATGGGCCAGATGTATCAATCTTCAAAAAGTGATAAAATGGAGAGTGATCCACAACCATCCAATCAGCTCTTAACAGCCGGGTTACAGGCTGGGTTTGAACAATGACAGGTAGGAGCTGATTGGCTGGCTGTTGATTACTCTCATTTTCTCACTTTTTGAAGCTTGACACACCTGGCCCCATATCTTAAATATCCAGTGATAGGTAAGTCTCAGTCTATTTGAATACAGAGTTGTACAAGTTAATATTAAATTCAGTAAATTTTGATAAATAATTTGCACGTAACAAGGTAGAGATGCATAGATGGTTACTCTCCCTACCTTTTTTTTAACTTTGGCATTCACAAATGTTGTCAGAATTTGGATAAAAACATTTCCAGGCATAAGAGGTGGCTTTTTTTGGTCTTATGCCCAGGAATGACAATGACCTTCTTTATATCACAGGCAAGAACTGCTACTACTGGTGCTGACTTTCTTTGACACAAACAACAGCCTAACAATAAAATATATTTTTTATTTTTTTACCTATTAAGCATGTTGTGAGAATTGTCCTTTTATGAGTGCAGGGGCGTAACTACAATTGTGTGGGCCCCATAGCAAAATTTTGAAAGCGCCCCCAGCTTTATCTGGCTTTACCCCTCAGAAGCCTATGGGCTTCTCTCTGCAGCGCTGCCAGAGGGATCCATCACGGATCTCTTCCAGCATGCCCCACGACCAGTACCATCAGCAGAGTGACTACCGGATCTCAGACTCCGAAGTCCATGGACAGCACTGCATCGCAATGGACAGCCCTTAATGCAAGAGCTGTCCTTTGCATTACTAATCGCATATGTTAGTGCATAAGCCAGTGGTTCCCAAACTGTGTGCCTAGGCTCCCTGGGGTGCCTTGGGACACTTGCAGGGGTGCCTTGGATTAGTTGTCTAGAGGCAATTGATATTATTTATGGTCATTGTAAAAGGCAAAAAATTGCTGGTGGGCTACCAATAATAAAATATGTGGACAAACAGAAGCTAATCCTGTCCCTAACCCATAAATAAACCCATGTATGACATACAAAACAATTTACAGAATAAGAAACTTTTGGACTAGGGGTGCCGTGAAAAAAATTCTGATGCTCTAGCAGGGGCAAACGCAGGATTTTCAGAAGGGGATTTCCAGAGGGGCGGAGCAAAGCACGGAGATGGACACTTAGGTGACCCAGTATATCCTGGGTCAGTTAAAGTATTATAGATAGACCAAATGTATATAAATAATAATAAAAAACAAATATATATACATATATATATATATATATATATATATATATATATATATAGCTACAGGGGCGTCAACAGCAGTGTAGACCTCTGGGCATAGCAATGTATTGGGGCCCCTACTGATCCTCCAGCGGTAGGGGTGGGGGAAGCTTTGATGTCCCGCGGGTGGTAGGGGGTATTATATCAACCGGTCAGCATGTAGGGCCTGGATCAGTAATTTCAACTAATTACCCCTTTACTGCACATATGGTGGGAGAAGGGGGCATTAGGCTGAATGAAGGGTTCCTGATACATAACTTCCAGGGTGGTAGAGGATGTTTAATATGCAGAGGAGGGGTGTATAGTGGAGTGGGCTTATTATTCATAATTTTCTGGTGGAAGGACAGCTTGCTTGATTGCAGATATCTACAGTTCCCAGGGACTAGGGGATCAGAGTTCAGGAGGCAAAGCAATCTGCCAACGAGAATATAAAACTACATACCAGGTGTGTGGAGCTGGAGCAGTAACCAGCTGCTGGAAGGCTGATATCTCTGGTTCTGGGAACAGTAGAGACAAGCTCCTAGTGTACATCAAAGGGGGAGAATCCCAGCTTTTGGAGTATACCCTCAGAAAAACTCTGAGTCAGGCAGAACCTAAAATATCTGACTGGGAAGAGCAATTAACAGGCTTGGATGGGGACCACTGCTTTGAAGTCAGATATCTCCGGTTCCCCAAGGTCGATTTTTAAAATACCTGTACCCATGGAAAGAGGGGATCCTCAGCTTTCAGACTAGGGCCCTTAGACTCCTAGGGGGGTTTCTGGGTACTCAGAAACCCTCCCTGCATGCGCCACTGTCTAGGGTGCCGTGATTTTAAAAAGTTTGGGAACAACTGGCATAAGCGATTAGTATGGATGCGGTGGCCAGCGAAGGGAGGCGTCGGATGTGTAGAATACCCAGAGTGTTGAAAGAGGGGGATGGGGGGGGGGGGCAGGGGAGAGAATAAAAAAAGAGAGAAAAGGGGATGGTTTGAAAAAAGGGGGTAAAGGAGAAACAAGGCAAGGGAGGGGAGGGGAGCAAACCAGGGTTCGAAAGAGTTTACAGGCATGCCCTTTTTGTGCCCCCCCCAGTTTAAGAGGCGCTGCAGAAGGTCTTGCTCTCACCTGCAATGGCCGGTCTTCTGCGCTGCTTCACCCTTCTCCCGCAACGGTGTCTCGGCTCCATCTCCTGCTGGGCAGATGAACTCCTGCACCCCGGGTCCCACAGTGGCGGGTCACACGTAACCTTGCTCCAGCGTCAGCAGGTCTCTGCTCTGACTTCTATGTCAGGCTCTCGCTGCGGTATCCCAGTTCCAGCTTCTGCAGCAGCAGGGTGCAGGATGTCTGGCTCCCGCAGCGGCGAATCGCATGCACAAGGGTAGCATCAGCGGGTTTCCTTGGTCCCAGCACAGCGGTGCCTTTTAACTAATGCTGGTGCTGCTGAAGGGATGGACAAGGCGGGCAACCATTGCCCGAGTGGGAATATTTAAAAAAAAACATGTCAAAAGGGTGCAGGGGATAGCCTGCTGGGCCGCGGGCCCCCTCCATACCCCGGGCCCCATAGCAGCTGCACCCCCTGCACCCTGTATAGTTACGCCACTGTATGAGTCTCAAAAAATTACAAAGGGTTCTAAAGTATGTGAACCGTTACGATTAAAAGTTTCCAGTCAAACATCATGTGAAGTTAGTTATCCACCCCGGGAGGCATCGGCCCACAGGAATGCCCAGCATTTTACGCTCTATACAAAGCTGAACATTCCTGTAGTCCAGCCCTCTTTCCGCCCCTGTCAACCCTCGGCCCTCCCCGCAAAGAACGTCCCATCAAGTGTGTAACTCACCAAAGCCGTTTGGTGCTGGTGTTTGCACATGCACAAAGGGGATTGAGGTCTAATTCAGATCGATACGAGCCGTCCTGAATCGCCCCACAGTACTCATCAATTACATCCTGTCATTTTTTTTTTGGAACTTAATCACTCTCCACTGTATATCTCTCCAAGCGTTGATAAATCTCCACCTGTAAGTGTATTTAAGCCAGTTAAGGACTTTGGTGAATTAATTTTTTGAGACAAAGAAAGTGTCGCTGCTTACACAGTAGGGTCCATTTGCTGAATGGGAACATAGCCAATGTGTTACAGCAGGAACTGATGACTTTGTGGAATCCCCAGCATTGCACAGCTGATGAACTGTGCTGACACTAAACGGAAGGCATTCATTTTGGTAATACAGCCATTCCCCAGCTGTAGAAAGAAATAGTCAGACTTCTTATCTAGCCACAGTAGGCATACACCTGCAGCCAGCGAGCGTAGAGGTTGGGACTATATGACAGCACCTGCAAAGTAGCTAATTACTCAACGCTGAAAAATTAAAGGACAAAGTAACTGGCATAAAGACCACCAGCAACACAAGTGCATCGTCATCATCATCTTCCTCCTCGCTATCATTAGCGAGTTACATTCTGCATGCAAACTTTCAAGAGAAAGTTCTTTCTGTCCCAATGTCTTAACATTCATAATATGATTAATATTTGGGGTACTGACAGATGGTAGTGTGGCAGCAGGCAATGGAATGAATTCTATGGGGTTTATTTACTAAGATGGGAGTTCTCTTGAAGTTGAGATGTTGCTATGGGATACCAATCAGATTCTATCTAATATCTTTCAGAAGGAGCTAAATAAACAAGAAGTAGATTCTGATTGGTTGCTACGGGCAGCATTCCATCGTCAATAGAACTCCCATCTCAGTAAATAAACATCTATGGCTGTAGCGAGTCATGGTCAACTCAAGCTTGTTTTGCTTTTATCCTACTTCTGCCGCCTGCCGGGCGGCTCTTCCACCCTGGGAGCCTTTTGCTTGGTCCAGGAGCATATTTAAGATCAGTGGCTGAGGTCTAGTGAACTCAGCCTCAGCTGTGTTGTCAGCGCACAGCGAGTGTCAAGATTGGGCCTGTTACCGGTGCTGTTACCTTTATCTAAATGCCATTGCAACTCAACCCTTCTCCCCTAACTGAATGGATAGCTCTGGAATTTTGCAATACACACAAATAATTAGTGACAGGTCCTTAATGTTGGAAAGAAGGTTTACTGACTGATCAGACTTGCTGACTTGGTTCTGAGTCTCATGTAAAGCGGTTGCACTTCTGGACTTGACGTCCCTACTGCTGATGACACCCGGTGTGGTTTCATATGAAAAGGGGGCATGGCCACATGAGTAGGGATGTGGCTTTGTGAGTAGGGGGCATGGCTGTGCGGGCTGGACCCCTGTTTTCATCACTTGGGGAGTCTGGGAGATGCAGGCTGCCCCCAGGGACTAGTCTTAGTACAGTGCTGGCTCCTTCAATGTGACAGTAGCCAGGTGCTGCATATATTGTTATAATGCAGCCAGTGGCACTCCCCTTTCACTCCAATCCAAGTTCACAATATGCCACCCAGCAGTGGGTGGCAGCAGTGGGCCCTTTAGTTCTCAGGGGCCCGGATGCAATGCACCTGCAGCACCAAAGGTAGTTCCATCTCTGAGTGCAGCACCCAACTCCTGTCACTGACCAGGAGCCTGCACATTGGTATCATCCCTCAGCATGTGAAACCTGGGTGCGACCCAGACCCTCTTTGTGACACCATTGCTCACCAACTCCAGTCCTTCAGAGAAGATTTAGAATTGGTGGCGTCTGACTACACACCCACAGAATATTCTCTTACTTAGGAATCGCTCACTGTTAACCAGTAACTACCATCCTGTCACTGCAGAAAAGAAGACTGGGTTGCCAATGAGTCCGAATCCCCCATAAGTTCATAAATACGTATGTACAGTAGCTGCTCTGCAGTGCATGTCGCTGTATTTGAATTTGCAGGCAATCCAGAATCATGTCCATTATTGGCATTGCATGCTAAGGGTTATTTCTTAAGAAAATGTATGCAAAAATAAGTAAAATAAGCAGTTTTTTTTTGTGAGATTAGATTTTGCGTTGCTAAATGTTATGGTAGGAAATATGACATATATTTCTCGGGATTATTAAGTAGACATCTCACGCACATCAGAACTGTGCTAAAGTCATTTTATTCTTCCTTTCTTATAGCTTTACCTTCGCGTTGTTATTTGAAGTGTGCTCTGTCAGGAAGCAGCAGCTTCTGGGCTGTCAGATAAACATAGGAAAGACTCAATGTTTCTTCAATGATAAACCAAATGGAACAAAGGTGTTTGAAGAACCATAATTGCCAAAAAAAAACAGAAGAATAAATGCTTGAACAGGCGATGAAATATGAAAGTATTTTTCAGTATATGTGTCCTTCCGATATCATTGTCTACAGAGAAAGTGTAGACTCGATTTTAATGTCAGCATTTCAAATTTAGAGCAGTATCTGGACAAAACAGAATAGGCAGCTATACAGAAATTCAGGCTATGTCATATGCACGTTGCAGTTTATAAACTCAGGTTCTGTTATTAAACAGGCCCTCGTTAAAGTCACACACATAGGGCAGTATTCAATGCTACCGATTCACCGCTTTTTCGGAGAATCGGGCTGTTTTCACTCCTTGCGGTGAATCTTTTTCACTGAAAATCTGATTCATCCTATTCAATGGTCACTGTTCGCCGAAAGTGAACAGTGAATGCCGGCCAGTTCTCCGTTTCATGCTCGCTGCAATTTGCTGGTGTATTTCAATGGGGTTTTCACTGGGATTCAATGCTAGGATGTTAGAACTGCTTTCAGCATGATTTTCGCCATGATTCACCGTTTTGCATTTGACATCTTTTTAAGGTGAACTGGAAAGTGATCTTTTTTTTTTTGGTGTAAAAAAATCAGAATATTTTTTTTCTGTGAAGGGGCATGCTATTTTTATTTATGTGCCTGAAGCACATGAATATATAATTTTTCATGTTTTTACATATTTTTTTACACATTCGCCAGCAGGGGTCCGGGAGCCGGAAGCCGCTCATTACATATTCATATATTCATTTCACACTGCTCCTGCTCATTACAAATGCACGAGCAGGAGCAGTGCAGCGGCTCCCTACCCGTGTCCCCTGCCAGCTCTCCCAGGGGGCAGCTTCTGCTGCCTGTGTCCCTGGGAGCCCGCCTCCCCCCCACACATTCTGGGGCAGGCAGGTAGGCTTCCATCTCCCTGCCTGCCGCCATCCCCCGGCTCCCTGCGGCGTTCACTGCAGGGGTTAAAATTTGCCATCAGGGGCAGCGAGCCCCTTCGGCGTTGAATAGGGTGACAGGGATGGCTGGCAGCGAATGCTGCAGCCCTCTGGAACCCTGCAAATGTGCAGTGAATCCTAAACAGGATTTGCTGAACATCGTGATAAAACGCATTGAATACTCCCAATACATGCTGAAACTAGAGGTGCAAGTGATGCCGCTGTGCAGGGAACAATGCCCAGAGAACCACTTGTAGAGCACTCCTTTTTAGGATGGCCCTGACGGCCCCACCTGCTTGACGTATTGTCATGACATCGGGAGCACATCCCAATGGGACTGCCTTGAGTGACTGGCAGGTCGGACTTCCAATAGGAAGTCACTGCTCACATTGAAGCCAGTGCAGTCTCACAGACTGCATCTGGCTTCACTTTAGGCAGAGACCGTGGCAGATTTTACCTGGGGGGGCTGCAGCCCATATGTAAAAACCGCCACTGAATATGATTATTCAGCAATATTGGCTTAAAATTGCTCAGTGTCCCATTTTCATCAGCGACCAGAGATGGTAACTAATGAATAGGAGACACTGCGGGGGGAAGCCGCAGGAGGAAACAGCACAGCTAATTGCCGGGAAGCTGCCGGGGGAAGCCGCATTCCTGGGCTGGTCACAGTCGCCCCGTGCATACAGGGATATGATCGCTTAGCGACCATATCCCCCGCGATTCTTGCTAGAATTGCATCATGTGTATGGGACTTTAGATACACTTATACAGTACATATAGTATAATAAAATTACAGTGTAACTGATAACTATATACCCTCCAACATGACCCATACCACCAGGAACAAAGGGGCAAATGTATGAACCTGCCCATTTTGACTGTAAAATAATGGGTCCCGCTTCTCCTGCATAACAAGGAGAAGTGGGCACCCCTAGCGGCCGAATGTATTAACCCCCTAGCACCCGATAAGGAGAGCTGTTATGCACAGCATTACCAGCTCTCCTTATTGGCAGACCCTCAGACCTGCGCATGCGCGTTTAAAAAAAAAGTCCCTCTCTCTCCCCGGTCAGCTGTCTGTGCATGTGCGAAATCTCACTTTTATTGTGAGATCTTGTGGGCAGCCCGGTCCCTGCATTGGGGATAGGACAACGCTAGCCCTGAGCTGGCAAAGCATCCGCCTAGGCACCTGTTAATACATTGCCCCGGCCGATAATTACTGCAGGGGATTGCAGGGGACAATCCAGGGCTGTCCTTAGCGTATGTTTGGTGCGCTATTAATACATCTGCAAAAATGTAATCCCCCCAGTTAGCAGAAATGCAATTAACGCATGTTCACACATCTGCCCCACTATGCTTTGTTCCTGGACTTCCTTGCCAGTGCCAGTTGCACAGCTGGGGCCGAAGCACAGTCCAAAATTTAAATTGGGGAGCCGGACCAACACCCACTCCAAACATCACTGTCTGGGAAGACTGGCAGTTGATGTGGTTACCATAGCAACCAATCAAATTCTGTCTATCATATTTAGCAACAGACAAATTATATTTATAATCTGTTTGTTTGCAATGGGCAACATTCCCACGTTTCACTTAATACATAGGCTTAATACATAGACCCATGAGTCGCAAAACAAGGGGGGAAAGGAGGAGTGTCTCGGTGTGGTGCACCTACAAAGTTTTAATAAAATATAACCTTTAATTGTTATTTTCTAAAAGCTGCGAAATATACAACACAAATACGAATACAAATATGACACGGACAGTCAGATTAAAAGGAATAATCCTCACACCGTGGGGCCCCCAGGATCTGTATCCCTTCTTTTTATCGGGGTTTGTCTGTAGTGGTGCTTGTGAACATTGGTACCATTAAGGCTTGGTTTTATCTGCACTGTGACAGTTAAAACAGGGATGGTAATAATCACAACAGTATCCAAATGCCAATTAATAAAGGGAGAGGTCTCCTGTCAATTAGTGAGGGCAATGAATCTTGCTAGCAATATTAGTTACTGTTGGAGCAATCTAACAGATCTATGTCTGTTGTCCCGGTGCCAGGCAGCCCCTGTATATAATAAACAGTGAGGTACCTGTCTATCATAAGCACAGCAGCGGCAGTTATCTGCCCCGTCCTCCCTGTGGCTACAAAGACAGCCAGTTGGGTAGTGACGGTAGTAGGCAGCAGCCGCGGCTAGTCGGCTTGGAGTGACAGCGGTAAAGTACACCCGCTTCACTCCCGATAAGCCGTCTGCCTGCTTGTCAGCACTGAGCGGTGTTCAGTGTTACACACCGTGTCTCAGGCTGGAGGCAGGTGGGAGAGCCGGCAGTGGGACCGCACCATTTAAACTAAACAGATTAAAATTACATTTCAGAGGGAGGGGAAGACTGGGAGCACACACTTAGTTAATACTAGCGTCATCTTGTACCCAGCTCTTATAGGTGGTGAGAGGTCAGTAAAGTTCTCAAATCCACATGCTTACTGTGATGGTCAGTTATAGTAGGGAGTGGACCGTTGGTGCCGGATGACTGACGACAGTTGGGATTTCGACAGTCATTACACCGACATCGGAATCCCGACTGTTAAAATTCAACAGACGCGCAGCGGCTATTCTCCCTTGTGTGGGTCCACGACCCCCATAGAGGGAGAATAGAATAGGTGGCGAGCATATCGAGCCACTGTGCAAGCGCAGCGAGCACGCAAATGCCTTCATTGCACTCACCCCGCTGTCTGAGACCCAGCAGTCGGGATTCCGACTTTGGCTAATGACTGTTGGAATCCCGACTGTCGGGGTGCTATACCACACCCGTGGATAGAGCACTTTACCTATACCTCCCAACATCTGATGTACTGAAAGTGGAAAATGGTGGGGGCGTGGCCTAGCAGCAAGGCGGTGTGGCCTATACTCACATCCACTCCCACAAGACCACACCCCCATTTTTGCTGCTGTGGGAGCATGGCCTGCAGCTCTGTGAGCCACTGACTATGCCACCAGCCCCTTTGTCTCCAGGAATAGACGCTGTGCACATGCGCACAGCGTCTATTCACCACAGTGCAGCGCCGGGCAGGGGGGTTTCCCAACTGCCCTCCCCCACCGTAGGACACTGACAGCCTCCGGGACAGGAAGCGGGACCATCCCAAAAAAACGAGAAAATCAGGACAGTTGAGAGTTATGCCTAAACGGCTAAATAAATAAAGTTCTTTTGTTTGTAAGTAAAAACCTCAGCGTTTCTCAGATTACCAGCACTCATGGGATGATGGAAACAAATCAAAATTAGGAATAACAGTCATGGCCATAACTATTAACAGATATAATACATACATTTGTAATACTTGTCTGTCTGTCACGAGAATCAAGTAAAAAAAAAAAAAATTATAAATCTATTGATAGATATAAAATCTATTAAAAATAATTTGACAAGAAAATTCAGCAGCTCCCGTTTGCTTTTGGCTAATTAATTCTAATTCTGTAATGGGCAGCAGCGCTAAGCCTAGCATCCTTTTATGATAGTTTTTGCTTTCTGCTACTCCGTGTTTTTAGTTCTCCAAGTGAAAAATAATACTCCCATTTATATATGAAAAAGGTATGACTCGCTTCAACATCTGCTGCTATTCTTTCCTTTCAAAGATAGGAAGGACGGATAATCAGACCATGCTGCTGCTGTTAATTGTAAAAACCATTAGTAAACTTCCAGGTGCTGTTTACTATGTAACCATTGTAATACTGCGTACAGAAATCAGTATCTCAGCAACATCATTCCGCCTGCCCCGAGGCTGGGAGATTGTGCTTTTTTTTGGTTTTCAAAGACGGTTGCAGTCTCCATTTACTGGTAATGAAAGAACTAGTTCTACACCTGCAGCGTCTGAAGCAGTAATGCCTGATATTACCTAGACCTCATGAGGAGAGGTCTTTTGCAAACCATTAATGTTGTAACACTTACAATCCATTAGAAATAATTTAAAACATCCTTTTATTTCATCTTAGCCACGGCCATGTTTGCATCACACTCCCCCCCAACATCTCTCAGACAACACGGACACAAAAGCCTCACGTGTATACGGCGGTAGGCTACACAGCGTGCTGATTACTGCTGCTGCTGCTGCCTTTATTTTTCAAATGATTCTTAAAATATATCGTTTTTGTATTTTTAGTAAATTAAATGACATTTGTTTATTTAACCCTTTATGACCTCTTTTCCATTTAAAAGGACTATGGGGGTCTATGTGTTAAAGGTGCATACACGGTCACACTAGACGATAAATGAAACAATATGCATGATAACAACCATAGTTAATAAATCGTGACAGCCGGTAATCGATAGACTGCACATGCGTGCAGCCCGTAGTATGTATGCGCAAGCTTGTCCTGCGATGAATTCCTGCTTCTTTTTTTTTACTTCCTGCCCGGCAGGGGCGAATTTAGGGGTCAGGCCACCCCTAGGCACAACATTTTTGTGTCGTCTCCCCCTATTTTAATGTTATCATATATGTATATACATTGTTATTTATATATTTCATAAAAATTTAACTGTAGCCCACCTTAATATTTTTTTAAGCACTCTGGACTGCTCACTGTACGGAGGACCCAGAGGGAGGGAGGCACTTATTAGTACAGTGATTAGCACAGTGTCTCCGTCAGTCTATCTCCGGCTCACACACTGTGACTGACCTAGCGCAGGGAGGATCTGTGCGCCGCTCAGCTGCTGGATACACAGCAGCCAATAGACTGTGTGTGTGTAAAGTAGCCAATGGGCGGGAGCCGGCAGCAGTGAGCCTGAGCCATTTCTGGACGCGCAGGGGGACCGTCAGACCCAGCCACTAAGCGGTGATGTAATGTGCATGGCAGAGTGGGTGGGCAGGGGCAGGTGACGAGCGGCGCTGCCTCCGACATATGATAATTCATGTCTGCGGCGCTCTTCACTCGCCGCTGCCCACCGGCTGTGCCATGCTGCTATTTAACAGAATGTCAGCCTGCCTGCCGCCCTTAATTAGTGCCGCCCTGAGGCAGGTGCCTCACGGGCCTATGCACAAATCCGGCCCTGCTGCCTGGTTGTAAGGTGTTTGACAGAAAGCAGGCATTTGGGGGTGGGAACTAGCCATGACAAAAACCCCGTGGGGGGGAAATGCAGGTGTGCCCAAGCGGTTTAGGGGAGGGTGTGTGACATCAGCTTTAGGCCGGATACAGGGCCGTCTTAACAGCAGTGTGGGCCCCTGGGCAAAGCAATGCACTGGGGCCCTTACCCATTCTCCCCTCCTAGGGGTGGGGGGTGTTATCAGCAGCAGCTTTGATGTCCCACGGGTGGCAGGGGATGCTCTATCTTCCACTCAACATGTAGGACCTGGAGCAGTAACTTCTGCTAATTACTCCTTTACTGCACAGGTGGTGGGGAGGGAGAACACTAATGTGTGGAAGGGGGCACTGAGCTGTATGAAGGGTCCCTTGTAAATTACTTCCAGGGAGGTAGGGGGTGTTTTATATGCAGGGGAGGGTTGGATAATGGAATGGACTTAATATTCGTCATTTTCCAGTGGAAGGGCAGCTTGTTTGACTGCAGATATCAACATTATCTGGAAATAGAGTCCCACCTTTCAGGAGGTGCTGGGGACTTGGGGATCAGAGATCAGGAGCCAGAGGAATCCATTGACAAAAATATAAAACTGTACACCAGACGTTTGGAGCTGGAGCAGGGACCGGCTGCTGGAAGGCTGATATCTCTGGTTCTGGGTATGATAGAGACAAGCCGCTAGTGTTGGCAGAACGGGGAGAGTCGCAACTTTTGGAATATACTCTCAGAAAAACTCTGTCAGAGAGAACCTGAGAAATATGACTGGGAATTGCAATTAACAGGTTGGATGTGGACTGCTGCTTTGAAGGATATCTCCAGTTCCCCAGGGCCGATTTTCAAAATTCTGGTATTCCTGGAAAAAGGGGATCCTCAGCTATCAGCATTGGGCCCTTATACACCTGGGGCCCCTGGGCAAGTGCCCATTAAGCCCATACGAAAAGACGGCCCTGGCCAGATATGTCTGTTTTCATAGCAGCCACAGTCTTTGACTGCTTTGAGCCTGTGATGACTGGTGCCTGGTGGAAAAAAATCATTTGGCATAGCGGCTTACGAATGATTTGAGGATATCCGTACAGCTGCGAATAGATTTGCAGCTGTACGCACCCATTTGCACAGCGAACACATTAATTCATAAGGTGGGATTCCAATCTAGCGGGGCGGCATCCAGCTGAATGTTGGCTGCAGCTAATTTGCGGCTGTGCGATCAAATCTGAATTACTCCTTTAATGTCAATGGCAGCATGCTCCTGGATGTGGCCACTATAGATAGCTCCAGACAGTTCAAAGGAAGTTGTTAATGACTTAGCATTGTTTGCGCTGATGTCTAATGTGTAGCCAGCTTAAAGGCCCCCATACACTATGCGATTTTGGTCCGATTTCATCCGATTTCGGCACTTTGTGCCGATAATCGGATGAAATCGGCCCAAAATCGTATGTGTGTGATATCTGATCCGATCCGATGCGCGGTCCCGTGCGCATCGGACCGGATCAGGGAGGTCGGACGGTCTGTACATACGATCACGTCCGACCTCCCTGTATGCATATGCCTGCCACCTGACAGGCATATGCATGCAGACACCGGGCGGGCAGCGGCGGCGGCCAGCGGTGGTGGGGGCGGGCGGCGGGTGCAGTGTACTTACTTACACATAGCAGCAGCGGGGACGGGCAGCGCAGTGGCGGCTATTATATTTTTAAAATACTTGTCAAATGACTGGCCGCTCTCTGATTGGCTGAGAGCTCTCCGGCCAATCAGAGAGCGGCCGGTCATTTGACAAGTATTTTAAAAATATAATAGCCGCCACTACGCTGCCCGTCCCCGCTGCTGCTATGTGTAAGTAAGTACACTGCCCGGCCAGGTCAGCAGCGCTCACCGCACCCGCCGCCCGCCCGCCCGCCCCCACCACCGCTGGCCGCCCCCAACACCACCGCTGGCCGCCCCCACCACCGCAGCCGCCGCTGCCCGCCCCCACTACTGCCGCTGCCCGCCCCCACTACTCCTCACCGCCCTGCAGCTCCCCGGGTTTTTTTTAACATGGGATAAATCGCATGCGATTTATCCCA
The DNA here is from genome assembly GCF_055691185.1 of Crinia signifera. Lineage (NCBI taxonomy): Eukaryota > Metazoa > Chordata > Amphibia > Anura > Myobatrachidae > Crinia > Crinia signifera. Next base: position 299,031,462 of record NC_139219.1, read on the forward strand.
TGTAAAAAATGGCACATCAAGTGCAAAATTGTATGTGAGCCTCCCGGGGAGCTGCCGGGCGGCTCGCAGGTAAATTGGGTCCGACTTGTCCCTAGGACAAGTCGGCCTAATGTATGGGGGCCTTAAGTCTTGGAGAGAGATTAGGTGGAGGGGGATAAAGTGCCAGCCAAATAGCCAACTGCCATGTTTCATTTGCATTAGAAAAATGGCATTTGCGAGCTAGTTGGTTGGTACTTTATTTCTGTCCATTTTATCTCTCACTAAGGGCCGGGCCACTCATAGCAGCCAAGCAACTGCCTTTACGTACTCAATTAGACAATTGCTGCAGTGGTTGGTGGACTCTCACATTTAAGAAACTTCCTGTGAGCCCATCTCTGCTGGTTATAGCTTGTTGTAGCCTGTTCTCCAGCGTCCTGTGTATTCTGCTTCAGTAGATTCCCTGGTCGGTTGCCAGTTTCTCCTGACCTTGTTCCAGCTTACCTTGGATCCTCTAGTGTCTCTGTTTCCAGCTTTCCTGGTACCATGAGTCCGGTGGCTTCGCTGCACATTGTAGTCATTGCTGCATCCTTTGTACATACCTTGTTTTGTTTTGTATTCTGTGACTTTGTCAGTTAATTTTGTTAATGCTGCCATTTGTGGATTGTCACATTCTGTGACTAGGCCGCTGTTTCCTTAGCAGGTTATTGTTTTGTGACGACGACGCAGGTAGCTGTGTTACCGCACATCTTTAGTTGTTTCTGGGTATGCAATGAGGTCGCGTTTATTCAACGGATGTGTCGTTCATAATTTGTTATTATTTTCCCTGTACCTTAGTTTTGGTATCTTTAATCTTAGTTTTTGTCAGTTTGTCCTCTTATCTACTCTACAGACTTGGTTGGTGCCTTGTCCTTCTGTTAGAGCTGGTGGCATTGGAGTTTGGGCAGACCTAATTTGCCCATGCAAACGCGACTTTTGAAGGTGAAGCCTAGCTTTGCAGGCACCAACCAACAGCTGTGGAGGGAAAACAGAGTTAGTCTGTAGAGTTGGAGTTGCTGTGGTTGCATTACACGATCACAGCTCCGCAGGCTTCTCTTGAACTCTCCACTCACCACCCTATGCTGTGGGTTCCAGAGATCCGGTCATAACAGTACTTCAGCTGACTGTCATCTATTTAGACTCTCTTGTTCAACCATTAATCCAAGTTCAAAGTACCTATTTACATATTTTTTGAACTATCTGCATACATTTCCTACTATACCCGATGACTATTGGCTGGCGACGATAGATTTGGTAAATCTGTATACCTTCATTTTGCACTCTACTGGCATTTTGGTTGTTATACATTTTTTTTTTGCAAACCAAAAGTGACTTCACTGAGCTGAAGTCTGTTTTATATTAACCCTATTGAAACTTATTTTCACCAACAATTTTTTCCTATACAATAATGATTTTTTTTCTACAGGTACAGGGTTGTGCTATGGGTGCTTCAGTCACACCTTCATATGCAATTTTTTTTTATGTTTCAGGATGAATATGATATATATTTTTTAACTTGCTGTTTTTAATCATATTGTAATGTTTAAGATGACCTGTTTGTTATTTGGAGGGGTGATAAAACATCATTGATCAATGTGATCCAGACCCATAATGCATTTGATAGCCCCATAAAATTCACCTTTGATATTAATGGAAAGGAGGTACATTGTCTTCTACATACTGTATAAGTATCTTTAACGGTAAATTGGTGACCAACATGTATTCTTACGAAACAGAGAGAAAAAACAGAGAGAAAAAACCTGTCTAATGGTTTACCTTATTCCTAGATGCTCCGCATCTGCCATATCAACAACGATACTAAACGATGTTGTCCCGGACCCACCGGTCGCTCCTCCAGATAAGTCAACATGAGCAGCTCCGGCTGTGACTGGGGTCATCCTTTGGATACACGGGTCCCCTATATGAGGTATGCCACCACCGGCAAAGCCTGATTTAGTACTTTCAAATTGCGCAAGGGGTGCCTTGCCACACCTGACCACACAATACAATATATAAAAAGGTTGTAGTGTAACCGCCCTTTCGGCTCAAGTCCTAGGAACACAAAATTCAGAACTGGATGCGTATACCTGTGAAGGTATCCGTGTCCCCTCGCGGGGCTTGCTGCGCTCGCCACGCTTCGGGCTCAGTTGCTCGCTGTACTCACCACACTTTCTATTCTCAACTCCACACCAGCGTAGATAGTGGGGGTATGATAAGGTTGTAGGACGTGTACCGCGGCCCCACGCGGGCTCGCTGCGCTTGCCACGCTTCGGGTTCACATTTATACTTGGGGGGTGGCGTGGGGGTGCATTTAACCATTGTAAGCACCCATTAGGGTTCTTATACAATTTATAATCGCATCGCATTGTATGGCATTGTATGCCATATACAATGGCATACAATTTTAAAATTGTATGCCATTGTACTACATCGGCCGATATCGCGTCGCATCGCATCGCATGCGATATGGTCTGCGATGCGATGGGCGCCGTGCTACTACACAAGTACCATTGTATATATTGTATACTGTTACCTGTTTACTTGTTCACCCTGGCTGTTGCACAGTAAACCGAAAACAAATTCCTAGTATATGCATGTATACTTGGCCAATAAAGCTGATTCTGTTTCTGGACTTCACATTAACTCCTGTATTTTGTTTGTACACTTTATGCTAGTCAGTGGGTACAAAACGCACACCATGATAGCAATATTTACTAGCTAGAGCGCACGTATTGTGAGAATACCGACACAGATAACAACATCAGATAAACATTTTGCATGATATTATTTCACTTCAGCACAGCATTAACAGTAATCCTCATTAGCAGCTATGAAAATAAATAAGTCATTAAGCAACAATGAAGCGTGCCTAGGAACTGCATGTGGAAATGCATCTGCTCATGATAAAATGGAGAAACGCTATAGGAGAATGATGAATGCGGTGTTCTACCTTTTCATGTCATAAAAATCAAGGGAGATGTATGACGGACTAAAAATAAATGCTGGGGATAATTATGTTTCAGCTGGGACTATCTACTGTATATTAATGCAATATGCACTGCCTATACAATGGGTATTCAGTGTAGGAACATTTTATTTTATAAAGAAAAAGGTTTAATTAATGTTCTGATATACACTATAGGGGTGACATAGAGGTAATAGGGTGCGATTTTTAGACATGGGTGATTTTTTGGTCAAAAAGGGGCCAAATCGCACGTTTTCTGCACATCACATTTGTATAAATCACACGTGTGCATTTTGTGGTGCCATGACCAAAAAATCGCACATTCAAAATCACATCCAGATGTTTTCTCATAGAAAACATAAAAATCGCAAAGGGCACTATAATAGTAATAATAATAATAATAATAATAATAAAAATAATAATAATTGTATGTGTATAGCACTCTTTCTCCAATAGGAAACAAGGTAATTAACAAATATAATGAATATAATACAGTACAGGAAGAATGAAGTACATGGAAGCTTTTTATAAAACATACTTAAGGGAATTACGGAAATGCTTGAGTAAACAGGAAAGTTTATGAATCTTGAGTTTTTGAAGGATTCTAGAGTGGGGGCCTCTCAAACTGTGCAGGGAAGCAAGTTCCATAGAATCAGAGCCGCATGGCTAAAAGCTCAACCCCGGGATTAATTACGGGAGATTCTAGGTACTGCTACAAGTCCTTTATCTACAGGTTGCAGTAAACCGGTGGGCCTTGGTCATGTGCAGCTTTGAAACTCAGTAAATTAATCTTTAAGATGATTTGCCATTTTATGGGCAGCCAGTGGAGGGAGTAGAGAATGGGAGTTACAGTAATGCCCCTTTCAGACCGCACTTTGTAAACGGTATATTGCCGTTTTTTTACTGTTTTAAAACGGTAATCTGTGCGGTCTGAAAGGTGCAGGACCACTTAACCGGTTAGAAAATACCGTTTTTTCTAACCGGTTAAAATGCAGGGTCCTACCCGTTTCAGAACCAGTATTTTAGGCTCAAAATCGGGTCTGAAACGATATTTAGGACCCAGCCAACGAGCTGGGTCCTAAATTCAGCACAGTGAATATTTAATGAGCGCTCATTAAATATTCACAGCACTGGAGCCGCCCCGCGCCCCCCGCGCACGTGTCGACACCCACCCCCCCCCGTGTCGACCTACCCCCGTGCAGCCGGTACCTCCGTTGTGGATCCCGGCACTGCAGTTCTGTATGGTCGGAAGCACTTATGAAAAAAAGTGTCTTTCAGAAAATGGCTGCCCCATAGGAAAACCTGTTTAAAAAAAAAAGTGACTTTTGGAAAATGGCTGCCCCCATACGAAAGACAGTTTTTTTAAACAGGTTTTCCTATGGGGCAGCCATTTTCTGAAAGACACTTTTTTTCATAAGTGCTTCCGACCATACAGAACTGCAGTGCCGGGATCCACAACGGAGGTACCGGCTGCACGGGGGTAGGTCGACACGGGGGGGGGGGCGTCGACACGCGCGGTGGGTGTCGACACGTGCGCGGGGGGCTAGGGGGAGCTGCACGGAGGGGAGGGCTGAAGGCTGCACTGGCTTTGACCCTGTATTTGGAAAGTTTCCAAAAACGGGTCTGCCAGTGTCAAAAAATCGGCACTTAAACGGTAATATACCGTTTAAGAGCTGCGGTGTGAAAGGGGTTTTATCTGGCAGACCGGTTTTTGGAAACGTTTTCAAATACAGGGTCAAAGCCAGTTATGCGGTCTGAAAGCAGCATATGTGGCTAGAACGGGGATGGATGATTAACAGTCTCACAGCTGTGTTTTGTACCAGCTGTAATCGGTGCAATTCTTTTGATGGGTGACCAAGGTAGATGGTATTGAATTAATCTAATCAAGATGATACAACTGCATGTACTGTATGACTTTTTGCAGATCTTCAGAGGGAAGTATTTGATTCTGGCTATGTTTCATTCTAAACCCTGAACAATACCAAAAATCACCATACAAAAATAGACCAGGTCCAGGCTGGTGAGTTTGATAGAACCATGCACAGATCAATGAGATCTGTGCATGGTTCTGTCCAAAAAAAGTGTGTAAAAGTGAACTCCCCCACCCCTTACCCTGAGCATATATAGCCACAGGCTTATTGAGCTGGTCCTGGTTTCCCAACTGGAGGAAAATTGATAGGGTCCCCCAGTATTTAAGAAACCAGCACTGGGCTCTTGGACTGTCATGGTTCCAAAAATATGGAGGTCCCCAAGGTACCCCAGCTAAAACATGAACACCCTAGTTGGTCAGCCCTGGACAGGGTACCTGGGAGAGTGGGGATCCAGCCAATAAAGGGTTCCCCTCTGGGCTAAAGCCCGGTGCTGTACCCGCCACCCCTTGGCGGTGTGTGGCGGGCTAATGGTTGTTGTGTAAAAAAAAAAATAGATGTTAAATAATGCATTGGGTTATGCAGTGGAACTACAAATCCCAGCAAGCTGCCCCTGCATCGAGACCCACAAGTTCCAGTAAGCGGGTCATTAATGGGCATAACCAGTGCATAACCAATGTAGAAAAAATGCAAAAAGGGTACTTGTGTATTTTGGCGGCGCCCATCGCATCGTATACCATTACGCATACGATGGTATGCGATGCGATTTCGTCGGTTAGTGTACGATGGCATACAATTTTGAAAGGGGACGCGGATACCTGTGAAGCCCGCGAAGGGACGCGTTTACCTGTGAAGGTATCCGCGTCCCCTCGCGGGGCTAGCTGCGCTCGCCACGCTTCGGGCTCGGTGGCTCGCTGCGTTCGCCACACTAATCTATTCTCAACTCCACGCCGACGTGGATAGTGGGGGTATGAAAAGGTCGTAGGACGCGTACCGCCGCCCTTTGCGGGCTCGCTGCGCTCGCCACGCTTCGGGTTCACGTTTATAGTGGGGGGGGGGGTGGCGTGGGGGTGCATTTAACATTGTAAGCACCCATTAGGGTGCTCAAAAGCACCCTTTAGGGTGCTTATACGATTTTTCATCGTATAGGGGGTCAAAATCGCGTTGCATCGCATGCCATCGGGTACATGGCATACGATGCGATGCGATACGTTCATCGAACGATGCTGAAATCGGGCGCCTCCAAAATACACAAGTACCGCAAAAATGTCAACTTTATTCACATACATGCAAGCACCCACTCAATCAGACAGACTTACTATGCCTAGTTCCCACACTGGATCAGTCCACTACTACAGTAGAGAGGCCAGGGTTAAAATTTTTTAAAAAAAATGCATGTCCATACCCACGAATGAGAGGAGCCACATAACCCAACCCCTAAGGGAATCCCAGTGACGTGCTTCACAGGAATCCCAATGACATCAGTTTCCCCTAAACCAATCAGGTCTCAGCTCCGGAGGAGGCCTACATCCAATCAGGACTTAGCTGAGTCCTGATTGGTTTAAGGGAGAGCAGGGATATGTGTTTTTTAGAGTTCTGCACACATAATTAGATTAGTGCCCTTCTATTAATGGGCAGAGTTCCACTGTTTGTTTATTTGCACCAGTGGGGGTGCTATCCCAAACGTTTGCAAACTTTGGTTTAAGGGAGACCCAGTGACGGATGTCATTGAGATTCCCAATATCAAATAGCAAATCAAAATAAATCGCATAAGAACCACCAACATAATATACATAGCATGGAACATATGTGTTTGAGAGCGATACAGTATGGATGACTGATGGTGGGGCGACAGGTGGTCAAAAATACTGACGCCAGGCATCCTGGCGGAAGGGAACCCCGACATTGGTTAGGTAATTACTCACCTTACCCCCCTAATTATACCTCCTCACAGCCTAATCCTTGCCTCACAGGTTTGACATCCCTCCCACGAATAGCAGCTTTTACAGAGCCCAACAATCCACCTAGTAACTGTCAGCTGGATGGACGGTTAAGCAATGAAAGTGTCCTTTTGAGATAGAGAGTTCATAGCAGCTAACATATTGGTGCCTTTGGCTGTAACTCATTAATAAATGATTTAATTAACATTGTCAAACTTATACATTAAGGAGTTAAATGAAAATAATTTACTAATAAGTGTCTATTACTAACTCATTTACATCTCTGATTACCAATAATGAGTCCATGTTTCTGGCCCACGTGATCCAGTACTTGTATTAAAGGGCCCCTTACACTTGTGAGATTTTGTCAGATTTGACCCAATTCAGGTGGATTGGATCAATTTATCTGTCAAAATGTGATGTGCCTGATGTGTAGGACCAAATGCACAATCCCGTGCCATTGGGTATAACCAAGAGATTGTAAGAGATTGATCCTCCTGCACATAGGATAAATCTCAAGTCAATCAGGTCCAACTTGTTGGACAATAAGTTGGACAAGTGTAGAGGTGGCCATACACATGCAGATTTATCTTCAGATCTGGCTGGTTGGAACAAAATCCTGGTTATGGATGAGAGCATATGACAGGTGACCATTTGCTTGGAAATGCTGGAAAACTGACAAACTGTCACTCATCCATAACCATGTTTTTGTTCCAACCAGCCAGATCTGAAGATAAATCTTCATACTAGTGTATGGGCACCTTAAGGGGGCCTTAAGAATTACACCTCTGGACCAATACATCTTTACACAAAGGCTTTCATGGGAATTCCTACCGTAAGTTAGTTTGAGAACCGAGCATCAGTAAGTACAAGCTTCTAGCTATCATTTATCAAGTAATTATATGAAATGTGAACTAGAAGTTAATTGGTTGATATTGGACAAGCTCTCTACATATCCTCTTTTAGAAGATTTGATACAGTACATCTCCCCATAATAAAATGACCGTAAGCCAATCATGCAGAAGCCACGCCTCCCCATTGCACTGTCCCGTTTCTAAAAATGGTAATGCTGGAATGTACTCACAATTAAACACTTATCATTTGTTTACTTAAAGACAGGTTCAGATGAGGATGCAGTGTAGCCAAGACTGAGTCTTTGATGAGGTGACCCCCAACAGTCTTTTACTTGCGTGAATTGTGCAGATGGGGAAAACAATAACAAGAATCTGCGGTCCGCTCAGTGCAGATGCAGGGCCTTCTTATGTGATTCTTTGTTAATTGTGTCATTTATGCCCCACCCTTATTCAAATATGTGTAACGTTTAACACTTCACCATGAAGGGGTGGGGCCTAATGATGCAAATGGATTCAAAGGTAGTGGTCCGCCCACATCACCGTCCATCTGCATGTTCACTCTAGGCTTCTTCCAGGAGGACAATAGAACAGTAGACTAGTAATAAGCAGTTGCTGGATGCAATAAGCAATCAATATGCCTGCATGTAGCTAACCACGCGACTGTAACCACCCAGACAAGTACCATAAATTCCACTTCTCATCGTCCAAATACTAACTGCATCTCCCTTGGGTATTCATCCGGGAGCATGCACAGTGCGAGTCAAAGGCATGTGCAGACTAAAAACTTTGGCCTCTTGCATCGGACATTAATGCTGCTTTCACTTCTGCATAACTCCCAAAATTGTGAAGCAGCCCAAATTTTGGGGGAGTGGCCTAGAGATATGGGGCGTGGCCTATTCCTGTGAGGCCACGCCCCATTTTTTGCAGCTGTGGGGGGCATGACTAGCGGCTCTCTGAGCTGCTGGCCATGTACCCAGCCCGTCAAGCTCTATTCTGCAGGACACTGCCGGCCCCAGGCGGTACACGGGAACATCCCAAAAAAAATTGGACGTTCCTAGGAAAAGCGGTACAGTTGGGAGGTAGGTTTCTGATCCATACCCTTGATCTGTAACAAAAATTTCGACCCACAACGTTCCTTTAGTAAATAAAGCTAGAATTGTTTTTTTGTATGCACTGACCTTCTCTTTGTGCAGCTATAAATAACTGTAAATCATCTATCTTGCTAAAACAATTTCCCACTAAATGACTATTTAATACGGCAATGTCTTATAAAGTTTCATTATGAAATGGAAAATAACGAAATGCTATAATTTGATTGCAAGTCTCAGGTGAGTTTTTATGTGTGTGATGTTATGTATTTAAGTGTTATTTTCAAGTAACTATAAGCAGGTTTATGTTTTATTCATCTTTCTAATAAGAATTACATGCTTCTGATATCAATTATGTATAATTAATACACATGGGACAAAAAAAGTGTATGCTAATAGGATGTCAGTTAATTAAAAAAGAAATAGCAGGTAAACAAAGGTGATTATAATGTATCCTGGGACTATAAACAAAAATCTTCGGTTAAATAATTTGTATCAAGAAGAAATTATGGAGGAAATTGTAAAATTTACCATCAGAGCTATTAGATGTGTGATTTGTGGAAAAACACACAGTAGGGATTCTAAATTGTGACGGTGAATGATGTTAGCAGCTGCAATGTGCATATTGGATGCTTCCGCTTCTCTTACACATAGGACCTTACTCTGGTTAACTCAAAAGGCTGCACATTTTGCAGCCTTGTGAGTCCACTAGACGCCGCCCATATTGCTGGCCGTCCCCCCCCCCCCTACACACACACATACACACATGCAGCGAATCCCTGCATGGCTGTCAATGGATGATTTGCATAATCATCCATTTGCAGCCAAGGAGAAATCAGTTCGATGGTCCAATGATTACTCCTGCACACGGAGATCAGAGACATCTCTATAATGTCTCTGATCTTCAAGTGCACTGTGCGTGAAGCAGGCAGGCAGCTGACTTCTGGTTATGTCAGCTGCCAGCCTCCCACATCCATGTCACCAGGTGATTTCCACCAGGTGATTTCCATGGGAACGTCCAGTGTTCCATGGAAACGCCGCCACCTCAGGCCGCCACTCTATGCTCCCGGGCGCACTGCTAGGTGCGAGCATGATGGCAAACATCTAGTTCGCCATGCCCGCTCAAACCCTGCATCTGCACATGCGCAGATATGCGCCTGTGCAGGCGCAAATCATAGGTCAACGTGAGAATAACCCCAAAAGCCCAGAACTGTCCCAGCCAGTCTCCAAACCTCAACCCAATCGAAAATCTGTGGATGGAGTTGAAAGTCCATGTTACCCGGCAACAGCCCCAAAACCAGGGTTGCCTACCCTCCTGGAATGGCCGGGAGGGTCCCGAAAATCCCAATAGGGCCGCCCGAATGTGGCTTCATCCCAGAACCGCCTGTTTTCCCTCCCAGTGATGGCCCCGCCCCCTGCTTCACTGAGCTGGCTGCCCTCTCCAATTATTTGGCAATTATTCCCAAAACATGACAGATCTAGAGAAGAGAGGGCAAAATACCTGCTACAGTGTGTGCAAACCTCGTTAAGAACTACAGAAAACATTTGACCTCTGTAATTGCCAACCAAGCTTATATTACAAAGTATTGAGTTCAAATTTTTGATTGTCCAAATATTTAATTTCTCCAAGAATGTACAAATACATTTTAAAAAAAATCATACAATGTGATTTCCTGTTTTTTCCCCACAATCTGTCTCTCACAGTTGAAGTGTACCTATGATGGAAATTACAGACCTCTCTCATCTTTATAAGTGGGTCAACTTGCGCAATCGGTGGATGTCCAAATTTTTTTAGTCCCCCTGTAATCTATCTTCCGCATCAGTCCGCAACTACAGCCACTGGATGTTTTCTGTGGGGAGCCACCCACGTTTCGTAAATAGCCATTCTAGCTCCTACAATACATTATTAATTTCCACTACTCTACACATTACTTTAATATCCTTCTTGTTCTCATCTGTGGACCCCTGGAGCCAAGGAAATTAATTTTGAAATAAACTTCCTGGCTTAAATGTTCTTAACATTCTTGATATTGTTTCAGACGGTTAATTATTAACACTATAGTACAATGACCTGTTAATTATAAATACCTATTGTAGCCAAAAACAAAATAGTTGCCTTTGTTTCAGACCTCTCTTTCTCAATCTTTGCCTTCTTAATTGAGTTCTGCTTGCAGGTGTATTGTGCTCTGTGTACACCTGCTTGTATGATGTACTGTACATACTCTCTAAGGTTCATAAAGTTTAATTATACTTTATGCCAACAGTTTGCCAGCCACACTGGTTATTTGCTATGTACTGCAATGTTTTAAAAGCAAGTTAAGCAATTCGACACAGTAATGTGCATGTTTTTCATCAATGGAGTTCTAAAGGCTTAGTAATTAATATACCAAATGTACACTAAATACTCATTAAAAATGCAGATTACTGATCCTATCTTTGTGTTACATGTTATTTCTGAGTGTGAGTGGAAGAGGTTTATTTACTAAGATGGTAGATCTATTTCAGATGGATGTTGCTATGGGCAACTAGGGATGAGCGCCGCGGCTGAAGATTTTGATTTAGATTTTTTTCACCGAGATTTGGATTTGGATTTGGCTTTGTTGAACAGCGGTGAAAAGCTTTGGATTTTTTTTAAATGGTCAAAAAAAAAGCCAAAACCACGTAATTTTTGCGTTTTTTTTTTTGTCCCTAGAGTAATATTAACCTCAATAATATTAATTTCCAGCCCTTTCCAGACAATCTTGACCACTTTATACCTCACAATATTGTTTTTAGGGCAATAGGTTGCACCGAGGTAGCTGGATAACTATGCTAATCCACACAAGTGTGCGGCACAAACACGTGGCTCATCTAGGAGTGGCACTGCAGCGGCAGACAAGATGGCAGTTTGAAAAACTAGGCCCCAAAAAGACCCCTATCTGGCTTGATCATGTGTACGATGTGCAGCCGAGGAGAAGTGGGCATTTCGTGCAGCACTGACTTGTTCTGCAAGTGTGTATCTGTTTTTATCAGTTTAATACCCAATAAGCCGCCTAAAAAAAAAAAAAAATTCATATAATAATGTAATTTTATAACGAAAAGCGATCCATATAATAAAGTCATTGCTCAGCTCTGTGATTAGCAGGCAGGATGGCAGTTTGAAATAGTAGGCCTCAAAAAGCACATAATGGCAAAAAGAGAGGTGCAAGATGGAATTGTCCCTGGGCCAGCCCACCCACCCTTAGGTTGTAATAGGACATTGCGCAAACCAGTCACTTCAGCCAGAGGGACTGCCAAACCTGTGAATTAAATGACTGGTTCGTTTGGGCTCCCACAATAAAAGAAGCAATGCTCAGAATAGCGCATCATTTAATAATAAGAATCTCAAGAATGGCGATGGAATTGGTGGGAAAGGTCTTCCTTGTGAAATTTGTAGTTCATTTTTATGAATATCATTTTTTCAACATTTTGAGGAAGTAGACTCCGACAACGATCACTCACAAGGTTCCCAGCAGTGCTGAACACTCTCTCTGAGTACACACTGGAGGGTGGCGGCTTAAGTAATACAAAGCCAGCCTGTACAAGGGCCTCCATAATGTATTTTTTTCTTTCAAGTATTTGAAAGGACTCTCTGACATGCCTACAATGATGCTGTCCTGAAAATAGTCCTCCACTAACCTCTGCATGGTGACCGTCTCTGATGGAGTAGTCACGCTATACACTGGTGAAATCACTTAGACCCAACCAGATGTCCAAAAAAGGTGTTTTTGTGGACAGCTTTTCACCCCCCCTAGATGTTTTTGGAAAATGCAGTTTTTTTCAGGCAGATTCGTGCAAAATTGAAGGAGAAGATGTCACTTCAGCTGCCAACTTGCTCACCAGGAACTCTTTGCAGGTCGTAAGATCTGTGTCAGTTGGAAAGAAAGACACAGCATAGGACTTGAACCTCGGATCAAGCACGGTTGCCAAAATGTAGTGTTCCGCTCTCAACATATTGGTAACCCATGTATCCTGTCGAAGACAAAAAAGGACTTAATCTACAAGTCCAGCATATTTTACGCATGGGCCTTGTTTGATCTCATCCTTCAATTTCGCAAGTTGATTCTCCAAAAGCCTAATTAAGGGAACCACCTGGCTCAAACTAGCAGTCTCGGCACTCACTTCACAGGTGGCTACTTCAAAGGGTTTCAGCACCTTGTACAGCACAAATATGAGTTTCCAATGTGCTGGGCTAAGGTACATCCCCTGTCCTCTCCCAAAGTCATGGCTTGTTGAATAGCTGTGAATGGCTTTCTGCTGTTCTTCCATCTGCTGAAGCATATACAGGGTGGACTTCCACCTTGTTGGCACCTCCTGCTTCAGCCGATGGAAGGGCAGATTAAATTCATTTTACAGCTAATGCAATCTCCTGCACGCTGTTGCAACCCACAGCATCTCTTGCATGCCCTTGTCCTTCCTTACAAATGCCTGAACCACTAAGTTGATTGTGTGAGCAAAACAGGGGATGTGTTTGAATTAACCCAGCTGTAATGCTTTCACGATATTACTTGTGTTATCTGAAATGATAAATCCTGAGGAGAGTCCAAGTGGTGTAAGCCATGTCGCTATGACATCTCTCAGTTTTTCCAAGAGGTTCTCAGCGGTATGCCTCTTAGTTAAGCTGGTGATACATAGAGTAGCGTGCCTAGTATGAATGAGCTGGTGATGCTTGCTAGATCCTACTGCTGCTGCTGCTGGAGGGGATTCAACCATCCAGTGGGCTGTCAAAGTCATGCAATCCTTGGTCTGTCCACTGCCTCTTGTCCATATATCTGTGGTTAAGTGGAAACTGTCTCCAATCCCACTTTTCAGGCCATGGATTACTTTAGACTTGATGTCCTGGTAAAGCTCAGGAATGGCTTTCCGGATTAAATGGAACCGAGATGGAATCTGGTACCGGGGACAGGCAGCCTCCATTAATTGTGTGAAACCCACACAATTAATGGCAGATATTGGAAGCACATCCAATACTATCATGGCAGCCATGGCTTCTGTGAACCGCTGTGCCACTGGGTGAGCACTGATATACTTGTTTTTCCTCGCCAAGCACTGCTGAACAGTCAGTTATTTTTTCAAAGTAGTATAATGGGTTTTCTTGGGACACTTCGGGGTTGAAAAACTACCCCCAGTAGCAACAGCATTAACGGCAGGCCTTTCGATCAAGGATTCTTCTGCCGCATCATGGAAAGGGGAGGATTCTTCTAGCACAACAGTAGTATCAGAAGAACCATCCCTGGTCATTACTGAGGATACTGAAGTTGAATGTAAGGGTGTTGGTAGTGGGTCCACTAAAGAGAAGGGACACATTTGATGCTGGACTTTTTGTTAATTTTTCAGCACCAATTTTGGAAACATCCCTATACTTCCCATGAGCTCGCTGCAGATGACGTAATAGGGTAGATGTTCCGAGATGCTTAATGTCCTTACCTCGACTTATTTTGTTTCCACAAAGGCTACAGGTGGCTTGGTAAATGTTTTCTGAATTGGTGTGAAAATAATTCCACACATAAGATATGCATTTGTTGGTCCTATGACCAGGCATGGCAATGGCAGTCTTATCATGCCCTACAGATGGTTCCACTTGTGCCTCACTTACACACACAACATCCTAATCCTTAATATCCAATTCCTCAGTAGTGCTATTGTCTGCTACACAAGTCAACCCCTCATCTTCTTGCTGTAACTCGACGGGAGTAGAAGGTGACTTCTCTGAGAGATTAGGCTCACACGTAGCACTCAAGGACACACTTGGACTCCCATCAGTGCTTTGTGACATTTCTGTTCCTAGACGCACAGTTTGTTTTGATGACTTAGTAGTTTAGCCTGTTTTATCACTTAGGAAAGCGGAATGACAAGGTCTTTGTCAGACGCATGAGATGCCTCACTGGCAGCTGCAGATTCCCAAGCCTGACTCAGAAATAGAGGGCAAGCCCGGAGTCTTCCCGTGCCACTGCGTGATGTGAATGTCATTCTGGCAATTTTCATTCTTTCAGCTACAGGAGGATCAGACTTACTTTTTCTTTTTATTCCTGTTTGAGGTTTTTTTGTTTAGGAAACTTTTGGGGGTAACTCTCCTTGCACAGTTTGAGGATGAGCATCAGCAATGGCATTCATATTAGTAGTAGTACCATATTCGTCACCATAAATGATGGCAGCAGCTGAAGCAGGAGTATTTGGTCCAAGCTGTTTGTTCTGCATTTTTAAATTAAATTTAAATAAGAGCAAATACGCACCTTGGACACCGCTGCTTGGACGCAGAACAATCCCACCAAGGGACATTACTCTATGCTTATCCTCCATGTCCTCTGTGCAACTTTTAGAATCACTGACCACCATTTCCTCATGGACACCCTTCACTCCATTGTGCCTCTATTCTTCTCCAGATCACTATGATTTTTCTAGCTACTCTAGTATCAACTCCACACTGATGACACACAAATGTCCCTCTCCTTTTGTGATTCAGCTACTGTATCTCTTTTTTTTTATATTTCAAATCTTTATTACTTTTATCAATTTACAATACAAATATAAACAAAAAATAAATAACATACAACGTACCTACACATACAGACAAATACAGTACAATACACTTTTGTTACATATACAGGATAAAATACAGATTTATCTCATTGCGCCTTCTTCTTGTTGACTTAACTTATGTTGAGGATAATACTACAAACGGTATGGCGTGCAGTGTCCAGATGTCTTCCCCCCTCTTGGCTCTTGATTACCAACTATGATATTAACGTGGTCCTGTCTTATGGATTTAATGTCGATATGAGTAGTTATTGCTACCGAGGTATATATGTAGGTGTTGACCTGATTGGGTACTGAGTGACCTACATACCAGCCAATGATACCTGATCTTAATAGAATGTCGGGATTGTTATTGTAACTGGGTACGGAACGAGGATATGACCTTGCAGTGAACGATTTAATTATACTTCGAAGAGGGTGTATCAAACCGGACAGGATTATGTTACCCTCCGCTCCTATAATATCAACAATATAAGTGAATTTGGGTGCATGTGCACTAAATAAATTTATAAAGATTCACTACTAGAAAAGAGTGATTAATAATAAGTACTCTTTACATATTACGGTACTCCAAAACACGTGATTTAGTGCGATGACAAACTGCGTATCGTCACGTGGTTCAGCTGTCAATGTCTGCTATATATTACATATGGTGATAATACTTCTTAACTGAAGATAACGATAGAAATGTGTCTGTGGCAAATTAAATTCTATCTTTAATTGGGTAAACGATTTAAGCCCAGTTGATGTATAGATCTGGTGAAGTTTGGTCACTTCATAGAGGTGCCAAGCCTCATTGATCTGTAAATTGGACACTTCACGGTCTGTAAATTGATCTACAATCCGATAATCTCTATCCAGGAAATCTACGCCCAGTAATTGGTCTACCTCTCGCCAAGTTTTAATGGCCTGTACCATTAATGGAGGATCTGCACTAGTTAATTTCCCTTGTATGATTCTTTGTGACGGGTTGACTCCGGTGGTTGAGAGAGAGGATAATTTATTGGCATATTCCTAGCCGTACTCCCCCTGTGAGAACCAGGTTCTTAATTGTGCTAACTGGGCTGCCAAATAATATCGCCTCATATCCGGCAAGCACAGTCCCCCTTCAACATTACCCCTCATCAGATTACTTAACCTAATTTTATGGCGGGCTCCATTCCAAATAAATGCAGCTATCATACTACTAAGTTTCCGGAATAGGGGTTTCAGGAGGTAGACAGGTGAATGATGGAAAACATATAAAAACTTAGGGAGAACCACCATCTTTACCAAATTTATTCTCCCAGTGACTATCAAGGGGAGTTTGGTCCAGGATTTGATTTTTTCCATTAGCCATACAAATAGGGGTTGGATGTTAAGTTGGACGTAGTCTCTAGGGTCCCAGGATATATTTATGCCAAGATACTTAAAGGTCGAAACCCATTTCAATGGTTGGGAGGGTAGTGGGGGCTGTCTCAAGGATGAACTGACTGGGAAAATAATAGATTTTGTCTTATTTATTCTGAATCCGGAGAAATCACCGAAGTTGTCAATAAATTTCAGGACCACCGGGAGGGACTTGCTATAGTCCAGTAAATATATTAAAAGATCGTCGGCATATAATGAAACAATATAGTTACAGCCGCCTAACAGGAAGCCCACAATTACCGGATGTTACCTCAACAAACAGGCCAGTGGCTCTATTGCCAGGGCAAACAGGACAGGGGAGAGGGGACACCCCTGTCTCGTCCCCCGGGCATGGGCAAATGCTGGCGAGGTCCATCCGTTAACGGAGACCCGAGCCCTCGGACTGGTATATAAGAGCTGTACCCACTTGATGAAATTTGGCCCCAGCCCGAACGCTCGGAGCACCGCCCAAAGATAGGGCCACTCAATGGCATCGAAGGCTTTAATTGCATCAAGCGAGACAACAATTGAGCCGCCACTATCCCTACCAACAGTCTGTAGATGGGTGTAAAGATGACGTATAGTTATGGAGGTATCCTTACCCGGCATGAAACCTGATTATTTTTGATGAATCAGTGTATGTATATGCTGATTTAATCTGTAAGCGAGTATTTTTGCCAAAATCTTGGCCTCAGCGGAGATCAAAGATATTGGCCTATATGAGTCGAGATCCCAGGCTGGTTTCCCCGCTTTTAGGATTACGACAATTTTGGCCTCAGACATTGATGCGGGGATAGTGCCTTCTACGAAAAAGTTGTCAAGTGTTTCCAAAAGAAGGGGTGCTAGGGAGTTTATATATTTCTTATAGATTTCCATAGGGATCCCGTCTAATCCCGGTGCTTTCCCGCTAGGTGAATCTTTAATTGACAACCTCCGTGATCCTTAAGGGGGATTCCAATTCTGTTCTAGCATCTTTGTGTAGAGCTGGGAGAGCGATGTTATCTAAAAACTCCTCAATCTCAGTAGGATTGTACTGTAACTAGGAGGTATATATCCCAGAGAAGTATAACCTAAATGCTTCCCCTATTTGTGGGGTGGAGCTTACCAATCCCCCCTTTTCATTTCTGATCAAGCTGATTGTTTTAGAGCATGGGTCTTCAACCTGTGGCCCTCCAGATGTTGTGAAACTACATGTTCCAACATGCATTGCCACATTTTTTCCTATAAGAGCATGCCAAAACTGTCAGGGCATGCTGGGACATGTAGTTTCACCACATCTGAAGGGCCACAGGTTGAAGACCTGTGTTTTAGAGGATAGTTCTGCACGAGTCAAGAAGGAAAGGTATTTACCTGACCTGTCTGAATGGCAATATTTTACCTGTGTTTTGTGGAGCATAATTTTAGCATTCTCTGCCTTCACTGCATCTAACCATGTACTCTGGGCCATTTGCCAGGACTGATAAGCGCTATCGGTATTATAGGTCAGGTATTCTGCTTCCCTAGCTAAACAGATTTCTTCTTTCTCCTGAATTTTCCCTCTGCTTTCTTTTTTCGATTCAGCTATACATTTCTGTAGTGTGCCCCTCAGGTATGCCTTAAAGGCATCCCATTGTACTGCTGCCGAGGCAGAGCCTTGATTAAATTCCCAGTATTCCCGCCATTGATCTTCCAAATTCATCCTGTTATTGATGTTATATAACCAATTTCGATTAAAGCTCCAGAAGCTGCACCCCCGGTCAATGTCCAGGGAGAGTTCCATATATACCGGTGAATGATCTGAGATACCTCTCGATCTGTATTCAATCCTATGGACTTGGGGGGTGAGGCCTCTGAAGACTAATATATAGTTGATCCTAGAGAAAGTAGAATATGATGTGGAGAAACAGGAGAACTGGCGAGTGGAGGGATTTTGTATCCACCATGGATCAGCCCATCCAACATTTTGCATGAAATTAGCCAGTCCCCTGTTACTCCCAACTGTTCCACTATTTCCACTTCTCCACCAGTCTAATTGGGGATCCAAGATATTGTTTAGGTCGCCCATACATATGACCGGGGAGTTAGGGGAATGGGCCGCAAATTCAATAGCTTTTTTCAAAATTTTGTAAGATAAGGGAGTTGGAATATAGATAGACAAAATTATATACGGGGAATCAAAAATTAGGCAATCTAGAAATATATAACAACCCCCTGGGTCAGCCCAGACCCTATTACAGGTGAACGGCAACGTTTTTTTTATCAACAGCGAAACTCCCCTAGCAGAGGAGGTAAAGGAGGCATGGCAGGAGTAGCCAACCCATGGCCTCTTTAGGGCCATTTGTTTCCCTCCCACCAAATGAGTTTCCGTTAAGGCAACTATATCTGGGCCCATTCTCCTTAGATGATTCATAACCAGGGAGCGCTTTATTTTACAGTTCAGCCCCCGAACATTCCAGGTCACTACTTTAATCTTCATACCTTGGTTGTGGGACCCCACCATACCTCCTTCTTTGACATTTTTAAAGTAAAGCAACAAGTCGACAGGCGCAATGTAACACAGAATATACACATTAACAATACATACTGTACACAATCCCAAAACCCCGAAATTCCCTCCCCCCGCCCTGTATACCTCCAAGTGCTGGGCATACCTAATCCTCTCCCCCCCCCTCCCCCCCCCCGACAAAAACGAAAAAAAAAAAACAGGAATAGAAACAAGAAGGCCTCTCGACACTTCTTGCCTCTGCTTGGGGGCTAAAAAGTTAAGACAAAAAATAAGGCCACCAATATGCGGAAGGGAGCTCCCTGGCAATTTAATTATTGATTTCTTATGAATCTAGACTTCTGCCAACTGTCGAGACCCGGGGATACTAATGTCGAGCCATTTTAATGCCTCCTGCGGAGTTGGAAAAAATAGTCTTATTATTGTGGATCACCCTAAGTTTAGAGGGGAACAGCATTTAATATATGATGTTTTTCTCACGGAGTCGCCTTTTCACATCCACAAACTTCGCCCTATCTTTCTGTACCTCTAAAGCAAAGTCTGGAAAGACTGCGATCTGGACTCCATTGTGCATTAATAGGCCCTTTGAACGTATCAAACGCAGAAGAATATCTCTGTCTTGGAAGTTCAAGAACCTCACAATTAGAGTCCTAGGGGGGGATCCCGGAGGGAGCGGTCTAAGGGGCACTCTGTGCGCCCGCTCTATAGCAAGTTGATTTGAGAAGGCATCCTGTCCAAACATTGTACATAGCCATTCCAATACGAATTTTGGGGCATCTGATCCCTCCTCTTTTTCAGGGTTACCCACAAAGCGCAAATTATTTCTGCGGGATCGTCCTTCGATATCCAGCAGTTTTGCCCTCATCTCTGCTACTTGTTGGGACAGTCTATCAACTTTGCGGGCAGTTACTGCTGTTGTCCTCGATAGCTGAGATCCGCTCTTCGGCTGCACTGAGCCTTTCTGGTCTTTTTTTTAGGTCCAACTCCTACAGGCGTTGTTCCGATGTATTAATTGCTTCCAATATTTGTTGAAGCGTATTATCTGGTGCCGGCGAAACAGGCTTGCTTTTTCAGGGGGTGGTTTGCGGGGTAGTAGTAGGGGTCTGCGACACATTACCCCCTTGTGCTCGGGCGAACTTTTCCAAACATGCAGCTGCGGCTGCATTGCCTGTTTTGCCCATTTTATGATTGTATTAGATGGGTGCACCAACAAAATTATAGTCCTGCAGAGATAGGCCTATGACGCGGATAAGGGTGACTGATCCCTTTTTACGGGCCCCTGCCTCTATATTCGCAGCTGGCTTATTAACCAGAATGATATGTATATATCTACGGATACAGCCTCAGTTATTGCAGGTGGATAAGGGAGAAGCACAAGTTTCTGGGTTAAACTGTGATGGGCAGTTTATGTATGAGTGTCTTTTATTATATAAGAGGGGGGGGAGGGGGCCCTCTCACTGTCCCCAACTCCGCTCACCTCTGCCCGGGTTTGATATTACCGGGTTGACTCTGCTTTAAGGCAGACACCCACCCTTTCTCCCCTCTGCTTCGTCCTGGTGTTATTAGCCGGGTCTAGATTTAGGGGTCAGCAATATCCCAGGGTTTTAGAGTTCTCAGTCCTGTAATCATGTATCACTCAAACAGGCTTAACAGCTGTATAGACACTGTGGGCACATACACACTGGGCTACTTCAAGAGTTTTGGGAAAGCATATCAATATTCAATAAATAGTACCTGCTTTCGTGGTAAGCGCTGTCAGGCTGGAAAGTTAGCAGGTAGCCATTACTTAGAAGTTTCCAGGGGAATAAGAAAGCCCCTATCTCTTCCCTCCAACACCGTTTTTTATTTTCACACTGGTACTACCGCCCGATGGAGTCCGCACTGGAAAGGGCAACAGGTATCTCAAAGGTTCTCAGGCTCGGGTTCTCTCACGCCAATTCTCTGGCTTTAGGGCATGCAAACGGATCTCATCCAGGGAGCTCTCTTCTCTCACTCCTTCACTCCCGCCTCGCCACGGCCCCGCCCCCAGCTACTGTATCTCTTAACACTGTAGTCCATATACTAACTCAAAATTAATGTGCCTACAATAATTTACCCTCCTTTTAAATTCTTTAAGCATTTACACAAATTTTCTCTCACTACAGTCAACATTCTCCTCTTGTTCCTCATAATTGCTAAGTTGAATATCACCTTGACTCCACCCTTCCTTCCCCCCCATAACATTTCCCCTCCAAGTCACTCAACTTTAATATTACCAGGGTAAAACCACTTAACACCCTTGACCAAAACAAAACGCTCATCCTCGCTCTCATTATATCCTGCATCGACTATTGCAAATTCCTCCTGTTTAGCCTTCCACCAACTCTCCAATTTAGCTCCTCCTCAACACTGTGGTGAGACATAATTTTCTCTTCCACTGCTACACTTCTGCCATTCCCCACTCTAAGGATTCCTGTTGGCTTCCTATTTACTACACAATCCAGTTCAAACGTCTCTCCCCGGATACAAAGCCATCCATTACTACTTTCTACCCATAACCTCTACTCTCCAGTTTGCCCTCATCATTCTTCCAATGACCCCATGCCTCAACTCCTCACTGATAAAAACTTTACTCTTTCACTACTTTTCATTCTTTTGTGCCACCCATGACCTATGGAATACCCCTACATGCCCAATTTAAATTTCTACCAGCCTCGAAAGTTTAAAATGCTCCTTAAACATTGATTTCTTCACTAAAGCCTACCATTCTCACACCTATTATTATCCTTTACTTATAATCCCCAATAAGCTTACATATACGAATGGAGTGCCTCTCATTTGGCCGGGTCCTGGCGATTCTATCACCAATCGCCAGGTCCCACCATCAGAAGGAAGGGGGTGCGCGCAAGACGCTCAAGCGCCCCGTTTTATCGGAGCCCACCACCACCTCCCTGCCACTCCCCCATCGGTGCTTATAGCCCCCCCCGAACCCCCATAACCCTGCTTGTCTCCCTGAAATGGAGACTGGCAAGGATTCTGCTCCCCACTGCCGAGAGACGGGGACGCATGTGTGCGCGAGACGCTCACGCGTCCCTGCCAGATGGATCACCTCTCCGCCAGCGGAGGGGATCTGGCAGGGCTGGAGCTATATGAGAAGCGCTCCATCTGTAGGTAGAAGAAATGATGCAAACTATGTATGGGTACTGTATAACAGAGGCATTACTAATCAATCACAGACAAGTGTGACTGCATTTCTCTACAGCCTCTCATTTATGTGCTATGAATGAAATGAGAACAGGCAGTAGAAGGTTGAGCCAATCACCTAATGGCAACTATGACTTTACCATTTATACCTTTATTTTTTAACTCCAACCTTTTGTATTAGCCTCGCTATTCAAAAATCATCTGATGACCAGGGCTGTAAAGTGATCCATGAGAAATTCACCAGAGGACTCTGCAGAGCTGCGGAAGTGTGACTTTACTAGCTGCAGGCTTGCTGAACAATGGCTGCAGAGTCACCTCCCAAATTGCTAGGGGATGGCAATGGGCCCTCTCTCATTTTGTTTTCCCGGCTGTCTAACCTAATTAATGCTTAGAGTGTTCTGCAGTGGCATAAGTGGTGCCCCCTCCCCTCCACACACCCAGTGGTGTCTTGCCCGGGTGCTCACTCCATGGAAGAAATGTTTCCCCATAAGTACAGACATGTGAATAAGAAGCGTCACTCCAGGACTGTTGAATCACGCAAACAACTTAATGCAGTCTATGCCATTTACCTTTGTAAATAAACCATAATAAAATAAAGTCATTATGCCCGAATTGATCCTACGTTGAAGTGATTATGTGTCTGACTATGTACTCAGTATAACAGCCAAGCAAATTCATCCACTGCAGAAAGAGGACAACAGGATTTGGTGACTGACACATCTTCTTGGTGTCATGGCATGGGGATTTAGGGATACAGTGTGTGATGTATTTACAACCGATCAGTGGAATTGTAAAGCAAATGGACAGCGAGGTTAATGTTAATGTGATAATGCTGACAGTAGCCAAAATATTCTCTTTAATGTAATCTCATTAGGAAACCCCATTGTAAGCATCTTTCTGAAAACACTTTGAGAATGTGTGTGCCAGAGCTAGTGGGAGGGATCTTACACCAGCTGCCAAGCATGACATTTCTGTAAAGACTGCTGATCTCTCAGTGGGTGACTTGTGCATAGCAGCTTTTTATCTTCCTGTCTCTCATCGTCTGAGTACCTGCATGGGGCAAGGATCCCAGAGCGGGCTCTTTGAATACAGACTGTCTTATTCTCCCAGCTGGGCATCCGTACCCACCAGTTGAGAGTCCATAAATTCTAGTTTTCAGTGTTAACATCTGTTCTCTCAAACACTCTGTCCATCCCTCTCATTATGTGCTGACAGCTCGAGACAGCCACAGCGAATTATAAACCCTCATCAAAATCTACAGCGAAACAATCTTTTCCAGCTTTAGTGATTGAGGAACCAGCTCAGTGATCAACATATCCGTGTGCACGTGCTTCCAGTGTTGTCTGCGTGTGATAAATGGTCAACATGCATGTTCAATGTAGGAATGCACTGGTGCAGTATGCGCAATGGGATTAGAAAATGTTACGGGAAATAAAAATCAATATCATTATTCAAATAAGTAAATGTTTATCTTTTTGATGTACCTTTTTATTAGTTAAATCTTTAAAAGCTCTGACTAAAAAAAAGCAAGCAGTAATGTTTTATATATATATATATATATATATATATATATATATATATATATATATATATATACCATATATACTCGAGTATAAGCCTACTTTTTCAGAACATTTTTTATGCTGAAAAAGCCCCCCTCGGCTTATACTCGAGTGAGGGTCCCACTTAATTCAATAAGTTTTCCCAGTTTTATTGTTGTAAAATTAGGTGCTTCGGCTTATATTCGGGTCGACTTATACTCGAGTATATACGGTATATATAGTCCAGTTGAATTGATCGCACTCTCACTTATTGAAACTGTAGTATCAGTGGGGTGCACATAGGGGGTACAGATCCAAGTCCATTCCTCCACATATAGAAGATTCTCCCAACAGGGAATGCACACTCTCCACAATATCAAAGAGGACACACTTTGATAAAATCAAATCGTGGTTTTATTTTCACTTGGAGATATCCATTATTCATATGCCATAATTGCAGAAGCCCCGACGTTTCGGTCCCACATCTGGACCTTTATCAAGGAGCCTGAAAATCACATAAGGCCAATCACTACAAGCGAAGTGCAAAATGTGCTTTCAAAGTTTACAATGTAACATAGATTATAATAACAAAAAAGTACTAAGCCATGTACTTACAAGGGCAAAATCGTTCAGCTTATGCAGCAGCACACATCAGGCAGATCAGCATGGTTCAGGTACACCAACCATACCTGTGACTGCCCAGGCCCGGACTTATATACCCTGATAACGGAAGTCACATGTAGAGCTAATTCCCGCCATTTTTCGCGGGTGACGCCGCACTTCCGGAAGCGAGTTACCGGAAGTGTGCATCCAGTTAGAGCAGAAGGAAACAGCGCTGTATTACTGCATAGCCCGCGATACCGGATATCCGGTATTTGGAACGCATCCTATTGTCGGCTGTTGGCCAGAAGTAGGAAGTGAAGAACACAGAGAGCAGTATCAGCCACTGACACGCATGTAGGTGACACGCATCCCGGACTTAAGCTTGTGACTATGGCAACAATAATTTGTGATGCTAGCAGCGCATGCATCCATGGGCTAAATATATGATAAACTATGGATAGTGACTTTTGGTATCCAGGGTAACGCCGGGGACCTGCTGTTACCGATGCCATCGGAATGTTGTTGGAAATAAATCCAACGAAATTACTGTACAAAACAATTACACAAAATAGTCAATATTACATATTCATAGACAACCTATCACATATGAGTCATTATCTTATACAACAAGTCCGGTGGCATCGAGCAGGACAATTTAAATAGAACAAGCGATGTGACAAAAAATTGTGGAAAAATGTGAAAAAAATTAGGAAGAGATACAGAGGTGCAAACATGCAAAAATATATCATAAATATATCATATAGTGCTATCTAGTGCACCCATTGATGCAGCACCGTGGAATCCATCATTAGTGTTAAATACATGAGATTATATATACACACACCAAAATATTTTGTATTTGTAAAAATCATTGTTTTTTGGGAGTTGCATAAATGCATAAATGTAGCTAGCTCTCACACATATCCGAGAGGAAATAGATAATAAATGAAAAAAATAAAAATTTGTATGGTCTATCCCAGGCCATCACCAATTCATATCATTAACCATTTATCCACATAAAATGGGCTAATTCATGTTGAAAACCTTATTATCTATTATATGGTCAAATCAAATCAATATTTAACAGAGCTCAAGCCTCGTGAATTTTAATGTAAGAAGATATTCAAGGGATTATTTTCATTTAAACCCCTGGGGGCCAATGTACCCACCCTATGAATCCATCTGCTTTCCTTTTTCTTGAGGAGGAGAGCTCTGTCCCCGCCCCTTTGAGGAGGGGGCACCCAGTCAATAAGGCGGCATCTTAGACTGGCAATTTGATGCCCAGCTGATAGAAAATGCCTTGGAATGGGTAAGTCAGTTTTTTTCGTCTCAATGGCTGTCCTAATCGAATTTCTGTGGTTTGCCATTCGCTCACGGAACTTCCTAGTGGTCATTCCGGTGTAGGCTAAACCACACGGGCAGGTCAACAGATACACAACATGGTCCATGAGACAGTGTAGGCGAAAATGTAATTTGATGGGCTTCCCAGAGTGGGGATGGGGAAACGTGGGGCCTGATAGCATACTGTTGCACGTTGTGCAACCAGCACAACGGTAGCACCCCGGTTTTTGGAGTGTAGCCATGTAGTGTTTTTCTGAGGACCAGGACTCAACATTGGTCGCATCAAAATTTGTTTTAGTATGGGTCCCCTCTTGTAGGCCATCATTGGGGGGCCATGATGATGTAGCTTCAGATGTCTATCAGAGGCCACTATGGGCCAATGCTTATTGAGACTTTTCTGAATGGATGACGATGCATGGTCATATGTATTTACATATAACATGCGTGGCGTCTTATTGGTTTTAGGTGCCATGGGGGTCTGTGCCTGAGTCGCCATGTTGTGTCTTGCTTTTTTTAGGCATTTTTTGAGGTTCTTTGGTTGGTAACCTCTTTCAATGAATCGATTGGTCATCTCATTAAGTTGTGTTTCCATCATTTCCGGCATGGTGTTATTACGAATGACTCGCATATATTGCGAGACCGGCAGGTGCTCCTTAAGAGCAGGGGGGTGTTGACTACTGGTGGATAGAAGAGTATTCCTATCTGTTTCTTTCCTAAACAGGCATGTATTGATTTTTCCATCGGTTAATGAGACATTGATGTCAAGAAAATTAATGGAGTTCGGCTGGATTTCGTGTGTAAAACGTATCGGACTGTCCAACGTGTTGAGATGGGCAACCATTGCTTCCAGGTTCTCAGCTGTGTCGGTCCATAACACAAATACATCATCGATGTAGCGTTTATAAAGTGTCATTTTTTCTCCGAAGAGTGGTAAAATATGCTGATTTTCATATTCATGCATATATAAGCATGCGTATGCTGGTGCTAGATTGGAACCCATTTCGGTCCCTGCTAGCTGGACATAGTAATTTTTTCCATAGAGGAAGTGGTTGCAGGTGAGAATAAGGGTCGCCAGGTCCATTAGGAATTCAGTGGGGGGTTCAAGAAGGCTTCTCAAGTTTAATGCTTTGCGCAATACTCTCAGACCGTCAAGATGCGGTATCACGGTATATAAGGAGTTGACGTCCATCGTTGCTAGATACCGTGTGTTGGAGGTGTCAGTCGTCAAAAGTTTCTTAATGAAATCATTGGTGTCCTGGATGTAAGTGTTACCGGACATAACCAGTGGCTGTAAGTGGTAGTCAACAAAAATGGCTAAAGGCTGAAGGAGAGACAAACTGGCAGAAATAATGGGTCTACCGGGTGGGTTAGTTGGGGACTTGTGGATTTTGGGTAAAGTATAAATAATGGGACAGACAGGGTATGAAACGGTCAAAAAATCAAAATTAGCTTGTGTGATCCATTTTTGTGCTAAACCATTGGACAGAACACTATCTACCTTCTTCTTGAAATCAGGGATAGGATTGATTGGCACTAGTTTGTAGGTCCGAACGTCTGACAATTGGCGTAGAATCTCGTCATTATATTGCGCCCAGTCTTGAACGACCACCGCTCCGCCTTTGTCGGCCTGTCGTATCACAATGTTGGGATCTTGTTTTAAGGTTCTGAGGGCCACTCGTTCCTCTGGAGTTAAATTACTATACCTAGGGTTGTTCGGAGCCTGTTGGGACTCACATTCCACCATCCTGGTGAAAGTTTTAATACTAGGATTGGTGGACAAAGGGTCAAATAGTGAAGGAGGTTTGAATTTGGATATAGGTTCAGATTGGGTGTTACCACCGAATTGTTCGTGGAGCCTAAGTTTTCTGCCAAACTTGTACAAATCGACAGAAGCGTTGAATGGATCATGTGGACACGTAGGAACGAAAGAAAGTCCTTTAGTGAGTAATGAACTCATTGCTGGAGTGAGTGTTAACTGTGACAAATTAAAAACTAGATCTTGGCTTGCTTTCTGTTTCGCTTTCCCAGTTCTTCTACGGCGGGGGTGTGGTCTCCGCCTCTTCCGCATGGGGGGGCGGTTCGGACGGCCTCTGTCTTTGCTGCTTCCTGGATCTAAAAAACCGGCTTGTGAACCGGATTGCTCGTTCTCGGAGGCAGAGGTGGAAGATCCGGTGTTTAGATGGTATGGATTCCTAGAATTGTATTGGCGACGAGGTCTAGAAGGACGCTGCTGGCGTCGGGATCCCTGTTCGCCAGATAACCAGCGATACACGCTGTGATTCTGATAATCGCTTGTTACTGTGGTGAGTTTGTTGCGCTTGAATGCAACAAGCTCCCTTTTATAATCTTCAACTTGAGTTTTGATTTTATCGATAAGGTTACACGTTTTGTCACTTTTAATCGTGGCAAGATGGGCTGTCCCAAAGGCGTCAATATCAGATTTGACCTTCCTGAGTTCAGTCCCGACCTCTTCAACGACCAAGAGCATCAGGTCCAACGAACATTTATTAAGAACGCCGCACCAGAGAGCAGTCGCACATCCACGGCGCTCTGGTGATCTATACCAAACATAGGGGAAAAAAAGCACTTTTGGACCCCTCTGCTCACCCCAAAAGAACCCCTTACCGCAGCCAGACATCAGAGGTGCCCGTCGGAAGAAGCGGCGGAGCCGGGAGACACAGCCCAGCGTCTCTACAAGCTGCGGCCTACGACGCCGGACCGCACGCAGAAGCCGGGAGCTCAATTTCTACTACCAGCCGGGAGGCGGACATCGCGGCGCCGATTGCGGGCGAAAAACCCCGCAACAAGGTAAATAACCACCCGCCCTGCACCCTCCAAATACTCCCTACCGCTGGAGACCCCCACCTTGGGGAATAATAAGACTCAAAAAACACAGCACTATCTGGGAAGCCGCGCTAGTTACACTCAGGCTCCAAGAGCTGGCAGCCATCTTAGCTCTTACTGCATTTCATACTACCAAGCCCCCGGCCACGCTGTATAAGGACATCAGCTTCTGTTAAGAACTCAAGTTATTGGAATACCTAACTGTCCCTGCGCTGCCAAGATATATTTGCCCTTTAAAATATTTGGGCTGACAGAGGGACTTCCACTGCATTTCATGAGACTTTATTCTTCATTTCTCCCTGATCTGTAGCCACAGGTGGAATTTACCACCCTCCACTATCCCCTCCTGATAAGCCCTTGAGACTTTATTGAACCACTTGCTTAATACTGGAGCAGAACTTTACCGCTGTAAAACTTCAGGCCTGCTGGTCAGCCTGTGATACATACTACAGCCTTTCCTGCCCTGAAACATTTCTGTGCAAACACAGTCACAAGGGATCATATCCTTGTTATTTCTCGTACGACACTCTCTTATTATGTGCTAAAAAGCACTCGCACAAACCTCTCCTAGGTCACTGAACCAAACACGCTCTGGTATTGATACCGGCCACCCTATACCCACCCAATTAGACCCACAATCCTTCTGAATAATCTCAAAAATGGATAGACCTCCTCCCTCCCCTGCCGCTGCTCAACCCCTGCAGCAACGCCAGGAAAAAAGACGAGCTGATCCAAATATGACTTCGGACCCAGAGCATACAGACTTAATCCCTGCCGCAAAGAAGTCAATAGCTGCACAAGACTCCTATGTCACCTATAATGATGTGGTTGAGGCAATTACAGCAACAATGGGCCCGCTGCTGTCCAAAGCAGTGGCGGACATTACTGCACAACTACAGCACCTTACCCACAGAATCGAGGTGACAGAACATAGGGTTGGGGAAATTTTCCACGATGTATCCCGACTTAAACAGGAAGTACCACGGTTGGACAAAAGTAACTACCAATTATGGAACAAGGTTGACGACCTCGAAAACCGGTCCCGGAGAAATAACATTCGCCTGGTGGGCCTACCCGAAACAGTTAAAGGATCAGCGCTGGCTCATTTCGTCCGAAACACCCTACCTGCCCTCTTGAACATTGAATCAGACTGCCGAGATCTGATAATTGAAAGGGTACACAGAGTAGGTCAGACCACACCTTCTGCATCCAACCGCCCTCGCGTTGTGCTTTTCCGATGCCTCAATTATCTCCATAAACAAGCCATCTGGTCCGCCTCGCGGAACAAAAAAGAAATACTATGGGAATCTTCCAAACTATATTTGTTCCAGGACTTTTCAGCAGAACTGTCCCGTGCCCGAAAAGCCTTTTCTCCGATATGCTCCCGCTTAGTGACGGAACAAAAGAAATTTGCACTGATTTATCCTGCCCGGCTAAGAATCTTTAACGGCACATCTTATAAAGACTTCAACACCCCGGCAGATGCTGAAGCATTTCTGAGAGAGGAACGAGGTCATGCCAATTTCTCCTCTGACATTTCGGATCCCCCCTGAGTCTCAAGTGGTATCTTTAGATTATACATACATCTAGTTAACCAATTTATCTCCCTTGTTAGCTAAAATTTGTTTATCAAAAGTCTTACCGGAGATAGAATTGTAGAAACTATCCTATATATCTCAGTTCAATAGTTAACTATATTACCATGTTAAAACACAAGTCTTCTTACAAAGTACTTTAGGATTGCTCTTACCTATGCATAAAATAGGGAAAAAATTCACGGCCAAAGCGTGTTAGATTATTAGATTATTAGAGATATTAATGTTTTCATTAAGTGACTAAGGTAGAGGTTTACTTCTTGGAACCTGACCAGTGAACCAGTACTGTCTAGTTATATGACAAATACCAGTTTATCTTATCGCTTAAGTAATATGTTACAGAATTTCATGATAAGAGTCTTGTTGTATTTGCTAATCTTCACCAAACATGTGTTGTCTTACCCTTGTCTGTCTGTATGTCTCTTCCCCCCCGTTCTACCCTCCCCCCCTTCCAGTGAATTAGGGACTAATGGTTCTTATATCTTGAATACCTATTGGCACTCATACAATCCACCCATTACTTAAATGGGTATAAAGATTGGGACATGGAACGTGGGAGGGATTAACTCCCCGGCCAAAAGAAGGAAACTTCTCACCTATCTCACCAAGTTAGGGTTAGACGTAGTCTGCCTCCAGGAGACTCATTTAACAGCTACTGAGACTCTTAAATTGCAAATGATGGGCTGGAAGCTATTGGCGGCGGCCCCGTTTAACTCCAAGTCTCGTGGAGTAGTAATACTAGTTAGACGGAACCTAAATATCTCTATTACAAGCACGGAGGCTGATCCTGAAGGGCGATTTCTTATAGCTGATGTAATTCTTGATAGCCTACCATATGTCCTCTGCACAGTATATGCCCCTAATGTCTACAAAAAAAACATTTTTCTCTACCTTAATAACTAAATTACTGTCTTATAACTTGTCCTCTTTAATCCTACTAGGAGATCTTAATTTAATCTCCTCCTCCACCCTAGATAGATCATCCCCACCAAAAACCCCCATAACACTACCAAAACTAGGGGTCCCTGCCCTATCTAAACAACTTCAATTAATAGATGTATGGAGAGCCATTAACCCAATAGAAAAAGACTACACTTGTCTCTCCGCTGCCCATCAAACTCTGTCAAGGATCGACTACATCCTTTTAGCCACCCCACTTTTCCCTAATGTTCAAAAAATTGTAATTGAACCAATATGTCTGTCAGACCACGCACTAGTGTGGATGTCACTTCAAACAAATATACAAAAAGGCCCATCTAGAACATGGAAATTCCCAAACTATCTCTCCCAATCCATAACCTTCCGTAATAAACTAGATGCGGCCTGGATGGATTTTAAACATACGAACTCAGATAGCGCAGAGTCAAACCCGGCTCTGTTTTGGCAGACAGGGAAAGCAGTAATGCGAGGAGTCATTATTTCTTATGTCGCAGCGGAAAATAAAAAAATGGCTGATACCTACCTTGAGTTACAAACAGCATTAACTAACTCATATAATGCTTACAAGGACTCCCCATCCGCAAATAACAAAATAATGTATAATACTGCAAAAATTCATTTTGATGAGTACCTAAAAACCAAAAGTGAGCGCTATCTGTTTTCTTCTAATTTTAAATTCCATCGATTTGGAAACAAAACAGGCAAACTACTAACCAATATATTGCGGGGTTCACAACCCCCTACATTAGTGCACCCATTACGTAAGTCCGATGGGACCATGGCAACGTCGAGTGGCCAGATCACTGACATCATGAGGAACTTCTACGCTCAGATATACACCGAACCTACCCAAGAGGCACACACCCCCCTGGAGAATGCATCCCCCTCTACCCCATGGGAATTCCCTCCTCTCCCTCAGTACCCCGAGGAATATGCTGAGGGGCTAGAGGCCCCTATCACCCTAGAAGAGGTTACTAGAGTAATTCAGCAGTCTAAGCCTTCAAAGTCCCCTGGTCCGGATGGCCTGTCCGCGGAATTTTACAAAATACTCTTGCCACGGTTGGGAGATAATCTAGTGGCCTTTTATAATCATATTATCACTACTCAATCCATTCCATTGTATTTTAACTCTGCCACTATTAAACTACTCCCTAAGCCGGGCAAAGACTTATCTTTGCCAGGATCTTATAGACCTATTTCACTGCTGAATTTTGACTATAAAGTACTCACTAAAATCCTGGCAGACCGCTTAAAATTTCACCTTCCGCGGATAGTTCATCCGGACCAGACAGGCTTCATTATGGGACGCCACTCCGTAACAAATGTGAGAAAATTACTAGGGGCAATATATCACACATCCCGTTCTTCGGACAACACCCCTAAGCTGATTGTCTCCTTTGATGCCGAGAAGGCGTTCGATCTGGTGAGGTGGGATTATCTTTTCACAGCAATGCGCCTTTTTGGCTTTACACCTGGATTTATCAACATATTACGTACCATCTACAGCGCCCCTATGTCTCAAATATCATGTAATGGCTCCACCTCCCCACCCTTTGTGATCACCAGGGGCACTAAGCAGGGATGTCCTTTATCCCCTCTCCTATTCGCAATTGCTATGGAACCCCTGGCGATTGCTATACGTAATTCAACTCTAATAGAAGGTATTAATATTCAAACCAAAACACTTAAGATATCTCTTTATGCAGATGATATGATATTATTTCTCTCCAACCCGGTTACTACTCTTCCCGCTGTTCTCGAATTAATTTCTGCATTCGGCTATATCTCCGGATATAGAGTCAATTTGAGCAAATCAGAGATCCTCCCAATACAAGGCCCATCAGCATACTTCTCTTCATTACCAGTACTCCAACCTTTTCATATCTCATCCACAGCTATTAAATATTTAGGTATTCAAATTCCCTCAGACCTTACTAATTTATATAAACTAAATTTCACCCCAATTATCGACAAAATTAAGAACTACTGTACCTAGATAGTTGGATGTCCCTACCTATCTCACTCTTAGGAAGATTAGCAGCCATCAAAAGTGTGTTGTTCCCAAAAATATTCTACGTAATGCAGATGCTACCAGTGGGAATCTCACCCAAGGATTTGAAACTGCTAAACGCTATTTTCTCTCGCTTCCTATGGCAGGGGAAACGCCCACGAATAGCTTTTGCCAGACTGAGATTACCCCGTAAAAAAGGAGGGCTGAATTTCCCAGACTTAGCTCAATACTCTAATGCTATATTCTTCAGGTATGTCAGTGACTGGCTACTCGACAATAGTTCCTATACTGATACACAACTAGATGCTGCATTATTTGCCCCATATTCCCCTAATGGCCTACTCCACACCAAATGGACTGACATCCCAGCAGATATCAAAGAACATCCCCTATTCAGAGATACCTACCGTGCTTGGCTAGCTGTCACCAAGAAATTCCATTATAACCCGCTCTATTCTCCATATATTTCACTATGGGGGAATCCTGCTTTTACCCCATCACTATCCAACTCTACTTTTTCCCAATGGAAAGAGAAAGGCTTGGCCTCTATTTCCAAAGTTTATGATCCTGGAGGCAGACTGCTCTCATTCGCAGATCTTCAGTCTCAATACCAACTCCCCTCTCAAAACTTCTACATGTATCTTCAAGTTAGACACTACATCCATTCCCTACCCAAACCCATTACCACCGATAACACACCAAATCTTTTATTATCCCTCCTTAAACTTATTCCCTCTGCCCCATATAGAATTGGCACCCTATATATACCATTAATATCTCTAAATGCTGCCACGAGCTGGGCACCTACTTTACAAAGATGGGCATCAGATACCCCTAATATCACCTTATTGCCTGACCTATTATCACAATATGACTCCACCCTTAAATATTTACAGTCCTCCTACCTACAGGAAGTTCATATCAGAATGATTCACAGGGCATATATCTCGCCCGCTCAGAGGAAATATATGGCGAGCTCTGAAACAGGTGCCTGTGTCAAGTGCTCTGTATCTCATGCTGATTTCTTTCATTGTATATGGGGATGTAGGAAAATACGGAAATTTTGGCACAAAGTAGTTCAATTCATTAACTCTATGCTTTCTCTACATCTAACCCCTGACCCACTAGCATGTATCTGTGGGAACTTTAGGAATTGGAACTTGGGCCCTGATAAACAGTATAAAATCCGGCTATTAATCACATTAACCACTGTCGCCAAGAAAATTATTTTGATACATTGGACGAGTCGATCCGCTCCATCCCTCGTGGAAGTAAAACAAAAAATGGTGCAGATTCTGTATTGTGACAGGAGATCCACAATACCAGATGTGGAGATGGGTGTTGAAAAATTCTACAAAAAGTGGGAATACTTTATTAACACCCTTGATAACCAGTCTCAAAACCATATAATGAAGTTATTTGAAAACACCTCCTGGAACTTGCTGCGTCAGGTAGCGGCTGGAAACTGAGGTGTATAAATAATAGTCCAATACCAGCAATGATGTACTCATCCCCTTATAGCGGACCAGAAGCCCCTTTTATTGCAAGGTTCCCCTCTTTATAACTTTCCTCTTGTGTGTCCCCTTCCCCCCCCCCCCCGAACACCTTGATGTAATCTCCTCCAATGACATCGCTACATAGTATTTCAAAACTACAGGTGCACTGGCACCTTTCATTCTCCCCATAAATGTATACTAAGGTTATTTAGAAATGTATTTTTAGGAACTTTTGTAAAAGTTATTCTTTCATCATCTCCAATGTACCAGGAAATGCCTGGTTTTGGATTCTCTTTGACATGTGAGATGTATTGTTTGTCAATCTTTTCTTTTGAAAATCGCAATAAAAATATATTTAAAAAAAAAAAAAGAACGCCGCACCAGCGGCTGCAGAAAGATGGATTGTTGCCCCCAATAGTAGGGATATTTGCTACACGGAACCCTCGTGGTATATATTTTTTGCGATGGTATTCCGAAAGGAAATGTCCATGCATAGCAAGGTCAGTTTCCCTCTTTTTTAATTTTAGTAACCGTTGGTAAAGGTCGTTAGGCGACTCAGTAGGAAGTGCGTCGAAGTCTGTTTGGTCAAACAGGACCTTCTCTGCATCATCATCTGTGAGGGATATTATCCCATGTTCAGCTTGGGATAAAAGGTTATCGTCGAGGAACCCAATACCTCCTGTTGCCATCACTGAACTGGGTTTATACAGACAGAAAGAAGTCAATCTCACAAAGATAAATATACAATCTATCAAAATACAATATTGGGGTGTTCATACAATACACTGTACACCACGTGAAAGCTTTGGGCTGCAATTCAGCCTAGCGTGTATGAGGAGGACCAATATCGATCTTATATAGACCAATTATTTGAGTGATTAGTGAATAACTGAACAAACATAAATATGCGAGGACATAACAAAATATATACAGTGTGGACCAATTCGCTTTTAAGTCCTAAGAAATAGTCGCAGTCCCAGGAAGGGTTAGTCACTGAACCAGAATTTGTGATCTGGAGTCGTGGGTGTCAGATCAAAAAGATAATCATTAGTCTTTCTAATAATATCCTAACACAGTCCAGTTGAATTGATCGCACTCTCACTTATTGAAACTGTAGTATCAGTGGGGTGCACATAGGGGGTACAGATCCAAGTCCATTCCTCCACATATAGAAGATTCTCCCAACAGGGAATGCACACTCTCCACAATATCAAAGAGGACACACTTTGATAAAATCAAATCGTGGTTTTATTTTCACTTGGAGATATCCATTATTCATATGCCATAATTGCAGAAGCCCCGACGTTTCGGTCCCACATCTGGACCTTTATCAAGGAGCCTGAAAATCACATAAGGCCAATCACTACAAGCGAAGTGCAAAATGTGCTTTCAAAGTTTACAATGTAACATAGATTATAATAACAAAAAAGTACTAAGCCATGTACTTACAAGGGCAAAATCGTTCAGCTTATGCAGCAGCACACATCAGGCAGATCAGCATGCTTCAGGTACACCAACCATACCTGTGACTGCCCAGGCCCGGACTTATATACCCTGATAACGGAAGTCACATGTAGAGCTAATTCCCGCCATTTTTCGCGGGTGACGCCGCACTTCCGGAAGCGAGTTACCGGAAGTGTGCATCCAGTTAGAGCAGAAGGAAACAGCGCTGTATTACTGCATAGCCCGCGATACCGGATATCCGGTATTTGGAACGCATCCTATTGTCGGCTGTTGGCCAGAAGTAGGAAGTGAAGAACACAGAGAGCAGTATCAGCCACTGACACGCATGTAGGTGACACGCATCCCGGACTTAAGCTTGTGACTATGGCAACAATAATTTGTGATGCTAGCAGCGCATGCGTCCATGGGCTAAATATATGATAAACTATGGATAGTGACTTTTGGTATCCAGGGTAACGCCGGGGACCTGCTGTTACCGATGCCATCGGAATGTTGTTGGAAATAAATCCAACGAAATTACTGTACAAAACAATTACACAAAATAGTCAATATTACATATTCATAGACAACCTATCACATATGAGTCATTATCTTATACAACAAGTCCGGTGGCATCGAGCAGGACAATTTAAATAGAACAAGCGATGTGACAAAAATTGTGGAAAAATGTGAAAAAAATTAGGAAGAGATACAGAGGTGCAAACATGCAAAAATATATCATAAATATATCATATAGTGCTATCTAGTGCACCCATTGATGCAGCACCGTGGAATCCATAATTAGTGTTAAATACATGAGATTATATACACACACCAAAATATTTTGTATTTGTAAAAATCATTGTTTTTTGGGAGTTGCATAAATGCATAAATGTAGCTAGCTCTCACACATATCCGAGAGGAAATAGATAATAAATGAATGACCTACAAACTAGTGTCAAACAATCCTATCCCTGATTTCAAGAAGAAGGTAGATAGTGTTCTGTCCAATGGTTTAGCACAAAAATGGATCACACAAGCTAATTTTGATTTTTTGACCGTTTCATACCCTGTCTGTCCCATTATTTATACTTTACCCAAAATCCACAAGTCCCCAACTAACCCACCCGGTAGACCCATTATTTCTGCCCGTTTG
This sequence comes from Crinia signifera, assembly GCF_055691185.1. Lineage (NCBI taxonomy): Eukaryota > Metazoa > Chordata > Amphibia > Anura > Myobatrachidae > Crinia > Crinia signifera. Next base: position 299,068,770 of record NC_139219.1, read on the forward strand.
TCTCTCCTTCAGCCTTTAGCCATTTTTGTTGACTACCACTTACAGCCACTGGTTATGTCCGGTAACGCTTACATCCAGGACACCAATGATTTCATTAAGAAACTTTTGACGACTGACACCTCCAACACACGGTATCTAGCAACGATGGACGTCAACTCCTTATATACCGTGATACCGCATCTTGACGGTCTGAGAGTATTGCGCAAAGCATTAAACTTGAGAAGCCTTCTTGAACCCCCCACTGAATTCCTAATGGACCTGGCGACCCTTATTCTCACCTGCAACCACTTCCTCTATGGAAAAAATTACTATGTCCAGCTAGCAGGGACCGCAATGGGTTCCAATCTAGCACCAGCATACGCATGCTTATATATGCATGAATATGAAAATCAGCATATTTTACCACTCTTCGGAGAAAAAATGACACTTTATAAACGCTACATCGATGATGTATTTGTGTTATGGACCGACACAGCTGAGAACCTGGAAGCAATGGTTGCCCATCTCAACACGTTGGACAGTCCGATACGTTTTACACACGAAATCCAGCCGAACTCCATTCATTTTCTTGACATCAATGTCTCATTAACCGATGGAAAAATCAATACATGCCTGTTTAGGAAAGAAACAGATAGGAATACTCTTCTATCCACCAGTAGTCAACACCCCCCTGCTCTTAAGGAGCACCTGCCGGTCTCGCAATATATGCGAGTCATTCGTAATAACACCATGCCGGAAATTATGGAAACACAACTTAATGAGATGACCAATCGATTCATTGAAAGAGGTTACCAACCAAAGAACCTAAAAAAATGCCTAAAAAAAGCAAGACACAACATGGCGACTCAGGCACAGACCCCCATGGCACCTAAAACCAATAAGACGCCACGCATGTTATATGTAAATACATATGACCATGCATCGTCATCCATTCAGAAAAGTCTCAATAAGCATTGGCCCATAGTGGCCTCGGATAGACATCTGAAGCTACATTATCATGGCCCCCCAATGATGGCCTACAAGAGGGGACCCAACCTAAAACAAATTTTGATGCGACCAATGTTGAGTCCTGGTCCTCAGAAAAACACTACATGGCTACACTCGCAAAAACCGGGGTGCTACCGTTGTGCTGGTTGCACAACGTGCAACAGTATGCTATCAGGCCCCACGTTTCCCCATCCCCACTCTGGGAAGCCCATCAAATTGCATTTTCGCCTACACTGTCTCATGGACCATGTTGTGTATCTGTTGACCTGCCCGTGTGGTTTAGCCTACACCGGAATGACCACTAGGAAGTTCCGTGAGCGAATGGCAAACCACAGAAATTCGATTAGGACAGCCATTGAGACGAAAAAAACTGACTTACCCATTCCAAGGCATTTTCTATCAGCTGGGCATCAAATTGCCAGTCTAAGATGCCGCCTTATTGACTGGGTGCCCCCTCCTCAAAGGGGCGGGGACAGAGCTCTCCTCCTCAAGAAAAAGGAAAGCAGATGGATTCATAGGTTGGGTACATTGGCCCCCAGGGGTTTAAATGAAAATAATCCCTTAAATATCTTCTTACATTAAAATTCACGAGGCTTGAGCTCTGTTAAATATTGATTTGATTTGACCATATAATAGATAATAAGGTTTTCAACATGAATTAGCCCATTTTATGCGGATAAATGGTTAATGATATGAATTGGTGATGGCCTGGGATAGACCATACTAATTTTTATTTTTTTCATTTATTATCTATTTCCTCTCGGATATGTGTGAGAGCTAGCTACATTTATGCATTTATGTAACTCCCAAAAAACAATGATTTTTACAAATACAAAATATTTTGGTGTGTGTATATATAATCTCATGTATTTAACACTAATGATGGATTCCACGGTGCTGCATCAATGGGTGCACTAGATAGCACTATATGATATATTTATGATATATTTTTGCATGTTTGCACCTCTGTATCTCTTCCTAATTTTTTTCACATTTTTCCACAATTATTTGTCACATCGCTTGTTCTATTTAAATTGTCCTGCTCGATGCCACCGGACTTGTTGTATAAGATAATGACTCATATGTGATAGGTTGTCTATGAATATGTAATATTGACTATTTTGTGTAATTGTTTTGTACAGTAATTTCGTTGGATTTATTTCCAACAACATTCCGATGGCATCGGTAACAGCAGGTCCCCGGCGTTACCCTGGATACCAAAAGTCACTATCCATAGTTTATCATATATTTAGCCCATGGATGCATGCGCTGCTAGCATCACAAATTATTGTTGCCATAGTCACAAGCTTAAGTCCGGGATGCGTGTCACCTACATGCGTGTCAGTGGCTGATACTGCTCTCTGTGTTCTTCACTTCCTACTTCTGGCCAACAGCCGACAATAGGATGCGTTCCAAATACCGGATATCCGGTATCGCGGGCTATGCAGTAATACAGCGCTGTTTCCTTCTGCTCTAACTGGATGCACACTTCCGGTAACTCGCTTCCGGAAGTGAGGCGTCACCCACGAAAAATGGCGGGAATTAGCTCTACATGTGACTTCCGTTATCAGGGTATATAAGTCCGGGCCTGGGCAGTCACAGGTATGGTTGGTGTACCTGAACCATGCTGATCTGCCTGATGTGTGCTCAGGGCCGGTGCTAGTGACCACAACGCCCCAGGCAGGGGGGAGCGCTCCGACGCTAACCCGCCCCCCCCCCCCCCCCCCCCCCCCGCCGCTCACCCGCCACTCACCGGCTGGGCGGGGGGGGAGGTGATGAGTCCACCGCCGCTGCCGGGTCACTCCAGGGGGGGGGAATTCTCCTGGGCGGCAATTGACAGCGGGGGCACAGGAAGCGCTGCTGTGCTATGATGGCGAGACAGCGCAAGTTCAGTGTCCCCACGCGCTGTGTGTCCGATGGCACCATCATAGCACAGCAGCGCTTCCTGAGCCCCCGCTGTCAATCACCGCCCGGAGAGTTCCTGCACAAAGCCGCCGGTCAAAACCACCGCTCACCTGCTGTACGGTAGGGGTGGGGTAGTGGTGCGGGTGCGGGCGCTGCTGCAGCTCACCTCACCTGGGTCCAGGGTGGGAAGGAGGGGTGCCCTGTGACCAGCTCCGTCCCAAGTGCCGCCCTCCAGTGGGATTTTGCTGTGTCAATGATTGCCACTTTAAAAAAACTGGAGATTTCTTACCAAATCTCTCACTTCCTGAATCTCTCATCCTATTACATTTCACCCTATATGTGACAGGAGCCGGCATTGAAGCCACAACACTCTACTGGGGCATCCCACATCTTGAGACCCTCAGAGTGCCAAAAATGAGGTTCCGTGGCATGAGGCAATGCCCCTCCAGTGAATGCACACCCCCTCAAACATGGCCATGCCCTCTTTCAACTGGCCCAAACCACAGCTAAATAGTACTGAACACCTCTTGGTACCTGTGGCTGCCAGAAATCAGGGGGGGAAATATGCCCTGAATAAGAAATGTCATCTGTGCACCTTGTATTATAATTATGGTATGTATTAAATAGTGGTCCACGTGATGACTGTCGTCCACATACCCTCGGTACATGAGACAGAGAAAACATTGAAATATAAATACAAGAATTCTTAAATAGTTCCCTTATTAAGGCAATGTCTTTGCACACAAACCTGACAGCGACTGGTAGCAGATATCCATGTTGTTTGGAAATTTGAGACATTAACAATAATTTACTAATTAAGCATAATATAATTAATTACATTACTGATGTTAATTTTGCATAAAATTAGCTCAGTGAATCTAAAGTCTGAGGGAAATAATTCCTAATTTGATTGTGGTTGTGTTTAAATGATTAAAAACAACTTTGTGATTCTGGGGTAAATGACTTGTAATTAATGTCTAGCATAGAATACATAGAGAAGATGCAGGGAATCGCTAACAGATTGCTATCGGGCCTGTGTGCTAGATACTGCTCTATACACTGTTTGTCCATACTTGCTGCTTTATTGCTGCTCCCTCCGGAGGGATCATCCCGGGAGCACGAGAGTGCAGCATGGAAGAATTCATCTGGTGGTGTGGATATGCATTTGCGCCACCACATTGCAATATTGTAAAATGGGAGCGGGGTTACTATGATGCAATTCACCTTGAATCGTATCATTGCCCCACCCACTTTCCCAGTGTCAGCGAATGGAACCTTTTGGAGCTGAGTTGATGGAGCTAGGGTGTGCAGGTGGAATAAAATGGGGGAGGGAGGCTTGCCCACTTTCCCGAGGGGGGGGGGGGGGGGGAGGCAGAAGAGCCACCCAATTTTTGGGAGCCTCCTGGCCATTCCTGGAGCCTAGGCAAGTACTGTATGTGTTTTTTCCCGGTGTTACATTGCACCTGTTTCTACCAATTAATACACCATTTCTTGGCAAAGTTTATGTGCCATGTGGACTATCCTCCAACTACCATCAGCGTAAGATCTGCCAATAGGATGGAGCAGGGAAATAGATACAGTAATAAGAGAAGAGGAAGGGATAAGTAAATAATGCACACAGGGGGCCAAATGTAATAGGGTGAGAGTTTCAGAAAGTGAGAGATTTTGGGAGAGTTTTCCCATGTTTTTTAAAGCCGCAATCAATGACATGGCAAAATCAACTTGGTTTTGCAGTGTCATTGATTGCTGCTTTAAAAAAAAAGGGAGAACTCTCCCAAAATCTCTCACTTTCTGAAACTCTCACCCAATTACATTTGGCCCAGGGAGTCTAATGGAGCCTACACACATAGCGATTTAGGGGCTCCTTAGATCGCTTTGTAAATGTCCCTACATCACTCCCTGTGTAGGAGCATAGTGATAGCGATGCACGGCCCCACAAGTCGCTATCGTCTGGTGATTAATATCCAGCATGCTGGATATTAATCTTTTAATAACCGGTCAGAGCCAGTGTTCTCACCAGAGAACATTGGCCCTGACACATCACTCAGTACACAGTGCTGGCACATCACTGTGTGCTAAGTGATTTTGCTGAGTGTTCTGAGTGTTTTAGCATTGCTCAGAACCATCTCTACATGTGTAGGCCCCGTAAGTATGGATGCATTAAGACGGAATGGAGTAATCAAGATAAGAAACATGATAGAAATAATACATACCCTCCAACATCTGACGGGAAGAAATCGGTAGAGCATCAGAGAGGGGCGTGGCTATAGAAAAGAGGCTGTGGCCACACCTCCTTTCCTATACTTTCAATAGTACAGTTGGATGGTATGCATTATGACATGAGTCATAGGTAATCACTTTACCTGGCCTGCCCCACATCCCCCACCCGGCGCAGGTCCTCTCCTACTGCGCTGTGCTTTAATGTTCCTACTCCCTGATGCCCTGCACACTCCACAGCATGGCATTAACCAGTCTATCCTGGTCCTGGTCCTGGAGCAGGGGGAGGCGGGCCTGCCGTGTCCCCCCTCCGTGCACCCCAGGAGTTGTAGTCCTGGTTGGCAGCTCCCCCTCAAGCCTAGAGAGAGGCGAAGGAAGGAGACGCCTGTCAGGCGCTGCACCTAAAAGGATGGGAATTTAGCTTGTACAGGCCCTTATAAAACGGTACTGAACTGGCTAAATCGGTACTGTTGGAGGGTATGATAATACTGTCACTATTAGCACTGCATTGCATTGTCCTGATCTTCTTGTCTTGGGAGACATATTGCATTCAGTGAATTGGTGGTGCACGTATATGCTACTGGTGCAGCATTGGAAGGATGATAGAGCAGTCTAGCACTTTTCAGTGTTTAGTACTTACATGGGTGGATGGATACAGTAGGTCTACAGCAGGGGTGGCCAGATTTTTGTGTCCCGGGATCTACTTTTAGTTCACATATTTAGCGGAGATCTACCAATGGGCCTGATTCGGAGGTGATCATATACTGATATTTAGTTTTGCTATTCAACATGCATGAAAGTACCGGAAACCCCTTACTGCAGACACGTACATCTAACTGTACGATGGCGGGCACAGTTGCACATGGCATTGCTGCCAGTAGAGATGGTAACTGTATATTTCTGCAGATATGAATATATAAGAATCAGCAACTGCACATACATACACAAACATACATACATACATACATATGTTCGCTAGGCTGCTAACATACACAACCTACCGAACAGTCTGTATCACTGGAACCATTAACACTGCCCACAGTTATCACTCCTGAGCTGTCAGCAATCCACGTGGGATCATGCCTCTATTATATGCAATTCAGAGTTCAACATCTTCCAAATGTAACACGGAATTAATATCATTTTTCTTATTTATTTTTTTACTTTCGGTCAGTTGTGTACTTATTGTCTGTGATTGGAACCTCTGCAGTGTGAATCCTGTTCTACCCCTTTCACATCACAAAATGCAGTGTCGCACTGGGACTTTGAAACGGTTCAGTCCCTGGACAACCCTGCATTTTACTCTGTTCACATCCCCTCAGCGAACTGCCAATATTGCCGGTTCGCTGACCTCACCCAGGGGCGTGGCAGAGCATCATCGGGGGAGGTGGAGGAGGCAACGCTTAGTGCTGGCGCTGCTCCAAGCACTGCCTCCTCCATTGGTGTGAACGGGAAACGAGTCACTCGACCTTATTAACCTGTTCACACCGCAAAGCAACACGGCAACGAACCAGTAAGAACCCTTCTTTTTTACTGGTTCATATTGCCGTGTTGCTACCGCTTTGCAGGACCCAGTAACCCCTTTCACATCGCACCACTTACCGGGTCGAACCAGCAAGAAACCGGCATGAACCTGGTAATCACAGTAGGTGCGATGGGAAAGGGGTATAGGTTGCTTTTTATTTTACCCTTGTATGTCCTATTGTCATGTATTGCTAATTGCACATTTTAACCTACGTAGTGCGTCCAAGATGGCCGCCTCGCCTGGGACTCTCCTGTGTAGAAAGAGCCGTGACTGGTTATGCAATGATCTCTCCTAATCCCAATGTGCGTAGGAGGAATAATCCTTGGCATCGATAACACAAAATGTCTGTCACACCTTTGTATTTTATTCATTATTTCTGTATTCTCTGAAAACCTAAACTTCTGTAATACGTTCATGTTATCTGTAACGTGTCCTGTGCCGAATTGGAGAAAATATTGTAGAAATATAATTCTTCTTCTTCTTTTTCTTCTTCTTCCTTTGTTAAATCTTGTTTTTATTTGTATTTATTATTATTATTATTATTATTATTATTATTATTATTATTATTATTATTTATCAGGAGTTAATAACCCATATATCATATAACCGACTTGCATTATTCACATACAACACATACAAATATAATGTTTCCCTACCAAACCTTGAGCACATATTAGTCGGAGGCATTGATTCATTACTCCATAAGCCCAGCCCATTTGTATGGTCAACTCAGTGATCGGGGTGTAAACTTACTCCATAAGCCCCGCCCATTTGTATGGTTACCTCAGTGATCGGGGTATAAGCCTACTCCATAAGCCCCGCCCATTTGTATGGTCAGCTCAGTGATCGGGGTGTAAACTTACTCCATAAGCCCCTCCTATTTGTATGGTCAGCTCAGTGATCGGGGTGTAAACTTACTCCATAAGCCCCTCCCATTTGTATAGTCACCTCAGTGATCAGGGTGTAAGCCTACTCCATACGCCCCTCCCATTTGTATGGTCACCTCAGTGATCAGGGTGTAAGCCTACTCCATACGCCCCTCCCATTTGTATGGTCACCTCAGTGATCAGGGTGTAAGCCTACTCCATAAGCCCCTCCCATTTGTATGGTCTCATCAGTGATCAGGGTGTAAGCCTACTCCATACGCCTCTCCCATTTGTATGGTCACCTCAGTGACCAGGGTGTAAGCCTACTCCATACGCCCCTCCCATTTGTATGGTTACCTCAGAGATCAGGGTGTAAGCCTAATCCATTTACTTTCCATTACCACCTCTAATCTCATTTACCCACCAGCCCTCACTGCGACCTCCTGACCTTTTGGAGCATTTATTAATATAAATAAAGACAAATTCACACAAAATATATTTAATAAATAAATTCAAACTTTTATTTTAAGTAAAATGTATATATTATTTTTGCTCTGCATTATAAAATATGGAATACTGGAACAGGATTGTTCCAGAACTCTTACACACTTGTCCTATAAGAGGAACAAGATGGTGGAGTCATCCATCAGCACTCAGGAGAGGAAAAACCCCCTTTGGGGGAAACCTCTGGGGACCCATGGCTGACGGACTGCCCGTCCCTCTAGGCATTAAGAGACTTTGCAGAGTTTGCCCAAACCACCCACCCACTAACCTTATATAACCCGTCATCCTTTCTGTCACCCTAAATCTGTATTTTAACTTTTTTCTCAGATGATGAAGAACGCACCCGATGGCACCGGGGGGGCACGCGCATGTCCACAGTAATGGGGGAGAGAGACAAGGTAGGGGGGAGAGACAGACAAGGTAAAGGGGCGAGACAGACAAGGTAGGGGGCGAGAGAGACAAGGAAGGGGGAAAGAGACAAGGTAGCTACATTAGGACTCCATGTAAGAAACAGCCAGAACCCCTTTAGGACTCGTCTCTGGTGCTATAAGGGGTTAGGGCTGCAATGATATATATAGGACAGCTCTAACTCTGTTTCCTATGTCCCCACCGGGTCTGATCTCTATACACATACACAGACGGCCGTCATGTATGTGCATTAGTCAGTAACCCATTGCCAACAGGCTGCTGGCAACACAGCAGAGGATGCAGCGGAGGAGGGGACACCGCTGGTCCTCGCTGGAAAGATACTGTGTGTGATGGTAAATACCAGCGGCATATCCTGCGTATCACCCTGACACTAAACACAATATGCTGCCAGTATTTAGTATCACTCTTACATGGAGCCCAAACTATGATAAAGCTATAACAACAGTATCAGATAATAACAAAGTAATGGCTAAAGCACAATATACATCTCTCACACTCCTGCACATTAATAAGTAGGGATCCGAATGGGGGACTTGATGCAGCATAGGACACCTTGTGCCTTGCGACACGTCCTAACAGCTCCATACAGGGTTTATCCAGCGCGATCCAGACACCGCCCTTAGGTGTCCCAGTCACAGCCCTAGTGGCTGCTAGGTACGGTTCTGCCTCCCTAGGTGTGAGATTCTGTTTTTATCCAATACTGTCCTGTCGGTCAGGTGATCAGTCATATATTACAGTAGTCGCGCTTCGAGTCTGCCGCCGCATCGCACTAACCTGCCCTTATCTCTGTCCAGTCACTAACCTTATGTGAGTATGTCCTCCTGCTGGTGAGCTGCGCACTGCCCGGAGTTCTGTGAGGTGAATGAGTGAGACAGCCTCAGTACAGCCCTGATTATGACATCACTATGACCTCACAGACCCCACCTGATTGGCCAGTTTGTGGTTTGAGGCCCATTATGACATCACAGCTCCTTTGTCTTTTGCATGACTGACCTGAGGGAAATGTGATTTCACTTCTCACTATAAATATTACATTCACATCAGAATCTAATATATTATTTGATGGCCGGATTTCCCTATAAATCTTTGGGAATGTGAGGTTTTATATGAACACAATTTTCACTGTAGTTACATTGTTTTCTAGCAGGGGTGGCCAGATTTTTGTGTCCCTGGATAATACCTCCTAACATAACCCATTCCAGGAGGGATAAGATGCTCTCTTTCTGGACATTCATGTCAGTGGCAGTTGCAGGGCTGCAGCACAGTCCACAATTCAGATAGGGGAGCCCCACCAACTGCCACCCTAAACACCACAGTTTGGACTCACTGGCAGGTGTGGCTCCCCTTTTTAAATTTGCGACATTGGTGCAGTCCCACCTCTGCAACTACCACTGGCAGCAAGTCCAGGAGCAGAGCATTTTGTCCCTCTTGGAATGGGTCATGTTGGGAGGTACTTTTAGTTCGCATATTTAGCGGAGATCTACCATTGTCAATGGGCCTGATTCAGAGGTGGCCCATGTACTGATATTTTGTTTTGCTATTTTCCGCATGCATGAAAGTACCGGAAACTGCAGACCCGTAAATCTAACTGTACGATCGCAGGCACAGTTGCACATGGCATTGCTGCCAGTAGAGATGGTAACTATATATTTCTGTAGATATAAATACATAAGAATCAAGAACTGCACAATCAGCGTGAATCTCAGCCAATCAGCGTGCGCCGTACGGCCAGTGTTTTAAAAACAGAAGCGCTTCCCGCGCCGCCGCATAGCGCTAGTTATTTCTTATTCACTGAAGGGACCCCCCACCGCCGCCAGCTTTATACTCAGCGCCGCAGGTATCCGCGCGGCAAGGACACCACTGCAGGCTCCTGTCAGAAGCCGGCATGGACCCCCTTTGCACGGGGGCGAGGGGCGAACTGCCGCCCTCCAGTGGTCGGCCCTGCAAACATACATTTACACACACATACATATACATACATACACAAACATACATACATACAGTACATACATATATATATATATATATATATATATATATATATATATATATATATACATACATACATACATAGCATCCACCTCTGAACCAGGCTCACAGGCCCTATGCTTCCCACAATAGATTTTGTTTTGCTGATCGCTCTTACACACATAGGGCCACATTCTGCTTGCCTCGCTCGGACACCAATTCATTTGCATTTGTATCTTAGCCCACTGCGCATGCATACCATTTGCAAGGCGCATGTGTAGGTTTGTGCAACCGTGCACACTCGCGACCATATGAGTAGAAATACGCTAGCGAACAAACTCGTGCAGAGTAGTCGTAATGTGGGCATATGGATTGGCGCGGCCACAAATCTGGGCACAACTAGGCGGTAACCAGGGCATATACTGGGGTGGTGACTACATGTGCTGGGCGGTGGTTTCGCTCCACTGTGAGAGCGCTCGGACTGTTTGAGCTTAAAATCATTCGCTCGGTAAAAGTAAGTCTCACGCCTCGCAGGCCAGCCGATTCTCTGCCCCACATTCGCACGGGCGATCAACACGGACAATTGCTAAAATACCTGCACACAATATACACCCATGCAGCATACAAGTTTCTCTACTATTAGTTATATAATCACATATATAAGAATGGTAGATGCTATATGTGATTGGATTACTAATAGTATTACTAATACTGGCCATAGTGACCTTCAAATTAAATTGGTTTCATATTGATAGATTTTATTTTGTATTTTAATTGCTCTGATACCTTTATGTTTATTTTTGGATTACATTTGATTTCTATTTTAGCACAGTCTGTCTTTTTCTCTCTTTGTGAGCTTTCTATATGTGGTCCAAGTACCCGCATCTGACTGCTGCCTGAACAGAATATTTGTGATTGCTCATAATTTTTTACACCGTGGTCCGACATTCTGAAAAATGGGGTAATTATTTTGAGTGGTACCTGTAAATGAAAAAGTGGTTAGTAGTAAATGTTTACACCCTTTTGGGGAATATGTAAAAGGGATATGTAGAAAGGATGGACTAGTGCTCTCCCTAAGTCTGACCTTTACGTGCTTCCGGTATGATGATGGTACTCCGTTGGACCCGTAAGGAGGACTCTCACACTTGCTCCCAAGCTCACCCTGAAACCCTGCCCGGCGGCCGCGGCGAACTTCCGGTTCCACGATCTCTGACTTCCGGCAGTCACGGACGCGCACTGAGCCAGCCGCAACTAACATCCAGCGACGGCTCTGACAGTGCGCCCTGCCGATCAGACAGTCAGACGGACGGGACAACGCCGCAACAACATCAGGCGGCATCCCGGCTGCTCCTAATCTGGCATACGGAGTACCATCATCATACCGGAAGCACGTAAGGGTCAGACTTAGGGAGACCACTAGTCCAACCTTTCTACATATCCCTTTTACATATTCCCCAAAAGGGTGTAAACATTTACTACTAACCACTTTTTCATTTACAGGTACCACTCAAAATAATTACCCCATTTTTCAGAATTTTTTTCTTTTAGCGCTTTTTACCATCCCCTAAGTATCTTGTTATAAAGAAGCCGCTTCAACCACATAGCGCAGTAACCACCCAAACAAAAACCGTGGTCCGACAGCGCACAGCCATTTTCTTCTGTTATAGGATCTATTAGTCAGTCAGCGACTGATAACCAGGACACAAGCACGGAACCAATCGGGTATTGTATCAACGGAGCAGGCAGCGGCTGTACTCCAGCAGCATCAGCCTGCAGCCACTGTACCACCCATATCAGACAATTACACCCCACACACTACATCCAGGAGTCGCTCAGGGTGTACTTGGTGCTGTGAGGAGCCTCCGTGCTGGTACAGAGCGGTAAGCCCAGCATATGTGGGTGTGGGGCCAGACTGATATATAGCAGCTGCAGAGGGCTCTTCACAGCACTCCGGTGATGTCATGACATCAGGGGCACTACCGGGAGCTGGCGTTCTGAAACGTCAGATGTTCAAGTTCACGTGTATTTTGTTAATTTGGCCGTGATCTACCAGCGGATGCCTCAAGATCTACTGGTAGATCAGGATCTACATTTTGGCCAGGTCTGGTCTACAGAGTCTAGGTCAAATGTTCTCAACCTCAGTCTTCAGGACCCCCCCAACAGTTCAAATTTTTTAGGTCTCCACAAAGAATCACAAGTGAAGTAATTTGCCCCACCCGTGGATCTTTTAAAATGACCTGAAAAATGTGAACTGTTGGGGGGTCCTGAGGGCCGAGGTTGAGAACCACTGGTCTAGGTAGACAGTCAATAGGTTGACTACAAAAGGTTGACATGCACTAGGTCCACTGACAAATGGTGTTTTTGTGTCAATGTCAACATGGACTCCCAATTTGTGTTTCACTTTACCGTTCCCAATTGTAGTCCACATCGAACGTCAAGAATGCAAAAGTCCACAAAATGAAAAAAACATGAGATATTAATGTCATCGTTTTGCGTCAACCACTGCCATGTAGACCTTTTGTCAACGGTATTCTGTAATCACACACATAAAATTGGATTTGAAAGTAAAGACCATTTGCTTATGTATTCCTTTGAGTTGTATAATTACTATAATAGTTCAATCATTTCTATTTTATTTAAATCTAATTCATTTGTTCCATGAATTTAATAGTTTTCATATATTTGCATTTTACAAAAATCTGGGACGGGAAATTCTTAGACCACGCACCAGGTATCCTGAGTTTATTGTTAGAAGCATAATCACCTTCACAATCTAATTGTCTATTGATTTTGATTTTACTTTAGAGGCTTTTCATAATCATTAACTTTATGGCTTGTCTTGGATTTATTCCAGGAGAAAAAATTCCCCGGTGGCGCAATCATTTATCTCTCTATTGAACTTTTTATGCCTCATAATCATTTTAATTTTCTTCTGATGATAATTTTAACTAGAGTTTATACTATAGCTGCTTAAAATCTGTCACATCTATGAATAACTCCATTATGTTCCGGAATCTACAAATCTTATTGTCTAACCCTCCCCTCGTCTGCCCTTTTATTCAATAATTAGCAACCAAAATATAAAATTAAATTAATGATGTTCTTTTTGAGAACTGTATCTATGATATACAATCAACACTAGATTGCCTCATCACATTCTGTTATAATATTTGGATAATAATACCATCAAATAATAGATAATCACTCTTTTTTATTTACTGATCTGACTATAATTTCCTGGGGACTGATAATTATAAAGTTTCAGCAATTTACGATCATTATTTTTAATTCAGTGACAGATTACCATAGACCTTCTAGCTGATGGTTAGATATTGGCTCCGTCTCTCCACATGCTGTATATGTTTCACACCGGACCATCGAATGAAACACAATCGGACACTGAGGGCGAAATGTAATAGAGTGCGATTTTTTAGACATGTGCGATTTTTGGTCAAAAACGGCCGAAATCGCACATTTTCCGAAAATCGCACATTTAATAGGTTGAAAATCGCGGTAAAAAATCACACTTTTTACCGCGAAATCGCACTTTTAGAAGTGCGATTTTTAGTCACATTTCAATTCGCATCCAGATGTTTTCCCATTATAAAGTATACAACTCGCAAATGTAATAGGGTGCGATTTTTGGTCAATGTTACCAAAAATCGCAAAAAAAATAGACCAGGTTCTGACAGGCGAATTTGACAGAACCATGCACAGATCATTGAGATCTGTGCATGGTTCTGTTAATAAAAATGTGTAAAAGTGTTTTTATAAAAAAAAAAACGGCGTGGGGTCCCCCCTCCTAAGCATAACCAGCCCCGGGCTCATTGAGCCGGACCTGGTTCCAAAAATACGGGGGGACAAAAAGCATAGGGGTCCCCCGTATTTCTGAAACCAGCCCCGGACTCTTGGACCGGTCCTGGTTCCAAAAATACGGGGGACAAAAAATCTGGGGGTCCCCCGTATTTTGAAACCAGCACCGGGCTCCAACAGCCCGCGGTGTCATGCCACAGCCGGGGGACACTTTTTATACAAGGTCCCCCGGCCAAAACATGAGCACCGTGGCTGGTCAGCCTTGGACGGGGTACCTGGAGGAGTGGGGACCCCCCCAATAAAGGGGTCCCCCCCCCCCAGGCTTCACCCGTCCAGGGCTGAAGCCCGGGGCTGTCACCGGCGTCCGTGGCCAGTGGACGCCGGCCTGATAGGGTTAAATCCATCATACATATCATTACATTGCTTTTTACCGGCGAACTACAAGTGCCAGCAGACCTCCCCCGCATGCTGGGACTTGGAGAACCACAAGTCCCAGCATGCAGGGCATTAATGGGCCCGCTGGGACTTGTAGTCCACCTGTAAAAAGAATGTTTATAAAAAACACACACACAGAGAAGTACAAGTTTATTACACACACACACCTCAATTTTACACCAGCGTTACTTACCATTCCTGGATCCAGCGCTGGTCTGGCTGCTTTACAGCCGGCTCCCCCCGCACTGACAGGCAGCGGGGAGAACCGCTTTCTCCGTTGCCTGTCACCGGCTTTCTCCGTAGCTTCTGTAGCTCTGTCCCAGTGCTACAGAGGCTGAGAGCGTGATTGGCTGAGCTACAGTATGCGTCTCCATGGAGACGCATAGCTCAGTCCTGATTGGCTGAGCTATGCGTCTCCATGGAGACGCATACTGTAGCTCAGCCAATCACGCTCTCAGCCTCTGTAGCACTGGGACAGAGCTACAGAAGCTACGGAGAAAGCCGGTGACAGGCAACGGAGAAAGCGGTTCTCCCCGCTGCCTGTCAGTGCGGGGGGAGCCGGCTGTAAAGCAGCCAGACCAGCGCTGGATCCAGGAATGGTAAGTAACGCTGGTGTAAAATTGAGGTGTGTGTGTGTAATAAACTTGTACTTCTCTGTGTGTGTGTTTTTTATAAACATTCTTTTTACAGGTGGACTACAAGTCCCAGCGGGCCCATTAATGCCCTGCATGCTGGGACTTGTGGTTCTCCAAGTCCCAGCATGCGGGGGAGGTCTGCTGGCACTTGTAGTTCGCCGGTAAAAAGCAATGTAATGATATGTATGATGGATTTAACCCTATCAGGCCGGCGTCCACTGGCCACGGACGCCGGTGACAGCCCCGGGCTTCAGCCCTGGACGGGTGAAGCCTGGGGGGGGGGGACCCCTTTATTGGGGGGGTCCCCACTCCTCCAGGTACCCCGTCCAAGGCTGACCAGCCACGGTGCTCATGTTTTGGCCGGGGGACCTTGTATAAAAAGTGTCCCCCGGCTGTGGCATGACACCGCGGGCTGTTGGAGCCCGGTGCTGGTTTCAAAATACGGGGGACCCCCAGATTTTTTGTCCCCCGTATTTTTGGAACCAGGACCGGTCCAAGAGTCCGGGGCTGGTTTCAGAAATACGGGGGACCCCTATGCTTTTTGTCCCCCCGTATTTTTGGAACCAGGTCCGGCTCAATGAGCCCGGGGCTGGTTATGCTTAGGAGGGGGGACCCCACGCCATTTTTTTTTTACTTTTTTTTTTTAGCACAAAATCGCATTTATGAAAATGCGCACATTTTCATGACTGAAAATGCGCACATTTTCATGACTAAAAATCGCGGCAAATCGCGGCAAATCGCATTTTTTGCCGCTAATTCGCATCTCATTACATATGCGAATTCGCGGCAAAAAACACGATTTTTAAAGGTGCGATTTGGTGCGATTTTTTTTTAGTCTAAAAAAACGCACCCTATTACATTTCGCCCTGAGTTTCTTCTTTGTTTTCGTTAAAACACGTACAGTACAAGCGTTTAGAGCAGGGGTGGCCAGATTTTTGTGTCCCGGGATCTACTTTTAGTTCACATATTTAGCGGAGATCTACCAATGGGCCTGATTCGGAGGTGATCATATACTGATATTTAGTTTTGCTATTCAACATGCATGAAAGTACCGGAAACCCCTTACTGCAGACACGTACATCTAACTCAGTGATTTTCAACCTTCTTACCTTGCGGCACACTAAATAAGATTTTAAAATTGCCAAGGCACACCATGAGATCCACACAGGGAAAAACACATTGGCCCCCACAGGTAAAAAACAAACCTATTGCCCCCCATATAAAAAACAATCACACTGGTCCCCACAGATAACACAAATAAAATACATTGGCCCTTTAAATTAAAAGAAGAGACCAGTAAATAACACAAACTGGTGGTGGCTGTAAACTAGTTTGGGCATTTCTAGATCTAGGGGCACACTTGAGAACTACTCATGGCACACTAGTGTGCCACGGCACAGTGGTTGAAAAACACTGATCTAACTGTACGATGGCGGGCACAGTTGCACATGGCATTGCTGCCAGTAGAGATGGTAACTGTATATTTCTGCAGATATGAATATATAAGAATCAGCAACTGCACATACATACACAAACATACATACATACATACATATGTTCGCTAGGCTGCTAACATACACAACCTACCGAACAGTCTGTATCACTGGAACCATTAACACTGCCCACAGTTATCACTCCTGAGCTGTCAGCAATCCACGTGGGATCATGCCTCTATTATATGCAATTCAGAGTTCAACATCTTCCAAATGTAACACGGAATTAATATCATTTTTCTTATTTATTTTTTTACTTTCGGTCAGTTGTGTACTTATTGTTTGTGATTGGAACCTCTGCAGTGTGAATTCTGTTCTACCC
The DNA here is from genome assembly GCF_055691185.1 of Crinia signifera. Taxonomy (NCBI): domain Eukaryota; kingdom Metazoa; phylum Chordata; class Amphibia; order Anura; family Myobatrachidae; genus Crinia; species Crinia signifera. The sequence goes on from NC_139219.1 coordinate 299,085,869, forward strand.
CTTTCACATCACAAAATGCAGTGTCGCACTGGGACTTTGAAACGGTTCAGTCCCTGGACAACCCTGCATTTTACTCTGTTCACATCCCCTCAGCGAACTGCCAATATTGCCGGTTCGCTGACCTCACCCAGGGGCGTGGCAGAGCATCATCGGGGGAGGTGGAGGAGGCAACGCTTAGTGCTGGCGCTGCTCCAAGCACTGCCTCCTCCATTGGTGTGAACGGGAAACGAGTCACTCGACCTTATTAACCTGTTCACACCGCAAAGCAACACGGCAACGAACCAGTAAGAACCCTTCTTTTTTACTGGTTCATATTGCCGTGTTGCTACCGCTTTGCAGGACCCAGTAACCCCTTTCACATCGCACCACTTACCGGGTCGAACCAGCAAGAAACCGGCATGAACCTGGTAATCACAGTAGGTGCGATGGGAAAGGGGTATAGGTTGCTTTTTATTTTACCCTTGTATGTCCTATTGTCATGTATTGCTAATTGCACATTTTAACCTACGTAGTGCGTCCAAGATGGCCGCCTCGCCTGGGACTCTCCTGTGTAGAAAGAGCCGTGACTGGTTATGCAATGATCTCTCCTAATCCCAATGTGCGTAGGAGGAATAATCCTTGGCATCGATAACACAAAATGTCTGTCACACCTTTGTATTTTATTCATTATTTCTGTATTCTCTGAAAACCTAAACTTCTGTAATACGTTCATGTTATCTGTAACGTGTCCTGTGCCGAATTGGAGAAAACATTGTAGAAATATAATTCTTCTTCTTCTTTTTCTTCTTCTTCCTTTGTTAAATCTTGTTTTTATTTGTATTTATTATTATTATTATTATTATTATTATTATTATTATTATTTATCAGGAGTTAATAACCCATATATCATATAACCGACTTGCATTATTCACATACAACACATACAAATATAATGTTTCCCTACCAAACCTTGAGCACATATTAGTCGGAGGCATTGATTCATTACTCCATAAGCCCAGCCCATTTGTATGGTCAACTCAGTGATCGGGGTGTAAACTTACTCCATAAGCACCGCCCATTTGTATGGTTACCTCAGTGATCGGGGTATAAGCCTACTCCATAAGCCCCGCCCATTTGTATGGTCAGCTCAGTGATCGGGGTGTAAACTTACTCCATAAGCCCCTCCTATTTGTATGGTCAGCTCAGTGATCGGGGTGTAAACTTACTCCATAAGCCCCTCCCATTTGTATAGTCACCTCAGTGATCAGGGTGTAAGCCTACTCCATACGCCCCTCCCATTTGTATGGTCACCTCAGTGATCAGGGTGTAAGCCTACTCCATACGCCCCTCCCATTTGTATGGTCACCTCAGTGATCAGGGTGTAAGCCTACTCCATAAGCCCCTCCCATTTGTATGGTCTCATCAGTGATCAGGGTGTAAGCCTACTCCATACGCCTCTCCCATTTGTATGGTCACCTCAGTGACCAGGGTGTAAGCCTACTCCATACGCCCCCCCCATTTGTATGGTTACCTCAGAGATCAGGGTGTAAGCCTAATCCATTTACTTTCCATTACCACCTCTAATCTCATTTACCCACCAGCCCTCACTGCGACCTCCTGACCTTTTGGAGCATTTATTAATATAAATAAAGACAAATTCACACAAAATATATTTAATAAATAAATTCAAACTTTTATTTTAAGTAAAATGTATATATTATTTTTGCTCTGCATTATAAAATATGGAATACTGGAACAGGATTGTTCCAGAACTCTTACACACTTGTCCTATAAGAGGAACAAGATGGTGGAGTCATCCATCAGCACTCAGGAGAGGAAAAACCCCCTTTGGGGGAAACCTCTGGGGACCCATGGCTGACGGACTGCCCGTCCCTCTAGGCATTAAGAGACTTTGCAGAGTTTGCCCAAACCACCCACCCACTAACCTTATATAACCCGTCATCCTTTCTGTCACCCTAAATCTGTATTTTAACTTTTTTCTCAGATGATGAAGAACGCACCCGATGGCACCGGGGGGGCACGCGCATGTCCACAGTAATGGGGGAGAGAGACAAGGTAGGGGGGAGAGACAGACAAGGTAAAGGGGCGAGACAGACAAGGTAGGGGGCGAGAGAGACAAGGAAGGGGGAAAGAGACAAGGTAGCTACATTAGGACTCCATGTAAGAAACAGCCAGAACCCCTTTAGGACTCGTCTCTGGTGCTATAAGGGGTTAGGGCTGCAATGATATATATAGGACAGCTCTAACTCTGTTTCCTATGTCCCCACCGGGTCTGATCTCTATACACATACACAGACGGCCGTCATGTATGTGCATTAGTCAGTAACCCATTGCCAACAGGCTGCTGGCAACACAGCAGAGGATGCAGCGGAGGAGGGGACACCGCTGGTCCTCGCTGGAAAGATACTGTGTGTGATGGTAAATACCAGCGGCATATCCTGCGTATCACCCTGACACTAAACACAATATGCTGCCAGTATTTAGTATCACTCTTACATGGAGCCCAAACTATGATAAAGCTATAACAACAGTATCAGATAATAACAAAGTAATGGCTAAAGCACAATATACATCTCTCACACTCCTGCACATTAATAAGTAGGGATCCGAATGGGGGACTTGATGCAGCATAGGACACCTTGTGCCTTGCGACACGTCCTAACAGCTCCATACAGGGTTTATCCAGCGCGATCCAGACACCGCCCTTAGGTGTCCCAGTCACAGCCCTAGTGGCTGCTAGGTACGGTTCTGCCTCCCTAGGTGTGAGATTCTGTTTTTATCCAATACTGTCCTGTCGGTCAGGTGATCAGTCATATATTACAGTAGTCGCGCTTCGAGTCTGCCGCCGCATCGCACTAACCTGCCCTTATCTCTGTCCAGTCACTAACCTTATGTGAGTATGTCCTCCTGCTGGTGAGCTGCGCACTGCCCGGAGTTCTGTGAGGTGAATGAGTGAGACAGCCTCAGTACAGCCCTGATTATGACATCACTATGACCTCACAGACCCCACCTGATTGGCCAGTTTGTGGTTTGAGGCCCATTATGACATCACAGCTCCTTTGTCTTTTGCATGACTGACCTGAGGGAAATGTGATTTCACTTCTCACTTTAAATATTACATTCACATCAGAATCTAATATATTATTTGATGGCCGGATTTCCCTATAAATCTTTGGGAATGTGAGGTTTTATATGAACACAATTTTCACTGTAGTTACATTGTTTTCTAGCAGGGGTGGCCAGATTTTTGTGTCCCTGGATAATACCTCCTAACATAACCCATTCCAGGAGGGATAAGATGCTCTCTTTCTGGACATTCATGTCAGTGGCAGTTGCAGGGCTGCAGCACAGTCCACAATTCAGATAGGGGAGCCCCACCAACTGCCACCCTAAACACCACAGTTTGGACTCACTGGCAGGTGTGGCTCCCCTTTTTAAATTTGCGACATTGGTGCAGTCCCACCTCTGCAACTACCACTGGCAGCAAGTCCAGGAGCAGAGCATTTTGTCCCTCTTGGAATGGGTCATGTTGGGAGGTACTTTTAGTTCGCATATTTAGCGGAGATCTACCATTGTCAATGGGCCTGATTCAGAGGTGGCCCATGTACTGATATTTTGTTTTGCTATTTTCCGCATGCATGAAAGTACCGGAAACTGCAGACCCGTAAATCTAACTGTACGATCGCAGGCACAGTTGCACATGGCATTGCTGCCAGTAGAGATGGTAACTATATATTTCTGTAGATATAAATACATAAGAATCAAGAACTGCACAATCAGCGTGAATCTCAGCCAATCAGCATGCGCCGTACGGCCAGTGTTTTAAAAACAGAAGCGCTTCCCGCGCCGCCGCATAGCGCTAGTTATTTCTTATTCACTGAAGGGACCCCCCACCGCCGCCAGCTTTATACTCAGCGCCGCAGGTATCCGCGCGGCAAGGACACCACTGCAGGCTCCTGTCAGAAGCCGGCATGGACCCCCTTTGCACGGGGGCGAGGGGCGAACTGCCGCCCTCCAGTGGTCGGCCCTGCAAACATACATTTACACACACATACATATACATACATACACAAACATACATACATACAGTACATACATATATATATATATATATATATATATATACATACATACATACATAGCATCCACCTCTGAACCAGGCTCACAGGCCCTATGCTTCCCACAATAGATTTTGTTTTGCTGATCGCTCTTACACACATAGGGCCACATTCTGCTTGCCTCGCTCGGACACCAATTCATTTGCATTTGTATCTTAGCCCACTGCGCATGCATACCATTTGCAAGGCGCATGTGTAGGTTTGTGCAACCGTGCACACTCGCGACCATATGAGTAGAAATACGCTAGCGAACAAACTCGTGCAGAGTAGTCGTAATGTGGGCATATGGATTGGCGCGGCCACAAATCTGGGCACAACTAGGCGGTAACCAGGGCATATACTGGGGTGGTGACTACATGTGCTGGGCGGTGGTTTCGCTCCACTGTGAGAGCGCTCGGACTGTTTGAGCTTAAAATCATTCGCTCCGTAAAAGTAAGTCTCACGCCTCGCAGGCCAGCCGATTCTCTGCCCCACATTCGCACGGGCGATCAACACGGACAATTGCTAAAATACCTGCACACAATATACACCCATGCAGCATACAAGTTTCTCTACTATTAAGGGCCCCATACATCAGCAATTAATTGTGACAATTTTCAGATATAGAGATGATTGCCACAATTAATTTTAGATGTGTGGGCTCCCCCTTTTGGCAATCCCAATCGGAATCGCCAATCGATTGCTTAATCAGGTTTTTAAACATGTTTAATAATCTGGTATTATCTGCAGATCTTTTTTAGATGTGTGGGCATTCCCAATTTGTTTTCTTCATCTATTTACATTATAAACAGCTGAAATGACAATCGATTGGGGCAATTTCCAGATATGAAGATGCAATCTTTAGATGGAAAAATCTGCCGATCACTGAAAAAATCTGTAATGTGTGGGCAAAGTCGAATAGATCTGAAAATCCATTTATCTGGCCAAAATATCCCAATATCTGAAAATCCATAAATTGTGATTGCTGATGTATGGGGCCCATTAGTTATATAATCACATATATAAGAATGGTAGATGCTATATGTGATTGGATTACTAATAGTATTACTAATACTGGCCATAGTGACCTTCAAATTAAATTGGTTTCATATTGATAGATTTTATTTTGTATTTTAATTGCTCTGATACCTTTATGTTTATTTTTGGATTACATTTGATTTCTATTTTAGCACAGTCTGTCTTTTTCTCTCTTTGTGAGCTTTCTATATGTGGTCCAAGTACCCGCATCTGACTGCTGCCTGAACAGAATATTTGTGATTGCTCATAATTTTTTACACCGTGGTCCGACACCCTTTTGGGGAATATGTAAAAGGGATATGTAGAAAGGATGGACTAGTGCTCTCCCTAAGTCTGACCTTTACGTGCTTCCGGTATGATGATGGTACTCCGTTGGACCCGTAAGGAGGACTCTCACACTTGCTCCCAAGCTCACCCTGAAACCCTGCCCGGCGGCCGCGGCGAACTTCCGGTTCCACGATCTCTGACTTCCGGCAGTCACGGACGCGCACTGAGCCAGCCGCAACTAACATCCAGCGACGGCTCTGACAGTGCGCCCTGCCGATCAGACAGTCAGACGGACGGGACAACGCCGCAACAACATCAGGCGGCATCCCGGCTGCTCCTAATCTGGCATACGGAGTACCATCATCATACCGGAAGCACGTAAGGGTCAGACTTAGGGAGACCACTAGTCCAACCTTTCTACATATCCCTTTTACATATTCCCCAAAAGGGTGTAAACATTTACTACTAACCACTTTTTCATTTACAGGTACCACTCAAAATAATTACCCCATTTTTCAGAATTTTTTTCTTTTAGCGCTTTTTACCATCCCCTAAGTATCTTGTTATAAAGAAGCCGCTTCAACCACATAGCGCAGTAACCACCCAAACAAAAACCGTGGTCCGACAGCGCACAGCCATTTTCTTCTGTTATAGGATCTATTAGTCAGTCAGCGACTGATAACCAGGACACAATCACGGAACCACTCGGGTATTGTATCAACGGAGCAGGCAGCGGCTGTACTCCAGCAGCATCAGCCTGCAGCCACTGTACCACCCATATCAGACAATTACACCCCACACACTACATCCAGGAGTCGCTCAGGGTGTACTTGGTGCTGTGAGGAGCCTCCGTGCTGGTACAGAGCGGTAAGCCCAGCATATGTGGGTGTGGGGCCAGACTGATATATAGCAGCTGCAGAGGGCTCTTCACAGCACTCCGGTGATGTCATGACATCAGGGGCACTACCGGGAGCTGGCGTTCTGAAACGTCAGATGTTCAAGTTCACGTGTATTTTGTTAATTTGGCCGTGATCTACCAGCGGATGCCTCAAGATCTACTGGTAGATCAGGATCTACATTTTGGCCAGGTCTGGTTTAGAGGATAGGTTTTGTGGATTTGGATCAAGTGCTCCTGGGTTGCTGCTCTCTTGTGTCACAAAAAATCTTACCCGAGAAATTCGAAAGGGTTACAATATCAATACAGGTATATGGAAGTGACAAAAAATTGGGTGCTACCTTTGTGACAAACACCTTTTGGTATGGTGAGTTTGGAAAAGAAAAATGAGAAATAAAGAATATTGAAAAAAGAAATAATAAAAAAAAGAAATAGTTGGAAAAGAAAGTATGGATAAAACTCCCCTGTGATATTTCCTCCTGCTGGATGTTTTCTTTCTTCTCCTTTTCTGATCTTATTAGCAATTATATTCTCTCTCCAGTCATGGGTTTGTATGATGCAATAAAACAAATTCAAAAAGAACAATTTGTAAATCTGCTTATTTTCCCATTTTTTTTCTTTTTCTTATATTTCTAATTTGTTTAAGTGCATCTCACTTGAGGTGAACCTAACTTACAGAGTGAATGGGTGGCATACCCGTACTCACGTAGATGTGGTGTAGCAGTCCTTACATAAAGGTATCTTTACTGTTAGTGTATATAAAATTGTATTCGTATGGTTTACAAGACATTATTAAAAAAAGGGGATAAAAAATAATTTTTCTAGGTAAGAGATAGGTGGTGTCCCGGGTGTTGACAGCGTGTGCTAACCCACAGATTGGGTCCGGACCGCACTGGTGTTACACACGCTGGTTGCACTGTGGGTCTTACCTTCTTCTCTACCTTCTTTAAAATGGATGGGACACGCTCCTCAATCCAACATGTTTCGGGACTTGCTGTCCCTTTTTCAAGGTGAGTAGGTGTCACATCCTCAATGCATATATATACTGTTTCTTAATTCCACTTCTGGGTCATCGTATTCCCAAACTTCCGGTTTTCGTTTACGTATAAACATTAAAAATAACTAAGACTAATATGTCCAGCATTATGAGGAATTCGTATTTAATTTGTCTGCCGTTTTTCTAATACCTAGCATTATTCCGCTTGCTGGAGTACAAAATCTGTGGCTATGATCACCGGAAGTGACCGAAAGTTTAGTGCCGTCACTTTCCCAGAAGTGCCAACCATGCATTGCCACTGTCGCCGGAAGTGCCCTCCATGTGTTCCTGCTGGTTGTCAACTTCTGATTAGATATGTTGTACTTTCCACACTGAATTGAAGTGGCGGCATGTTGTTCATAGACGGTAAATATCCATATAAAGACTTCGAGATTCAGAAAGTGAGAGATTTGGTAAGAAATCTCCAGGTTTTTTTTTTTTTTTTTTTTTACAGAATTATTAATTTATAATTTATTTATTTTTATACATACAATACTAACATCAACATAAAAACAACAAAAAAAATCACACAAAAAAAAAACAATACATTACATTATACATTCATAACAATGCTTGCCGCTTGTACATATTTACCACTTTATCATCCTTTCCTATATTCCCACTTTTTAATTTCTTAAGTGGCTCATTATCCCTCTGGTTTCGCCTATTTATCAACTAATCTCTTTGCCATTCTTATAAGTTTAACTATGTTCTTAAGCCAATCTATTTTATATGCCCTTCATTCTGCCGTAGAGGATGTCGATCCTCCTCTTTTTGGTATATCCTCCGTTGTTGATGATCTCAGGCCCCATATTAACCCTCCTTTTATCCTGTTATCCTCTATATCAGGGAATGAACAGTTCCAACACCCTGTGTTTATACTGTTTCTATATTCTTTTACATATTATTATAGTGCCTACCACTTGTATTGCAAAGTGTTTCGTGACTTTTTTAAACTTCTTCTATTTCCTGTGATCAACCATTCTTTCTCTATACTGTTTACGTGAACCAATTCATATTTCAACTAGTTTTCAATTGTGATCTATAATTTAACATCCTTTACTTATTGTATAATTCTTAACTCAACTAATAACCAATACCGTTCCCCAGGCCCCATATCCTCACCCCATATGATACCAACCCCCACATATATTATAAAATTTCTCTACCGAACTTCTCGATATATAAATATATTTTTCGTGTTCAATTATTCTATTTACCAGTCCTATCCATTCCAAAATACCGGGGCCCTCTTTCGCCATCCAGGATCGAGCTATGACAACTTTTGCTATTGCACACATATTTATGGCGTTTTGTCTCCCCTCTGTTGTCATATTTTCTTTAGGCCATGTACCCAATAAGCAACTTTTTGGATGAAAACAATGGCCTGGCACTACAAGGTCAACCAGTTTCTTCATAGACGGTAAATATCCATATAAAGACTTGGGGTGAGATTTAATAGGATTCGAGATTCAGAAAGTGAGAGATTTGGTAAGAAATCTCCAGGTTTTTTTTAAAGCGGCAATCATTTACACTTACACAAAATCAAACTGGTTTTGCAGTGTAAATGATTCCCGCTTTAAAAAAACCTCAAGAATTCTTACCAAATCTCTCACTTTCTGATTCTCTCATCCTATTAAATCTCACCCTTGCTTTCTTTACAAACTGCACTTGATATTTATTCTGCTAAATATGAAGAAAATCCCTACTAAGGAATAATTCACTGGTATCTATCTTAAAAGTGGGACTCTGTCAAACAATATGTTTTATTGTGTATGTTTATAAATGCACATTTTAAATAGCTTTTTACTGGTTAATAAACCTATAATAATCATTTAGATTTTGGTTCTGCGCTCTCTTTCATTCCAAAAATATTTCTGTGAGTAATCCATTCCAATTAATTCTGGGAGCTGCATTACTAAATCTTTGGTGTGATCATTATAATACATGTAATAATTACTGTCAATTTATTTGCAATTATTTTTTTTTGTACCAATTGACATACAGATGGAGCCAGCTCCATCTTTGCAGTGGATGGCGATTCTACTGCCATCCACCGCCAGCGGCCGGCTACCGCCAGTGGTGCACGCGCACCAGACGCTCGTGCGCCCCCTTGGCGATGGAGCTTGGTGCGGGTCCCCGCTGCATCCACCGCCATCGACACCAGTCCCCTTCGCCCACCCCCCGACACCACCCCGAACTGGGCAGCGTCTCCCTGAAGCAGGGACGGGCAGGGAGACGCTGCCCAACCGCCAGGATCCGCCGTTATAGTGGGACGCGCCTGCGATTGAGACGCACGAGCGCCCCAGTCTCTATCGCCGGCGCTCGCCAGTGAAAAGCATCTGGCGAGAGCTGGCCAAATATGGAGCCATCTCCACCTGTACCAGACCTGCACCTGATTTTAGGTAATATAAGGGGCAGACACACTGGGGTAACACAGCAGGGGTAGAAGTGAGCATGGTCATAGGGTTAGGCTGAAAATTGGTTAGATGTGTTGCCATACACATCTATTCGCACAGCGAGCATATTAATTCGCAAGGCGGGATTACACTGTAGCAGGGGAGTGTCTTAGCTGAACGCTGGCAGTGTGTATTCGCAGCCGTGCAATCAGGTCTGAATTACCCTCTTAGCCTCTCTCTCAATTTAATTGATATCATGTACACGTCAATGGGGAGGCTTTGGAAGAAATTCATCCTTCCTGGACCGTCAGTGTGTTGAGTCAGTATTCACTATTCATGTAAGAGAGCAGATGGTCCGGAAGCTTCCTGTTTGCATAGGAATAAAGCTAATGTCATCATCATGCAAAAGAGTTGGAACCAGATGATACATAGTAAAAGAAGTTTTGGGACATGGCAAAAGTTTCCCTGATCAAAATGTATTTGTTATTTATAAAAAAAAATGTATTGGATCATTACGTATAATTTGTATCAATAATAATGTTTTGTTTTTTAAATTGGTGTCTTACTGATGATTACTGTCCCATGACCATGTCTTCTTTTTTTTTTTTTTACACATATCTATTGACAGGAAAAGTACATACTGTAACAAGAAAAATATTTATTTCACTGTATTCGTGTACACATAAATCATATATTTACAGAAGAATGACATGTGCAAAGCAGCTACAACTTATTGTATACTGTATACAGTATTTAAATATCTGCATAGGTATTAATTAATGCATATCCTGGCAATTTCTTCTAATCCTACCAGTAGTTCTTCTAATACTATCTGTGTGTCTTGTGCCTATCCAGTGCCATCTATTTTTTGCCTCCAGCTACATCTCCTCTGTGTCCCCAAATCAATTTCCTATCAACCAGCACATCTCCACTCCCCACAACATCTCCTGTGTCCTCAGTTCCGTCTCCTCTTACCAGCTCTATCTCTTGGGTTCTCAGCTCAATCTCCTAAATGCCATATTCTGTTCTCCAGCTCCATCTCCTCAGTGCCATGCTATCTCCTGTTCTCCATCTCCTCTCCTGTCCCCCATCTCCTCTGTCCCCAGCTTGAACTCCTCTCCTCGGCACCATTTCCTGTGTCCCCAGCTCCATCTCCTCTTCCCAGCACCATCTCTTGTGTCCCAAGCTCCATCTCCTCTTCCCAGCACCATCTCTTGTGACCTCAGTTCCATATCTTCTCCTCAGTGCTATTTTCAGTGACATCTCCTCTGTCTACCAACTCCATCTCCTCTTCTCAGTACCATCTCTTGTGTCTCCAGGTCCATGTTCTCTTTTTAGGACCATCTCCGGTGTCCCCAGTTCTATCTCCTGTGTATCAAGCTCCATCTTCTCTCCTCAGCACCATTTCCTCTTCCCAGAACCATCTCCTGTGTATACCACTCCATATCCACTCCCCACCACCATCTTCTGTGTCCCCCTCTCCATCCCTGATTCCCAGGACCATCTCCTGTGTCCCCAGCTCCATCTCCTCTCCCAACCACCATTTCCTGTGTCCCAAACTCCTCTCCTCCATACCATCTCCTGTGTCCATCTCTGTATCTCCTCTGTCTACCAGCTCCATCTCCTCTTCTAAGTACCATCTCTAGTGTCTCCATCTACATGTCCGCTTTTTAGCACATCCCCTGTGTCCCCAGTTCTATCTCCTGTGCTCCATCTTCTCTCCCAAGTAACATTTCCTGTATCCCCAGATCCATCTTCTCAGTAACATTTCCAGTGTTCTCAGCTCCTCCTCTCCCCAATGCCACGTCCACATGTCCTGTGTGTTGATGAATGCATGGGGGTGGGGAAGACATGGATGAAACGCCAGCATGAACAAATAAATGCTGTCTTCAGCCACACATTTCAGGACCAGCTCTCAATCAGTGCTTGCTGAGTAATGTTCTCCCAAAAATAAAATGGCAATAAAATACAATTGATTTCAGAAGCCCACAAAAAAAGCCTGGCCCACTCTGCAAAATTCCCAGTAATGTATATAATGCCTAATGTAAACTTGATTGTAGGACAAATTTGTTCCGAAAATGGGCAAATCCATGCTGCACTGCAGGTGGGGCAGAAGTAACATGTGCAGAGAGAGTTAAGACTTTCTCCTCTGTAAGTGTACTTGATTCTCCCTCAGTTTTCTAAGTATAGTCAGAAAACTGAGGGAGAAACAAGTACACTTACAGAGTAGAAAGTCCTAACGGAACTCTCAAAACTGAAAGTGGATAAATCAATGGGGCCAGATGGGATACATCCAAGGATACTAAAAGATCTTAAAGGGGAGCTGGTAAAACCATTAACAGGGAAAAAGGGGGGTTTCTTACCAGAAGGCAAGAAGTAGGCGCCAAAAATGGTGTGTGTGTGATTCCAGCAGCTCACACCAGGAATGTCAATTCCTGGAAATATATGTAGAAGAGAAAAAGGGGGTTGTGGAGCGCTTGGAGGTAGTTATTGGTGGGTTGAAGTTATGAATTATAATTCAAAATAACTAAAAGGTCAATTGGGTATCACAATTCATGTACATTTATTAAGACACTGATAAAAAATGAATAAGTGATAATGATACACTTAATCACATATAATAATTAAAAACAACACAAATATGGTGATAAATTATAAAAGAAATAGGACTGAGCCATATACTTATAGCGTTCTCCCTTATGCCCAATAGCTGGATCGATCTGTCCTCCTTATTCGCTGGAAGTTATTAGTATGGGTGTCCATGAACCATGCTGGGATATTGTTGCCACTTTGTTTTTAGGAATTGCTGTCTCTGTAGATGGAATGACAGGTATCCACAGGCTGGTGGTAGGCTTTCCCAATATTGAGATGGTGGTGGTGTCCCAAAAGTATTTTCTTCCAGTGTAGAAATCAGATAGGATCAAAAATTGGAGGTTGATACCAGGCAAATGATGGTATAGGGAGTGTCCCGCAATATAGCTCAAGAGTCCAAGATATTAGCGGGTATCCTGACGCGTTTCGTTACCCTCACTGGTAACTTTTTCAAAGTTTAATGCCAAAAAAAATGCAAAATCATGCACTTGGGTCTTAAAAATCCAAAGACTAAATATAGCAGAAATGACACTATAATGGAAAATACTGAGGAAGAGAGGGATCTAGGTGTCACTATTTCAGGGGACTTAAAAGCAGGTAGGCAATGTAACAAAGCAATGAAGAAGGCAAGTCAGATGCTTGGTTGCATAGGGAGAGGTATCAGCAGTAGAAAGAAAGAAGTAATAATGCCACTGTATAGGTCATTGGTACGACCTCATCTAGAGTATTGTGTTCAGTTCTGGAGGCCATATCTCCAGAAGGATATAAATACATTACAGACTGTCCAAAGAAGGGCAACTAAAATGGTGCATGGCCTACATCACAAAACGTACCAGGAAAGACTAAAATATCTTAATATGTATACTTTAGAGCAGAGAAGGGAAAGGGGGGACATGATAGAAACTTTCAAATATATCAAGGGCTTTAACAAGGTACAGGTGGGAGACATTCTTCACAGGAAGAGGATCAGCAGACCACGAGGACATGCACTGAAACTAGAGGGAGGAAGATTCAGGGGAAATTTGAGGAAGAATTACTTCACAGAAAGAGTAGTAGATAAGTGGAATAGCCTCCCAACAGAGGTGGTAGAGGCAAATACAGCAGTACAATTTAAACATGCTTGGGATAAGCATATTGATATCCTTACAAAAAAATAAGGATCAAATATGGTTTGAGGTAACATGTTTAAAAAAGGGGCAGACTAGATTGGCCAAGTGGTTCTTATCTGCCGTCAAATTCTATGTTTCTATGTTTCTATGTAACACACAGGGAGATTTGCTGAGCAATGCTAGATTGATTAGAACAATCAGCAAGATCGCTCAGCACACAACGATGTGTCAGCGTTGTGTGCTGAGCAATCTGTCAGGGCCAGTGTTCTCCGGTGAGAACACTGGATATTAATTGCCAGGTTAGATCGCTTAGTGTGTAAGCCGTGTGTAAGCCTCATAAGATTTGGGTGGGGTGTGTTGAAACTGAATTTGCAGTGTAAAAATAAAGCAGCCAATAGTTACACAGAAACAATATAACTCCCACATCGAACTCTCTCTCTCTCTCTCTGCACGTTACATTTGCAGTGGACATGGTTTTGCCCATTTTGAGAGCAAATTTGTCCTGCAATCAGAGATTTGGTAACTGACTCAGGACAGGGTTGCCATCTTCTACTCCTCTCCTCTACAGGGTCTCTGAGGAGGGGGCAGGGCTAAATTATGTCATTTTAGCCCTGCCCCTCCTGAAAATCCACAAATCATGATATTTAAACACAGAGTTGCGCTATTTAAATACCGGGACTCTGGGTGAATAAGTGGGTACCTCGGTATCCGGGAGGTTTGCCCAGCTTTCTGGGGGGCCGGGAGGGGGACCCAATTTACGGGACCCTCCAGGCCAATCCGGCAGGGTAGGCAACCCTGACTCAGGATAATTTAGAGCAGCGGTTCTCAAACTGTGGGTCCTGACCCCAAAGTGGGTCCTGACCACCTCAGCATGGGGTCACGACTATGTTGCTGACCATAAGGCAAATGTGTCTGTGGAAGGGGGACAGGGTATAACTCCTTAAGTAAACACCCACTGCTTCCCTCTTCCATCCCCCTGTCACCCTGTTCCATCCTCCCCATTACCCACTGCCTCCCTGTCACAATAGCGGTCACTTCACTTCACTGATCGCAAATGTGGCGGCCAATCAGTAGTAACTTGCTGGGGTCCAGTAATAATTTTTATTGTCTGATTGGGTCCCAGAGCAAAATAGTTTGAGCACCCCTGATTTAGAGGTATGAACTAATCCATATTTTATTGTGCATTTGTATTTGTTATGGAGAATTGTTTCTGTTTTTTCAATATTTTAGAACAATTTTAATAACAACCTTTGCTAAAGAGCTGGGCTAAGCTATGATGGATGATACTGGGGTGTGTGGCCAAATCTGGGAGGTGTGTTCATGCCCCCTCTGCTCTGGGCACCCGTGGGAGTGGCACACCCTTAAGAAAAGTAGAAATCTTAAGGATGTTAGATAATTATTCCTATTTGAAAATTGTCAAAAATATTTAATTAGGATTGCATTATTACTATTCCATACTGCATTCATCAATAACGCTTAAGGTGTCCATACACTAGTAAGATTTATCTTCAGATCTGGCTGGTTGGAACAAAAACATGGTTATGGATGAGTGACAGTTTGGCAGTTTTCCAGCATTTCCAAGCAAATGGTCAACTGTCATTTGCTCTCATCCATAACCATGTTTTTGTTCCAACCAGACAGATCTGCAGATAAATCTGCGTGTGTATGGCCACCTTTACAGTACATGAGGTATGTCATAGTATTGCCCTGTTCTTATTGGCCCTTATTCAGATCTGATCACAGTACAAATTTGCTCTCGAAATGGGCAAAACCATGTGCCCACAGGTGGGGCAGATGTAACATGAGAGTTAGATTTGTGTGAGTTATTTTGTTTCTGTGCAGGGTAAATACTGGCTGCATTATTTTTTCACTGCAATTTAGATTTCAGTTTCAACACATCCCACCCAAATTTAACTCTCTCTACACATGTTACATCTGCCCCACCTGCAGTGCAGATGGGTTTGCCCATTTTGAGAACAAATTTGTACTGATATCAGATCTGAATAAGGGACATGCACAATTCTGACTATCTTTCTATTCAATTTTGACTATAAAGTTAAAATCAGATCGAAATCAAATAAACATAGAACGGTTTCCAGTTGCATTAGATGCCGATTCGGCTGCATATCAGGCCTTGCAGCATCGAAATTGAATAGAAAGATAGACTGTGCATGGAAGACTATATAGTACTATAGTACTATATAGTATATACTGTAGTATACCATATATATACCTTATAGTAGTACATATCTGTACTATATAGTCAAAACTGAATGTGTTTTGCTTGATGTGCGATTCGTTTCCGATTCGATCCCGAGCAAATCGGGATCGAATAGCAAAGCAATCGCACCATGTACACCCCTTTGCTTGTGTTTAACCAATTCATATAGTAAATGCAAAGCTATGGTTTTTCCTGCCTGGATGGTCATTACCTCATCAAACTGACATAATCAGGAATTTAATTAGATTAGTTAAGAAAACCTGTTTGTTTCCACTGTGCTTTCATCAGCTGTTAATTAGACAAATGACTGTATAAAAAGCTGGAAATAGCTGTTGTTTCTACGGATGTACCATATGTTATTGTGAAGAGGCTCCGTAGCACAATTAACATACACACTACATCACTGTAACTTATTGTCATTTTACTTAAGTAGGAGAGTCCTTCATTTGCATTTTCGCTTTAAATTATGTAAACAATATTTAGCTTTGTTCCTCATTTAGGAATTTCTATTGCAGCTCGTTCAAAACCGGAATTCATAAAGTAATTTATTATTTATCTTGCATTATTACCATGCTAATTATATTATTGCACAATTACTTCAAGTGGAATTAGACACAATAAATAAAGCAAATTTACAATTTAAATATTTCTGAGTAGTACGTATTCATAGCATGCTCTAACACTGGTAGGAAAATTAAGTTGGGGGTTTATTCAGACAGCTGGGAGGTTCGCCAAAATATAGTGGCCCTCCCGATCCCCCCTGGAAAGGTGAACCCAATGATGGGATTTGCACTGAAACGCGTCACCATAGCCCTGCCCCCCCCCCCCCCCAGTATACAGTGCCTGTTTTCTTGACTCTGCAGGACAGAGGGCGGAGCCACGATCTGCAGTTTTATGGCCATGCCCCTGATCCACCCACCTAGGTGCGGTCCATGCCCATTATATTGCCCGACCAGGTGGCTACCTACCAGAGAAGGGAACAGTCAAGTCAGCAGGCATGGGTTTATTCATCATCCTGTATGGCACAAGCAGGTGTCTGCTTCTTTCTATTGGAAGGAGTTCCAGAGATCCAGTGGCCCTCTCTTGCAATGGACTCTGTGTACACATGCGCACTTACCCTGACTTGCAGTGTAAACTTTCAGTTTTAGCGTGGAAACAGCAAAAGTGTTAATAAAATGTGTGGACAGTTGCTTTTCGCAGCAACCACCATTTTAGCGACCACCACGCAACTTGGTTTTAGTTGGAAACGTAATTATCAGGTGGTAATCAGCCATTGATGATTAAGGGCCAGATGTATCAAGCTTCACAAAGTGATAAAATGGAGAGTGATAAACAGCCACATCAACTCCTACCTGCCATGTTACAGACTGGGTTTGAAAAATGATAGGTAGGAGCTGATTGGCTGATTGTTTATCACTCTCCATTTTATCACTTTGTGAAGCTTGATACATCTGGCCCTAATTGGCCTTTTAGAGAAACCAATAAATGTTTCAGTGACTAGCAAGTTCCTAAGCATTTCAAAGTTTTCCAGCTTGCGTATCAGTTATTGAAATTTATACTAAAAGTAAATAGTTTGGAAAGCAGAATATTGTCTGGTATTATTTTTGAGTTACCAATTCTCTTTAAAAAAACCTGCTTATTATTAGCAGATTGTTATACTCTTAAAGGCCCACTGTAAAAAAAAATAATAATAATATGAGCATTTGCAAATCAATTTACCAAAAACAGATCTATTGACCCAGTATAACGGACCCCCAGGTAAAATCTGCCACTGTCTCTGCCTAAAGTGATGCCAGATGCAGTCTGTGAGACTGCTCTGGCTTCAATGTGACTGGCAGTGACTTCCTATTGGAAGTCCGACCTGCCAGTCACTCAAGGCAGTCCCATTGGGAGGTGTTACCCGCCCCCCCCTCCGGGATGCCTCTCTGTGCGCAAATGCGTGGCAGCTCCCAAAATGGGTTCTGCGCATGCGCAGTACCGCGGATCATACTGCGCATACGCCAGACCCGGGAATCCAATTAAGCCTCCATGGGGATTCAGTATTAAATCCCGGCGGTCGGGATCCCACGTTCAGAATCCCGATGCTGGAATCCCGATCGCCAAAATCCCTACAAGGGGGGGACGTGGACGCAGCGGGGCCGGTGCCTCGCTACGCTCGGCACGCTAATTTATTCTCCCTCCTGGGGTGTCGTGGACACCCCCGGAGGGAGAAAGTGTCGGGATTTCGGTGATCGGGATTCCAGTGTCGGGATTCTGAATTTCGGGATCTCGACCGCCGGGATTTACACTCCATGGGCTGCTGCTAAGACAACCCATGGAGGCTTGGGCCAGCGCATGCGCAGTATGTATGAATTTACTGCGCATGTGCTGGCCCCATGCAGGGGACCAGCGCCCGGGATGGGGAGCGCGGCGGAAGCAGCGGCAGCCAGGGGGCGGGGCACATTGCGGCAGCCCCTCTCCTCGAAAAGGGTAAGAGCCGCCACTGGTCAACACATGAAATAAGTCAACATGGCTAAGGTCGTCAGGGTCGGAAGGTTGACACAAGCATTAGGTTGACAATGCCAAGGTCAAGAGTCAAAAGG
The DNA here is from genome assembly GCF_055691185.1 of Crinia signifera. NCBI lineage: Eukaryota > Metazoa > Chordata > Amphibia > Anura > Myobatrachidae > Crinia > Crinia signifera. Next base: position 299,104,105 of record NC_139219.1, read on the forward strand.
TCAACATGAGTATTTAATTTGTTTGTCACATGCCTCGGGCACTATTATGTTCTCCCTCCATGCCGTAGTGGATGGTAGGGTATAAAATACTGCCTGTCCGTAAAGTCGGCTAACAAAAGTGAAAACATTTTGTCTACCTTTTGACTGTCGACCATCCGACCCTGTCGACCTTAGCCATGTTGACCTGTTTCATGTGTCCACTTATGCCCTGTTGACCTTTAGTAGTCAATCTAATATATGTCTATCTTCATAGTGATGACATAGCAACCGAATCCCCTTTACAAAATGTTATTTACATGAAAACATTTGGGGTTTTGGTTTTTTTTTTTCTAGAACTATTGGCAAAGTATAAGTCTTTGAAAAATTCAGTTTACAGATGGAGCGGGATTCATCTTTGCAGGGGATGGCGATGGCATCGCCATCGCCATTCCCTGCTCCCGCGCCATCTGTGTGTCGGAAGGGGACGCGCACGCACCTCGGTGCTGCCCTCGGTCGCCCGGTGCCCACACCGGGCGACCGCACCCCCCCACAGCCTCCTCAGGTCCCCCCAGCCCCCCTCGAGCGGGAGGCGGACAGTATTGCGTCCGCCTCGCCGCCCGGCCGCCCGGATACTGAGACGCGCGTGCGTCAGATGGAGCGCCGTGTTGCTAGCGGATCGCAAGCAGCATGCTGCTGGCGATTCGCCAGCAAGCATAAGGCCCGCTCCATCTGTAAGTAGTGAAACGCATCAGTGGTGCCAACTCCATCAGCCTCTCTTTATTGTGTGGTTACGTTATTAAATTTTGGACCAAGGATTGTCCCGAACCAGAGTGCTTAAATGGACCCACCAGCTGTTTCCTTTCTGGGCTCAAGAACTCCCTCTGGATTAAAGACTCTCCACTCCAGGAACTCCCTGCTCTAATCAGGCTAATTACAAGTGAGATCTACAGACAAGGTAGAATGGTCACCATTGGAACGGGACTGCACCATAATACATAATGCGGTACTTATGTATTATCTGGGCTCCCATGTTAAATGCACCCCATTTTTTCATACCCCTACTCTCCAACTACGCATGGAGTTGATTTTATATAGTGTGGCGAGCGCAGCGAGCCACCGTGCCTGAAGCGTGGCGAGGGGACGTGGTCTCATAAGAAAAACGGGAGCCCAGATATTACATAAGTACCCATAATGCAGAGTTGAATATACAGTACATTCGGTGGTGATTCGTATCCTGCAGGCTTGCTTGGCATGGTCATGCAATGCTGATGTGTACGCCTCTAGTTACACCTACACAACTGAAGAAGCAGAACTAGGTTATAATAGGACACTCACATAAACAAAGTTCAGTGATGGCATCTGGACCCACCTGTGGGCTATGAAGATTGTGGCATAACGTAAATACACCTTTTTGGAGGTAAGTATATTGATTATAGTGTAGGTACAAGTGCCCCGATGATGAAGACTCATAATTAAACAGATGTTCATATAGGGGAAAATGCAATGAAAATAAATAAATCTTTTCATGCACGTGATGTAGAGACACATACCGTGTTCCCCCGATAATAAGACACTGTTTTATTTATTTATTTATTTTGGTAGAAAAAACACCATAGGGCTTATTTTCAGGGTAGGACTTATTTTAGCCCCTCAGTCCTGCTTTTATCGACATCATGCCACTCAGTCCTGCTTTTATCAACATCATGGGCCTCATTCCCGCTTTTACCATATCCACATCATGCCCCTCAGTCCTGCCCCTCACATTATACTTTCAGCACAATTGCCGCTTTTCGGTCCCTGTTTTTCAGCCTTTCCGCCACTGCCGCTCAGTCACTCCGCTCCCACTCGTGTGCAGTATAGACAACGCTCAGTCTTGAATTGTACGCGGTGACATCACATGCGATATGCAATTCTGGGACCGCTGATACCCAGCAGAGGCTTCAGCTGTACCAGGGCTGCTACCGTAGCAGCAGCATCCATTTCATGCAGGGTGGAGCTGGAAGCATTAGTTTAGCGCAGAGACTCGGGGAAAATGGGGATTTAGCTCAGGCTTATATTCGGGGTAGGGCTTATTTTGGACCGTTGTCCAGAAATAAGGGTAGGGCTCATTATAGGGGTAGGTCTTATTATCGGGGAAACACTGTAGGTATGGAGTGACAATTTTCATCCAATTTTGCACAATACAGGCACAAAATAAGAATTCCTTAAAGCTTTTAATAACAAACAGAATTGTTGTGATCAGTGTCAGACTGGCCACATGGCACTTTTGTCAAATGCCAAAAGGGGTGATGCACTGATGAGCTGGTCTGGCCACACGGCACCCAAAAAGATTGACTGGCCTTCCAGCAATCTGCTTTGCCACCCTGCATACAGAGAGTTTGTTGGTGTGCCGTGAGGCCAGACCCCTGTGACTTGGGGCCCAGTACACTGATATCTGAGGCCCCCAACCCTACCCCACTTGAGCAGCAATTTTTTATTACATTGCACAATAAATGTGTTTTTCTTTTTATTACAAAAAAAAGATAATTAATATTCATTAAGCAATGTAATAGGGAAGAGCAGATTGGAGGGTGCAGCATTGTGCGGTTCGGTGCCTTGAGTGGTGACACTAAATTCATTAGTATGGGTAGCAGGACAGGTGACCAGGTCCATGTGGTTTACCAGATCGGGGTTAGAGTAATTTCCCTTCAAGGAATCCAGGCGGGTGGCAGGTGGCTGGCCGACTGGTGCATTTCTAAACCATTTCTAGGAGATGATTACAGACCCTGAGACCTTAAGAACCTTGGGTCCCGGTACAGGTGTCCCCTTTGACCTTCCATGTCACCATCCATGACTCACAGCACGCCAGCTTGTGATGTGGCCACGCCCCCTTATCAGGAACAAGTAGTACTAAGCCTCCTTTATTACATAATAACAACCTATAATATTCTGCTACTGTATATTAAAATTAGATTATGATATCAAGATGCTTTTCTGTTCTTGCCATAGACGTAAAAATGAGCAAATGCCAACCACACAATAAGTTCCATAAGTGTTCCTCTCTAAACATTCCCCACAGAATAATATATTGACCACTGTCAGCTCTATTAACCCCTTCTATGGTATGCCCAGAAATTTCTCTGCCTGAGCTGCTCTGTAGGAGCGGGCTCTTCTTAGATATTTTGGGCATGCCACTGTAAAGAAAGGGTGCACCAGTGGTGCCTCCAGCGGTGAACCACTTGTGCTTCCCCAGTCGCTGATCCCCCCATTGCTGATCCTCCCCATCACCGCCTCCATTGCTAATCCTGCTCATCGCCACTCGGGGAGGATCAGAGCCGCTTGCGCAGGTTCGGCCGTGCTCGGCCATTCGTGTGTTCGGGCATCCAAACACAGGAATGAAGAGACAACTGGTTGAGCGCCCGAACACCAGAGCACTCCCTAGCCCCAAGCAACCCGTATTTCTCCAAGCGCCCGCAAAAAGCCGAAGCCGGCAGTAGCAGACCCAGGAGAGCAGGGACTGCTGCAGAAGGCAACGGATGCCCCTTCTGTGGTGAGTATTTCTGGGGCAGGACAAACCTTCTCTGGTTAGTTTGTCCTGCCCCAGGAAAACCCACCACTGAGGGGCTTAATAGCGTAGAAAGTCCATATAATGTGAATTTAAAAATGTTGCGTGGAATGGCAAAGAAAACTTAGAACTCAAAGGTTGGATCGACTACACTAATTTTTCTTTTTCATAGAGGTAGTTAATTCTACATATTAGATTTTGCTTCTGTGGGAGTTACCATGAAGCCAGATGTTGCTGCTTATGGTCCACTAGGGGTCCCTGTGCTTTGTGTTGAACATTTCCAGCTTTATTTTCCCTACAGGTTTAAGTAAGTCTAGAGAAATATTTGATTTTATTTGAACAGTACAAATGCATGCTGGGCATGCTTGTGCAATCATGTAGAAAATGTGACTATTTATATGAGGCAGACATATAGCATACCTCTTCTGTCATTACATGAAAACAAAATCATCCAGTGTTTGTGTATAATCAGTCTACTGTCTGTGGCACGGTGTTTACTTGGAAATCCTTTACAAAATGTCTGATAAGACTGCAACGTTAAAGACATTCTTCATTGCAGCTAAATATACAGTACAGTAAAATATATTTTTATTCAAAACAGATTTATTGATTTTTTTTACAAAACGTCTACAAAAGACAGCTAGCTAAATCAATATTAAACTTTATTTTCATTTGTAGTTTACTGCTGTTGGGGAAATATACAGTACATGTAGATATATGTACACAATAAGATTAAATGATGTAGGTCTGTTAGGTATGGATCATTACAGGTTATAAGGTCCACAGAGTTCGTCCACTATCAGTCTACAGGCAATCTGTTGACAAAAGCAAATGGCTGACATAGAAATGGTCAACACAGGAAAGGGTCAATGTGAGTTTTTTTTTTTTTGGGGGGGGGTGGTATCTATGTGCAAATCTGTCGACATGGACACCATATAAGTATTCTGCCTACACTCGCATGGCTCGGTGCACTAGCCATGCTTCCGGCTTGGGAGGGGATTCTGATTGGCTCGCTAAGCAGCAAAAATTTGCTGCATAGCGAGCCTTCTAATACCACCCGCCGGGCGTGCAAATGCCCACCCCGCACATCCCCACAGCTTTGCGAATGGATGTTTTGCACAAACAGCCATTCACAGGGTTGTGTAATGGGGCAAAATCTTTTTCATGGTCGCCAACCATTGTTTTTTTCCCTGCGCGCAAATCTAAGTCACTCTGGGCTTACTTAGACTTGTGGCGTCTGGACTGAGAAGTTAGCAGGCGGCTTACTTCCTGTGATGTCTGCCCCCCGCCCCCAGCAGGTAGTTGCCTGCTTGTCTTAGCATGGGGACGCCCAGCCCGCATTTGTATACTGGAAGGCAGTTCAACTCGGCAGGCATATTTAAATACTTGCCAGTTGTGACGCCAGGCAGTCTGTTGGAAATTGCAGTTTAAAATAGATCTATATTTCTTGCTATTTTCAGAGTACAAATCACAGAGCGAGACTACAACTCCCAGCAGCTCCCTGAGTACTAAGCGATGCACATCCAAGCTAAAATAGTATCTAAACTGTACTAGAAATTTGGTTGTCATGGGTTTTTACTGGTGACGAGCTATCACCATACAGTAAATAACAGCAAGAGGTGAAATATCATATATTTGGTGTTAAAATGCAGAAGTGAGATGAGTGATGATTCTATTACTAAAATAATAATTGATTTTTTATTTTATATAATAAATGTGAGAATTTTTAGCAGATATTTTGCCCATCTCTCACAGACACCCTCTTAGGGTTAATAACACATTGATTTTGTTGAAAAATTCACTGATTAAAAACAACTGCTTCAGGGGCCCTCTGGAATTAGGGGCCCTGAAGCTTTCATTAGTTTCCCAGTAGATCTGGTCTGGGTCATTTGTACTGAAAGTATTGAAAAAAATCAATGCTTGTATAAATGTACTGATAGCGCTACATCATACCTCCCAACTTCTCTGAATACGGAAAATTCCGGGGTGTGGCCTAATTAAAGGGGCGTGGTCTATACTCGCAGCTCACCCGTGAGGCCACGCCCCCATTTCGACGCTATGGGGGCATGACCCAGAGGCTCTGTGAGCCTCTAGCCATGCCCCAAGCCCCCTGGGTGCGGGAATAGCCGCTGTGCGCATGCTCAGCAGCCGACAGGGGGGACTCCCAACAGCCCGAAAACCGGGACATTCCTGTGGTTTTCAGGACTGTTGGGAGGTATGCTACATGGAACTTTTATGTCTGCTGAATTTCTAATGGTATCTGTATGGTTTTAAATAAAATTTGTCCACTGTTATTTTATACCAATGAATGATCAATTTATACGGGTGTTACAGAGTAGATAACAGAAATGCAGGTTTATATATATTCAGTCTAATTCTGCCTCCATACAGTTAAGAGTTTTTTTTTTAATTTGTGATCACTGGAAAACACAAGTACCTTAAATCACATAAGAGGCCGGGACCAGTATTTTATAAGCCCTGTTCAGGGTTAATATGTATGAAATTAACATTTGTCAAATGGAATAAGGCACAGAACTCTCCGTGGGTTTAATTAGATCCTCTTTGAAGTAAATTTGTAAGTGTGACATTAAACAACCAATGCCAGGACATTATCAGGAAGCCGATAGGAGCCTCTTGAGCTGGCATGATCAGGAGATAGACGGTGAAATCAAATAGGATGAGAGATGCAGTAAGTGAGAGTTTTGGTAAGAAATATCTAGTTTTTTTTTTAAGCAGCAATCATTTACACTGCAAAATCAAACTGGTTTTGCAGTGTAAATGATTGCTGCTTAAAAAAAACTGGAGGTTTTTGCCTCGTGGATCCGGGTCAGCGTCAATGTAAAAGGGGTAGCTGAAAAAAAAAAACCACAGGTCCATTTCCCTGCGAATCCTACCCTGACCAGGGTGGAACATGTGGAGGGCCCAGGTGAGGGGCATTGTAAACGGATATGCCCGGGCATCAGACCTGGCTCCCATTTACAGCAATGGGGGAGCCCAACCTCCTGGCCGCAACATCCTGCGATCAGTATGGAGGTTGGGCTCCCCCATTGCCTCCGTTGCTGTCTGCTGTACTGTGCAGCATTGGAGGCAGGGAGGAGGTGAATGGATGCCTGTGTGCGGCATCCATTCACCTCGCGGATGCGGGGGCTAGCGGTGCACGGAGCTTACCTTGGTGCTGGGCCGGTGGTTCCGGCAGGGCATTTGGCAGTCCCGGCTCTTGGAGATGATGTCATCGACAAGCATTGCCCCCGTTTACACTGCAGGTTGGCACCACAGTGTAAACGGGAAAAATCCTGGATCCGACCTGGTTTGGAACCGTGTTCCAAATACCGGGTCTGATCCGGGATTTTGATGTAAAAGGGGTATTAGAAAGTCACACTCAAAACAGCTCTATAAAGTCGGATACAAATAGAACATTTTTTTTTTTTTTTTTGGGGGGGGGGGGGGGGGGAGAGGATACGTTTTTTCCAGTAATGATTTAAATCTAGAACAAGTGTACAACTACAGTACAACAAATAAAATAAAAATTTAATTTCTAATTAATGCATCTTATTTACAATTGATAATTCACATTAGGATGTGAATCAGATGCACAAGCAGATTCTTCTGATTAAAATGATATGCAGCATCATGCCTATACTCTGCATATATTTGGAATGCAAATACAGTCACAATTACACATAGACTATAGGCATGCTGCATATCATGGTATGTGATTCTATAATGTCAACCATTACCATGTGTCAACATTTTTTCTATGTCAACCATGTGTATGTTGACCATATGGTGTCGAACTATTGACTTTCAACCTAGAAACTGCCGAAGTATCAATCGGATTCCTCTGCCATTAACTCCTTTTTCTGCTCTTAGCATCTTCCTTTTCCACCCTCCTTCACTACCCATGACTTTTACTCATTCTACAACTTTCCAAAACTTTTTACAATGACTTCCCGTTCAGATAAAGTTGCTGCTCAGCATATGTAGTAAGCTGTGAGTGGTGTTTCGATGAGCCTTTGATGCAAATTAAAATTCTAAATTTTAAGTAAACAACACAACACCGAATGGCTCAGCGGAATAATTGTTGCTTATTTTCTTGACAAATAGTTATAAAAACAGAAAAACATACATATGATCCCTCTATTTGTCATATTTTCACATCCGTCTCATAAATAATCACTTTCATAAATATAAGTTATCAGGCATTAGCAAATTAGTGCGTGCCATCTGTGAAAGATTACAGGGGGTAGCAACTTCAAGATTCAATTTTCTATTTTAAGGATAAAATCTGCCACCCAGTGTTAAAAAAGTACTGAAGGCACAAAACAGAGCTCTGTAATTCCATAGTTAAGGGGTGAAAAAACAACGGTCTGCATTTTTTTTAGTAGACGAAAAAACTGACTGACATTTGTTATCAAGATGTCATTGCCACTGTTACCTTTCATGTTATATCCAAGGGGATACTGGTGTTTTGAAAGAATAATATTTTAATGATGTGGGTTTCGTCAGGCGTTTTATTAGTGCAGACTGAAGAGGGTTCATTGAAGAATAATATTTTTCTTTCATTCATGTCTTCCCAAATTTGAAGCATAAGTTGCACTCAGGATGACCAGAACCTTGACTTTGTGAATACCATTTGTAAAAGGAATTCAGAGTAAAATTGTTTTCCTGTCTGTTAGTGATATTATGGAAACACCAATTTTAAGAATTTCAAAAAGTTTTTTTTTAAGTATTATTTACACTGGGAAATAGTTAAAAAAAAATAGACAGTTATGCTGTTGATAGTCAAAATGTCCACATCGCATTGCCAACAGGAGATTGTAGGTGTGGTACTAACAAAAGTACACTTCTGCTTACCATTGGTGCAGCTGTACACTACTTCCCTTGTCTTTTTGCATGACCCACTAAATTGGTAACAAGCTAGGTAAATCTAACATAATGGCTTAATCAAAGAATAAGGGTTTTAGTTCACATACTGTATGTAATGAAGTTGTGGTTATCAAAAAGTTGCAAAATCAGCTACATTGTACTCATGAACCATTACAAATCAGAGAGATTGGGTCTCTCCAGGACAAGACCAATTTCAGGCTTGTAAAATATTCCTTGCTGCTTCGGTTTATTTGGGAATTGAGAAATGATTATGATTTTTTTTCAACTATACAGGAAGAACTTAATTCTAAGGATTATTAGCAAATATATTGCAAAACATATATTTTTAATTAAGGGGAAAAAGGCAACCAGTATGATTATTTCTGTAGTTATAGTTATGCAATTGATCAAACCACAGAAATAAAATCCAAATTTTTTTTTTTTAACAAAATATAGGGATACAAACATGTAATTTTAGAAATTAGGATAAAATGTATACATGTAATTAAAAACTTTTTTTTCTTTAAGTTCACTGCAGGAAATAATTCAGCAAAGGCAGGGTGGGCAGTGTATGACAATTACTTTGTGTGTGTGTGTTATACCCAAACAGAATGCATCTATGTCACATAGATTGCATGACATTGTCCTATGCATGCCAAAAATAGGCTCAGATGAGCTTGAGAAATATTTTAATATGTTTGTTTTGGCATTTTTTTTTCCATTGTCATGTATTTATTAATTTATTATTATTTTTCTTTTACATGCTTGGGAGGTGATCCAATGAGTTACCTTTGTAGTATATCAATGCTGTGCAAATTGTAAAGATTTTTTTTTCTTTACGTTCTATTGTACATAACTTTTGTAGTATGTGTTGCAGTTTATGTTGTGATTTTTCTTAAACAGCTTGAAGAAAATTAGATTTTTTACATACATTTTATTTGCTAATATAAACTACAAAGTAGTATTAACAAGATTTTAAACTTAGAACCTATCTACAGTAGATCACTCTTCAGTGTAGATTTGTAGGAAACATGGGGTAAAATTTAATAGAATAAGAGATTCAGAAAGTGAGAGATTTGGAAAGATATCTCCAGTTTTTTTAAAGTGGCAACCATTTACACTGCAAAACCAGTTTGATTTTGAAGTGTAAATGATTAGCGCTTTAAAAAACCTGGAAATTTCTTACCAAATCTCTCACTTTCTGATTCTCTTATCCTATTACATTTCCCCCAGGGATGCAGTTACCATCCCGGCGGTCGGGATCCCGGCGTTCAGAATCCCGACGCCGGAATCCCGACCGCCGAAATGCCAACACTTTCTCCCTCCGTGGGTGTCCACGACACCCCTGGAGGGAGAATAAATTAGTGTGCCGAGTGTAGCGAGGCACCGGGCCCGCTGCGTGGCGAGCGCAGCGAGCCCGCAAGGGGGGGCGATCCACGTCCCCCCCTTGTCGGCATTTCGGCTGTCGGGATTCCGGCGTCGGGATTCTGAACGCCGGGATCCCGACCGCCGGGATTCAATACTGAATCCTTCCCCCATACTGTTTAATACCTGTGATACAATCTTTTGGGGAAAAGTAACAGTACAGTGTTCTCAAATCAATTTATTTGGTGCTCTTTGTAGATAAGTTGACAACTACTGGATGAAATTGCCGTACTTTGATTTTCAAACAAGAGTAGAACATTTCTTAAATTTACAATTTAATATTAAATTAATATGACATTAATATGACAGGGGACAATATTATTAGTAAATTATTTAGCAGAGGAAATGTTTTGCTTATATTAATGAACTAAGGATGGAAGCACATGTATGCTGGCAGTTACAGTGGGCAATATATTTGGTGCCTCCATCATTATTTTATTAATTTATTAAAATGGCCCTTGATAATTAGAAAATATATTTTGGGAAAAATATGCAAAAAACTAAAAGAGGATAATAGGGTGTATATTACCTAAAGTCAATTTTGTAAAGTTTAACTTTATGGAAATCAATCTAAATTGATATTGTGTTTCAAGAGCTAAAACCCATTTGCTAACAAAAATGTATATAAAACATTGAATCTACCCAAGTTTTAGTTGAAGTACATAGATTTTTTTTTATCACGATTGCATAGTAGGTATGGTTGAAACAATTTTGTATTGCACCACTGGAGCTTTCCATCTCAATAATGACTGTTCCCCACATATTAAAGCCAAATGAGGGTACCTTCCCCCTTGTATCCACATACTTATCTTACATATAAAAGCCAAGGAGTCCCAGAAATTGAGATTGGTGTCTGAAGTACTGGTGCCTTCCAATAGCTTGAAGAGTTCCATGGCCATATAGTTGAAGTACAGACATTGGACAGGCACTGTACTTTTTTGTGGACAGGGTAGACCCCCTCTTTCTCACCACCACCACCTGACTGCTACAGTCAGATTTCTTTTGTTGGAGGAAACGTCTTTTGGTGGAGCAGAAACTGCTTATTAATTATATGCTTGTTTTACAAATGTATTCTATCGCCATGGGATTTTACGTGTTCTAGAAATCAACATTAGTAAATATAATATAAGTTATAGCACAAACTCATTGATGAACACTGATACAAGTTTAACCCTACTTAATGCATGGTAAAACAAGACCATCACCATAATTAAGTGCACAAACTCAGCACTAGGATTTAATAGGATGAATTTTCATTATAATAATTTTTTCAAATAATGTATTTGTCTTTTATTGAATTTGATTGCCAGGTGCAGTTGCTAGGGAGTTATTCACGCAGCAGTGAAAAACCTGTAAGGGATGGGGTCAAGGGGGAGGTGGAAATGGGGGAACTGGATTAGGTCACTGACTTCATCCCTGGAAACTGAGTAGAATAAAGTCAGAGTTGATCAAATGGATGTGGACGATGGGTACAGCCAGGCTGGGAAAGAAGGCTATAGATTGTTAAGAGTCTGGTGGAATTTGGTGCTGTGATCTATGGATTTAATCTCTGGTGGTCAAGTTAAGGGCAGAGAGTGATGAGTGGAGAAGAATTACGGGATGCAGAGAAGATAGTTGAATGTGGCAAATTAATGACACATGTTGAAGGACTGGAAAAAGTCCTTCAACACCCATCCTTGCAGTATTGTAGGCCCCCAGGAAAGAAAACCACAGGAGAAGTGGTGTCTGCAGTGGAATTCCAGCATTCGGTGATGGCTAAGAGATTCAGGGAGTTGGAGATGAAGAGGTCATAGGTGGGGACCAGATAATTACAGACAGACCTGGCATTCCAGAGGGGGCAGGAGAGAGAGGCACCAATTTAATGGGATGGATTATGAGAGAGTCCATGAGGGTCTAACTAAGTCTCAGGTACACGAACATTATTTCTGTACTAAGTCTGTGGGTTATAGTTACCCCATCTACCATCTCCTTTTCCACGCAAGGGTACACAAATGTGCAGAAATGTCAGATGAAGGCATGGTGTACAAATTATTTGTTGTAAAAAATTTTTTTTTTTTGTTCAACTAAAGATAGAGTATGGACGTAAGCACAACTCTGCATTAGCACAATTACCTATTACCATCAAATATATATGATTTATTTCCATGTTTTCTCTCTTAGGTATACATGTCTCTAACAAGTTATTGATCTATTTCAATATTTTATTAGTGAGGTTGGGTACACAACAGCTTATGGATCAGAGTGACATATCGTAAACATTGATTTGTACCTACAATTGCGAGTTCCTGCCCACCGACATCAGGGTCATCCCATCTGCTGTTCTCCAAATAAGATGCCCCGGCGGCCAACATCATGCAGCTGATGATCGACATAGGCTACAGTATATCGTTCTATGCATTCGGGCAACCAACTTAAACCCAACCCATTATAAAAGCTGCTGACAGCATTGCTGGATGCAACACCATGAAGTCTCACCAATATACCAAAAAAATTGAATTATTTGAAGTAAAAAGATGGATCCTTTGTTTATATTGAAAACTCTATACAAGGGCTTAATATATATAATACATGCAGATTTTTTGCATATGTTTCTCATTGCTGACACAAAGCTAATTTTAGGCCTGATTCAGCATGGAAAGAGGGGTGCCGAAAGAGGGGAGGAAGGGGTGCTTATTGCCTGGGCCCAGTTCTAATCAAGGGGCCCCTGTTACCTGGCAGCAGTAGTAGCTCTTTTCAACTCAGCACATGGTGATGTATGCTAGGCTGCAGTGTGGCCAGGGAGGTGCTTAAAGTACTATTTTATTATATTTTATTCTGAGGATGCATGGCCACACCTCCCACAATTAGGCCATGCCCCTGAAAAGTACCTGGGCCTGGTCAGGATCTCTTCTGCCCTGCATATGCTAAGCTAATTGCAGCAGCTTAGCGTATATGATCCTTAGCAATGCAGGAGAAGATGCATACCACAATCTGCCTGCACACCACCCCATGCCTGCATAGCACCCACCGCCTGTATAGCACACCCTGCCTGCCTGCATACCACCCCCTGCTGACATACCACCTTCTGCTGGCATATCAACACCTGCCTGTATACCACCTCCTGCTTGCCTACCAACACCTACCTGCATTTGCATCATATCGCAGCTCTAAAGGAACACGTTCCTCTGTGACTGCAGCCTGAGTACGTCTGACCTTCCAGTCGCAGGGGGCATTGCAAAGCCAAATAAACTGTGTTCTTAATGCATGTGCTTGGACTCACTACCCCCAGAAAACTGGGGTAAACCCCAACCAACCCCACCCCTATCCCTTCCTGAGAATGACTCTGCTGGTCAATCAGGCAAAGGCATTTGCATTACAGCAACGCAGTTACAGGACCCATCCTACACATATGCAGAACAGGTCCTGTACTCTCCCAGTTTCCTCACCATCGAGAATCTGCGCAGGGGATTACATAATCAAATTAGGGGCTTTATACATATTTTTAAGATGACTATTCAGTTATATATTTTTTGCTCAAATATTTTGGAGTTGGAAAGAGAGTTATTTATTGAAAAGAAAGATATTTGCAAAAACAATATACTGTATTTCTGCATATAAGATACACCCTAAAAGTTATGCACTCTGCATAGACAACAAGGCGGGTATTTTGTAACGATTGCAAATAATTGCAAAAACATATTTTTTGTTTTAATTGGGAAAAACAAACAAGTTCAGTTATTTGGGAAACATTGCGTCTTCATCCAGATTTTTTTTTAATTCTTGAATTTATTGTCGGTTTTGTGTTGGAATGGAAGATTTAAAAGTTACTCTTTTTATGCGGTGTAAAATGTGATTGATATTTATAGAAGAAATTCAATTACAGTCCACGTTTAATACTGTGGGAAGTTAATGAAACTGTTTTTGAAAAAAAGAGGACTCACTCAGAATAAATTAGACCTGACAGACTGGTTAACAAAATAATTGATTTTGAAATACACTGACAAATTATTAATTGTAGAAGTTTAATAATGAATGACATTGTCTTAAATTTAAAGAGTCATTTGTGCTGACCAACATATACCCTTAAAAGGCATTTGAACGCCATTTATTTTATTTCATGATTGGCGTTTGTCCAATGCAATTTTCAAACAAAGAAATTGATGCAACAAAATGTTAATAACTTTAATCAAGTTAAACTCTTCAAACATGGCATCGTTATCATTGGGTCTATTGCAAACTTGATCACTGGGATGATAATTTTTGGAGCCCTGTGGTCAGATAGCCGCTGCCCCACCAGACTAAAATCCTGCCCTGTGCAAGCCTGCAAATTGTTTAACATATCTATACAAACATTACAAGTTTATTATTTTTTAAATGATTAAAGATCATGTTCGAGTTGTCCGTTCAACGACGTTTGACTCTGAGCCAGTTTGTGAATCAGCTTAAGCATGTTTAAGCTTAATCTGATACATTTTTAACTTTCTTTGACAACATGAAAAAAAGTGTAAGACGATAAAAACACTTAACAAAGATTATTTTATTGCAAGTGGCAAAGTCTAACCGTGAAGAGGAATCTCAAAAACAAATAATAATAATAATAATAATAATACTTTTATTTATATAGAGCTCTTTCTCCAATAGGACTCAAGGCACTTAACAGATAGAATGAATGTAATACAGTACAGGAACAATGAAGTACAGAACAGCTTTTCATAAAGTATACTTAAGGAATTTTGGAAATGCTTAAATAAACAGGAAAATCTTGAGTCTGTTTTTGAAGGATTCTAGAGTGGGGGTCTCTCGGACTGTGCGGAGAAGTAAGTTCCATAGAGTTGGAGCCTCAAATTGCAAATCTCAAAGGCATAAGGGAAACTTTGAATGTGGGGCACAAATTTCAAACTGCAAGTTCCAATCTGGGTTTTTATACTGTAGGTGTTTGAGACCTTTAAACGGATTTAAACTTGATCTACGATTGAACCACTTTGAAATGTATCAGTATCTCTGCTCGTTTCAATGCATGCAGGAATAGGTACACAAATAAAAAAAACAATAATCTGGCAAAAGGTGCTTTGGTGCATGCTCACTGTGATAGCGGCACATGCACAGATTGCTGGTATTTGCTCCGTCGCAGGCGCTATGTTTTTCTACATAGGATCACAGCCGAGGACAGAAATACACCTTGAATAGGTCCATGACAGGCCTGCATATTTGCTGCTACTCCCAAGTTAACTCCCCCAAATGGTAACTTCCTGTCAATCCCTCTGCAAATAAAATGTTAATGCAAGTGCGATTGCAAAGATACCTTGGCGCATGCACATAGAAATTGTGGCACATATGCAATCTGCTGATTGTCACTTTATTGCGAAAACATTGGTATTGACTACGAACATGAATTTGGGTTTCTGTGCCAGAATCTACTATGCATGAGCATATCTCTAGGAAAACAGTGCATGTGCTGTGATTTCTGTGCCCGCCGACAGAGAGGTACTGTAAGTACAGTCTATGGGTGCATTCTGTGCGTTGTAGGGGCTCTTGCACCCAATATAAAGTATCCCCATGTTTGTAGGAATCTACAGTTGTCAAACTCAATTTGTGTTGTCACCTAGCAATAGGTTGTAAAGGAAAAAGGGGATATATATACCGAAGTATAGTACAGGCGTTTTCATGCAGGGTATTACTAAGCAGCCACTTAGAATGGGATTGTTAATTCCAAAAATAGAACAATGATTAAAAAAAACAGAAAAGTTGTGTCAATAAAAAATCATTTTAATCAATAAAACATACAATTTCATTAAATTTGCCAGATCTTATATTAAAAGTGCACTGCACCAATTCAAATAGCCCAGGGCTGGTTATTCTTTGGAAGGGCCGTCCTTTTTATTTAATTTTAAACCTTTCTTTTACTCTTATACATAGAAGCACTGCACAGATCTCAATGTTCCATACAGGCTTCTGCAAACTCGATTGGAAAAGGGTGGGCTATTTGCCATTCGTATTTTGAGCTGAGTTAGGAGCCGACTTTGCTGATATGAATGTAAATATAAGTGTTGTGCTTTAACCTATAGAAAGGCATGCTGAGCTTGGCCGATGGCCTATTGATTCGTACGCATTTGTAAATGAGCAAAATCTGAAAAATTTTGGTTTGCTAAATATTCCGGTGTGGGATTCCCTATCTGAACTTAGAAGTATTCGGATGCCAACTACATCCCATAAGGATGTCCAATAAATGAGTGGGAAAACACCTGTCTGCAGCCAGTCAAATATGTTATTCAAATTTTTACATAATTACTGTAAAGGATTTTCCCGATGACTATAGATCACTTTGGTGACAGTAATAACGTTCTTATACCTTTTTTTGCTATTTTGCAAGGACTACTGCTACAGAGGCTGAGTATCACTAGTGGTAACCACCGCTATCATATACGTATACAGATGGAGCCAAGCTTATCCGTTGTGCCAGTGAGCCGAGACAAGGGTTTTCTATGCAACAGTATTTTCGGAAAAAAGTGTCTATCTAACATACTGAACGGTACAGTAATGTAGTTACTTGCTCTACAATGCATTGACATGGACACTTAATTCACACGCAATACGGCCTCTGTCGCTATAGCTTTGCATTAGCGCAGTAGTGATTTTAAAAAGTGACATCTGGTGGATGATCGCTAGTATCATCTGTACCATCTGTATTTATTTAACAATGCCTCCAGTCCAAATATGCCAATTCAGGAGACAGTGGTGACTAATATTGGGTGTTCATCATTTAAAATTTAAATAATCAATAAGGTGCTCATGAGTTAAAACATACTGACCATTTAAAAATGGCCCTTCCACGCACAATAAGACTCTCCGCTAGCCTCCAAACTTTCAAGCGTTCCCTGAAAACTCACCTCTTCAGGCAAGCCTATCATATTTAAGTACCACGAGGCACTTATGTATTATATGGCTTCCTCTATGGACCTGCAATTTGGTGGGACTGCTATGCTATTACTGGTCCCTGTCCTTGTGTTTTCCTCCTATATCCCTATAGATTGTAAGCTTGCAGCAGGGCCCTCCTACCTTCAAGGCTGTCTGTTGTTACCCAGTTTGTTCTATCACTGTCTACAATTGTAAAGTGCAGCGGAATGTGCTGCGCTATATAAGAAACTGTAAATAAATACATTGTAGTAGCAGTAGTAGTAGTAGTAATAAAAGTAGTAGTAGTAGGATTATTAATACTACTACTACTACTACTACTACTACTACTACTACTACTAATAATAATAATAATAATAATAATAATAATAATAATAATAATTATAATAATAATAATAAATAAATAAATAATGATACTGTACTGGAAGCCAGAGACTGATCTTCCAGGGCAGTGCCCATGAGTGACCTGACAATGATTGGATCCCTTCTGCCTGACAATGCGGGAAGCCTCGTCTTACTACTGCCAGCTGGTATTGCCATCCATGGAGATGGGCATCACTCAGATCCCCTGCAAATGTTTTTTTTTTTTTTTTATAATCTGATAAAGATTTTTCTATGACCGGTTTGATAATTAGGACCCTGGGAGTTAAATAGTGGAAGAAAAGCAGATTACTCATGTTTGGCTCCTGATGCAGGAAGATTGTGGTGAAGTACATACATCTGTCATAGCAATAATTGATTTGGGGAAAGAAGCTTCCTTTTAAGAGATTTGTTTTATATGCAGCTGCATTGGACAGAATATTCTAACACAGGAATTCTGACAAGTGTAAGAAACATATCACAGCCTCCTCCGAGCTGCATATTATATAGTACAGCACACATACTTGCACACACTCGTGTCTTACACACCATACACTGTAGGGCAAAGACGAGGGATTTAGAATATAGAATCATTAAATTATTTACAAGCAAAATTATTATCAGGTTGAAAGCGCATACCTCCCAACTTTTCAAATTGTAGAGTTGGGACTCCTGCCCACGGTCTGTTACGCATGCTTCTGAATGGAAGCGTGGTCTTGCAAACGGGATGTGGCTTCACAGCAATGCCATGATCATTAGCCCCTGTTATTCATCACTTTATGAGCTGCTGGCCATGCCACTAGTCCCTCGGTCTCCTTGTCCCATTCCTCTAGCACAGTGGTTCCCAACCTGGGGTACGCTGCAGACCAGTTGGGGATAATGGTAATGGCAGAATAAAAGTGTCCTGTTGAAAAAAAAAGTCTTCTGTTGCCATGGAGATGAACCACAAAGCATCACTTCCGGTTCCGTCTCCAGTGTCATCAGCATCTCCTCGTGCTTTTCACCAACCAACAATACACTAGGATCTACCAGCACTGCCCGCAGACATTAGTGTTCATCTGCCCCGCTCTGAGACGGGCGGAGGAAGCAGCAGCATAAATCCTACAGGCGTTAGCAGGAACCCTGGAGACAGTACACAGCCAGCACCCAGACATACTGTAGAGGGACCCGATTCCTGACCAAATGCTACTCCTCCGCTACTCCGTAATAAAAGGACACACATAGGGATCCGCATACCGCTCACTTCCACTCCACCTGTCAGTAGTGTGGATATTTCAAAAAAGATGTAAACACTGCTTCATAAATAGCCCTACAGGTAAGTGAAAAGTCATTTTACTTCTACAGTATTGATTGAATTAACAAAATATCATAAATGATACATTAAAGAAGCATATTATACATCAGACCTAGAAACATTTTCCGGCTCACACCCAACTTGCTCTTCAGTGTAATGACAAAACCAGATTTGCGAGCAACAGATTCATTTTTTGTAGTCCTGCTGGGAATGTAAAACATTAAATATATAACGGTGCCTGTAACTCTTCATCAGGGTTGAACCTTAAGCTACATGTGCTGCACACTTGTGTTTATATTAAATGCCCGACTGCATTTGAACTTATATCGTCTGACAACGTTTAAGCTCGTCGTATGCTTGTAAAAGAATGTGCCGCTTCTAATTTGTAACGTATTGTTCTTTGTCTGTGGCTCTGTCCATAATTATTTTTTGTATTAAGCCATGCTTCTGTTTTTGTATGCCTTCTCCGGTTACCACTTATCTTCAGAAAATATCTCTACGTAATTGGGCCAATAAAAGCCATAATATATGCCAAAACAAAGATTTCTTTTATATACAACATTTATTCTTTGCCTGCAGATAAAAGGATGGTGTAACATATGCCTTTCCTAATCATTTAAGCCTGGAGTATCGTCTTGGAGAAGTAAGCATAATGTCAAACTAAGGGCACACAAACCGTACTGCATATATTAATTGTGCACATCTTATCGTGAAAAACTCCAAGCCCCATTCGCGCTAGCCAATTTGCCCAGTTAATGATTTCGTCTGAGCTTCCGGGAGAACACTATAGCGCCTGTGCACTGAATGATATTGTTAACGATATCATTTAGTGACATCATCAGCCACCGGCTGCTAGCATGCCTCGTTGAAGATATCGTCAACATTGAGCAAGCAGCACTGACAGTGGAGGGGTCGTTAATGATGAGCGTACACACTAAGCAATATTATAAACTATATCTCTCAAAAGGGCCAAACGCGATATCGTTTATAATATTGCTTAGTGTGTATGGGACTTAAGACTGGTGATCCACTAATGATGCCCTTACAATTTGTGAATTAAATATACATAATAAATATATCATAAATATGTATTATTATTATTATTATTATTATTATTATTATTATTATTAGTTATTGACGCAAGCATCCTAATGAAGGGAATCATGATACGAGTCCAGTAAGTATACTTACCTTCTCCTTGCTCCCTCCTAACCCTAACACTCCCTTCCTACAGTTTAACCCTAACCCTCACTTCCTACAGCCTAACCCTAACACTGCCTTCCTACAGCCTAGCCCTAACCCTCACTTCCTACAGCCTAACCCTAACCACCCTCCCATTCTACAGCCTAACCCTAACCCTCACTTCCTACAGCCTAACCCTAACACTGCCTTCCTACAGCCTAGCCCTAACCCTCACTTCCTACAGCCTAACCCTAACCACCCTCCCATTCTACAGCCTAACCCTAACCCTCACTTCCTACAGCCTAACCCTAACCCTCACTTCCTACAGACTAACCCTAACACTCCCTTCCTACAGTTTAACCCTAACCCTCACTTCCTACAGCCTAACCCTAACACTGCCTTCCTAAAGCCTAGCCCTAACCCTCACTTCCTACAGCCTAACCCTAACCACCCTCCCATTCTACAGCCTAACCCTAACCCTCACTTCCTAAAGCCTAACCCTAACCCTCACTTCCTACAGACTAACCCTAACACTCCCTTCCTACAGTTTAACCCTAACCCTCACTTCCTACAGCCTAACCCTAACACTGCCTTCCTACAGCCTAGCCCTAACCCTCACTTCCTACAGCCTAACCCTAACCACCCTCCCATTCTACAGCCTAGCCCTAACCCTCACTTCCTACAGCCTAACCCTAACCACCCTCCCATTCTACAGCCTAACCCTAACCCTCACTTCCTACAGACTAACCCTAACCCTCACTTCCTACAGCCTAAACCTAACACACCCTTTCTACAACCTAACCCTCCCTTCCTACAGCCTAACCCTAACACTCCCTTCCTACTGCCTAATCCTCCCTGCTATTGCCTAACCCTCCTACCCCACTGTCTAACACTAGCCCTCCCTCCCCGCAGCCTAATGCCTGGTACACACCAGAATGATGCAGATCATGAGCAGATCGGGAGATGATTGTACGATCGTCTTACGATCTGTTGGAGCACACGATCTGCTCTCTATCTGCATACTATCCGATCCGATTCCAATCTGTATCTAGGTGAATGTATATTTTTCAAGTCCTACCTGCTGCAGGTAGGATCTGAAAAATGACCAAAAGACCAGCAGAGACTTGCATCGGATCGGAATCGGATCAGAAATGGCCCAAAACATGCTAAAAATATTACTGGGAAACAAAATAAGTTTGAGTTCTTTCTCTCTCCAGAAATCTATTTAGTGTAATGTCGACGTTGCTTGCAGAATCATATAGTGCACGCCTGCCAGTGGCCAACCTGTGGCTCTGGGTGGCAGCCAAATCCTAGAAACTTGCCGACTTTCAACACAGTTTCAACACCAGAAATGGCACCTAGACTGCATCCTTCACGGACTGAAACCAGCCTGAACTCAGATGTAGCAAGCACTTTACGGAACAAAGGGCCTTATTCAAAGGGTTACACAATAGCAATGTTTTCGGTGTTGAGAAGAAATTTTGTACTGCATTTGTGCCTGACTCCCATGATAAACATGATAATATTGGTTCCCGATAGAGCCAAAATAAGAATCTACTGTAGATGCAAAATGATTCAGTGTGCATTTATGGATCACGGGCTCGGGACTCCAGTCCCTGCTACAGGCAGAAAGGGGCCCAGGACTATCAAGTATAAATTGTCATTAACAAATAGTGTGGTCAGCAGGGAAATGGGCCGGTTTCCTGGCGGATTGGCCCGCCAGGAAACCAGGCCATTTCCCAGTGGGCCGGCCCAAAACTCATTAAAACTGGGCTGGCCATGCTCCCCTGGGCTAGCCAGGCACTTTGCCCAAATCCAAAATGGCCGTGGGAGGGCTGCTGTGCATGCGCGACAGCACACAGCACCTCACCTTGGCCTCCAAGTGCAGCGGCAGCGGGCACCCAGCCCCCGTCCCCCCTGCGCCCGGCATCTGGAGCCAGCAGAAAGCAGCAGGTGAGCCCCCCTTGCATTACATACACCGCCACCACCAGCCCCCCCCCCCCCATTACATACACCGGGGTGGTAACCGGCCATTTTCTAGTAGTGTCAGAAAAAATGCAGGCGATCCCATGAGTTCAGCTCCGGCCCCAATCAGCCTGTTTCTGTCTAAGGGTTGAGGAAGGGTCAGACTCACATTGCACAGATTGGAAAACTCATTTGATGGTTCGTGAATTGCATATGGAATTGCAGGCGAATAGCAAACATCTGGATTTCTTTCTGTTTGGGAAGCGGGAATCTACTCACAATTATCTGCAACTTTGTAGATGAGCGATCAGGTCTGAATCAGGCCTATTCTCAGCCACCATAGAGTTGCTCAACA
Organism: Crinia signifera; assembly: GCF_055691185.1. Lineage (NCBI taxonomy): Eukaryota > Metazoa > Chordata > Amphibia > Anura > Myobatrachidae > Crinia > Crinia signifera. The sequence continues at coordinate 299,125,966 of NC_139219.1, forward strand.
TATTGAAGATGTAACTGATGTGCAACTGATGATGTATATTATTATTATTATTATCCTTTATTTATATGGTGCCATGAGGGTTCCGCAGCGCCCAATCACAGAGTACACATAATGAAAACAGGAAAACAGTGACTTACAGTTTAAGACAATACAGGAAAAATACAGGGTAAATGATTATAGGAACATCAGCCAATTACTGCAACATAAGTATCCAGGTGGCAGCACACAGCATGCTTTGGTGCAGTCGAAGACTACCGAAGTAAGAAAGGATAAGCACATGAGGTAGGAGGTCACAGCTCATGAGAGCTTACATTCAAAAGAGGAGGGGCAGACAGACAGGGGTGATACAGAAGGGGTAGACAGGGCGAGGAACAGGTTAGGGTCTAAGAAGTGGGTCTTAAGAGCCGTTTGAAGTTCGGTATAGAAGTGGAGAGCATACTTGCCTACCTGACCCTCTCCATGAGGGAGAAAATGCTCTGTTCCTGGTCTTCCCTGGTAATGCCATCACCTGTTGTGAGCTAGTTTATTGATAAGAAAGGTGTTTCACCACAGGTGATGGCAATCATACTTTACCAGGGTAGCCCAGGAGCAGAGCATTTTCTCCCTCATGGAGAGGGTCAGGTAGGCAAGTATGGTGGAGAGTCTGAGAGGGAGAGGTAGAGAATTCCAGAGTAAGGGAGCAGCACGTGAAAAATCTTGAAGGTAGGAGTGGAAGGAGGTAAAAAGTTGGCAGGAGAGTCGATGGGTGTTAGCATACTGAAAAGGACGAGTGGGAGTGTAAAGGGATATAAGGTCAGAGATGTAACTGGGGCTAGATTTATTATAGCAGCACTTAACGCGCCGCTATAACACTTCCTGCTTTGCCTCATTAGCAAAGCGAAGCAGGAGGGGAGACTGGCAAGATGTAAAAATATCTTGCCTGCTAAAGCGGGGGAGCACTAACCCCCCCCCCCCCTCCGGCGATGGCTCCTCCAGCTGACAGCAAATCAGTTAACACTGATGCACTGTCTCCTTCCCCCTGGCTGGACTGGGCATGCGCGGGATCTCGCTTAGAGCCAACAGCAGGGACAGAGCTGTCCATGCTGTGGGAATAGGGCATCGCCACCTGCAGCTGTTAAAGTCGATAGCTGCAGGGGGGGCGGAATGGTCAGCGATGCTGACCCCTCATACATTAGGTAGGAGGCAGGCGCGCAGTATAAAATATTGTTCCTGCGCTAGGCCTCCTGCCCTGCACCAGTTGTGTGTAATTGTATTAAAAATTCCAAACAAATCATTTTACATTATGAATTGGAAAAGAAATTAGCAATGTTCCATTTGGAAGATGCAATAATTGTATGATCAATGTCATTGGTGTAGGAATAGGCCATCGATTATTCAAAATCCCTGATGGTCTATGTCTGATGTAGAATACTTTTACCATCAATGAGGTCAACCAGATTGTTTGCTGCCACCTATGATACAGTGGCACCAATTTTTTTTTTTTTTAAAGCTGTCAGGGCTCTGAGTATAGCTTTGCACCCTAACGCAACTGAAAAGCCCCGCCCCCCAGGTTCTGATTGGCCCACAGCCATCTAATAGGTAAATTATGACCAGGATCAGATTAACAATGGGACTGATGGAGCTACAGATCCAGGCCCACTCTCCAACGAGCCCAGCCCCGTGTCTCTGGCCCCCCGGGAACCCGGAGATACCGCCGGTCAAAGCTGGAACATTTTCTCCATAGGATAACATGGGACCCGCTAATTCTGACCCCCAACCGGTTTCAACCACGGCCAGTTCCACCTCCAGCATTACAGAAGCTTGAGGTTGATCTCAGTAGAACCCAAATCCCTGGGCTTTTAATCTGATATGAGGATGGTCAATATGGGTTAATTGGTTCCAGAGATATTGCGGGTAAACCGATTTTTTCATTTCTGAAATCTAATTTCATGGCTGTTTTTTGAGGGTAGATTTCTCTGGAACCAAACGGCCCAGTTTCACGGGACCAAAATAATTTGAAGCCCACTCAAACGTTCTTCAATATAATACTGGTCTCATGTAAATGGGTCATTTGGTTCTGAAGCTATAGCTGGTTGGTTAAAGGGGGGGGAGGGGGGTGGTTTTATTTCCCCTTAACACCAGAAAATGCAGGGACTAGGTTGGTGTAAAAGGGGCCCTGCATGATCCTGGGACATTATTCCTGGGTAAGTCCCTACATTTTCTGGTGTGAAAGGGGTATTATTTCAAATAGCTGGGAACTGCAGTGCTCTGAATACAGCTGGGAGGTCCCCTGCTCATGTAGGTAAGCAACACTTATGTAGCATAATTTTTAATAGGCATTATGGTGTTTGGCATAATACTTAATGAACATTATGGTGTGTGACTTAACATGTAATGGGCATTATGGTGTAAATGTTTAATGCGTGCCTTTGGCGCGGAATGTCCCTGTTTATGAAGCATATTGTGAATTTTTGCTCAATTGATTTGGTAAAGTGTGTATTTTCGCTCAATCCATGTGGCAAAATGTGAATTTTGACTAAATCAGTGTGCCATAGTGTGACTTTTGGCTCAGTCGGTGTGAATTTTGGCTCATTCCATGTGGCATAATGTGTTAGATGCAAGTACAGTATAAGGGGATTACTATTGTGCTGCATGATTTGTATATTGGGTATACGGTGCGGTAAACTTAGATAACCACATAAAAAGTGCTGAAATGTTGTCTACCAAGTTTTGGCGAAGATATTGTGTGTGTATCTATGTATATATGTGTATTTGTGTGTATATATATATATACACCTCCTGTGGAAGGCACCACGGTCCATTCTGTTTTTTGTCCTGAGTGCCAATCAAAGCCGAATATTATATATATATATATATATATATATATATATATATATATGTGTGACTTGAAAACAGTTAATAAACTGAAATGTCCTCAGATTGAGTAGTCATGTCCTTTATTTGACCTGTTTTGTTAGTCCGAGTGCCGCACCTCCTCCTTGGCTATATATATATATATATATATATATATATATATATATATATATATATATATATATATATATATATATATATATATATATATATATATATATATATATATATATATATATATAAAAATATATACATATATATATATATATGCCATTCTTCTATTTTCCCTCTTTTCTGTGCCAGTCCCTTACATATGCCAACCTCTTTGCCATTTTCCACCCTATACTAAACCCTTTGCATTTTTCCTATGCCCGCCCCCTGCCTTTTCCAGGCATATATAATTAGTTGAAAGTATTTACACAAATAGAGACACACCCATGAGCAGACCACCCAACCAGAACACTGGTCACACCCGCACATTATTAGATGCTGGCTACAATCCCTATTATTGCGCATAAAAGGCCCTTTTTCAGCTCCAGACCCATTTAGACCTTAATCTGGCACTGATTATGACTGGTCATCGATCACTGAAATCATCGATGGTTTCTTTGCAGAGGGTGTCAAACCATCAAGGTTAACTATCAATGGTACCATCAGTAGTGACCATTGATGGTTAACACATCAGTATCGGTCCAGACCACAAACTGACAGCATCACTGTTTGTAGTCATCAGGTGCACTTTAAAACTACAGCAGAGAGACAACTTAAATACATTTGTAACACGGATTGAACAGAAAACTATATTGTCGCACATAAAAAAAAACTGTATATTAACGCTTTGAATGCCAAGTGAATTTGTCAAGATAGTGAAAATTGCCAAGTAAACATTTAAATTATTTGTAATGGCCTGTAATGATTACCTTACTGTACAGTATATAGGAAATATAGGGCCAGATGCACTAAGCTTGAAAAGTGATAAAATGGATAGTGATAAACCACCAGCCAATCAGCTCCTACCTGCCATGCCACAGGCTGTATTTGAAAAATGACAGATAGGATCTGATTGGCTGGTGGTTCATCACTCTCCATTTTATCGCTTTTCAAGGCTTAGTACATCTTGCCCATAATCTTTTTATACTCAACATTTTTTTATTTGATTTATATAACAAATGTGAGGGATGCTGGCTTCTGTTGGAGGATATTTTGCACATGTCTCACAGAGATTTTGGCACTCAAAGGGTTAAAAGAAGTTAATGCAGTAAAAAAAAACAATTATATATATATATATATATATATATATATATATATATATATTAGATTTATAGATAACTGAATTGTGAGGTTTGCATTGTGTTGAGGTTCCTACTGCAGTGTGATGTGCTACAAGTCACATGGGCACGTCAGTAATCATATCCCGAGTGCGGCTCACTCCTGGAATGCCTGCTGACGCGTTGTGCGATACACAGAAGAATAAAAATCCCACAAATGTAGAGATTTCATTTATCACTGCAGCATTCTGCATGTCACAGGAGTTTCGGTTTGGTATGCGTGCTGGTTCTCACAGTACATCATTTCTGAAATGCTTTCCCATGTCTCTAAAGACTTAAGTGTGTGTACATTACGAGCCGATTCATTTATAGCAATCAGCGATAGTGTATGATTCCAGATTGAATTAATGACATGTGTTGTATTAGCTTTGATGTGCTGAAGTCATTTCTAGGGCTGTATCATGTGTGTGTGTGTGTGTGTGTGTCTGCAGGCCAGATAACCCCTACAATCCCAAATCCAGTTTATACTGTTGGGATTTTAGGCCAGCGAGAAGGGGCAGGGGCAGTTTCATTGGTGGGATCCCAGTATGAAGGGATGTGATGGGCCCAGCATGCTTGACAGCTGAAACGGATGATGCGGCATACCACCTATGTAAACAGAAATAGGCACTAAGGCTGATGTAGCACAGAGATATGACCCAGCCCATAGAGCCGCTTAGTCTAGACTCCAGATGTGTTCTCACTGTTACTAGGTCTATTTTGATCCAAATGGTAAATATTTCTACCAGATGACAGTGTACTTCATTTGAATTATAAAAACCAAGGACATAAATGGCAATAGAAGTACACTGTTGCTGCGTGCGAGGCACTGGCCTTATCGTCTGCTGCTGGAAGCTGAACCGAGGGCCTAATTCAGTAAGACTCGCTAAGCAGCGAAGATCTGCTGCTTAGCGAGCCCTTTAATGCCGCCCACCAGGCAAGCAAATGCTGACGTTTATTTAGGAAGAACATGGCGGAGAATGGGGCGGGCGCTGAAGCCATGCTGGTGCAGACTCTGGCATGACTGCGTTCGGATGGCAACGTCCTGCAATTTGCTGGGTGCATCCACCATTTTTGGGGGAATGCCCAGAAAATGCTAGGCATCCCCATGCGCCATCACCCTGACCGCCTATGGTGGTACATACATTTATCACCATCAGTTGCTAAATAGGGGGCCCTTACAAACTTTTGCTGTGGGGCCTATGAATATCTAGTTACGCCCCTGCATGAGTATATTAGCATATACGCATGCGTAGAGCCAAAACATCAGTCCCCGTAGCCAATATGCCTGGCACCGATCATTACAGAATTAGGCCCTGAGGGGCAGATTTATTAATCTTGGAGAAGAGATAAACTGGAGATAAAGCTGAGAAAAGGTAAAAGGATATAAAGCACCAGCCAATCAGCTGTGTTTAAAAAAGACAGTTGGGAGTTGATTGGCTGGTGCTTTATCTCCTTTTACCTTTTCTCCGCTTTATCTCCATTTTATCTCTTCTCCAAGCTTAATAAATCTGCCCCTGAGTCCCCAAGCACAAGAGAAATCCAAGGCAAGAATTGCAGCGAGTATCTGACTTACAATTAAGTTTAGACATCTGATAGAGCAGAGAAAACAGAAAATAGACACATACTGTAAAACTGGCAAATATTGAGCAGCCTGGAATTATGCGAATTTTAAGATTGATAATATTTATTTAAAGAAACATAACACAGCAAACAGAAGATCCTATTTTAAAAAAAATGTAAAGAAATATCTGCCAGTGTTTCGCAAACCAAATGTTTGACACTTTCTTCTTTCCTGGTCCAGGCTGAGTCTAGAGGAGTCACGGAGCGGAAAACAGCAGCAGTTCTGGCGCCATGATGTCACCTCGCATATGGCGGAACCGTCTATGCCATGTGGCATCTGCCTCAATAAATGTGATAAAATCATTTTAATGCATTTTCTTTAAAGTGCAATGAACCTTGGAATCTAGAAACAAATTCTGTTGCTAAGAACCAAGGGAAAGAGGCACAGCCATACATTTTCGTGTCGTATGCGTTCTGTAAATGGTAACATTAGTAATTGTGGGGCCGATTCAGATCCATTCACATGGGTCAGAATTCGGCCTCTTTCCCGATGTTTGGGGTCCGTGCATGCACGAATATGCACATGGGCAAACCCCAGGTGCGAACAGTTGCATTCTAAATATACAATTAAACAACTCCCATGGAGCGAGATGTACAAAGACTTGGAAAGTGATAAAATGGAGAGTAACAAACAACCAACCAATCGGCCCTTACCTGTCATTTTTCAAACCCAGCCTGTAACATATAAAAGGAGGTGTTTCCCTTGCAAGAGGCGAAATGGTAGCGCTGTGACGTGAGGTGGTTCACTAGCTGCAGCAGTTTCAGTTTAGTCCCACCTGACACATAACACATAGAAGAAAAAAAGGGGGGGGGGGGGGGGTTGCAGCGCCCAAGTGAATAAATGAATACATTTAAAGATTGGACTGATTGTACATAAAAACTATTTATTAGATTCAAATGTGACCATTTAAAAAGAAATTAATGTTGATAAATCAGGCAAGAAGCAAATGGTGACTCGCACATAGGGGTATCTTGACTTTCCGTTCCTAGAATGCCTCAGGGGACCATAGCATAGTCAATATGGGGTCTCGTTTCTCATGAAGATGTGAAGCCAGGACAAATAAAGTTGGATTGTTGTCCGGACAAGGGAGTCGTAAACACAGTATTGCTGGTCGGTCTGTGTGGCGGAAAGAAGTCCTTTTCCCAAATGAGTTTGTAGGTCCAATGGATATCCTGGGGCTGGTCCGGCTCAGTGCAAAGTGCAAGGTGCAGGTGTGGGCAAAAAACTGACGCGTTTCGCTGTCTCAGCAGCTTTATCAAAGGTATTAGCATATTGCATCTGTATGGGTTTATATATTGGTCTAACAGAAAGTGAGGTAGGTCACACGACAAACAAAGTAACATATAATCAGTTTAATCAACATAAATAATAAAATACAAATAGAAGAGGATGGCAGAATCTAAAATCTATATATAGAATATATTAAAAAACACAATATAGGGGGCGTGGCTTGGCGAGCGACCTGAGCAGTCACGCTTTAGAAGAGCTCCCGATACTCTAGACCTTTAAAGCATCCCCAACAGCTTTTCACCCCATCCCAAACCTTCTCACACCCCAGGACCAGTCCCCCCTGTGCCCGGTCGACCTCCGATCCTTGCCGCGGAGCCGGGGAGTGCTTTTAAGCGCTCCCGCGGGTTGCGGCCTGGTCGGAAGGCCGGAGCCGGGACCTCAATTACCTGCGGGAGGCGAAGCTCCGTCCGGAGGGGAGCCCGAACTCACTACGCCCGCCGAAAAGAAGCAGTGGATCGAGGACAGCGCGGCAGAGACGATCTACCACAAGCCAGCTGCCTCTTCAAGGCCCCCGTCAGACGCCCGCCGCCGACTGTGTTCACGAGCGGCTGCCGGGACCGGAGCAGCGGACGGAGAGCGAAGGAGGCGGTGAGTGACAGCTTGCACAGCCGGGAGAGGAGGCCAGACAGACATCAGCCCGCTGGTACCCCCACACACAGAGCCAGGCTGAAAGCTCCGTCCAGGACCCTGCTTGAAGGCCTCACCTGGCCCCTCTGTCCAGCCGGCGCCATCTTGGAAGCTGCTACGCAGCTTACAATACACACAAATAGCCCTGTCCCCAACAGATACTCCCCACAGCATCCATATCTGTGGCATCTTCCTCCAGCTATTCCCCTGCCTCGGCTCACCAAGGGTGGGGGCAGCTACAACCCAGCTACACGGTTATAGTACCTAGCACTCTCTGCGGCCCAACACCTGTGCCCACTGTGCTGCGGCAGCTCCCTCACTGTACCAAGCACCATTGATTACCATTCTCAGAGGTAACAACTCCTTGACAGTCACAGATCAAGATCTGCACAAAAAGGGACCCTGTATTTAAAGAAACACACTGTATAATCTCCCAGGAACTTTAGAATAAGTACATTTATGTGAAAACTGCACCTCCATAGCTGCCACTCACTACAGATGTAAATAGGGCTGCATAAATGCTATAACAACCCTATACTCCCTCCCCGGTACCTGAGTCAGAGCGCCCTCAATCTCTCTATCAATCTCTCTAACAGAGGATCCCATACATAATTATGCCGGCTAAGAAACCCAAAGATGCAGTGCCATCCAAAATCTCCCTCCCCTCCAGGAAATCCTCACAACCCCCCCCAGCCACCACGAGCCCCCTGAGACAGCTTCCCCCTGCCCTTGGAAACCAGACAGAATATACCCCCCCCATCGAGTTGGCTGGGGTGGACACTGAGTCAGAAGCGCCAGTAACGGTGAAATCCTTGTGCCAAGTCTTCACGGCATTTCAAGCCAAGATGTCTCAAGACCTAAAATCGGCTATCCGCGAAGTCAAGACAGAGTTAGTGGCTATAGGGGACAGAACCGATCACCTAGAACGCAAAATGGAGGAAATAGTTGCCTCACACAATGATCTGATATCCTCCTATGACCGCCAACAACAAGACATAGCCCAGGTCCAAGCTAAGCTAGCGGATCTCGAGGACAGGTCCAGACGCAACAATATCAAAATTAGAGGTATACCCGATTCGGTGGCTAACTCAGAGCTGGAAGACTACGCTATCAACCTGTTCAGTAAACTGCTGCCCACAACAGACCCCAAAGAGTTCCTGATTGACCGCATACACCGCCTCCCTAGACCAAGAACGGTCTCCGCAGACCTACCAAAGGATACCCTTCTGCGTGTCCATTTCTTCACGGTCAAGGAACGCATACTTAGAGCTGCCCGGGAATCCAAAAACTCGGGCACGCTAGGCGGCCTGCAAATCTTTCAGGACTTCTCTCCGGCAACCATCGCCAATAGAAGGGCTTTCGCACCTGTCACATCTGCTCTCAGATCCCACGACATCAGGTACCGATGGGGATTCCCGGTTAAACTAATTATCTACTACGAAGACACCTCATACTCCGTATCGACATTGGACGCAGGAGTGAAACTTCTAATGGACTGGGATATCTCGGTCACAAAACCTCCAGAATCGAGACGCCCACAGGCCCTACATCAAGAATAGTCAGTTACCTGATTACTACTGTCACGCCTCGTGTCAAAACCAACTAGACCTCAGCTCTTCGAGGCCCAAGTTCCTGCTCTCCCTTCCACTGGGATGGGACTCAAATGTTAAGTATTATTTATGTTTATATTTCTCACTATGCAGGACTCTTGGCACTCGACTTACCCAGTTAGCAAGTGTTGTTTGTTATAAATCCTGCGTTCCTCTCCGGTTCATATTTTCTGAGCCCAGAGGTGTTATAGGTTTAGAATGTTTATATTCAAGTTACTAGAATTGCCCTATAATAGGATAGTTTTTGTGAGTTAATAGTGAGTGGCGGCTTACGTTCCACGAGCCTCGCCAACCCCCCCAACCTCTCTTGCACTACTGCATGACCTTTTCTCCCCTGCAGTAGTCATGCGGGTCCAATATACCGGACCCTTTTGTTTTACCTCTCCCTATGCTTACCCTTCTCCCCCTACACCTCTCTATCCTACTTGTCCCCCCTCCCCAGCCGACCTCCCCACTAGGGTGACGGCAAAAGTAACAGCAGCAAAGCTTTGGCACAATGTCTATCCGGGGTTAAGACCTAAAACCTCACAGCATCCCCTTCTAACCTCACAATGCCTAAATTTCTATCCTTAAATGTTAAGGGGTTAAACTCCCCTAATAAAAGAAGACTAGCTCTCTCCTATTTTCATAAGCAGAGAGCAGATGTGGTTGCTGTTCAGGAGACCCATTTCAACTCCACTAACCCCCCGTTGTTCAAAGATGTGAACTACCCGTCCGGTTACTATGCAAGCGGCCCGTTCAAACGTAACGGAGTTGCCATTTTGTTCAACAAGCACACCTCCTTTGTCCTACAATCCCAAAACTCTGATAAAAACGGTAGATACTTGATACTGACAGGCCTACTAGAGGACAAACCCACTACCATAGTATGCCTGTATGCACCAAACACCAACCAAATCCCATTCCTACGTAAACTATTTCTCCTTATCCGGAAATCATACAGAGGCTCCCTGATACTTTTAGGAGATTTCAATTTAGTTTTAGATCCCAGGGTAGACAAATCCCAACAACCCACATCACGCCCTTCCCAGATGGCTGGCCCATCCCTAGCTTTTCGCAACCTTTTGTTAGAGTTTGATTTGTATGATATTTGGAGAACTAAAAACCCGACTGGCCGCGACTACACATTTCACTCCTCGGTACATAATACCTATTCTAGAATAGACTATATCCTTTGCGATAAGTGGTCCCTACAGCAAACCACAGATGTTGATATTCTCCCGATCACTTGGTCTGATCATGCTCCCGTCACATGGAAATGGTGCCCCAACCCATCAACTTCCCCCCCGAGGCCTTGGCGTCTCTTCCCCCACTTGTTAAAAGACCCTACGGCCAAAACAACAATTTTAAACGCTATTAATTCTTACCTCGCTAACAATTCCCCACAAGAAACGTCCATCACCAACCATTGGTGTGCCCTTAAGGCAGTTACGAGAGGTGCAGCTATACAGGCTGGCTCATATCTCAAACGCAGTTCCACTAAGGCCCAACAAGATCTAGAGTCCAAACTATCGAAGCTAGAATCCCAAAATAAAACAGCCCCATCTAGAACCTTGAAATCGGAAATATCAAACATCCGTAATCAACTCCAAAAAATTCTCTTGGCTCGTACACAACTAGCCCTGAACAGAATGCGCCATAAATATTACCTATCCAGTAATAGATCGGGCAGAATGCTTGCCCGCAAACTGCGAGCTCAACAAGCCAAAAACAGAATCAGACATATCATAACCCCTTCCAAAGAGAAACTCTTAAACCCCAAGGACATCGCCAATCAGTTTGCTAAGTACTACTCTCAGCTTTATAATCTCTCCTCCGATACATCCGCACCACAACCCACCAACATAACAATATCTTCCTTCCTAGACAATATACAGCTCCCATCCTTAAAACCAGAACAACTAGAAGCCCTCAATGCCCCATGGTCAGAATCGGAGATCCAGTCCGCCATAAAATCCCTCCCCCGCAACAAAGCGCCAGGCCCAGACGGCTTCATAACCGACTTCTATATCACATTCAAAGACCAGTTAACTCCACTTTTAACAAACCTTTTTAATGAACTATCCTCCCTAGGCTCTTCTCCAAAGGAACTACTAGAGGCCCGCATAGTGACCATCCCTAAGCCAGGGAAGGACCCGGCACTCTGCCAAAATTATCGTCCTATAGCTCTGCTAAATTGTGATATTAAATTATTCGCCAAACTAATGGCCCTTCGTATTAATCAGTATTTACCGTTGCTGGTGCACCCGGACCAGACGGGCTTTGTCCCAGGAAGACAGGCCTCTGACAACACAAGGAGAGTATTCAACCTGATCGACTCTCTCACTGGTAAGCAAGATCTCCTCCTCCTATCTCTCGATGCTGAAAAAGCTTTCGCCAGGTTGAATTGGAAATATATGCAAGAAGTGCTCACACGCTTTGGCTTCAGAGACCGAATTCTAAATTCGATCCTGACGCTCTATAGTTATCCCACGGCCCGGGTGCTCAGCAACGGATTCTTGTCGGATCCCTTTGATATCACGAATGGCACTAGACAGGGCTGCCCCCTCTCTCCCCTGATTTTTGCCCTCTCAATAGAACCCCTAGCTATCACTATACGCAATGATCACAATTTCCCCGGTTTGCAGATAGGCCCACATTGCCATAAATTAAGCCTATTCGCCGACGATGTCCTGCTCTTCGTGACCAACCCTGTTAGAACCCTCCCATACCTCCACACGATCTTAGATTCCTATAGCGCAGCATCATATTATAAGCTAAACACTACTAAGACAGACGCCCTCCCGATTAACCTCTCAAGACATCTTCCCCAACTAAAATCACTCTACAAATACAATTGGCAAACTGAAGCGATAAAGTACCTAGGCATCCACATCCCTCCGAACACTTCCAATGTCTTTAACGTCAACCTCACCCCCCTTCTTGAAACGCTGTCCACCTTAACAAAATCCTGGGTATCCTACGATATTTCCTGGATGGGACGTATGGCTGCCTTTAAAATGACACTACTTCCTAAATTAATGTACTTGTTTCGCACTATACCATACACAATTCCTAAAAAATTCTTACGACTTGGCACGTCCATCCTATTAAAGTATGTGTGGTCGACAAAACCCCCAACAATAGCCCGCTCTAAAATGTCTTTACCTAGGGCGTTTGGCGGCCTGGACCTCCCCGACCTAGCTAGTTACCATACAGCGTGCCTCCTAGCCCCCCTCAAATGTTACACGGACACTGTCTCCACCACAGGGTGGGTGTCCATTGAACAAGCCAAGACTCCTCAAATACCTCTTGCAGATCTAATCAGAATCCCAAAACAAGCCAGACCTGTCCATCTACCACTACTACCATCCACCAAGGCCTCTCTGCGAGCATGGGATGGACTACTAGCTAATCTACCCGGCTCGACGAACGTCTTACCCTCCATCTCTATTACAACAGTAGCAAAACTAATCCCAAACCTCAATTTAAATTCATGGAAAACTCTGGGTATTAACTCCCTGGGAGACCTGTTAGATTCCCAATCTTTGTTACCATTCTCCACCCTACAACGTCTATACCCCATTCCCCCTTCTGAACACCATCACTACCTACAAGTGGCACATTGGTGGAAGGCCCTTTCATCTTCCTACACCCCCCCAGATGCTACATCTCAGACACTCCTGTCCAGACCCTTCATGACAGGAACTAAAGGCGACATCTCCTTTTGGTATAGAACTTTGGTAACCCCCTCTGACTTTTCCAAAACCCACTCCCACGAGAAATGGGAATCAGACCTAGGCGTGACCTTCTCTACCCTGCAATGGCGCCAAATCTTCCACACGTCTTTTGCAATGTCCCGATGTTTAAATCACACGGAAATGCACATTAAACTAATTAATAGATTATACCTAACCCCAGACCGTCTGCACACCTTTTGGCCATCCTGCTCTAATCAGTGTTGGAGGTTATGCGGATGCATAGGCAACATTCACCACATTTTCTGGACCTGTCCAGTAATCCATCAGTATTGGTCTGAGGTCTTTGGCTTGATCTCTATGGTATTGAAGATGACATTAACCCCGGACCCATCCCTCGCTCTATTTCACGTCTACCCACAGACTGTCCCACCTAGGGATAGATATGTCCTAGGTCACATCCTCATAGCTGCCCGAGCCAACCTTGCCCAAAACTGGAAACAACCCACCCCTCCACTCCTCCTCCAGGTAGTTATGAAGACGAATCATCATTTCCTAATGGAAACCAACTTCGCCCCTTTTGTCTCCTCACCCACCTCCCCCCATATGCGTTGGCTCCCATGGCACACATACATAACGGAAGGCGAAGGTGCTGCATATTTCCCCCCCTCCCACCCGGCGGATCTAAGTCAGCTCAACCTAAATGAAACCCCAGAGTGCTCAGAATAACTAGACATGCCTGGCTAAGGAACCCTACCAGTTCATATCTCCCCTACAGGAAATGATAAGACCAGAGATCAGAGACGGGTTAGCTAAATGTACTGTTTTTTTTTTTTATTTGATAATGTTACTAGAAGAAATCTGTGCCTGCTTTCCTCTCTTCTGTTGATGTAATATGAAGTTTTATATATACTATTCGCTCTGCGTAGCGAAATGCATTGTATAACGAATTTGCTTGTTACCCGATTTCCCCCCCCCCCCCCCCCAAAATGTCCCCTTTCTCTTTTCTGTTCCCCATATTAAAAATCTGTCACAATAAAAATTTATTGATGGAAAAAAAAAAAAACACAATATAATATTAGACAGAAGGTAGAAATACATGTACTGTATAGAGAGAAGTTTCTAATAGTCCCTGTTGTATACTCATTGGTGGACAGAGGTCACGTGGTAAAAGAAAAGATGGTTTGATTGGTCGTTTGAGTGACATATTTTGTAATTGGCTGTGTATCAGGAAGTGGGGCATCGCTGTGTGAGTTATTAGCAGAACCTGGAAGTGGGGCATCTCTCTAATGAATAAACAGAGGAAGGCTAAGAATAGTTTAGGTAGGAGTATTTATTGCCCCTCAGCTATTATAGTAAATACGTTGCGGCGATATAAATTGCCTGGTTGACGAGAAGGATATCTGGAGCATATAGCGGTAGGCTTCAGCGATAGAATGACCTGGTCCCATGACCAGAAAGGTGGCAGAGCGTAGCTAACACTGGACGGAAGTGGGGCACATCACGTGATCGGAGTAAACAGGTGGTAATCTCCGATCATGTTGTGTAAATATAAAAATATGTAAATTGTATTTTAGGACAAAATATATTTATCTATAATGGAATGTTAATTTAATAGGTTTTATTTAGGTATGAAATAAAAGTATTAATAATAATAGGTTGTTATATTATTTATAAATGGACTGGAGTAATATATTGTCAGGAGAGGGGTTCAACTGATTATTTATATGTGGGGGCAGGGAATAACTAGAAAAACAGAAAGGAAAATAATTATGATTGCATGGATTTTTGATATATTATTCATAAGTGCTGTGTATTAGTGCAAATATTTTAAAGCCTAGAACAGAAAAGTGGAGAATGAAGAGTGAAAATTAAAGGAGTTATGCAAGAATAGTAATAAAATATAAAATATGAAGATAGAGTGATTCAGATATATAAAGTGAAGAAAATAACTCATTATTATATGGCATTTGTCTCATTCCCAGAAAAGACTCTAGCGACACAAATTACATAGACAATCAATTATATAAATTGTTCAAATCATATATATTAACATTATGAAAATGAGGAAAAACCTTGATTGTTTCGAATGCAGATACAGGATTGTAATGAAACATTGACTGAGTTAATTGGAAAAATAATATTGGATAACTTATGATCATATCAATACATTTAATTCCACTGCCTCGTTGAGGCCCTCAGGATGGATCGACCCCAATTGGTGCATCCCAAATACTTCTTGGTGGCAGAGGGTTCTATATCTATCGCCTCCTCTCGATGTTGTTGCAATGTGTTCGATCCCGAGGATTCTCAAACATTGTGGATACTTGTCATGGTGTATTGAGAAATGCTGGGATACACTGTGGGTTAATATGCCATTTATAATGTTACGCCTATGTTCTAAGAATCTTGTTCTTAATTTTCTTGTTGTTCTGCCTACGTTGAAGATGTGGCAACTGCAGGTCAGAATGTATATGATATAGGTCGTATTGCAATTAATAAATAGTTTTATTGTATATACTCTACTTGTAGTCAGAGTCAGGAAGGTTTTTGTTTTCCAAATGTGGGAACAGGTTATGCATCGATTTTCTTTGAATCCAAAGCAACCTTTGGGATTTGATATGTCAGGAATTCGTGATGTTTGAAACTGGTTTCTCTTCCTTGAGATGGCTAGGAGCCAAAATGTTTTTCAAAGATTTACTCTTTTTGTAATTAAAAAGCGGTTCATTAGGTAATGATTTGCTTAGTAGGGGATCCTGTTTCAAGAATTTTCTTGATCTCTCCACTCGAACCATTAAATGTTGATACAGTATATAGGCCAGATCCCTATTAGGAGCTTCATTTTGTTTTCTAGTATATGTAAGAAGATCTTCTCTTTGGTAATTTAGCACTTCATTGTAGGCTTTAGCTATCAGATTTTGTGAATTTCCTCTTTGCAGGAAAGCTGATGACATATCTTTCGCCTGTTCAATTACATCTTTAGTTTCTGAGCAATTTCGCCTCAATCTTATAAATTGTCCTTTTGGGATTGTTTTTTTCCAGGGGAAATGGTGTTCGCTTTTTCGACTTCCTTCATGTAATTTTTGGTAACGATATAGTTATCTATTATCTCAAGGGTTATGTCCAAAAATTTTTAAGGATGGAACTGATGAGTAAAAGTGAGGTTATAAGTGTTGTGATTCAAGTGATCTACAAAAGATTGTGATGAAAGTGCATCCCCATCCCAAATAATAAAAAGATTGTCAATGTACCGCCCATAGAGGACCAGGCGCTAACCTGGTCCCCATGGCGGTACCCATTACTTGGAGATAATAAGTGCTTAGGAATAAAAAATAATTGTGCTCCAAAATTAAAAGAATGGAATCCCGAATAAAGTGTTGATGTTCCACCCTCAGGTCATTATCTCTTGCCAATTGGTTGGTAATTACCTGTACACCTAAATGGTGTGGGATGATGGAGTAAAGGCTCTGAATGTCCAGAGTCAAAAGGTTGAACAACTCTTTCCAGGTAAAGATTGAAATTAGTTTTTAAAAAGAATTAGTATCTTTGATATATCACCTGAGGGTGGACACTCATGATTGTCAAAATAAAAAGAAAGGTTGGAAGTGAGTGAATTAATCCCTGAAATAATAGGTCTCCCTGGAGGTATAGTGAGAGATTTGTGAATTTTGGGCAAATGATAATAAATAGGCACCACAGGGAGTTCAGAAAAAAAGAAAACAAAGTTCTTTCTTAGAGATAATTCCTTAAGTTTTGGCGTTTTCTAGTAAGGTGAGGTGTTCTGACAGGAATGCTACGGTGGGATTCTGTGATAATTTCTTGTAAAACTTGAAGTTGTCTGTGGGCTTCGATAATGTAATTGTCGCGATCTTAGATTATTAGCCCTCCGCCCTTAACTCCTTCCTTACTGATTACTGATGAGTCCGATGTCAACTTTTTAATTGCATGTCGCTCTGATTTCGATAAGTTCGATTTATTCTGCAAATGGTTTAGATTTTGGTACAAAGAGTATGAAAATCAGTCAGTGTTGTTTTGTAGAAGGTTTCAATGACAGGACATTACCAGCCTGTAACATGGCAGGTAGGAGCTGATTGGCTGGTGGTTTATCACTCTCCAGTGTATCATTTTTATTCTTAGTACATCTGGCCCTTACTCTTTATATTGTTTTAGTAAGATTTAGTTGATAGCTAAAAGGTAAAAAAAAATAATGTTGTGAGTGACATATAGTAAACAACACATTGTATTTGGTGAAGCGCAAAAGAATGTAAGTAATTAAGTTTTATTATATAGCACACTTTCTCCGACAGGACTCAAGGCGCTTTACAGACATCAAAACAATGCACATAATACATAGGATTGGGGAGTACAGCAATAGATAAGTCACACAGACATAAAAGAAAGCCTTGAGAGCACAGTAACAAAATGTAGTGTAGGTGCAGGCATTTTGGATAATAACTTACACAGTTTGTGTATTTCACCCTAACAAGGTATCAAGTGAGGCAGCCATCTTAGGCGCGCTGTGTAGGATTACTCTGGGTGGGATAGGTTACCCCTAGAAGAAATTACACAAAATTAAGTGATTGCTTTGTAGGGTAGGGTCCATGTATTTTTATCCCATTACCACGTGTTGAGTTGAGGCAGCCATGTTGGGCACATTATGAAGGGTACACCATGGGAGGTGAGCCATAAAAGCAGGACCGGCAACAGAAATCTTGGGGCCCGATACAAAGATATGTTTGAGCCCCCCTTCCTGATAGATATATATATATATATATATATATTAATATACTTATACACACACACAATTTAGGGCCTGATTCAGAATCAGTTATATGAAGGGTGTCGGACAGGAATATAAGGATTTGAAAGGGTTCAGCAGCGTCTGCATCAGTGGGTGTGGGGTGACAGTCTAGAAGCTGCGGCTAGCGAGTGTGAGGTAACAGGATGTGTGGTGAAGGACTGTTAGCAGGAGGGTGGGGATAGCGGGTGTGGGGTGACAGGATGAGTAAGGATAATGGCTGTGAGGTGACAGGCTGTGAGCGGGATGGTGGGGTAGGGGGTGTGGGGTGACAAAATCAATGACAAGGTCAATTTTAGCTGTGTGCCAGGGAGAGATAACATGGGTAAGTAGAAGAAACACAGAAAAAAAAACATTAAAAAAGCCAGATGCAAATCATGCTTACAGGAAATTAATATGCTGAGGGAATAGATATGTAACCGGCAGATGTCAGAAGTCACTTACTGTATGGAGCGCTCCTCTGGTGTAAGTCTGGAAACATCTCCACCAAGGCAGCAGGCTTCTTCTTTCCTGACAGAGTCTGAAATCATCAAGTCGCGTCTGTCCCGGGTTCTAATTTGCCAGAGAAGGCTGCGGAGGCAATGCGGCTGAAAAGTGACTCTGCGGCTTGTCCTGGATGTCGCTCCATGGGGCGCAACACAGTGCGGCGGGTAAATCATGAATGATCGCAGAGATGATCGTCTGTCTCAGTCAATGTATGGGCGGGCCTTGGAAGCAGCAAGCCAAGTGTTGGATGGAGACAGTTAGAGCAGAGCAGTTAGAAGACGCAACCCCTGCTCTGGCCGGAACCCTCTGTCTCCCTCACTGCCTTACCTATAATTCAAACCCCGTATTAGTTAGGGCAACTGCAGAAGAGCCCCCGACAGTGACCCAGTCTCCCTGCTGCACACTCTCAACTCAGCCGGCCCTGCAGCTACTTGGTTTTTTTTTTTCATTAATAACAGTGTGGCCAAGAGCGCACAATTTAAAAAGCCACATTTTATGTGCTTTTGATCACTGGGGCCCCTATGACCCTTGGGGCCCTGGTCAAGTGTCCCCTTTGACCCCCCTATCACCAGGCCTGCATATAAGGACCTAATGCAGATATGGGAAAGCGGGTGCTTGTGTAGTAGTATGATATACACAGTCAATAATACAGTACAGTAGGTTAAACTAGCCACCAATAGAGTTGTAATTAACAGTTTGACGCCTGTACTGTATTTGTTTAATAATCTAAATAACATGTTTCATATTGTACTGAAGAATTAGAGGAGTATTAAAGTCTGATCGTTACTTATTTTCATAATTGGCTGGGATAAGATAGAGGTTTGGTAAATTAAGTATGAAACAGCTTCATATGATAAGTTATGGTAGCAAAATTAAATTAACCATGCCAACAAAATATGTGAGATGTTTCATAAAATGACATATAAGCAGTTTTGATCACATTTCTACCATCACATCATTACACTCCTTATTAGCTAAAGAATAGTAAGCGCCTATGTCAGCACTGATTTCTTATGCAATTACAGGTCTTACAGGTTTTCTCATATTTTAGGATCTAACTACAGAAATGGTTCAGAATTTTTTTTTTTAATGTAAACTGTAAAGAATTTGGCATTCCAGGGTAATTTTTTTATCAAAAGTTATATATTGTGCAAAAAATGCTCCAAACGTTTCAGGGCTGGCACACCCCTTTGTCAAGGCAGTGAAATGTAAAACCAACAAATATACAATGTGCTTGTTTCAGATATAGAAGCGATTATAGGGTTAGGATGATGAAGAGGTGGGTCTTGAGAGCCCTTTTAAAGTTTTGTAGGGAGGCGGCAAGTCTGATAGGGAGGGGTAGAAATTTCCAGAGATTCGGAGCACAACGGCCCAAATCCTGGAGGTGGGAAAGGGAGGAAGTAACCAATTTGCAGGAGAGGTGGCGTGCATTTGTGGAACGGAGAAGGCAGGTGGGAGTGTAAAAAGAGACAAGGTCAGATATGTATGTCAGAGAGGAACGGGTGATGGCTTTGTGAGTGTGAGGAGCTTGAATTGTATATATAAGATTTTTAATAAGATTTTTAGTATCTTACAGGGACAGATTTTGGAACATTGTGGTGGTGGAAAGGACACATTGGGAAATGGACTGAATGTGGTGGGAGAAGGAAAGGTCCTATATTCCCTAACTCCCAGACAATGGAGTTGGGGAATAAAGGACACATAGATGTTATCAGCAGAGTCAAGGAAGGGATGACTGTGGCTGGGGTAAGATTCTGACATTTGAGGAATACACGAGTATACAGTCAACAGACAGGCACTGACACTGAAGAGGAACATAGAAGAGAGATCAGGGCAAGATAGACAAATGTAAGTATCATCAGCATAGAGGTGGTATTTATGTATTTATTATTTATTTACAGTTTCTTCTATAGCTCAGCAGATTCCATTACATTTCCTTATTTAGTGCGGCAGATTCCGTTACAGTTCCTTATATAGCGCAGCAGATTCCGTTGCGCTTTACAATAGTATACAGAAATAAAACAAACTGGGTAACAGCAGACAGACATGGAGGTAGGAGGTTCAGTGTCTGTGCCTGTCTGTTGACTTTGCCTCTGCCAGTGAATCAGAATATCCCTCAATAAGCCTATGGTTGCACTTGCCTGGATCCCACCTTAATTATTAATCTCCATGCTGCACACTGTAATAACCTCCCCCAAAAAATCATATCTACAGTAAGTAAAGCAGCATTTCAACCTTAACTTCCCCAGCTGATAATTGATATTATACAGTTTAACCATCGATAGTCAGTTTTCAGATTTTTTTTTTTTATTTTTTTTTACCTTCCCTTTGAAATACAGTTTTTAATTGCTCTCATACACTTTCCACATTAAGTACATTTTAAGATATATTTAGAATAGCAAACTACTGGAGAAGTATATTTTCTTATCAGTATGGTTATAGACCACTATCCAAGCCTTTATACTACATACAGTATACATATCTAATTATACGAATAAAAGAAAGAAAATACATTTGTGTTTTTTCTTCTTTTCCTGGCTCATCTGGAAGGGATGTGTTAGTTGTGAACTTGTTTGACATATTGTAGGTTGTTTTTGTTTTTTTATTCCACCTGCTTCACTATGATTTGTATCATTTTTGATCATCCTAGCACAGAGAAGGTCACACGGAGAAATATCACCATACATGATATAGGAAAGAAACAGCTGGATGTACAAAAACACATTTCACTTTGTAAAATTCAAATCAAGTTTCATGAAAGTAGATCACAAACATCTGCTTTCGTTATATAATTATATTTCTATTTCAGCTGCAACAAGCTATTTACAGCCAAGCTTGTTCATAAGGAGCTTTATAATTAAGCAAACAGAATAAAATCTTTTTATAGGATGTAGATCTAAGGGTGATAATCACATGAAAATATACAGCAACAGTTACAAATAGAGCTTTTAGCACTGGGTACATTGTTAGCGATGGGCTCGGTAAAGCCTGACATTCCTCCGTACAACAATGCCAGGAAATGTTTTTTGTGCACAAAGGTTTAAACTTTTTAAATATACTGTAGGTAAAGAGACAGGAAGATTGGGTACTTGTGTCGTTTCATGGCGGCAGCTGGCCGCCAGCTCCTTCCGGGTCCGCGTCCCCTCGCGCGCGCGACACTTTATAAAATCAACTCCACGCCAGTGTGGATAGTTCATACCCCCCACTATCCACGTCGGCATGGAGATGATTTTATAAAGTGTGGTTAGTGCAGCGAGCCACCGAGCCCAAAGCGTGGGCGAGCGCAGCGATCCCCACGAAGGAGCGGGCAGCCAGCTGCCGCCATGAAACTACACAAGTACCGAAGATGGAGTTTGAATTCTGGTATTTACATAAAGATGGAAGTGCCTCCAAGCCTGAGGAATCTCCAGATCCCCTGAGCTGGTGCAGGCTGGCGGTCAGGCGCTCCATCTGCTACAGTGGCAATAGATGAATGTGCAGTATGAATGGAATACATATGGATGACGGGCGGCAGGGATGCTGGCGGTTAGAATACTGATGCTGGCACCTTGAAGGAGGGAATCCCAACAGCAGTCTGGTAAGTATACTTACCTTTCCCCTGCTGTTCCCTTACCTGGGTGTCTAGATCATCCCTTTAATAAGCAAACATTTGAATTACACAGACACAGGTTTTTGGCTGCTCATTGGATGTAATGACAGTTGGTATGAACTGCGACACCTCCCAACCATACCAACTGTCATTACATCCGATGAGCAGTCAAAAACCTGTGGAATTTACACTTATTTAAGTGATGATTTAGCAATCCTGCTCCTAATCCTCCCTTCCTGTAACCTAACCTTAATCCTCAGCCCACAGTCGAATCCTCCCCGCCAGTGTCTGACCCTCACCCTCATACCCCGTTACCTAAACCTAACACCAAAGCCCGGCAGCCTAACCTACCCCCCCCCCCCCCCCCCAGCATAACACTACCTTGCCCCACAGCCTGACCCTAAGTCCGTCCGTCCCAATATTGAAATGTGGCCAAATGCTGAATCTAGGCTTTTGGATGCATTTTCCTGTTAATACATCCCGTCCTATGTAAAAATGAAAACTACACACTTCAGTACCCATTATATACAATATACTGTAATACAGGTCACAATAGTAAACTAGAAACCACTTAATGCTGATTAGCAGAGGCAGATGTAGCAGAAATTGTCATCCAGGTCATTCTTGCTATATTTGCATGTGTTTTTCCTCCAGGTGCTCAATTTTTTTTTTCACACGTTAACCTGCTAGTATAGTATGTACAGTATGTTAATTGACGCCTGACCAAAATTAGCACAGCTGTACATGTGATAGGGAATATAGATTATTAACTACGGTAGGGCAGAGACTGATGTGAATGACTATCCTCTACAATTGCTGAATAACATGTGTGCACTATATTAATAACTATTAATAAAAAATATATATTTACTAGTGAGCGTAAGCTCTTCACACCAGGAATCAGATGTGACCTTGGATATCAGGCATTGCTGGTCAGTGTCTGTAGTAACTAAACAAGGTGAGGAACAAAGTCATGCGCAGCACATTTTATGGTACTTGTTTCCTAGCATGGCTCCCAGATTTTCTACGTACGCTAACGTACTGAAATCGCATCGCATGGTACGTTGTTACCTTGCGATGTGTGCAATTTCACGCCTTCCTGTCAGTCAAAACTCCAGAGGCGCCAAGACGACATAACCACAGCCTACAGGAGCCATTTTAGGTGCGCATCGGGTCCCTGTCTGTGCCTGGATTGTGTCCCTGTCCATCCTTTCTATACAATAAGTTTGTTAGCCTGCATCTGCATACCCTCCAACATGACCCATTGCATTCGGTACACAATGCTCTGCTCCTGGACTCCCTCGTAATGTATGTTTGACATCACCTGTGTGGAACTAGGTAATTGATGAGAAGGTTGTTTCAACTCAGGTGACGACACTCATACATTACCAGGGAAGTCCAGGAGCAGAGCATTGTGTACCGAATGCAATGGGTCATACTGGAGGGTATGCATCCAGCGCCTGGGTGTTGGGGGGGGGTGTGGTGGGGGTGGAATGATTATGTGCAGGGGGCGCCAGATGATTATGTGCAGGGGGCGCCAGGGGGGTCATGTGCAGGATGCGACATAATCATGTGCAGGGGTGTTGAAGGATGTACAGAGGGGTATAATGTGCAGGGTGGGGGTGGGGGTGAGGTGATGATGTGCAGGGGGGGGGTGATGATGTGCGGGGGGGGGTGATGATGGGGGGATCATGTGCAGGATGAGGGTGAAGTAATCATGTGCAGGGGTGTTGATGATGTACAGGGTAGTATCATGTGCAGGGTGGGGTTGATGTGATAATGTGCAGGGTGGGGGTGATGTGATAATGTGCAGGGTGGGGGTGAGGTGATAGTTATACAGGTGTACCACATTTTGGTGTCATGTTATTGTTATTGTACTGTTGGAGCAGACTGCGTGGGTGTCATGTCATTGTTAATAATGTAATGGAAGTGTAGGTTGGTGTCATGTTATTGTTATTGTACATGGTGTACATGGAGTATAGGCATACATTTTTTCCTTTTTTATTTATTTTTCCATTATATTTGTCAGAAATGCCATGATCAATGGGCAACACATTTTTGGCTCATTTTATCGACATCTACAAGGAAAACGACTGCCTCTGGAGGGCCGATCATAGGGACTATCGTAATCAGGCGAAAAGGAATCAGGCATATGAGAAATTGGTAGAGCCCGTGACAGTGCTGCAGACTCTCGGTGGGTTCGGAGGAAGATCGCAAATATGCGAACAGTGGTGGTGAAGGAGTATAATCAAGTCCTGGAATCGCGACGTTCAGGAGCCGGCACTGATGACCTTTACACGCCAAAATTGTGGTATTATGAGTGAATGAAGTTTATCGTTGAACAAGCTTCAAGGAGAAGATCAGAGGGTACTCCTATGGATGAAGACTCTCCGTCAAGTGATTCACTTGAGGATCCGGAGAATGCGGACATAGTAAGTTTTTGATATGACATGTTTTGTATGTAGCAAACTGTAAAATTGATTGATATTATAATATTTTTTTTTTTTCTAGGAAGTTACCCCTGAGCCGGAAGCACAGATTAGTCCTGTCGCAGAAGTAGTGGCTCCTCCAGAGGAGAATGTGTCTGGACCGCCCCCAAGGAAGCCAAGGAGGAAGCAGACCTCCCAGATGACCAGCTCTGTTGCAAGCGGCCAAGAGCATTGTTGTAGGCATGCGGAGGAAGCTCACAAAAATCCCCTGGATTCTTTTCAAAATGTTGCCAACCATATTGCCTGTGAGACGCGGTCAATGGATCCAGACCAGTTCTGCATCTTTAAGCGGTTAATTAACAAATTAAGAAAGATCTTATAAAGCCCAGTAAGAAGAACAGGCTTACAGACTGCAATCATGTTAGCATATTGGACTTCAGATCCAAAAAATGAAGGCCATTTCTGCAATTCTGTTATGCATTACAGTCACCAAATAGGCCCTTGTTAAGAAAGAATAAAGACGGTAGCAGCATGGTTGGTGTAGTAGTAAGAATCAATACGTCACAACCCTGAAGTCATGAGTTCAGTTCCTGACTAAAGTGATAAATGTGTGAAGTTTGTACGTGCTGTGAATGTTCCAGTTTCCTCCCACACTCCAAAAACATACTGGCAGATGAATTAACTTACAATTAAAAAAAAATAACCCTTGTGCGTATATGTGTGTATCCATGCGGTAGGGAATATACATTGCAAGCTCCAACTGGGAAGAGACTGATGTAACTGAAGTATTCTCCGTAAAGACCTGCCTAATATGTGCGCACTATATAAATAATGCATTATTTTTCAGCATCCCAGATTGTAGTCCTGCTTGTACAGAAAACAGAGATGCATTTGCAGTAACATTTACTGGAATTGACCCTTCTGTGGTTGGCTCGTAAGCAGGGCTTAATGTGGTACCAGAGGGGTGGTGGAACTCATTTCCCCTGCCAGCCACCCTTCCCCTCCCCCATTAGGTGAGCCCAGGCCAGTGCTAGTGTTTTTGGCAACCCCTGCAAACTACAGTATAAATGTGTGCTCTAAATTCCCTACCTTTATAAAGGTACAGTGGTCTCACAAGAAGGGGTGTTGTCACACAATAGTATCCCCATATTAAATTACAAAATAGCACATTCATATTCACATTACACTGCATATAGTACCCCTGATTCATATTACACCACATACTAGTCCCCTTATTTAAGTTATGATGCACAGTACTGCTCCTTATTCACTTACATCAGTGGTTCCCAACCTGGGGTACTAGTACCCCTGGGGGTACTCTGCAGACCAGTTGGGGGTACTTGAAAATAATATTGGTAATGGCGGAAGATGAAAAAAAGTATTTTGATGGCAGAAGAAGACCCATTGCCATGGAGAAGTACCATGTTGAGTCACTTATGGTTCTGTCTTCAGCGTCATCAGCATCATCAGTGTATCCTGGTGCTTTTGCCTGACCAGCAATCCAATGGGAGCTTCCCATGCTGCCCTCAGACATCAGCAATCATCTACCCTGTGCTGACATGGGTGGAGGAAGCAGTGGCATTAATCCTACAGGTGTAAGTGGGAACCCTGGAGACAGTACACAACCAGCGGCCAGACACGGAAGGGCACGATTCCTGTCCGCTACTCCTTAATTGAGGACATGCATAAGGATACGCATACCGCTCACTTCCACTCCACTCATAAGTACTGTCTATATTTCAAATTGAGAGGGGGTACTCTTCAATAAAAAAAGCCTAATCAAGGGGTACGGGAGAGAAAAAAGGTTGGGAACCACTGACTTACATCATTCAATAGTGTCTCTTATTCATGTTACGCTACACAGAAGTACTCCTTATACATGTATGCCACACAGTAGTGTTTCTTATACAAAATGCCCACAATAGTGCCCCTTACACATAATGCCCACAACAGAGGTTGATGTCTTGACATTACATATGCAATGGCAGAAAAGGAAGCTTTTGGGACAGTCTTTTCTGTTGAAAATACTGTGCATGACTGTGGTGATGGAGGAACTAGTTCCCCCTGCAATTAGAGGTGGGGGAACTCAGTTCCACCCCACTTTAACCCCTGCTCGTAAGCTATAGAAGCAATTTCACTGTCTGTTTCCAGGATTTTTCTCTTTTCTATAATTTTATGTGCAAATAGACAATTCTCAACAATCAAAATCACCTTAGGGATGACAATTTGTATCATTCTGCGAATGGCCAAGTTGTAGGTATAGTGTGCAGCGTAACACAACATATTCTACACTGTAAGTACAAAAGGAAAAAATAACAGTAGATATAAATGCTAATTTTATGATTCACGTTGCTTTTGTCATTCCATAAAATCATATGCAAAAAAAGATTTGGCTGGCATAAAAGGATTAGCATAAGTATATAGAAGGAAAAATACAGATTTTATATAAGATGTTTTGGGACTAATTAATTCTGGATGGCACTGTAGTTTTGCATGCATGAGTGCCCATTTGCAATCCTGCCAAGTTTAAAGCAATTGCCAAAAGTACCTCTATACTCTCTGAGGCA
Source organism: Crinia signifera (assembly GCF_055691185.1). Classification (NCBI taxonomy): domain Eukaryota; kingdom Metazoa; phylum Chordata; class Amphibia; order Anura; family Myobatrachidae; genus Crinia; species Crinia signifera. The sequence goes on from NC_139219.1 coordinate 299,152,823, forward strand.
CTCAGCAAATGACACCAGTAAACGTGCCCAAATATTGCACAGAACTGGTACATATGCAAGTGGGATCTTATGTAAGGCTATTAAATGCTTCTTTACATTTAAAAATGTGCCCACTTCGAATTTTTAGGTTTTTACAAGCTGACTATAAGAAGAAGAGTTAGGGAGATCATAAAGTTACTCCTGAGAGATAAACTGCAAATAAGCAACTCTAATTCTGGAAAGTAGAACTATGCGTAATTCCATGTACGTGGCAGATCTTTGGCTCAGCTCTGAGGCAATGGAGTCAGCTGGTGCCGGACTCCTGCTACCAATAGGGCACCTCTCCTCCCCTGCATGTTTGCATGATATCGCTTCTGTGGCTGACTCCCCCTCCTAGCAAGACCACAGTGTCTTTATTCTAAACAATAATAATAGGGTGGGATAGATTACAGTCACCGGGGATGGAGGACCATATGAGTAGGTTGTAATCTTTCCTTCCTCATCTCCCTGTTGACACGTTATCTTGTAAATCAGTGGTTCCCAACCAGTGGTACGTGTACCCCTGGGGGTACGCGTCCACCTGCTCGGGGGCACGCGGCGTCCCGGCCTGTAATGGTGGCCGCGGCAGTCAGATAGGTTGCTGGAGGGGAGGAGAGTGCATTGCACATCTCTCCTACCCCTCAGTGTGCTTCCCTGTGACTGGCCGCCCGTCCGCCAATCAATCAGAGCTTGCGGGACGGCAGCCAATCAGGAGCCGGCCCGCGTACTTTGATTGGCGGGCAGCCCAGTCACAGTGAAGGGAAGGAGAGATACGCAGTGTGCTGTACTCTCCTTCCCTGTGGGAAGCAGCGGCGGCAGCTACACGGCAGGGGGACACTGGACTGTCCTCTCCACAGCAGCAGCGTCAATGGTGAGTGTGCTGCTGCTGGGAAATACTATGGGGGCATTGCTGGCACTGTGGGGCATACTTGTTACTGGCACTGTGGGGCATTGCTGGCACTATGGGGCAGACTTGTTGCTGGCACTGTGGGGCATTGCTGGCACTGTGGGGCATACTTGTTGCTGGCACTGTGGGGCATTGCTGGCACTGTGGGCAATACTTGTTGCTGGCACTGTGGGGCATTGCTGGCACTGTGGGGCATACTTGTTACTGGCACTGTGGGGCATTGCTGGCACTGTGGGGCATACTTGTTGCTGGCACTGTGGGGCATTGCTGGCACTGTGGGGCATTGCTGGCACGGTGGGGCATACTTGTTGCTGGCACTGTGGGACATTGCTGGCACTGTGGGGCATACTTGTTACTGGCACTGTGGGGCATTGCTGGCACTGTGGGGCATACTTGTTGCTGGCACTGTGGGGCATTGCTGGCACTGTGGGGCATACTTGTTGCTGACACTGTGGGGCATTGCTGGCACTGTGGGGCATTGCTGGCACTGTGGGGCATACTTGTTACTGGCACTGTGGGGCATTGCTGGCACTGTGGGGCATACTTGTTGCTGGCACTGTGGGGCATTGCTGCCACTGTGGGGCATACTTGTTGCTGGCACTGTGGGGCATTGCTGGCACTATGGGGCATACTTGTTGCTGGCACTGTGGGGCATTGCTGGCACTGTGGGGCACTGCTGGCACTGTGGGGCATACTTGTTACTGCCACTGTGGGGCATTGGTGGCACTGTGGGGCATACTTGTTACTGGCACTGTGGGGCATTGCTGGCACTGTGGGCCATTGCTGGCACTGTGGGGCATACTTGTTACTGGCACTGTGGGGCATTGCTGGCACTGTGGGGCATACTTGTTGCTGGCACTGTGGGGCATACTTGTTGCTGGCACTATGGGGGCATACTTGTTGCTGGCACTGTAGGGGCATTGTTGGCACTGTTGGCGCATACCCAGTACCATGGGGTCATACCTGGCACCGTGGTGGCATTCCCATTTCTGGCACTGTGGGGGCATACCTGGCATATGTGTATCTGGCACTTTTGGGGGCATATGTGTATCTGGCACTATTGGAAGGCTAACGTGATCCGTTGGAATGTCTGTTGCTTCAGTAATAGAGATTTGACAAGGTTCTGTTATTTTATATGCTGTCCGCAGAATGGGCTGAGCTTATATTGTGGTCAAGTGGTTGCACTTTTTTTTTCTCGTCATTGCCAGTATAACTTGCCCCTGTTAAGCCACACCCCTTTTAGGCCACGCCCTCTACAAATTTCACGAGGGGGTACTCATAAATGAAAAGCCTAATCAAGGGGTACGGGAGACAAAAAAGGTTGGGAACCACTGTTGTAAATGATTGCCACTTTTAAAAAAACTTCCAAGATCAGCCAGCATCTCGCACCTCCGGCAAACTCAAACCCTATGACATATACCCAGTGCCTGATTAACCAATGAGCTGATTAGGTTGCAGCCTAGGGCACCAGAACTGAAGAGGTTGTGCGTTTGGGGGAAGGGGGTATTTTCAGGTGACAGCCAAGGAATTAAATAGAGGCCTAATTTATTCATTGCTTCTTAGCTATCGCCCATCCCGATGTACTGTCAGGGGGTAAAGTTCTTAAGGTGACTGCCAGATGTATGTGCCAATGTAACTTACTGATGGTACCATTACTCTACGTACATTGTGCTACAGCGCCAGCCGGGCAGCCTAAAGCCAAAGCCTCCTTCCCACGCCACAAGCATTAGATCATACATGCCAGTTGTATGACCTTCGTTACGTACAGGGGAGGATTGGGCCACCGGAAAACCGGGCCATTTCCCGGTAGGCCGGTCCAAACCTGGCTGCTCCGTCCCCCCCACACCGCCACTGGGCCGCCGCAGTTCCCCCTTGTTTGGCTGCAGCCCCCCCCCCTCCCCCCCCCCCCCCCTGGCTGCTTCAGTTTACCTCCCGGGCTGAATATGATTCCCAATCCGCCCCTGGTTACAGGAACATGGGCAGTATTACTGGCGAGTCCCTGAGCGCTCATACACGTGTGTTTAGCAGCATTACAAGGGGAGCTACATGTATGTTAGCCAGGGGCATCTGGAAACATTAATCAGGCCCTGCGTATATCCCAAGGCCTTTACAATTGACTATTTTGCATTAGTGCTAATGTTTCCCCTTTCAGCTGAGAGCCTTAGAGCTCTCCGAATGGGTTTCCTTTAATTTCTGGCACATACTATTGTCTAGTTATGTGACTTGTAATAAAAAAAAAAAATAGAAATCAATTGCAGACATGCTGGAAAGTATTTCATATGAACTGTTTGGCATGTTTGTGTTACATTCCTTTGGTTTGCTTTTTGTATCAATTTACATCTCTTAGTACAATTATTATAGTATTATATTTTGTTTTATGTGATTAATGATGTACAAAAGATTCAGGCATTTTAAATATCATATCCAGCCTTCGGTCTATTTGTTTTTCTCATTCTTGCAGACCTCAAGTTGTCGTAATGCATTAAGTTCTGTTGTTACTTAATACAGTAGCACACATGGAAGATGCCATGGCGGATATTCTGAGTGTGCTGCAGATATGTCTGCCATGTGCTACACACATTACTGTCAGTTTAAGTGGATTGCCGTTTAAACCTACAGTAATCAATGTCGTATCATTTCAAACAACTTTTACAGATAAAAACGAATGGAGTGTGTACTTACTGATTTGCATGGCTTTGTCTATAGTATTCACTTACAAATACAACAAACAGGCACGTGTTAGTCAGACACAGAGATCAGGGTGCAAACATTGAAAGATACATTGTACATCATCATAGGCAAAACTAGAAAGGTGGTAATGGGTGGTCCCAACTCCAAAGTTCAGATCTTTGAAAGAAAGTAATTGTGCATGCTCCTTGGGGGTGTGGCCTCACTGCAGGGGGTGTGGCCTTGCTGCAAGGGGCATGGTATTGCAGGAAAAGATTACCTTATACTCCATACATCAGCCGACACACCAAGATCAGTGTACAAATTCTTTAATAATTGTACATTTTTAATACCCTAACACACCAATATCAGAGAGACACTTTGGGGTCGGCGTCCTGACGGCAGGAGTGATGGGTAGCGGGTGATGAAGCTCCTATTAAGGGCAGCTGGCTGGGGAGGCGGGTTTCAATGGATGCACCCATGACGCTAGTTGTTCACGTGCACATGTGCACTTTCATCGCCGGGGTAATAAAGAATAATAAACTATGGTTTTCATGAATAGGTGGTCAGGTGCACCCCGGGACCATTCCCCAGTTTCACATAAGTACAACATGTACCATAGATGCAAAATTACATTGTTGTCTTTCATTGCAGCCTAGCTTCCACCTCCTTCACTCCAACCCAGAGAGTGCACCATTGTCATTACCCCAAACTCAAATATCCAGAGTTCAAGGCAGAATTCCTTGACCCTAGGGAACATGAAGGACTTTGGAAATATAGATGATGGGAAACTAAGAACTGTATTCTTGTCATCACAATGTGCAAGAGTCACAGTGAAATCATAGACTGTTTAATGTACTGTTTAACAAATAAAAACAAATATGGTGTGTATCTTGCTGGTATTTTGCCCCTGGCCGCACCCTGGGGTTGGTAACAAAGTTGCCCGGATCTTGTGATTTGTATGTACAAAGTATGCATCCAATCTGAGCAATCGGAACTTTGAGGTTATTTAGAGTTGCACACATCTCAGCTTAATCACCATGAGTGGTTATTACTGGGTGACAACTGGGCGTATGCATGACTGAGGGCATGTCTTGGGTATAGAGACAGAACTGTGGTCTATTCAGAGATAAGCATATGCAGAGATCACACAAGTCCGTAGTACCAATGATAGGGCTGATCTATATACACGTTGTAGTAATGACATTGATAAGCAGATGGGTAGGGGCGTGCTACCGGCCGAAACTAAACACAGCTGTAGATTTAAATATCCCCATTATCTCAAATGGACAATCATGACACATTTGTTTGTTAGGGTTTGCCTTTCACCTGCCTATATATGTATGGAATAGAGGAAACTGTTAGTGTTTGCCAGATACATGGACAGTTAGTAGTAATACCTTAATACCTTTGTAATTTTCCATCTGTTTTACTGCCGCCTGCCAGTATAATGGCTGTTTTCCATGCTATAGTTGTTTGTGTCATAACTATTTCTTCTTTTATGTGCAATAGTAATGATTTTCTATAAAGTAATTTCTGCTTCCAAAAATAGGCATTTTCTTAAGACTGGAATAGCCGTGTAATGGGTGTATGCTGTTTGGGAATCGTTCTCTTGCTGGAAATCTAGATTCAATTAACTTAGATAATCTCTGTAATTTTCTGTTGCCTGTGGGTTTTTTTCTTGTTTCTGTTTTTAAGGGCACATTGTTTATTTATAATACAGCAGGCAAAATATTATACTTGTGTATCTATGCTTCGTTACGTTATGTTACATTGTATTACATATATATGTTAGAAACATTAAAAAGATCATACAATAAAAAAGAAAGAACAACAAAAATGATTACAGATGATAAAAATGATTCTGCGAAGTGATACCGTTTTGAGTACACTTTACATCTATATTCAAATGTGTCAAATTACAAATTTGGGGACCGATTCAGGATTGCTTGGTGCGATCCGAACTGGGCCCCAGCCCTGATTGGTCGGGGTTTGCGCATGCACATTTCTTCGCATGTGCAAACCCCGGGCCGAACGGCTTTGGATGAGTTACACACTCGCCGGGCCATTGGCTGCAGGGAGGGAGAGCTGGGGGTGGGCAGAGTCTTGATAAATGTCCTGCACCGAAACGCGTAAACTCAGGAGTGTGAACAGCTATCTTTTCTCATCTGGACCTTTTTGTCGCCAACAAGAACCTGTTTTGCACATCACCAATTTGATCACATCTCTGAGATAAAGAAAAGTCAGGCTGTTTTTTTCCATTCCCAGTAAAGAAACCATTACGGACTTCACTCAAGCATGAGAAACCGTAAGTTTGATACGCCACTGAATTCGTAGATATATATTTTTTAAATATTTAAATATTTTTTTAAAGCAGTTTCGCCAGGTTTTTTGTTTCTTCACATGGTTTGAGTATCCACATAGACAGTTCCTTGAAACTATAGTTGGAAAAGAGGGAGAGTCAACAAAGACTTATCATTTTTATTACACACATTAAGTCGCACCTTGTTGATTGTGGATTGTTCAAATTTTTGTATATTTTTAGATGTTTGGAAATGTGGTGACATTTGGTGTACATACAACTAACAGGCAGCAGAGTGCCATTAGGGTAAAAATTCTCCATAATCTTTTCTTCTTTGTTGGCAGTGCCGATGTAACTTAAGTTGCCCATACACAGTACAATTGCTGGTTGTGATGAGATGCGCACTCCCGTCACACATCACATTGCACAGCTCAAAAAGTATGTGCTGCACATACTTTTTATACTAGATTGCATCTCATTGCATTGCAAAATGTATGCAATGTGATCCGAACTAGTCCAAATTGTATACAATAATTGTACCGTGTATGGGCACCTTAACTGATGGAACCATTACTTTATGTACATTGTGGTACAGCGCCAACCGAGCAGCCTGAAGCCAAAGTCTCTTTCTATTGCCACAAGCATTAGATCCTACATGCCAGTTATATAACCTTCCAGTGGCGTAACTATAAATTTTACTTCCTCCTGCCAAAAAGTTTGTGCCCCCCCCGGGGCCCTCTCCAGTGTGTTTCCCCAGCATGTGACGTGATGACATCACACGCAAGCTGAAGCAGGATAGAGAAAGAGAGACCAGCAGACACTGCTGCTTCCCTTGGCTCCGACGCATTCCAGGACGCCCTAGCAAGCCCATCCACACGCCCATCCTGTACACAGTAGCCAGTAGCCGGCTCTGTGTACAGTCAATTGAATCAGTGGGGGGAATTGTTTTCTCTGCCATGGCTGCACCCGCACTGCGTCCGACTCGCCTCCAGTGCTCAGCCAGTGGGCAGCGGCAGGCAGCAGCATGTCAGTGCATAGAGTGGGTGCCGGCGCCCACACAGACCCTGCTGCCAGTTGCTCCCCCAAGCGGCAGTTATGCTACTACAACCTTCATAACATGCACATGGGCAGTATGACTGGTGAGCCCTCGAGCGCCCATACACGTAGGTTTAGCGGCACTACATGTGTCTAAGCCTATATGCCCCTATATGTAAAACAATATTCATACATTCACAGTACAATCAATTCCGTTAAGCGCAGTTCTGGTAAAGAATCAATGCCAAGTAGAGTGTGCGCTGTGTTCTGTCCAATAAGTTCTATAAGAGTCTGACATTTCACTTTCTGAGTAAAGAAATAAATGATCACAAAGACATGGCCTCTTATTACCAAAGCTGTGAAAATATTTTCTCGTATTTATTCCATCTGGAAAGATATACTTTTGATGTTTGGAACTTCTGTTAGAGACTAGAACAAACATTGGCAATTCTGTAAATATTAAATCACCTACTTCATGCCTACTGGAAAAACACATGGCGAGTGCCATATAAGACTGTTGGTCAGTATGTGTCACTTCAGAATTCAGTGCTATGGGATTTTCCAGCGACGCTGACGTTCAGTTCTACAATCGATTTGCCGGACCTACACTGCAGCGCGGTAGCATTATTCAGCCTTCAGGGCACAGGCTACTGTTCCTATATACATAAAGTTGAGATTTGGAACTCTTGAAGATCAGATTATAGCTAGCATTGTGTAGAAAGTACTAGATACACGATAGCAAGAATCTGGTTCCATTGGGTAAAACTTCCCTTTTCCTCTTTCAAAGGATTGGTTGTGGGGTTGCCTGGTGTTATGCATTAGAAATAGGAATGTGCGAATTCGGATTGGGGGAATACAGACAACCCCCGGACACTCCCAATCCGAACTCGTGCTCCGAGACCTGAAAATCTGCTCAGACTTGGAGCACGGATCTCTGGACCTCGCGAGAGACCCTGCCATCCGATCCCGCGAGATTCGGACCCTTTAAAAGGGGCAGATGCCCAGAAGCCATCTTCATTCCAGTCTAGAAGAGTGAAGAGGGAGCATGTCCTGGTTGCCTGCCTGACTGCTCGCCCGCGTGCCATCCCGCTGTCCAGTCCAGTGATAGTGCTGTCTTGTCCAACAGTGCTGACTTGTCCAGTGATAGTGCTGTCTTGTCCAAAAGTGCTGACTTGTCCAGTGATAGTGCTGTCTGCTGTACTAGTCCAGTCCTCTGAAAGTGCTGTATAGTCCAGTCCAGTGCCAGTGATACTGTTGTATAGTCCAGTCCAATGATACTGTGTGTATAGTCCAGTCTAGTGAAAGTGCTGTATAGTGCAGTTCAGTGATACTGTGTGTATAGTCCAGTACAGTGATATTGCTGCATAATTCCAGTCCAGTGGCACTGGCGTTCAAGTCCATTGGTACTGCTGCATAAGTCCAGTAATACTGCCTTTAAAGTCCAGTGATACTGCTATATAAGTCCAGTCCAGTGATATTGCTGCATAAGTCCAGTCCAGTGGCACTGCCGTTAAAGTCCAGTGATATTGCTGCAAAAGTCCAGTCCAGTGGCACTGACGTTAAAGTCCATTGGTACTGCTGCATAAGTCCAGTAATACTGCCGTTAAAGTCCAGTGATACTGCTACATAAATCCAATCCAATGATAGTGCTGCATAATTCCAGTCCAGTGATACTCCAGAAAGATAATGGAGAACCAACATTTGGAGGATAAAATAGTGAAAGAACAAGAACCACTTCCTCCTAGTGCTGAAGTTGTTGCCAATAGACATGACATGAAATGCAAGCAACGTAGTCTGCCAATGCCAATGCCCAATGTCATTGTAGAGGGCATGCAAAATCCAAAATGGCAAAGTTCAGTAACTTGAAGAAATATAAATAAATGTAAATCGTTTGAGTTGAAATGTAAGCTTGCAATATGCCATTTACGAAACAGAGTGGCAAGTAATGGTGATCTAAGCCCTCCTCCCCCCACTCCTGCTAGAAAATGTAAGAGTTTAGCTGTCAGCAAAAAAAAAAACAGCAAACAACTGTGAATTCTAAAAACAGGGTATCACAAATTTCCAAGTGTGTTGGTGGTTGTAATGCCTGACCTTCCCATCACTGTACGGGAACAGGTGGCTCCTTCCACCATTTGTATGCCCTCTGAATATGCTGGAAGGATCACCCACAGTCCAGTTCCTCATTTTGAGATTGAAGGTGTCAGTGGTGTACACCAGGAGGAGGATATTGACGTAGCTGGCACTGAAGAGGAAGTTGATGAGGAGGATGCTGCTGATGGTGGATGTGGTTTGCTTAAATAAGACACCGGGCGAGACAGTTATTGTCTGTGGGATACAAAAGGCTGTTGCCATGTCTGAACAGAAGACCAAAAAATCCACGTCTTTGGCCTGGAATTATTTTTATCCAGATCTGGACAACAATTGTCTCGCCACATGTAGCTTATGTAAAGCTGCAATGGGACATCCTCGCTTATGCGTCACCTGAAGTTCATTAATAAGTCACTGTTTAGTTCAGAAACTGTGGCTAGGACTGTAAGCAGTCCAGGGACACATAAATCCCTTAATCCTGTTGTATCCAAACACCTGAAAACCACACCAGCAAGTCACTCCTCGTCAATTTATTCCTCGATCCAGATTGGAAGTAGTCCTGCAGGCAATGTTACCAACACGACTGACTCCTTCTATCGGGGATTCATTTGGAGGATCCTGCAGTGTTACACCTACTGCTGCTGTGAGTCATTCATCATTCCAGAAGGGGAGTCTGAACACCACTACATCATTCACAAAGCAATTGACCGTCCAACAGTCATTTGAGGACGAAGTAGTACAGCGGTCATCCTATGACAAAGCGGATAATTGCGGCCTTGAAAGCTATGGTGGTGTTAGACGTGCGTCCAGTGTCCGCCATCAGTGGAGTGGAATTTAGACGATTGATGGAGGTATTGTTTCCCAAGTACCAAAACCCATCTAGATTCCACTTCACTACACAGGCGATATCAAGGATGTACAGAGACATCCGAAAAAGTGTACTCTGTGCCCTGAAAAAGGCAGATGTACCCACTGTCCACTTAACCAAGGACATGTGGACAAGTGGTTCAGGGCAAACTAAGGACTGTGACAGCCCACTGGGTAGATGCACCACCTTCCACAGCAACAGCATCTCTGAAACACCAGCTCCTTCCAAGGCAGGCTACGTTGTGTATCACCAGTTTCAGTAAGAGGTACAACCTTTTGGAGAAACTGAGGGAACAGTTAGACTCTCCTCGGGATTTGTGGCATCGGACAATGCCAGTAACGTGCAGGTATTACATATAGGCAATTTCCAACATGTGCTATGTTTTGCCCACACAATAAAATTGGTGGTGAAGCATTTTCTTAAAAGTGACAGGGGCCTGAAGGAGATGCGTGCGGTGGCACGCAATATTGCTGGACACTTTCGCCATTCTGCCAATGCCTGCTGAAGCCTGGAGCACCATCAAAAACTCCTGAACCTGTCCTGCCATCACCTCAAACAGGAGGTTGTGACACACTTGAACTCCACCCTCTATATTCTACAGAGGATGGAGGAGCAGTAAAAGGCCATTCAAGCCTACACACCCACCTATGACATAGGCTAAACTAAGCTTATCATCCACTCACTGGTCATCTCACGGCTTGACTACTGTTATGCTCTCCTCACCGGCCTCGCTCGATCCCAACTGGCTCAACTCCAATCTGTCCTCAACTCTGCAGCCAGGCTTATCTTCCTCTCCCGCCGCTCTTATTCTGCCACTCCCCTTCAACAAAATCTGCACTGGCTTCCATTCCCCTACATAATCCTCTTCAAACACCTCACACTCACATACAGGGCCATCTCTAATTCCATTGCTCCATATATCTCTAACCTCATCTCCATTCATACACCCTCCCTCCCCCTATGGCCCGTGCTGCACCCCTTTAGTGGAACACACTCCCTCGCTCCATTACACTCTCCCCGACCTTGCAAAGCTTCAAAGGGGCACTAAAAACTCACCTTTTCATCAAAGCGTACGCTTCCACTGCATGAACTAGCTGGTTCTCCAACCCCTTGCCTGTTTATATCCTGCTATCTAGCCACCACCCACTTGCTTGCACCTCTTGTAATCTGTCTGTCTCCCCTTCCTACTAGATTGTAAGCTCCTCGTTGCAGGGCCCTCTTCCCTCCTGTGGTCAAAGCCCTCTTCTCTTCACATTTCACTCACAGCTCTCCTATACTCCAACACTCAGTGACCATCTTTGTCCACATACTCATCTCCATCATTGGCCTCAAGCCTCTTATAGTATGTTGATTGAGTCCTCACTACTTATATTTAAGCTGTAATGTGTATTGATCTGTGGCGCTCTTTATTTGGACTCTGTTTTTGTTATTTATTCAATGTTATGCCAAGTTTTGTCTCCCTGTATTGTTCCTTTGTACGGCGCTGCGAAACACTTGTGGCGCCTTATAAATAAAATAATAATAATAATAATAATAGGCAAATGAGAGTGGATGCACCTGACTCAAGCGCAGTGGAGGCTGATTTCCGTGTTGTGCATGATTCTCCATCGGTTTGAACTTGCCACACGTGAGGTCAGTTCCGACACTGCCAGCTTGAGTGAGGTCATTCCCCTGATCAGGCTGTTGCAGAAGCAGCTGGAGAAAGTAAATGAAGGAGCTAAAGCGTTGCGATTCAGTTAGTTTCAATAGTTTCAGTCAGACCAAGGTTTGCTGGCCAGAACATTTTATCTCTTTTCATCCCCTATTGCTACCCATACACTTGTGAAATATTGCATGCAATCATTCGATTTCAACCACATCTGTTTGATAAATCAAATGATTGTATGCATATTTTGGGGACCATTCGCTGTGGCTCGCCATCGAATGTCACCTTGATAGATAGTATGTGCTGCACATCATTTCTATCGAATTTCAGTAGTGATTGCATGTGGTTTTTAACCACATGCGATCGCTCGAATGCAATCTGGGGATGGGGGCGGAGGGAACACTTTCATCGGCATCGGGTTTGGGGAGAGGGGGCCTGAGAGACCAATGCCGGTGTCTGCCTGTGTAGTTTAGCACTGTGAAGAGTGCTAGCGGGGGCCAGGGGTGGTGGCAGAATTGTTTCAAACACTGAAAAGCCCTCTGATTGGCTAAGCTCTCTCTCAGCCAATCAGAGGGCCGCCCAGTGTTTACATGTTTTTTTTCAAATTATGTTTCTGCGCTGACCCCCGCAGCCTGCTATCGCTACTTCATAGCGCTACGCTACTCCACTGCCCTCTGCCGGCCCTCTTCTAGCACCCAATGTGCCATTGCAAGATGTAGCATCGAATCCAATCACATAAATTTATGGGTAGCATTAGGAGTCTAATTTATAGAAATCCCTACTTAGTGCATACTCGCCTAAATTTAGGGGGGTGGCCTATTGGTTGAGGGCATGGCCTCGTGAGAAATGCCATGATCAAGAGCCAGACTACCATTTTTGTCACTGCGGGGGCATAGCCAGTGCTCTGTGAGATGCTGGACATCTGGCAAGCCAAAATTGACCACAGCCCAGGGTCACCGGGGATCACCGGGGACAGCACCAGGCTTCAGCCTGGTCAGGTAAGTCCTGGAGGGGGGGGACCCTTCATTGGGGGGGTCCCCACTCCCCCAGGGCCCTTGGCCAGGCTGACCGGTCATGTTTTGGCCGCGGGACCTTATATCATAAGTGTCCCCCGGCTGTGACATTACCCTGCTGGCTGGTTTGGCCTGGGGCTGGTTCTTAAAATACGGGGGACCCCTAGTCATTTTGTCCCCCGTATTTTGGGAACCTGCCCCGGACCTGGAGCCTGGGGCTGGTTGTTAAAAATCGGGGAACCCCTATTCGTCGGGTTCCCTGATTTTTAATTTTTTTTTTATTTTTTACCGGCACCGGCTCCTTCAGCCTGGTTTTTTTTATTTGTTTATTTTTTCTATTTTTTTTTACACTGCAGCCTGCACGGATCTGACTGATCCGTGCAGACTGCCTGTACGAATTCGTATTAGCGGCCATATATATGGCCAGCTAATACGAATCATTACACCATCGGAGGGTTACAAAGCAGTCGTATCTGACTGCTTTGTACATTCCCCTCTGGAACACGACTTTGCATACGACTGAAACAGTTGTATGCAGTCGTAGGGGAAATACTAATACGAAAAACTAGGTTTTTCATATTGGTAAATTTCCCCCTAAATTAGCGATTTCAATCTTTTTCAATGGGAAAACATCTGGATGCGATGTTGGAAATCGCCACTTCAGAAAGTGCGAATTAGTGGCAAAAAGTGCAATTTCTGCCGCAAATCGCCACCCATTAAGTAGTCGATTTGGGAAAAAATGCAATAACGCCCGTTTTTGCGAAAAAAATCGCAAAAAACACATCTAATAAATGTCACCCATTGTCTGTGACATGGCAGGTAGGAGCTGATTGGCTGGCTGTTTATCACTCTCCATTTTATTGTAATGGTGTGCCCCGGTGCTGGGACAGCTCCCATGCTCCCAGCACCAGAGCAGCAGCAGGGAGAGGGAGGGCTGGGTCCCCCATGGGACACCACCTCCCCCGGTGCAGGGATCACCTCCTGAGGAAGCCGCTGATACCAGAAGGCGGAGAAACGCGTAGAGGGCGAGGGCGACGGGACAGCTTTGTGGCAACTGGATACAGTCCTATGGGAGTTATATACTTAGTGACCGCAGTGAACTGCTAAAATCATCTGGTCCTACCAACTCCTAAGTATCAAGAGCCGGATCCCCACCTTTTTTGAAAGGATAAAACCCTCAAAAATAAGTGAGTTATTCCACTAACATGTGCACATGAGTGGGGGACAGTTATTTCTAATAATTGCAAGTTTTTAAAGCAATACTTACCGTTTTTTTTACTAATGCTATGGACTAACAAGTTGAACACAGTTCTAAATAATTTACTAACAGTCTAAACAGAGCATTGTTATATGTGTGTTCGTCTTGTTTGTCACAGTGGCCACTATATTCAAATTACATGAAATTGATTGTGTTTTATTTTTAGTATTTTTTAATAAATTGTACGTGATTTTGCAAAGCGCAGCTCCAGTGTCTTTTTTCTTGTCTCCCAACACTAGGTAGGCGGCCCCAGGTCACCTACCCCTACCCTTGACCACCGGGAGTCGGGCACTAGGCCCGTGGGTATTTTCAGGCCCCTCCGGCCTGTGGGAATTGTAGTCGGGCCCTCTTGGCCCGTGGCCACATGATTGTTGGGCCCTCCTGGCCCTTGTGTATTTCCAAATAGCCGGGCATTAGGCCCGTTGCACAGTAGCCGGGCGTAAGGCCCGAGGCCCCCATAGTCCGGGGGGGCTAATTGAATCAGGCCCCGAGGCCTGTGCCCCAGTCAGGCACTAGGCCTGTGGACCCAGACAGGCACTAGGCCTGAGCCGTCAGTTAGGAGCGATTGTAGTAGCGAACTGGTACTGTTTTGAGTGAGCATACGCTGGGCAGCTCTAGCCAGGAAGGGAGTACATCTGAATACAGGCAGAGGTTAAAGGAGCAGTTGGTTGGTAAGGTCTTGTACTGTATTGTATGTTGTCCGTGCAGAGCAAAGTTGTTTAGATATTCGTAGTTGTGTTGCACCACACACACTTAGTCAGTTCTAGGGCTTTGTGATGTAGTTACGTAGTCGTGCCACGTTTAGGTTCGTTAGGCTCTGCACGGGTCTGGTGTTTGTCTCCTTACAGGGACCTGTGAGGAGAACCGAGGGTTAAAGGACAAGAGTGCGGACGCAGTATAAGAGTGAGGACGGTGAGTGTTGTCTTGTTTGTTTGTGTGTTCCTGCCTATCTCCCTTCCTCCATCCAGGGAGTACGCGGACCTTGTACCCCGTGCAAGGTCAAGGCCTCACCTAGGTGCGCAAGTACCAATAGGTGACACTCCGGGCTCTGAGGCAGTGCGCCGATGATGATGTTTCCCGGAGCCCGGAGGGTGCCACTGTAGAGACGTCGCGGGACGGAGGGTGCATCGGTCTTCGTCCAGGAGGAACAGCTCTCACCTACTCTCCTTCCTCCTAGGTGTTCATGTCCGGTTGCCGGAGAATTCCAGGACCGTGATTTGGCACGGCCTGAAGGTGAGAGGGTGCGGCGCCAGGTAAGTGGTCCGACGACACCTGCACGGCAGCAGGCACCACACCGCACCGCCCCTACACCCATCTCACATTATCACTTTTGAAGCTTAGAGAATCTGGCCCCTGATCTTCTCACCAGGTCAGATTGGGCAATTTCTCGGTATCTTCCCATGCTTTCAATTAGAACAAGTATACATCGACTGAAAAGCTGATTTCTTTGGGTGCATTTAAAGCAATGGGGCAGATGTAATAAGCCTGGATAAGAGATAAACTGGAGATAAAGAGAAAGGAGATAAAGCACCAGCCATCAACTTCCAACTGTCATTTTCAAACACAGTTGATTAGCTGGTGCTTTATCTCCTTTCACTTTGTCTCCACTTTATCTCTTCTCCAGGATTAATACATGTGCCCCATTGTATGGAAAAAAATTACACACACATGGTTGCTCTCATGAATAATCTATATAGTCATCATCTAATAATAATAATAATAATAATAATAATAATAATAATAATAATAATAATAATAATAATCTAATGTCATGTAAAAATCTAAACTGAGCTGTATTGTATTGTATAATGTATTTTTGTGCTTATTATTGTGTGTCCAGTGATGAGGGTAAACAAATACTACTACTACTACAAAGGAACTACTCAACAAATATTGTAGGTTCTATTTTCCCATTTGCCGCTGAGTACTTTTTGCAAATACCGTATGTTTTCCTTATGTATGTAGGTTTCTTTCCTCCCCTATAATGTTTATTTATGTTTCAGGGAACGTTCCAGAGAGAGAAAGGACAAGCCGTCAATTTTTCAATTCTACTTTCAAACTATGAAGAGCCTACGCAGCTGGGTACATCTAGGCACTTTCGAAGAGATTGTAAACCAAAATTCCCAAAAACTATTTACACCATTATTGCTGTGAATCAGGATATCATTGGGCCCATTGTGTTAAGCAATCAGGACATGAGAGCCTACCTGGTCAAGTTAAGGGCATTTGCATAGTCCTCAATTCCTTCAGAACTGTAGGGTGACATTTATTAGAGATCAATGTTGGGTTTTTGGCAATTTTTTTCCCCAAATCGACAACTTAATGGGAGGCGATTTGCGGCATACAAATCACTGATTTAATGGGTAGCGAGTTTGGAAATCGACCGCAAAATGCGATTTCCCCCCCCCCCCAAAAAAAAAAAAATAGACCAAGTAGAGGGTGGCAATTTCAAAAAAATCGCCAGCGTTTGAGCGATTAATAAGTCCCCTACATATACCCCCACATGATTATGGACACCTGTGAGGCTGTTTGATATGGAGATGTTGCAGAGTGGACTGCTGGAGGTGCTAGTGTGTGAGCTGGGGCGTTTGGAGGAGCTACGCAGGAGGGATGATGCTGCCCACCAGATCCAGGTACTCCGACCACTCCGTGTTTCTCAACGGTACCGTGCTAGGGTGTACCTGGACTCCCTCTCTGATCAACAGGTGGTGGACATGTTTAGGTTGAACCAACAGAACCTGTTCAACTTATATGAGAAGGTGAGAGATGATTTGGACCCTTGGGGGGGGGGCAACTATGCAATGTCTCGGCTGCAGAAATGAATGTGTGCCCTCCACTTGTTTGCCACAGGCTCCACTCAGTCTGTGAGCTCATGGGCCTTGGAGGTGTCACAAGCCACTTTCTCAAATCATTTTTCTCAGGTGTTAAATGCATTAAAGAAGCTGTGGCGGACATATATCACATTCCCACATTGTGAGTCCGAGTGTCAGGACCTGAAGGTGGCATTCTATCGGCTCTCAGCATTTCCAAATGTGCTGGGAGCCATAGACTGCACCCACATTGGGATTCGGGCCCCACACGTGAGGGAGCATGTCTATGTTAATCGCAGGGGCAGACATTCCCTCAATGTGCAGGTGGTCTGCGATGCCAACCTCAGAATTCTCAGTGTGGTTGCAGGCTATCCCGGGAACTGCCATGATGCCTATATCCTGCGGCACTCAGCTCTCTGGGACCGTTTCCACAACCACACCATGCCAGAGGGCTGGCTACTTGGTAAGTCACTTAGCACTGTTTACATGCTGTTTGCTAACCTATGTCTTGCCCTTTAAGATCCATGTGTGTAACCTTATATTAAAGAGTCATTTTTGTTTTAATTGTTTATACCAGCCCTAACAATATAGTGTGACCTGCTACTATTATGTGCAAATTACCCACATGATATGTGACCACGCAAATCCCTTTACATGTTAGGTGATTCAGGATATGGGTGTTATTCGTGGCTCATGACACCTCTGCGGAACCCACAAAGCCCTGCACAGCACCGCTACAATGCTGCACATACTGCTACCCGCAATGTAGTGGAACGCACCTTTCGGTGTTTGGACAGGTCAGCAGGTACACTGCTATACCACCAATCCAAAGTTGTTTTGGTTGTCCAGGCTTGCTGCATGCTGCATAATATAGCTTTGGGTCAACCAAATTATGTAGATGTGGCCAATGCAGCAGTCGTGCAGGAAGCTCAAACTACAGATGTTGTAGTGCAAAGTACGCGGAGGGGGGATGTGGTTCGTACACAGATGATACTTCAGCATTTCACAGGTAATTGTGGTGTGTAAAATGGATAGGAAAGGGGAACCTTTACCACACATACATTGTTTACCTTAAATATTTTCTTTACCCTGTACATTGGCCAGAAGCAGGCCAGCAAAAATGCCCAACACCTCCAAATCTGCTTCATCTTCCTCCTGCAGAGGCCAGTCCACCTCAGAATAATCTCCCTCCTGCAGCTCCTCCTCTGTGTGCCTGGCACTCTGTTCCTCCTGTGAGGACACATGGCTTGTGCCTGCTTCCTCCTGCTCCTCCATAGCCACCTGCTCAGCTTCCACCATGTGGCCTCTCCCTGGCACACCTCTTCCTGGCAGCATGCTGGCTCTCCCTGTCCTGCCTCTGACAGTACCGCCTCTCACTCCCCTACCTCTCCCAGTGGTTGGGGTATTTGGGCCCAAGCTGGCTGTCCCTCTGCCTCCTCTGCACCTTAGCACTCCTCCTCTCCTGTCCATGTCAAACGCCTTACTCCCTTTCAAAGGGTAAAATGGTGCCTGCGCCCCTTTATATAGGGGGTGTGATGCGTATTGCAAGGGACTAAGGTGGGCCAATAGGTTAGCATGTTGTATGGGCTGATCAGGTGTATTGGTGTAAATCGCATTCCGGTTGGCCGCAAATACGCACATGACCTAACCCGTAAATCGCACTTTTATGGCATATTACTGCGGCTCAATTCACACCATATAGCCGTTTATCACCATATACTGTATCGCACTTTTCGAGCAGCATTACGCCCGCCATTAAATACGCGATTTCTGACAAAAAATGCGATTTGAAAAAACGGCGATATAGGGCGATTTGAGAAAAAAATCGCATTTTGCCAAAAAACGGTAAACATAATAAATCTCGCCCGTAGTCTTTCTTGATTCACCCATCTCATAGCATCTAATTTCTTGTCACAGGAGAAGATGGCAATGTTCTTACCTTAGCAGAAGCAAAACAATGGGCCTAGACTACAATTCCTCTTCTGGTGCCGAGCTACTTGACCACAATTGATAGTTGCAATGTTATTGCTGCTAGTGTTTACTGTCAAACTAGTCTTTGGTTCTACAAATTACAGCATAGGGAGAACATATAGTAGACATAAGACTCACCATAAAGAACAAACCTTTTATTGAACCTTCTTGTCTGGTTTCAGTCACCTCAATGCCTGCAGATACCCTTCCAGGGAAATCTCTAGTCCTGCCAGACTAAATTGCTGCGCTAGGCTCATGCATCCTGTTTAAACAGCTATGCTGCCATCGGGAAGAGTTTACAACCAATTCCGTAGCAGTGGTCTTTATTCCAGTTCAATGTTGGACTAGGGGGCTGATTCATGATAACTGGGTGTTAACTGAATTCGGCCCCAGTCCCGATGGTCAGGGTTTGCACAAGCACTGTTTGAACCACTATACCCATTTCCTTTCCCAGGTCATCAATGGATTCAAATTCCTATGGACATCTTCTCAAATGTGGTTTTTAAGATTTGGAGACTAATTGCAAAAGTTTTAACATCAAACTAAACTTTAATTGGCATTTCATCTTCAGAATGAAGGACAAACTAAACAGGTTTATCAATCTGGTGGTGCGAGGGAACACCTGCGATGTGTATGGTAATTGAATTCAACCCTATTGTGTCTCACCATTCCCCCTGAAATCTGTCAAGGCCAGCAGCTCAAGCATTTCCCATGCTCTCTGGTTTTGTGTTTACAGGCAGGCTAATGCTAGGTACACACCGGAAGGGTCATGATCGTGAGCAGATCGGAGACGATGGTATGATGGTTGCACGATCTGTTGGAACACACGATCTGCACATGATCTCCATACGATCCAATCACAATCCGATTGCGATCTGTATTCAGTTGAAGGGATCTTTTACAAATCCTGACTGCAGCAGGTAGAATCTCCAAAATGACCAAACGACCAGCGGGGTTGCACATCGGATAAAACATGCCAAAACATGCCCAATTTACATACAATCGGTCGAGATTGCATCAACATTGGGGGAATTGAGGCCAAATCGTTCTGGTGTGTACCAAGCATTAGGGTCTAATGTAGGGACAGTATCAGATACTATCATCATAATACATGGTCGGGACCAGAAGAATTTTGGATAACGGATTATTCCGTAGTTCGAAACATTTTTATATTTGAATGAGGTATCTTGCATTTATGTTGTTTACGCACATCAAACACATGAGATACACACAAATATATTTTATTTGTGCATGAAACAAGGTTTTAAAACACGAAACAATGTTTGTATCCTATCTCAGGCATTGAATTTGAATGCCAAGCAATCATGTCCTTGCACATATTTAGTGCCAGTTACTGTACATGTTATTTCCCCAGTAGTGCCAGTTACAGATGTACCCAGTAGGTTTTTACTTTTTTAGCAAAAAATAAAAGTATATTTTGGAGACTATGATTTTCGGCATACTTTGGATAACGGATATTTGGCTAAGGGTTACTCAACCTGTATAGCTTTTTACAAAAGCCACCATCATGCCGTACCTAGTAGGGTTTATCTGTACAATACTGTGCCCTAAGTGTTTTAGTAGTTCTCATAGAAATCAAATACAACCATTTGTGCTGGTCAAGCACTTGGCGGATTCCTTTTGGCCAAATGTATTCAATGGAATAATTGTGACTGCTGGGTATTTTATTCCTAGAATTTCCACTTGTAGAAGCTCTGGGCATGGACTGCTGGAGTACAGCAACTTTGCGCCAAAATCTCACATTTCAGATTATAACTTTTTGGACATTCTCCTTTTTGGATCCAAATATGCCTCCTAAGCTTCCACCAGCAGGAACTGTGAGACCTGCTAGGGCCCATGGCCTTTGCTTTCTAGTTGCAGTTCTCTCAATGCCAAATAAAACCCTTAATGTCATCCTGTAGAGCAGGGCCGGATTGGCCCTAGACCTTACAGGGAAGATTCCCGGTAGGCCAATGCACCAGCGAGGCCACTTACCAGCCAGTCACTTATTTTTATGATCTGGCCCACCCAGAGTTGTGGCCCCGCATTTCCGAGTTTACAGAGCCAAGCACCCGATGCTACGAATACTCACCTAAGGTGAGTATTCCCTGGTCTTTGTAAATGTATGTAAACAATGGCTGACGTAGTCCTTTGCTTGGACTGTACCACTTGCAAGCTCGAGGGGGAAATGCGTCACGCCGACCTAAGGCAGGCACCCATCTATCTCACCTAAGGCAGGCACCCATCTATATCCATTGTGACATCTATTAAAGGGACAGAAGTGGGTGCTATCGTGGGGGTGGGTTGGTAAAAATGTCTGCTGTTTCTGGGCTCCACTGGGGAGGGGAGGTATTATTTGAAATGTGGAGGTTTGTGGTTTGTCACAGCAGCTTAAAAGTCACTGGACTGCCAAGCATTTTGAAACCATTGGCTTCCACCCAGGTGTAGTGATGTATTAATCCCCCCCCCCCCCCTTATTTTGGTGTTGGCTCCGCCTACATCTGATTTGGTGCCAGCCACCTGCAATGAAAACGGGCAGAAGCTGAAATAAAAAAAAAACTATCCCATAAATCAAGAAAAGCTGCAGGAGTTCATCGCAGTCGGACGTTGCACACGCGCATTGCGCCCATATGCATGCGCAGTTCATCGATAGTCGGCTGTCATGTGATCAGGACTGTATCGGGCCTAGTATCCCACTTCTTACACACCTTATAATATGTGCTACAAAGAGGAAAAAAGTTCTGTGATATGAATGATTAAATACAGCTAAATACAGATCTAATGTGGAAAAAGATGTATGAGGAAAATGATTATGTATTAAAATCTCCGGTACCAGAGGCACGTGACCACGTAATTTAAACAAACAAAAAAAGCTTACACGCTGTAAACTCACCTCAAAGTATCAGGGAATTTTCGCTCTATATATAGCAATTTACTGTATGTTTTAGCCAGCCAACTGTGTCAGAGGCTTCCCGCCTGCCCAGTCCTACAGTGTCCTCTCAGAGAACATTAATCTGCATCTTACCACAACATGGGCCTAATTCTGAGCCACATGCAATCCGTATGCAAAGCCATCCATGTACCTGAGTCAGTGGCAAACGCAAGATTTTTTAAGGTGGGTTTACAAATGTAATCCAAAGTCTCCCACTCTGCAGCACATTGGAGTAAGTACGGGAGTCTGGGGGAGTGGTAACAGCCCTGAAAATGTATTTGTATACTGTACACTGGATACTGTATGGAATACACTATTACTATTTAACAGTACATATGGTCTATAGGCTGCTTCAAACATTTAACTAAGATAAATGGTCAGGAAAAGTTAAAACATATAATAAATAAATACACAAACATAATAGAACCAGTACTGCACTTTCTCACACTCCCCCACTTCATGGTTAGGTTCCTGTCTCTTCCTCCTGGCAGCTGCTCTCTGGTCCATTGTGATGTTTGAGGGCTGAGTTCCACACATACAGTTAATGTGGTAGAAGAAGCTGGTACACTGGGCATGTGCAGCAGCTCCGCTCTGTCCCTTACACTGCATGCTGTGGTGGCATCTCTGTTGATCATATTATATACCAGTGCTATTGTTGTCATAATTTAAGGCACTTGCCAAGAGGAGGGGGCTTCCAGGCAACCAGAAACCCCCCCGCATTTGCCTATGTGAGTGAATATTTGCAAGTGCAGATGTGCAAATATTTCTGAATGCATTAGTTACACAAAGTGTACACACAGAGGAGCTGCTGCAATTGGGTCAGATAGTATCAGATAGGTGGAAGAAAGGTGGTGGGTATTCTTGGCAGGGCCATTGGAGGTGGCCAAGAGCGCAGGTAGAAATGGACGTTTTAGTTTGTGTATTGAGCATCTGCATTCACCGACACAAAGCGACAAGTATAGAAGGCAGTCGTCAGTGTCTGCTGCATGTGTGACTAACCTTCCTAATTCTGCACTGTATCCCCTCTGGAGAAAATGTTTTCTGTCCAAACGTTTTGTATCGCCGTCTGAAGCTGTAGTATGTATATATTATGTGGTATTGATATATTGCCGAATACATTGCCCTGCTTAAGAGACATTAACACATGCTTGTCAACTTTAGAATACTGACATCTGATAGGGGGAGGGAGATCCAGGTGGGCCGGGTAAAGTACAGGAGCCAAGAATTGTGTCATTGACAATCTACTGTAGCTCTCGTTTTGAAAGAAATCTAGGGTGAAATTTAATATGATGAGAGATTCAGAAAGTGAGAGATTTGGTAAGAAATCTCCAGGAGGGTTTTAAAGCGGCAATCATTTACACTTCAAAATCAAACTGATTTTGCAGTGTATATGATTGCTGCTTTAAAATACCTTGAGATTTCTTACCAAATCTTCCACTTTCTGATTCTCTCATCCTATTAAATTTCACCCCTCAAGTCTACATTATGGGGTTTATTCTGGTAGATTTGTAAGGCTGCGAATTTGCAGCCTTGCGAGTCCAACAAACCCCTCCAGGCGAATGAACGCCCACCCGCCCCACCCCTCGAAGTGCGGCCCGCACAGGCTGCGAATGGATGTTTTGCAACCGGTGATGTCAGCTGCCCGCCCCCCCCACACCACCATCACTGCCTCGTTATCATGAGAACGCCTAGCGTTCTCATAGGAGTGCCCATGGAATGATGGGCTTTCTCAAATGGTAATGGGGCAGCCTGGCGCCCCCCGCCCTTCTCCGCCCCCCCCGCACGCCGTCATGGGTGCATGCACCAGGCGAACCGAAAGTTCGCTGTGGGTGCACCCACCCTATGTCTGCACATGCGCAGAAACGTGCCAACGCAGAAATGCGCCTGTGCAGCGCAGACGCGCAACATCGGTCCTCTGTGCGAATGCACAGAGAACCGAACGAATGTGAATAACCCCCTATGTCACTGGCGGCAGAGCACAATATTATTACTGTAATGATTGTTCAGTATCGACATTCGTAATCTGGACAGTAAAAAGTCACCATGGTTAAAGTGTTGACATCATTAATAGCAAACAAAATGTTGACGCTGACAGAATGATAACATTGGAAATGTTGACTTATCCATGAGGCTCCAAATAACCCCTCGGGCCACACTAGGGGCCTTATTTTGGTTCACTCTTTCTGACAAAATCCTTCTTAGATGGACAAAACCATGTGCACTGCAGGGGAGCATATGCAAAATGTGCAGAGAGAGTTAGATTTGATTGGGGTTTTACTTCAAAGTGAGATCTATATTGAAGTGTAAAAATAAAGCAGCCTGTATTTTCCCTGCACAGAAACAAAATTACTCACCCAAATCTAATTCTCTCTGCACATGTTACATCTGCCCCCCTGCAGTGCACATGGTTTTGTCCATCTAAGAAGTATTTTGTCAGAGTGAACCAAAATAAGGCCCTACATTAGAATTCTTAGAATGTGAATATTCTTCCATAAAACAACTGAGAGTGACAAAACTACACTACTAGCTATACAGGTTCACCCGCATGGGCAGCGAATTTGCAACCCGAGCGATAACTGACCGTGCATGTGCACAGTACGCAGTGACCATGTGCGAGCCGTTCCACCGAAGGCTTCACTCACGTGTTTGCAGCCATGCACAGGGGCGGCGGAGTGTGGAGGGCGTGAGTTTGACGGGGCTGCGGGGCAGCAGCTCCCTGCTCACTTGGCTCCAAACACTTGCGCCCCAGCGAGCATGTCTGAATCAGGCCCTGAGTCTAAAACTTTGTGAATGACCCAATGTCAGAAGTCACGTCTTTTTCTCAGTCCACGCTCGTTTGTGCATCATATGCAACATTGTACTTGTAAAATCAATGTCTGTGTCATAATTGCAGCCCAGCATCTCCGGTGCTCATCGAGGTCTTTTAAAATTAAGTAGTCCTCTAGAAACCTCTCAGTCGCACTAGGCGTCTTGTGCCATTTAGCATATGGACAACCAGTAATTGAGGATGCGTCTGCACATATAAAAAAATGATAGGATGGATACAAACATGACTTTCTCTAATGTCCTTTTGCTGCATGACAATGGCTGTGTTACCAGCCATGCAGCAGAGGATTTCCCAGACACTACAGAACATGTTCTCCCCTTTATCTTATCTTAATGATCTTATCCAAGAAAGGAAATCTCAGTTGTGCACAGCTCCAGCAATAATCCACATTTAGCCATAAATGTTCTGTTTGTGCAAACTTCTGTTCATCTCCCAATACCAACCTCTTGTTGTCCAAAACTTGTGAACCTGTGCAGAAATCTAGGCACACTTGTTCAAACGGGTGCTGGACGGGATCCCGACAGTAATTTAATTTGTTGCCTCCGGCTCCCGCAGATCCCAGCCAGGCAATCACTGCTTCGAGACCTTGCGCCCTCTTGCATACCTCCCGACATTGTCCCGCTGTGGGTGGCGACAGTTGGGAGCCCCCCCAGCCTGCCAAGAATAGACGCTGGGCGCATGCGCCCAGCGTCTATTCAGCGCGACGAGTGTCGAAAATTGGGGCGTGGCCAGAGTTTGCGCCATCCGCGAGGCCACGCCCCCTTTTTCGAGGCCGCTCCCCCTCTTCGGGAGCGCGCTCTTGACACCAGCTCCCCCCCCCCACACCACCACCTTTAGGGCTGCGGTGCGCGAGTTATGCCACTGAGTATAAGTACACTTGGCAGCAGTAGTCACTAAAGTATCAGCATCTCAATCCTCTTTGTGGGTTTATCTGGTTCACTCGTAAAGGCAAAATCCTTCTCAAATGGCCAAAACCATGTGCACTGCAGGTGGGGCAGATGTAACATGTGCAGAGAGAGTTAGATTTGGATGAGTTATTGAACCCCACCCAAACCAAACCTTTATCTGCACAAGTTACATCTGCCCTCCTGCAGTGCACATGGTTTTGTCCATCAAAGAATGAGTTTGATTTTGCAATCCATGCTGAATCACCCCATTAGTATAAACTTGGGTTACCCTGATACAGTGGTGTAACCTTAGATAGCAGCCAATACAGGAGTTATGGTGCCTAGGCCAAGGGGCCACAGACCAAGTGTGGATCATTGGGTTGATGAGAAATAGGTTGTCAGTCAGTAGGCCCATATGTTCAACATTCATAGGTTGGCTGGGTCAAAAGGTTGACTTGAAATAAAGGTAGACACCACAAGAGGTCGACATTTACAAAAAATCATAGTGAAACGGTCGACACAAAGTCCATTTCTTTATGTATTTTTAACCACATGATGTATTAGCCAATTTAGTGGAAACGTGTAACCTTGTGGGGTCGCTTTGCTCACCACGCTTGAAGCAGGTTACTATTACTGGTCCATGTGAATGATAAGTATTGAAAAACTTGAAAGTAAAAGTATGTGGACTATACAGTATGTGTGTTGACTATGGCCATGTCAACCTGATGACCTTTTGAACCTGTCGGCCTTAAGCACTGTTAGCCTTTTGCAGCAGCGCATTACAGAGAATATATGAACAGTCACATCAGTCCCTGCCCCAGTGGAGCTTACACTCTATATTCCCTACCACATGTAAACGCACACATACATTCTAGGTTAATTTTGTTGGGAGCAAATGAACCTACCAGTATATTTTTGGATTGTGGGAGGAAACTGGAGTACCTGGAGGAAACCCACGCAAGGACGGGGAGAATATACAAACTCCGCACAGTTAGGGCCATGCGGGGAATGGAACCCATGACCTCAACGCTGTGAGGCAGTAATGCTAACCATTACACCATCTGTACCACCCATTCAATCATTTCCATTAAACATTGCAACAGGGCTTCGACCACTTTAAATTAATATGGTACAGGTATGTGAAACGTCTATGCTGCTTTAGGGTTCTTGTAATAAATTATAGTCATGGAGATCTATTTAGCTAAGGGATAAAATGGTAGTTTTTGCCAGATTTATAACGCAATAGCCATTGCCGTTTTAGCTCTCCTGCGGAGACGGCGTGATGGATGATTTGGCTTGCATGGTGCCGCCGTACATGGGAAATAAACCAGTTTATTAAACTGTGGTGAAATAATATGTTGTGGTGAATTCCGATATCTACTTACACTTTGCTATCTTAGGAAGTTAACATGAGCTGTCTATTGTTGGACTGTTTGATTTGTCATTTTGCTGTTTAGTCTGTGCTCTGGCTTTATTTACCAGTATAGGCCACAACATTGGTTTATTTCACTATAACACATATTCAGGTACAGCTAATATTCATTAATATTTACCTTACCATTAGGGAATGGGCCTAGAGCTGAAAGTGACCAGGGCCATATTGTGAGAAAGGGAGGAGCTGTGATCAGTGCTGTGTGGGTGTGACCAGTGCCATGTGTGGGTTTACATGCCATACTTACCTACCCTGTCGGAATTGCCGCAAGGTTTACTGAAAATCAGGTGTCCCTCCTGGCCTCCCGGAAAAGTCGGCAAGTCCCTCGCATCCCCCCTAATCCCCTGCAACTCCCCCCCCCCCCCACTTACAGAGCACAAGTGGGCAGACTGAGGAAGACCCAATGATGTGATTCTATTTGAATTGCATCATCATAGCCCCACCCCACTATGTAGAAAGGGATAGCCAAGTCGGCAAGTATGGTAAATGCCATACACTATCAGCCCCAATGCCTCTTTAAATAAATAAATGACCATCTGGCCAGTTGGTGGATGGCCTCTATCCTGGTGATGGGCCTATTTTTATGTGAGGCCTGGAGCTGAAACTCCATCTGTCCGCCCCATTGTTAATCTGGCTTTGCTTATCATGGATCATTGGCTGCATCTCTCTTTTGCCATTTGATAAATTCCTTAACTCCAACAAAACAGCCTATTTCCTTAACTCCAACAAAACAGCCTATTTCCTTAACTCCAACAAAACAGCCTATTTCCTTAACTCCAACAAAACAGCCTATTTCCTTAACTCCAACAAAACAGCCTATTTCCTTAACTCCAACAAAACAGCCTATTTTCTGCTTAAATCACTGGAAAACAGGCTCTTCACTTCACTGCTTCATAAATGGAACCCTAGGGCCTATAGGGCTGATTCATCACTCTTCAGAGGGCTGCAAATTATCAAATGACTGCGCAAAATGACAATGCATTCACGCGGTATGCTGCGTACATGTATGGGATCCAATTAACCACCTTGTGAATGGACCATTTGAAGGCTAGCCTTTGCTGGCCATATGCAAGATGATTTACAGGTGTTTGGGAGCGGAATGCCAGCATATTCGAGGAGTGCCCCGGAAAACACAGGTGTTTTGCAAGGCCGCGGGGTGGGAGGGCTGGTGACGTCAGCAGCGGCCTCCTTTTCCCCCATGGCCTACACAGCCGCCGAGTCCATCTAGACTGAATCTGCAGCTGTGAGCAGAGGGGGAATTCATTCAGTGGTGAATATTTCCAAACGCATTCGCAGCCGGGGCAGGGGGAACAGGCTTGAAGGGTGACATTGACTGGATTTTTAAAGCGGCAATCATTTACACAGCATAAACCAAGATGGTTTTGCCATGTAAGTGGATGCCGCTTTAAAAATCTATCCAGAGCCGCACGAAATCCGGCACTGTAACATTTAGCCCTTAGTATTTATCAAACAAACGAACCGATGTCACATATTATCCAATAAACTGCAATCAAAATATAATTTTTAAAAAGAAGAGACTCCATACAGAAAGATCATTAAATTACTTTTTTAGAGTGTGTTAATTTTGGACGTTAGAGTTTGAGTTTAATGTCTACCGTAACTCATATCCTTACCCCTGGCACACAGATGATACCCTAATTGTAAGGAATTACATATGGTAACCTTTAAGTCTCGATTATTTTCCTTAAAATTTTATATCAACCTACAATAGATGCTTCTATAACACATTCACCCGCCCCAGACACAAACTCGCCTACAGATAAACGGGGTTGGCGCCGGTAAGATTTATTACTCACTGCTGTGGTTCATTCTGTTTAATCAAGGAGTTAAATATTACTGTGTGAAACGCCTTTAAGAGCTTGAACAAACATATAACTTCTATTAAGAGGTTGGCATTAGTTTTTGGTGTCAAATATTACCTCCTTATACTTGAAAAATACATTAAGGAATATTCCAAAACAGCCTTGAGTGTAAGCAAACGATGACATCAGCGAACTTCTGGTGATCTTTTCTTTGACAAGGACAAGAAAAACTGTCCACCGACCTCTTGTAATGAGGGGAGGTTAGAGGGAGGTGAATTTTTTTTTTTTTTTTTTTTTAAAGTTTGGTGGTAAACGCTTGTCACAGAGCTTAGTGTGTTTGTAAAAGAGAGAGGCAAGTGTGCAGAGGAATCAGCATGAAGCATCACACCTGGAAGAAAAGACAACTTGCTTTAGCCCATGTTCCATAAGCCTGGCTCCACAAAGTCTAGCCAACATCTGGAATAAATATCAAGAGACGCAGTGCAGCCCTGACTGGCGTTCCTTACTACCTTTGTACTTTCAATGCAAATTGAAAAGCAAAACAGACATCAAGGATGTATTTATATAGCTGTCTTCAAGCTGTATGTTCCATTCCATCTGCTGCTCATGATAACTTTCAAGAGTTTACTGAGAAAAGACCAAGATGTTTTAGTTTTTGATTGTACGGCTACTTCACATTCTTGTTTTAGAGGCGGATTATATTGTATGTTGATCATTATTTATTTGGTCAAATCCTTTAGCTGATGGGATTTGCACAATAGCATTGTAGGAATAATACACACTCACTCTTTGGCAAACACTCCTTTTCATCTTGGGTTTGGGTTCCGTTGCACCGAGAGCTATCTCGGTAGTATGCACTGTGTTTAAACCCTGGCAGGGGGTCAGTGTTAATGACCCATTGGTGACAGATAAGTCCGCACATGATCAAAAGCGTAAGGGAGAAAAATACAGATTTGTATATTTTACCATTCTTCTCCACAGGACAGATAATCTGCGGCAATCCTTAGCAGAATTCCATTCATGCAAAAGCAACACTATCCACATATGTCAGACATACTGTGAGCA
Organism: Crinia signifera; assembly: GCF_055691185.1. Taxonomy (NCBI): domain Eukaryota; kingdom Metazoa; phylum Chordata; class Amphibia; order Anura; family Myobatrachidae; genus Crinia; species Crinia signifera. The sequence continues at coordinate 299,182,371 of NC_139219.1, forward strand.
GTTTGGAAAATCTAAAATAACCTAAAAAATATTGTTTTCCAATAAAGACAGTTCCATGAAGAGTTTGAGGCAAACAAGGCATTTGTCTAAGGGCAGTGTGATGAGAGTGCAGTACACAGTCAGTGCTTACAGGGCCACTATGTTCAGGTGGTTGCAGTGCACACCATAACTCCTGTGCACTGGTGCAACTCCTGGAGTTGCAAGACTGCCGCCCCTAGAGTAAAATCTGTCACCTCAGTGAGGCCAGCTGAGACAGTTGCAGTCTGTGACTGCACTGGTTACACAGTGACTGACAGTGACTTCCTATTGAAAGTCCTACTTGCCAATCACCGACAGGACTGGCAGTCTCATGGGGAGGTGTTTCCTCTCTCTGGGACTGCCAGGCCGGGCTGTGATTAAAGTACAGTGAGCTTCCGGTGGAAAGCCACGCCCTTCTTGATCTTCAGCCAAACCTTGCTGCTATGGGCTGCAGCCAGTGCAGTCCACAGGAGTCAGCGTTTGCACATATGCAGTCGAGCCACCACTTGCGCACATGGCCAGTCGCGACACCTGGCTTCCTCCTTCTCTCCAGGCACACGTAGCTTCAGCTCCCATAGACAAAACAGGTAGGATACGCCACCGGTAGAAGAACCTTTTATCATATAAACAGAGCATTGAACACAACCTTGCAAGTTTGCCTATAACATTGCACAAAAAAAAAAAACACTTTTAAACAAGAGTGTATTTCCCTGTGCGCTAAAGTTCTCCTTTAAATATGCACCATATCTGACATTCCTTCATAAGATTCTGACTTAATCCAAAAAGTACCTACTGGAATTATCTTCTTACTAATAATAGTATTCTGTTACCAAGAAAGTTGACAAACTCAAAACAAGGACATTACGCTGGAGTTTGCCAATAAGTTTAACTTAATTGCTCTATATTTGGCAAAAACTGAGCTGCAGCTGGAGATGATATGCTGAGCTAAATAACTGCAGAGACAAGTGCTCCAACACAGCAATTATTAAGCTGTGCTGCAATGTGTAAGATTAGACTTTTTATTTATGTTATGCGAGACGAGCTGTAGTACGTTATGGGTGATCTTATGTCATGATAACATTTTTGGAAACAAATTAAAGTGTAATATTGCTGCAAAGAGATTAGTTTAAAATGAAATAGTCATAATTATTCTGCAAATTAATCATCTATTACACAAGAATATTGCAAATTATTTGACCGTCATTTTGATTTTACATTTATATGTAACTACATGATGGGATTCGGTTACTAATAATGCTCTTCTAAGGAGTATTTTGCTTTACCATGGCTGGGACTAAAATACAGTATGTGTAGATAGCAGCTGCCTTTCATGAAATAAGGGTCCATGGAACAATGACAGCACTAAATTCAATATATTTTTCCATGCTTCAGCAAGAAGCATGGAAAGAGTAGGGACAATGATCCTAAACCGCGTGCACCAAGAGAATCTACATGCAGATGTATACTGCATGTGGATCGGGAAAGTTGCATCATTGCCATCCACTTGTTTTACAAGAAGTGTTATACAGGAAGTGTTTTACAGGAAGTGTTTGTTATGCAGGAAGTGTTTTACAGGAAGTGTTTGTTATACAGGAAATGCTTCTGCAGCCATTTTATTGCTCAGCATACTTGCAGCTAAAAATACTCTTCTGAAGATCTCCAGACTCCTGAGGTGATTCGCACATCGACTACTTTACACGGTGTCTGAAGTCTGGCAGGGATGGCACAAGGTCTCCAAAACATGCTCAGAGATAATTTAGTTTTCGATGGCGCCATCATGAATGAATGGCTCCACATTAAAAATGGTATTACACGGGAGGATCTAGAACAGGCATGTCCAACGTTGGCCCTCCAGATGTTTTGAAACTACACATCCCAGCATGCTTTGCCACAATTTTGCTATTAGAGAATACTAAAACTATTGCAAAGCAGGCTGGGATGTGTAGTTTCAAAACATCTGGAGGGCCAACGGTGGGACATGCCTGATCTTGAACAACATACCGGAGGAGAGGGACACCATGACAGGAGAATGGGGGTTAGTACTAGTAAATTGAGTGTGGCCTTACTATAAGGGGAATAGTATGGCTCAAAGGCAATATCATATCCATATGATGGGGAGAGAGTGAGGCTTCAGCTCTAAATGGGTAAAGCCTGGCTTTTAATGCGACACTTTCCACAAACCAATGTTAAATTTTAAATCTATTTTTTACCACCAATTTAACAGCCTGGCACTCACTGCCCAGGGATGCCAGGGACAGCCCGGGCTTCAGCCCTGGATGGGTGAAGCCTGGAGGGAACTCTTTATTTAGGGGGGTCCCCAACCCCCATGTTCCTAATCCAGGGCGGACCAGCCAGGGTGTTCATGTGACAGCAGGGTGACCTTGTGTAAAAACTGTCTACCAGCCGTGGCATGACAATGCTGGCTGTTGGAGCCTGGTGCTGGGGAGGCGGCGGGGACCCGGGGAAGCTCCTTTGCCACGGGGCGTGCGAGCGTCTCATGCGCGCGCGCCCCCATTGATGGAGCTGGCGGCTGGTGGAAGTATCGCCAGCCCCTGCAAAGTTTAGGCCGGCTCCATCTGTATACCGCAGCACTTTACATAGAATATTTGAACATTCACATCAGTCCGTGCCCCAGTGGAGATTACAATCTATGGGGGTTATTCTGTTTGATTCGCAAGTCCACCAAACTCTGCCTTGCGAATGGTTGGCTGGCAGGGGAAACCGACCATCGCAAGATGTGGAAGTTGTACGCATATAAAAGTGACTTTCAAGCAGTGATGTCAGCTGCCCGCCTCATTAGCATGAGAACGCTCAGCGTTCCCTGTCACCCCCCGCCCGCTGTCCTGGGTGCGTACACCCAGCAAACAGTCTGTTCGTCATGGGAACACAGCCCTGCTGCGAACGGACCAGAATAAGGTCCTATATTCCCTACCACATGTACACGCACACACATTCATTCTAGGGTTGAATTTGTTGGGAGCCGATTAACCTACCAGTATATTTTTGGATTGCGGGAGGAAATCGGAGCACCCAGAGGAAACCCACGCTAGCACGGGGAGAATATACAAACTCCGCAGTTAGGTCCGTGGTGGTAATTGAACCCATGACCTCAGCACTGTGCTAATGCTAACCATTATACCGCCCGTGCTGCAACATGATGGAATTACAAAGTTGCAGCATTGCCACTTCTTTATCTCCAGTTACTATACAGCACGGCAGTGTGTGTGTGTGTGTGTGTGTGTGTGTGTGTGTGTGTGAGACCAGCCAGCAGTGTGCTCTGAGCAGCAGATTTCACTGATACATGTGCGGGCAGGCAGGCCCAGCATTAATTATCCCAACATCGATAGTTTTTCAGGTCACCTTCCTTGAGTCATGAGCAAATTCAGCCAACACATTAGCCTGAGTGAGCTTTATTTCCCAGTATATATTAGCAGGTCTTATCTACATCTTCAACACTGTTTTTATTACAAATATTTCCTGTTGGATACTGTAACTGACTTTATTGTACCAGTATACATTGCTGGAAGACAAGCCATATTAAATGTTTGCATTTGATTCAGATATTTTAATATCTTTTGCTTTATTGATACAACGCATTAGGGTTGAACTAGGACACACCACACGCAAAACTCTAAGGCAAGATTTATCAAACCTTCTAAGGAGGGCCAGAGGTCTAGAACTAACCAACAGATTCTACAGTAGTTATCATTTTGTAGAATGCACTAAATAAATTATTTCTAGAATCTTATGGATTGCTATGGCCAGGGCCGTGGGACAGCCAGCCCCGGTAATGCAGGGGGCCTTTGCCTCATCATGACGTTGACCTGCTTGGGGAAGCTCCTTGCCTCCTTCAGCCAGGGACAGATTCAGGCCACCAGTGGGATCGCTACATTTCCCTCAGAAGTGCCTTTCACGTGCACCAGTTTTTAGCCAGATTTAATGGTGTCCTTAAAAAAAAAGGTATAAAATAGACTATACAAATATATAAATATAAAAAAAAAATACGGAACTTGTGTATTATCAGGGCGCCTGTTAAGTAGTTTACATACTGTCCTATTCAGCGTATTGTCCCTTCAGCATGGCGGCGGCAGTTAGGTAGTCAGCGTAGTCAGAGGCTGGCTGGCATCTTTTAGCCTGGGGGGCAAGTCTATAACACTGGCCAATAAGTAATACCAACACCTCCTGGGCAACGAGCATTTAACTCTCCTGGGCAACAATCATGAAACTCCCCCTGTGCAAAGCGCACATAACTCCCACTGGGAAACTAGCATGTAACTTCCCCTGGGCAACAATCATGAAACTCCCTCTGAACAACAAGCATGTATTTTCCCCTGGGCAACAAGCAGGTAACATCCCCTGGTCAACTAGCATGTATCTCCCCTGGGCAACTAGCATGTAACTCCCACTTGCAAAGAACAAGTAGTCCCCACATGGCAATGAGCATGAAACCCATGGCAAGGATCACGGAATTCCTTGGCAATAAGCATTTAACCCCCCCCCACCACCACCACCACCACCACCACCACCACCACTATATTTTTCTGCCAATGATATTAAAGGTCAATATTAAAAGAGAATCAGAATGTGGTAGATCCCCTTTCCCAACATGCATGTCCCAATTCCCTATATCACACAACATGTCCCCTTCCCTTTATCACACCTCATGCCTCTGTCCTTACATTACACCTCATGCCTCCGTCCCCTACAGTATATCACACATCATGCCTCTGTCACCTACACCACACTATGGGCCTTATTCTAGTTCACTCTTAGAGGCAAATTTCTTCTTAGCTGGACAAAACCATGGCCCTTATTCTAGTTGATTCGGTCGGATACGTATTTTCGGACAGGAACCAAGTGTTCTTAGCCCCGACTTCTGTATGGATCGCTCACACCATCCGAATGCAGAAAGACGCCGACCGAATGGACCGCGAGTGGATGTTTCATGTGAACACCTCCCCCATCTGTGGGAACCTCCCCCATTCTCCGATGGTCGCCGACCATCGAATGATGGACCGAGTGGTCAGGCAGCACAGAGTGCTCCAGACCACTCGGGCATTTCTCCGTGCAAACGCTGGGATATGGGTGGGCAGCTGTCATCCGGCTATGTCATATGTCCGCCCCCCACACGTGCGTCACAGCCGGATTACCATACGTACGCCCAGCGTTTTCATGGGAACGCCCATGAAACGCGGGGCATATGCATATGGTAATGAGCCCAAACAGCCCTTCACGCCCCTCTCCACCCCCTGTTCGGATTGTACAGAATCCAAGCCGTATTCGGAGCCATCCGAGTCAATCAGAATAAGGCCCCATGTGCACTTCAGGTGGGGCAGATGTGACATATGCAGAGAGAATTAGATTTGGGTGGGGTTTTTCTTCAAAGTGAGATCTATATTGCAGGGTAAAAATAAAGCAGCCAGTATTTACCCTGCACAGAAACAAAATAACTCACTCAAATCTAATTATCTCTGCACATGTTACATCTGCCCCCCTGCAGTGCACATGGTTTTGTCCAGCTAAGAAATAATTTGCCTCCAAGAGTGAACTAGAATAAGGCCCTTTATGCCTCCCTCACCTACATCTCACCTCATGCCTCCGTCACCTACATCACACCTCATTCACATACATCACACCTCATGCCTTCGTCACCTACATCACACCTTATGCCTCCGTCACCTACCCTTCACATTTTACTTCACTCCCACATAATAAGAATTTAAATATAAATAGCTCCTGTTCTGTTGGATGAAATGTAAGGAGCCTCACTTTCAGAGTATAGGAAAACCAGCAGGTGCTGCAGCTATGAGTACTTTTTTACCTAATGACAGGGATGGGGTCTACAATATACGCTCACATCAATCTCCCCATTAGAACTATGCCTGTACTGTACTTACAAGATGTGGAAAGCCCAGCGCTGATGTGCTGTGCCCGAGCACGGCTCTCCTCCTGCTGTCTCTTCTTCTGACAGGCAGCACTGGGCTGGCTAACTCTGGCTCCTCTCTACAATCTTATTGCGGATGGCCGCTGGCAGCATGGAACCGCTGCTAGTGGCTGGTCCGCGTGGTGCTCACACTCTCACAGCCCTGCAGGAGTAAAGGAGGGGGGGCGCAGTGTGATCACATGACCACGGCTGCCGACAATGACAGTCGTGCCGTGGTTACAGACACATGTAACTGAAGACTGAACCACCGCGGCACTTCCTGCAGTCAGAGGAGGCGGCCATGGATACATGCAGGGGTTAAAGTGAGGGGGAATGGGGTGGAACTGAGTTCCACCACCTCTAATGGTGAGGTGGAACATTTTAACCTCCACATTGGCCCTGCACAGTAATTCTCACAGAAAAGCATTATACTTTACAGGGGGATGCCAAAAACTGTACCACTGGCCCTCTCTCTGCCTAAAGGGGGGAGGGGAGGGGAGGGGGGTATAATTAGGTGGCATAGAGAAATGAGTTCCCCCACCTCTGCATGACCACTTTATGCCCTGGATACATGGCACCTTGCCCCCGGCCCAGTCCGCCCCTGAGCGTAGTGTCCCTCCAGCATAGTATAAGTGCTATTTGTGTAGTACGACTAAATACTCCCACCATCCACGATCCCCACAAGGGGACGCACTACGCATCCTCCTGACCTGTTCATACCAACACTATCCACGTCGGCGTGGAGTTAATTTTATGAAGTGTAGCGTGCACAGTGAGCCACCGAGCCCGAAGCACGGTGAGCGCAGTGAGCACCACGAGGGGATATGGAAAATGAGCCTGGTGTGGCTCACTATGCTTCGAGCTTGTTTTCCGCATCCGTTCAACAGGCTTCGGGCTCGGTGGCTCGCTGCGCTCGCCACACTTTATAAAATCTACTCCACGCCGACATGGATAGTGCGGGTATTATCAGGTCGGGAGGACGCTTAATGCGTCTACTTGCGAGGCTCGCTGCGGGCTGACGAGGATAGTGGGGGTTTCCAATGGAGGGATTTGACAGAATTTGACATGAAGCACTGGCAAATGCATCCTTTTTGTGTACGAGATGCATGTGCGCCACACCCCCTAACCCTGTCTATCTCACTGTATCGGAGAAAGGCAGGGTTCACGTCCACAGTCACAGAGTGTCTAGGACGCTCATGCGTATGAGACGCTTGCGTGTTCAACTAACATGGAGCGCATCTCTGCCAGTGTCTGCCAGGGTTGGGGATCTGGCGGTTCCTGGCGCTGTATGTGAAGTGCCTCCTCCGATGCTGTTGCGGCATCTGCCAGTGCACCTGACCCTGTGGACGCTGGCTCGTTACTTTACACTATGCTGACTACGCTGCCTTACTATGACTAGCTGACGCTGACTACGCCAACTACCTTGTGCACGCGGCGCCGTGATAATAGTAACAAAATTAATATAAAAAAATATATACAAAATACATTTACATCTATTTCTACCATGCTTGTCAAATTAATTCTGGGATCGGGGTTTCCATGTGATGTCAAATTTGGGGCGAGGGAGAGCTGAAGTACCACACCAAAATTGGGCGAAATGCCCCATCTGCCTGGATGAAACACTGTCTTGTTAGGTTGGCCAAGACATTTCCTCCTGGCAGCCGTTCTCTTCAGTGGATACTTCTGGCTGTTACCCAGCGTGCGCGAAAGGACCCTACACCCCATAATATACATTTTAAGCCCGGCATGGTTTTTGTGCCATCTGGCGTTTTACAGTCCGGCGTGAACCAGAAAGTGTTTGCCGGGATTGACCCACACAGCAAACTCCCAGATGGCTTTTTGCTCAGAGGATAGATCCGGCTGCTACATGGCTACCGGGCCAGGGCAGGGCCGAGTAAAAGGACCCGATCCACTGAATATTTATTAACAATCCCGGCATGGCAAAAAGGCATTGGGGAGTTTGCCGTGCCGGTCAATCCCGGCTAGTGTGAAATAGGCCTAACCCTGGTTGGCATGATACATTGCCTGGGTTCTTCCAGGTGCAAGTTTTGCTCCAGTAACCAATAGCTGGATTTGCTCTCGGTTCTAAATCAGCCTCTTAGCTTTTAAAATGATATAAATTTATATGTCACTTCCGAAGATGCCAAAACCGCCAACGTATTACCCGGTGTCCTGCAACATACAAGCAGGCGGCAATATTATATAAATAGTTTGCAGGTGTGCGGTGACTGAAGGATTCCAGAACGCCTATTACCACTTCCAACATTGCCGTTAGTCTCTCATTTGTTTGCGTATTTGGTATATTATACTGTACATGGAGCCACCACGCTGTTCCGACCTTCCCATTATCCCTCGCTGTAATAAATCACATGTTCTATGCAGATTTTCAAACAAAAAAAATGATAATATATTTAAATATACCCTGTGCACCTCTGGCTATCGATCTCAGCGCAGGACTATGCAAATGCGCTCGGAAAATTAACACAGCCAGAAAGAATCTATCCCACAGGGTGAATCAATACCCAGGAAGGATAATGGGAACCCTGTTCAGGCAGCTGTGTCCTGCCCTGTTTACATTAGCACCTGTCAGTAGAAGCAATCAGCGATGGTCAATGACTAGAGCATCTTACAGCTCAATTCACACAACAATCATTAGTTGGAAGAAACACAGCATCCCCGCACGCTGCCAAATAGTGTCCTTTTCTTCTCAAACACCAAAATACAATGCATTAGGATTTAATAGGTGGTGTAACACGTTCTAACGTCTCACCCCCTCTCCTTTTGTTTTTGTCTTTTGGCTTTTAGACTGAACATTGAAGAACCTTGTAGTTTATGTTTGGTGTTTGTATTTGTGTATCTTGTGTACATTGATATTTGTTTTATCATTAGATTAGTGTAAAAATGCTAAGGGCGTCCATATCTAACGTCTCTTTATCGGAAAATCGATTATTATTATTTTTTTTTAAATTATTATTATTATTACTAATGTTGTTATTATTCAGCATTTTTTATTTTTGTTTGTTCAAACAAAAAAGTTGCACAACTACAACAACAGTAAATAGATTACGCTGTAAAGGGAAAGAGGAGGGGGAGGGAGAGAAGGGGATTTGGGACCTCATTTGAAATGCTTCTGAAACTATGGGGTAAATTTGTTAAGATGGGAGTTCTATTGAAGATGGAATGTTACCCATATCATGTTCAGAGGAGGGAGTGCTCGTTCCCCCCCGCCGTCACTCCCTTACATCCCCGGCATACACATTTGCCGACAGGGCCGGTGCAAGGCACTGGATGGCCCCAGGCGAGTCGGGGTGGGGGCGCCCCGGGGGGGGGGGGGTGTTACCTGTGTAAAAAACTTGCGTCCCCGGCGTCCCTGCTGAGTGCTGGTGCGTGCAGGGGTGTCCGTGCCGCCGGGGGAACCTGCGGCGCTGTTATTGTGTATAAGCTGGCCGCGGCCGGCGGGGTAGCTACAGTGAATAGAAAATAACTAGCGCTTCCCGCGCCGCCGCGCGCATAGCGCTAGTTATTTTCTATTCACTGTAGGGACCCCGCCGGCCGCGGCCAGCTTATACACAATAACAGCGCCGCAGGTTCCCCCGGTGGCACGGACACCCCTGCACGCACCAGCACTGCAGGGACGCCGGGGACGGAAGTTTTTTACACAAGTACCACAGTTCGCTAACCCTCCATGCTGGGGGTGAGGGGCGAACTGCCGCCCTCCAGGTGCCGGGGCCCTAGGCAAATGCCTAGAGCTGCCTAGTGGTGGTGCCGGCCCTGCTTGCCGATGCCAGCCCCCATCCCGGGTCCACAATGCCGCCATTATCAGTGTCGGCAGGGATTAGGTAGTGTGTAGGGGGCTTTAGGTTCTATCCTATATTTATTATATATTTTTTTTCCTTTTATGTTTTATTTCCATGGAAAAACATACTTAATTCTACAGGACCTAAAATAGCCTAGGGCTGAATGCACTAAGCTTCAAAAGTGTGTTTGAGAAATGTCAGGAACCAGCTGATTGGCTGGTTGTTTATCACTCTCCATTGATCAGTTTTGAAGCTTCCATGTGAAAGCCGCTCAGTTTTCAAATCTGAGCGGCTGTCAGCATAAAAGCCGCCCAGTGTGTGCGGGGTAGCGATGAGCGGTGAGAACTGCTGCGCGCTACCGCATCATCACTGTCACCACCGCTGATCTGGTATTACCAGCGAGGGAAAGGACGGCTTTCCATAGCGTCCTGCTATGGAAAGCCGTCCACCCCCGTGGAAAATGGCTGGGTAGGGGGAAAAATGCTCAGTGTGTATTCACTGAGCGTTTACAGCCCAGCTATATTCCCCATCATTGTGCACCATACACACTGGGCATAATCGCCCAGTGTGTATGGACCTTTAGTGCATCCGGCCCCTAATCTGGGTGTTAATACCTAAAATTACCTACTTGACTATAAGAACCTAACAAGACCTAATTCTGTTACTTAAGATGAAACTATATAAATTTACTGTGGAAATATGTGGGACGGGTAGTTTTCATACAGGTATGTAATTCATATATACAGACGTGTTTTGTTACAGCCTTGTGGCCCAGCGTCAGCAGCGAGACACACGCATTCACAATCTATGCGCCTCTATAGGAAAGTCCTGGCTGCAGCCTCATAGTGCCTCCACAATATGTGCTCAAACGCTGCAAGGTAGTAGCAGGACACATCTGCACAGGCATCACAGGGGGTGTGCGTGTCGCACCCAAGTGTCTCCTGCTGATGGCGTGACCCAAAAGTTCCTGCTTCTGCTCAGTATCAGGAGCCAGGTGCTGTACAATGGGCCTAATTCAAACCTGATCACAGGACAAATTTGCTCTCAAAAAGGGCAAAACCATGTGCACTGTAGGTGGGGCAGATGTAAAAGTTGCAGAGAGAGTTTGGTTGGGGTGTGTTCAAACTGAAATCTAAATTGCAGTGTAAAAATAAAGCAGTCAGTATTTACCCTGCACAGAAACAAAATAACTCACCCAAATCTAATTCTCTCTGCACATGTTACATCTACCCCACCTGCAGTGCAGCATGGTATTGCCCATTTTAAGAACAAATTTATCCTGCGTTATCAGGTCTAAATTAGGCCCAATAACATTATGTGCAGGACCCGGCTCCTGTCACAGTGTAGGAGACGGCACTGCAGATATACAGTCTCCGGGTCGCCACCAGTATCTCTCGGACCTCCGGTGTTACAGAAAGGGGAGGTCAGCGCAAAATTTTGGCAAACTCCATCGGGCTGCCATGTGCTTTGTACTAAGAAGTGGCTTCCATCTGGCCACTGTACCATACAGGTCTGATTGGTGGATTGCTAAAAGGTTCTCCTCTCTCTATAATAGAGTGCTATAGCTCTGACTGTGTGACCATTGTGTTCTTGGTCACCTTCCTGACTAGGGCTATTTTCCCCCGATTGCTCAGTTTAGATGGCCCGTCAGCTCTAGCAGGAGTCCTGGTGGTTCTGAACTTCTTCCATTTATGGATGATGGATTTACCGCTGGTGGACTTCAATTAAGCTGAAGGAACATCTCAAGGATGATCAGTGGAAACAGGATGCACCTGAACTCAAATTGGAGCTTCATGACAAAGGCCAGTGGTGTAACTACCTAATGTGCGCCCCCCTGCCGCAAATTTTTCGCCCCCCCCCCCCCCCCATATTGTGCTCATACCTCGCCTGCCACATCTGCAGTAACGGTCCCGTCTCTCCCGGCTCCGGCTCCTGCTGCAGCTATAATGAAAAGTGACACATAGAAAATGGCTGCCCCCATACTGCAGACAGTTTTTAAGGATGCTAGAGGAGGCCGCCTCCTCTAGCATCCTCAAAAACTGTCTGCAGTATGGGGGCAGCCATTTTCTAAGTGTCACTTTCTATTATAGCAGCAGGAGCCGGCGCCGGGAGAGACAGGACCGTGACGGCAGGCCAGGTACCAGCAGACAGCAGCAGGTAACTATAGACCCGCAGACCCCCCCGGCGCCCACACTTTCTCTGCGCCTCCCCGCCACCGCGAGGGCTGCGGAGCTATAGTTACGCCACTGGCAAAGGCTGTGAATACTTATCTACATGTGATTTCTTTTTTTTTGTTTTTTTTTATAAATTAGTGTGTAAAACAAGGCTGTAACATAACAAAATGTGGAGAAGGTGAAACGCTGTGAATACTTTCTGAATTCACTGTAGGTTTCAGAATATAACATTTGAAAGTTTTATTTTATTTTGCTTTGTTTTGTGCACTTGATCTAAAATATAAAAGTTTCTCCTGTATTTGCTTTGCCCAGTGAATCACAGATTGGAATGAATCACCACAAGCCATATGTTGTTTCACATCTTGCAAGTCACGTGACACAGATACCCAGCACAGAAAGCTCTCAAGTCAAGCCAGGTCTAGATGACATTTGTCGTCCCCTAGAGATTTTTTTTAAGGACTAAATGGCGCAGGAACCTATTTGTGGTTATAATCAGATCACAGCACTATTAGGCATATACATATACGGTAAGTGAATTGCAAGTGCGTAAAAGGACTTTCATTGTCATAAATGCAAATTGAGAGTAAGTTTATCTTTTTGGAAGTTGATATTTTATAAAAGTAACCGGGGGTGACACCATAACCCACTTTCACAGCTTGATAACTCTTCTGAATTTATCTACACGAACGGGATTGGGAGCAGATTGGTCATTAACTACCAACGGAACAACCAATGGGCTGCAATCCTGAGTGTAGGGAACATGAACAGTGACCATAAGGTTGAAACACAGTAACTTGTACAGGTGGCTGGCACCGCCTGGGAAAGGAACAAGTTACAAACTAGTGAAGAGCAGAGCTCATGGTTTCTTTCACTACAGTATGTGCATTGTTTCAAATTAACTGTAAATATAACCACTTGTACTGTGATTAATGTATAACTATTTATTAGTAATCACAAACCATACATCAGTTTGACTTGTCCTAAGGACATGTCGGACCCGATTGTCCCAGCAGCTCCCCGGGAGGGGTCGCATGCGATTAGCCAGTCATGTGACAAGTTTTGCATGTGATAAATCAAATGCGATTAATCACATGCAACTCGGGGGAGCTGCAGGTGGATTGAGCAGTGGGGTAGCAGATGCCGGTGAGGGGACCAGGTAGCGGGTGACGGCAGCAGGCAGGGGATGCCGGGAACCAGAGAGCTGGGTGGTGGGAGCAGGGGAGTGGGGGTGGCTGAGGGAAGCCGGTCTCCCGGCTTCCCTCCGCCGCCCCGTCTGCTCTCTGGTAGCCGGCTTCCCCCGCCTGCTGCTGTTCGCCGTCTGGCTCCGGGCTGCACATAAGATCCCGACTTGGATCCATTGCGTGCGGGACTGCGCATCGGGTCGGACGGGATGTCTACATGTGCGATTTGGGACGATTAATCTGAATCGGGTGAAATTGTGCCCAAATCTTATAGTGTATAGGGGTTTGTAGCATTAGGTCGCGGGGTAGGAAGGGTTAGGGTTAGGCTCTAGCAAGGAGGGTTGGACTGCAGGAGATAGAGGAATTAGGGTTAGGCTTTGGGGAGGAAGGGTAAGGAGGGTAGCATCAGGGGGAAGGTAAGTGTACTTACCTGACCCCTGTAGGGTTTCCCTATATCGGGGTGCCCACATCGGTATTCTGACCGCCAGGCATCCCATTTGACAATCACCCAAATGTATTCCCTTCCATTATGTGGACAACAACAGCTTGGGCTTATCATAAATCTACGTTTTATGGGAAGATGGGGAAAAAAGAAAACTTTAGTTACACAAAACTCACATTATTTTAACAAGAGTTTTCTATAAGCACATGGCAGATACTCAGAAGAAGCAGAAGAAGGTCTCATGTGACCACAGGTGGAAATACATCTAAAGAATGGATAAGTGGAGGCATTGCCCATAGCAACCAGTCAACTTCTACTGTAGCTATCATTTAATAAATGATATGTACTGTAGATGAAAACTGACTGTTATGGACCAACTTCTCTACTGTTTAGAAGGTTTGATACATCTTCTGTACCCCCAAGAGTTAACATTGTGGCCTCAGTGCTAGGTGCTGGTTTCTAGTCCCCCCCACCCCCTCCCTTGCACCTGTCACTTGGGAGGAGCAAAGCGAAGAGCAGGCTCCCCCCCTTCCGCTGTGCTGCCCCAGCTGAATTATCCCACTGCTCCTGCAGTGCAGTCTTCTGCTTCACCTCTGGCGTTTGGACGACGGTGGCAATTTAAAATATGGCCCGGTATCCCTCACCAGACGGTGCCTCATTTGCAAATGGCCGCCAGCATCTGGAGGTGAAGGAGAAGCCTGCGCTGGGCACTGCAGGAGCAGTGGGCTTTAGTGAAGGCAGCTCAGCGGAGGCTGTCGGGGATGCATTGGGTGGAATGAGTGGCCCGGGCCCTTCACTCTCTGTCAGAGTGGCCAGGCCCGGACAACTGTGCTCGCAGCACCCCCTTGATGGGGCCCTGTAGTTGATGTTACCCATTGCAGCCAATCAGATTCTGTCTTTCATTTATTTTTGCATCCTAGAAAATGATAGACATTTTTTTTTTACATTTTTAGAAGCTTCATTCAATTTGCCCCATATGATGTATGAAGTCATGCATCTATTTGTTAGTTTACTACCTATAATGTTTTGCTGCCAGGATGTCTGAAAGCACGTTGTGCTGCAGCACATTGTAAAATTCACATAGTGGAGCAACTCCAACTGCCAATGAGTCAGTTTGGAATGGCACTAGGTGGCAGTTGCTGGGCTTTCCCTCATTGAATTTTGAACTGCGCTGTAGCCCGCTTCTAGAAACGACCATGTTGCTGACTCTTTGATTGACTTTTATTAACAATATCTGACCACTTAAGGTGGCTATATATCAGAAAGACCGGTCTTAAGGTGGCCATACATCAGAAAGACCGGTCTTAAGGTAGCCATACATCAGAAACACCTGTCTTACAATCACGATTGTGTCCAACTTTCTCTTCAACTCCCTGGCAGTTGTTGGTGGTTTTTGGACACACAATGTACTCACAATCTGTCATACAATCCGTCATACAACCAGTCATATAACCAGTTGAGATTGTACGAGTGGGTACAATATCTTTCTGAAGTATGGGGGCATTAGTCTATCCAACACTCTGTTTTAGAGTCTTAAGTTTATATTTCTGTCTCCAATTTATATATCACATGGTACTTTGTCACCTATTGCCCAGTAAGGTTATAACTGGGGTCACATGGAAGCCCCATGCTACACTCATTATAATCGGTACTTGTTTCCTAGCACGGCCACCACGATTTCTATCGTGGTGGTCGTGTCGGAAAAAATCGTGCCGGTCGCGTCGGGTGCATACCAAAACGCACACGACGCGATGTACCCGATTTCTCCATAGGCTTCAATGTTAAATTATTTTAACATTGAAACTGAGTCCATTTAACATAGTAAAAAATAGTAAAAGGGCCAATATGGCCCATTTCTCATTGGGTATGGCCCCGTCATGTGTGTAAAAAATAATGGCCCCCCATTGTGTCCGCCACCCCCACGATTGACGCGAACCCGAAGCATGGCGAGCGCAGCGAGCCTGCGAGGGGCGGCGGTGCGCGTCCTCCGACCTTTTCATTCCCCTACTATCTACGTTGGCGTGGAGTTGAGAATAGATTAGTGTGGCGAGCGCAGCGAGCCACCGAGCCCGAAGCGTGGCGAGCGCAGCGAGCCCTGCGAGGGGACGCTGATACCTTCACAGGTCCCTGCGTCCCGTCGCGGGCTTCACAGGTATCAGCGTCCCCTCGCCACGCTTCGGGCTCGGTGGCTCGCTGCGCTCGCCACACTAATCTATTCTCAACTCCACGCCGACGTGGATAGTAGGGGAATGAAAAGGTCGGAGGACGCGCACCGCCGCCCCTCGCGGGCTCGCTGCGCTCGCCACGCTTCGGGTTCGCGTTAATCGTGGGGGTGGCGGACACAATGGGGGGCCATTATTTTTTACACACATGACGGGGCCATAGCCAATGAGAAATGGCCCTTATTCGGCCTTTTCCCATTTTTTACTATGTTAAATGGACTCAGTTTCAATGTTAAAATAATTTAACATTGAAGCCTATGGACAAATCGTGTCCATCGCATAGGCTTCAATGTTAAATATTTTAACATTGAAGCCTATGGGGAAATCGTGGGCATCGCGGGCATCGTGTGCCTTAACTTTAAGGCACACGATGCCCGCGATTGTGGCCGTGATAAGAAACAAGTACCTTATAATCCATTGCCCAGGAGGAGATCCAGTCATAACATCAACCAATTACATTGTCCACAATCAAAATAAAATATAACATTTGTCAATACACTATCCTCTCTTGTGTGTGATACAGTACTTCACTACATTTCAGATTATGTCCTGTTACATCATTGTCGCGATGTGTACGCATGGGTGCACGCATCATGGCAATGCCATGCCGCGTCAGGGTGCATACAGTCACATCTGCAAGCATGCCATGTAAAAAGAATGTATGGTGGGTGCGAGCATATGCGCGGTCAAGCTATCCCGTGGTTCGCATGCTGCTATTCATACGCAATGCAGCAGCAACATAAAAGGATACATCTGTATGTTATGTATGACTTGTGTCTTCCACATTTATAGCTCATGCTCTGATGTTGCAGCTCTACTTGATAGTTGTGGAAGCATACACACATTAGTGCAAAGTCGCACAGGTGTGAGTCATCGCATCAGCAGGTGCACTTTATGGGGGACGACACTCACCACCGCATATGGCTCTGAGCAATCTTGTGTGGATTCGGGCAGAAATCAGCCTGTGGTGGGTGCGAGATCGGGTGCCATTGCCGGTGTTGAATTTCCGCAGCAATTGCACAACACACCCTTTGCAACTAATTGGATTGAGCCCATAATGTCATACTTCCATGTTCATCCTCCTGGATTTCTTTTCTGCCTACAGTATGATGGTATTTATTACATTGCTTTACTCCACTGGCTATTGTGACACTGTATTTTTTTTTTCAGGTTCACTGGCTACTCACAAATTGCTCATTTGGAGTCTCTACTGCTGGCATACCATCACCTCCACGCTCATTATTTATCCCAAAATGTGCTGGTCTTGGCCCTCACATTTGCACTGCATAGATTTTTATCTTGGGCAAGTAAATTCCTGTTTTGGCATCCTGGGGCAGATGTATTAAGTAATAAGGAGTGTTCTGGATTCTGTGGAATCCGAACCATTCCGAATAGCGGCTTCCGAACCCGCTGCGAGTCGCACGCACGAGTTTCCAGCTTTGCTCCGAAACCCGAGCGTGGCCGAACGTGGTACTCTCGCGTTGGATACTCACGAGATGCCGAGTCTTTAAAGGCTCGACCTCCCGAGAATTCAGCACCATTTTTGTCACACGCTTCCAGAAGGCAGGGGTCTAAGGAGTGTTGTGCAGAGGGGTGTTGTGCAGCAGAGGGGTGCTGTGCAGAGGGGTGTTGTGCAGCAGAAGGGTGTTGTGCAGAAGAGGGGTGTGCTGTGCAGAGGAGTTTGTGCAGCAGAGGGGTTTGTGCAGGGGTTTGTGCTTTGTTATTGTACTGGTCGTGTGTTGGGCAAGCTGTGTCAGGTCAGTGTGCAGAGGCTGTCAGTCAGTGTAGTGGGTACAGTACACAGGCAGGCTGTCAGTCAGCTTTTCATTTTTTTTTTCATTGTTTGTGGTGTGCTGCACTGCACCCCAATACACCATATACTATACTGTCAGAAGTTCCGTGTGTGATTGTTCTGCTTCTACAAAGTGTTATACAAGCCCTGTCCATTTAAAAAAATTGCTCTTCTTTATTGTATTGTTTGTGTGTACTGTACCCCAATACACCATATACTATACATATACCAGAAGTTCTGTGTATGATTGTTCTGCCTCCACACAGTGTTATAAAATTTTGCTCCTCTTTAATATTTGTGTGTACTGCACCCCAATACACTGATACTGTCAGAAGTTACATGTGTTAATAACCAGCCATCTTGATGCAGGCCTTAGCCAAAATTTAATGAAAACAACATTGTGAGCTGTAATGTGGTTAAAATTGTCAGGAAAGGGCTGGAAATTAATGTTACTGAGGTTAATATTATTCTAGAGACAAAAAAAAGGAAAACATAAGTGATTTGGGCATTTTTTGGAAAAAAATCCAAATCCAATCCAAAACCTTGACAAAGCCAAATCCAAATCCCGGAAATGAATCCAAATACAAATCTTTAGCCCCGGTGCCCATCTCTAGTATTAGACAAAAGAAAGGGGTAAGGGAATGGGACTGTCAGTCGCACTGGTGAGTGTAAGAAAAAAGGAAAAATCCTTTTTTTTAATTTAGACAAAAGACCTCATTGTCATTATAGAAAATTTCACAATTTTGGACTGAGGCGTGCTACCACTGGACAAGGAAAAACATACAGAATTGGGTTTAAAGAGAAAGCATGTCTCTATGTGATGCACTTTCAAGAAAATAGTATTAAAGAATAAAAATTAACCTTTAATTCATTTGTTTAAGATGCGAAATATTTAAAACCATACACACAACATGTAACAATTAAGGACAATTTAAAAAGGATATAGTTATCCTGACGTGGCAGAGGAAAGAATGTTTTATACTGTGTTAGCAATTATTGCGTATAATAGCAGAGATAGGGACCGTGCCACTCAGCTTTATTTCATGTGAAAAATCAAACAAGTGTAATACTTTTTATTAGCTAGAGTGTTTAGAGGAGCAGACACAGGTCGGCGTCCCGGCCGTTCTGGTCCTGCACTTGATCGCTTTTGTTATAAATGGATACAGTTAATGCGTTCTTTTACATATGAGGAGTCTGCGGATAATTCGGCTTAATATAGCCTGTAAGCGCTTCTCAGAGTTTAAGACAGCGCAGTACTGTAGACACGGACAGAGATAAGTGATCTCTTCCGTGCAATCAGCGTCTGATCCGCTTTAAATGTAGTCACGCTATCACAAATAACAAAAGCAGCGCCGGCCGTAGCCTGTGAGCGCTTCTCATCAAAGGATGCACAGAATTTAAGACCGCGCAGCGCTGTGGACACGGACAGAGACAAATGATCTCTTCCGTGTAATCAGCGCCTGGTCCGACAGAAGTCTGTCTAGAGGTGCGGGTTCGTTACCACGCACTCCCTATGAACTCACCAATGTGAGTCACTGGCAGCGTCCGCTATAGTCAGGGAGACGTGCCGCAGATCAAGGGATATGGCACCCAATGATGTTCCCTATCTAAGCATTCAAATTAAATACATTTCAATTTTACAAAGTATGACATTCGCCTCTGCCCACGTGAAACGGCGTTTCACGTGGGCAGAGGCGAATGTCATACTTTGTAAAATTGAAATGTATTTAATTTGAATGCTTAGATAGGGAACATCATTGGGTGCCATATCCCTTGATCTGCGGCACGTCTCCCTGACTATAGCGGACGCTGCCAGTGACTCACATTGGTGAGTTCATAGGGAGTGCGTGGTAACGAACCCGCACCTCTAGACAGACTTCTGTCGGACCAGGCGCTGATTACACGGAAGAGATCATTTGTCTCTGTCCGTGTCCACAGCGCTGCGCGGTCTTAAATTCTGTGCATCCTTTGATGAGAAGCGCTCACAGGCTACGGCCGGCGCTGCTTTTGTTATTTGTGATAGCGTGACTACATTTAAAGCGGATCAGACGCTGATTGCACGGAAGAGATCACTTATCTCTGTCCGTGTCTACAGTACTGCGCTGTCTTAAACTCTGAGAAGCGCTTACAGGCTATATTAAGCCGAATTATCCGCAGACTCCTCATATGTAAAAGAACGCATTAACTGTATCCATTTATAACAAAAGCGATTAAGTGCAGGACCAGAACGGCCGGGACGCCGACCTGTGTCTGCTCCTCTAAACACTCTAGCTAATAAAAAGTATTACACTTGTTTGATTTTTCACATGAAATAAAGCTGAGTGGCACGGTCCCTATCTCTGCTATTATACGCAATAATTGCTAACACAGTATAAAACATTCTTTCCTCTGCCACGTCAGGATAACTATATCCTTTTTAAATTGTCCTTAATTGTTACATGTTGTGTGTATGGTTTTAAATATTTCGCATCTTAAACAAATGAATTAAAGGTTAATTTTTATTCTTTAATACTATTTTCTTGAAAGTGCATCACATAGAGACATGCTTTCTCTTTAAACCCAATTCATCTCTAGTATTAAGCATTAACAAGTGATAGACTGGAGGGTGATAAAGAGTGATAAATGACCAGTCAATCAGCTTCTAACTGTCATGTGACAGACTGAGTTTGAAAATAGACAGATAGGAGCTGATTGGCTCTCTTTATCATCCTCAACTTAATGGCTATCCCTCTGTGATATCTAGTGTAAGCAAATGTCTCTCTGCTTTCACCACATTAACGCCCTAATGTTATACTGTATATAGCTCAGCATCCTACATAACATATTTCAAGAACCTTGTTTCCTCCCAGTCCTTAAACCCCCGTCATCTCTTCGCCACTTTCATCTCCCTCCTCTACCAACCCCTTCTCACCTCCAATTTCAATCTCTGTATAACCCTCTGCTTTAACTCCCCTCATGTTATAAATATATAAAGACCGGACATCTTATTTTGTGTTTCCATCCCTTTAACATATTTCAGTTTAAAGTATTAACACAAAAAAGAATAGTAGTAAAAAATAATAAAATAATAATAATAATAATAATAATAATAATAATAATAATAAAAAAAAGCAGACCCCAGTTTATGGGATTTGTATCCATAGACCCATTTAAAATGAATCAATGGACCATTTAGATCAAGATATTGCAGGGCCACGCCCCTTCCCTAAAGGACATGCCCATTTTGTTACGAGGACACACCCCCTTGAGCACCCACCAGCAAACACATAAATCGGCACCTCTGTTGTTGCTATATAACTGTATTAAACAATATTGACACAATACTAAACGTACAGTGGGCCGGATTCAATAGTGACCGGTCCCCAGCATATTCACACTGGGGACCGATGGTGTGGCTCTGTGCATGTGCATATTTGCACATGTGAAGGGCCGCTCTATGAATGCCTTCGGCGGGTAGGGGAGGGGGCAGGCAGAGGCAGGAGCAGGATAGAGCCCAGCATATTATGGGTGTCCCTTAGGAACGTCAGCATCCGTCCCCTCTTCGGCAAACACCAAAAGGACAATTCAAACTGACTTTTATTTCCGAAGGGGGAGAGAAATCATTCGATGGTCGGCGACCATCAAATGATTTCTCTCCCCTTCAGCCGCATGTGAGGGGATGTGTTCCCGTATATCCCCTCGCATGTTACCGAGAGGATTTAGTATGGGGGGCTGGCGTGCGGTGAACGATTGCTGCTTAGTGGGCGGTGTTGAATCATCCCCAGTATGTAGTTGCCTTTTATTTATAATGTTTAAGGGACAAAACAATTAATCTCAGGCAGATCTGTCTTTCAGTGATTTCTAAGCCAAACTTAATGCCCTTAGCTCTTGTCTAACCGTGAGTAATACCAAGTGTAGCCTGTAGGTGGCACTATTGTTATGAGAGGCTGCCACTTATACTGCTTTCACATTGCAGAAATGAGTAATGACACGGTATTCTTAAATGGGACTTTAAAACGGGTCTGAGCCTTGAGACCTTTCACATTGCAGGTGAAAACCGTTTTAAAAATCATTTAATACCATTCAAACATTCAACCCGTTTAACCCCCAAGGGACACGTTTCAAGCCATTGAAATAGAGCTGTTCAAACTGCCAAAAAAACAGCTTTAAAACGTGCAGGACTCTGCTTTTTAACCGTGTTGAAATACCGGTTATCTTTAACCGGTAAATTAACTCTGGCACTTTCACATTGCAGCCTTAAACGTTTTAAAATGGAAAAAAAAACGGACATATACCGTTTTAAAAGTGTGATGTGAAAGGGGTATCACTGTATTACAGTTCCTTATGTTTTGCTTTCTCTACCAAAACTCCTTGTTTCCTATCGCATATTGTAGCTCTCCCTAAAAATGAACTAAGATGTGAAAAGGAACATCAAAATCCAACAGTGTGGAGTGTGGCCTAATGACAAGGGACATGTGTGACAATATTGGGGGTGGAGTCTGAGTAGGAAAGCAGGCAACTTCCAAAATCTGCTCAATGTCTACACAGAGTATTATATATGAGATTATCCCCTGAGGAGGCAATACTACATGAAGAAAATATTTCAGTCCTTGTCTTCGCTAATTAAATTCCCCAATAAACAGGCATAAAATAACAAGGACAATCAAAATACAATATGCTTGCCACCAATTATCAATATTACCAAGCATAATTATATATATCCCGGGTGCACATCAGGTGCACCACATTGTTCTCAATTAAGGTATAAAAGCCAGTCTGACAGCCATCAGTTTATTCTTGATAAAGCTGCATTTGGGAAAGCAGTAAAATGTGTTGGGATCCCCACTTGCACCCAATTTATGTACATTGATGGACTCTGAACCAGCCCTATTGTTTTCATTTTACCACTCTGTCCAATTTTCGTTCACCACCTCTCCATTCAATCCCGTGTTAAGCCCATGTCAGGAAACCTCCAGTGACCATTGAGCTGCAGGCAATCCCTCTGGTCACCCCAATAGAGAGGACCCACCGGAGCACCAACCCTCCACTGGCAAATTGAGACATTTTTCAATTTCCAAGATCAACCTCAAAAGACCCTTTTCAGCAATTGCAATTGCTGATGCCTACAGTACATCCTACCGAGTCATCAGGATTGAACATCCATCTTTGATCAAGCCAAGTTATCCACAAAATAGAAGAAACACACCCTGGGAGACGGGCAGGGTGAGTGGGGGCTGTGGGGGGCTACGGGGGGGGGGGGGGGGCAGCAGGGAGCTGGTAGAGAGCTCGGTCAGAACGGGGCATGTGAGCATCTCGTGTGCACGCGCCCCTTCTGGCGGATGCAGAAAAGCAGCGATTGGCGATTCTATTGCCAGGAGCATCTCCCTTGAGAGTTGCTCCATCTGTATATAACCTCCACAACATGGTACACACTGCCCTTCTCCTATTTCTCTGTTCATAGTACACACTGGTCGGGATGTATTAAAATACATCGCCGCCCTTCGCGCCCCCCCCCCCCCCCCCCTGCCGCGATGCTGCCGCACATGTACTAACATATGCGGCTGGCATCACGGTGCGGTGATGGAGACCCCCCGCGATACCTGGAATGTGGTGTGCGGGGGGTCTCCGTCACCTCCCAGCCGGCTCCTGCATCCCTCACGCGGCGTCACGCCGAGGACAGCTAAGCAAGCTGTCCCCGGCGCCTCCTCCTCCCCCCTGCAGCCGGAAGGACGTCCGGCTGCGTCACTAGGGGAGGAGAGGTTTACCTTCCAGGGTCCAGGAGGACCCTTCGGGAAGGTAGGCCAGAGGGGGGGTCAGCGAGGCGGCGGGTTTGCGGCGGGCGGCGAAAAGAAGCCCATAGGCTTTTATAGGGTATCGCCACCCAAAGGTGGCGATACCCTTCACTGCGGTATCATTTTTGATACATAGGAAAATGCGGTAAAACCGGGGTTTTACCGCATTTTCCATTTGATACATCTCGCCCACTGTCTCTAATCATTAAATGCCTAAAACACATTACAGTACATTCATCTTCCCCCGAAACCAAAAACTCAGGTCATACAACCAGCCGCACATTACACCCATCTCCCCTTCATAGCGATGTGATAAATAATGCATCTGGCCTTCTGCAAGCTAAGGGTACTACTGTATACGTAACAATGTAGAATACCCATGTTCTCTTTGAGAACTTAAACAATATCGAATATCATAGATTTTAAAAATTATTTAATTGCTTTGTACACTATTAATTAATGCATATCTAGTCAAAGTCATGTTTTGTTTGCTTGCTATATGATGACGACTTTCTTTCCATCTAAACCCCCCCCCCCCCCTGAAAATAAAACACTTTACAAAAATAATAGGAGTCTTACTCTCTGTTTTCTTAAAGTAATGTTTAGAACAGTCTGACCTGGTATAATAAATTCTTCCTCTATATTAGGGGTTCTCAAACTATTTTGCTCTGTGACCCCATTAGTCAATAAAAATAGTGACAGGACTCCAGCAAGAAGGTCATCACATCACATGTGTAGTCAGCAGACAGCACATACAGTACATGGCAGCATTGTGGATGCACAAAATGATGGGAGGAGTCTAATATACCATAACCCATCACATCACATGTGTAGTCAGCAGACAGCACCTACATGGCATCACTGTGGAGGCACAGAGTGATGGGAGGAGTCTAATATATCATAACCCATCACACGTGCAGTCAGCAGACAGCACATACATGGCAGCACTGTGGAGGCACAGAGTGATGGGAGCAGTCTAATATACCATAACCCATCACATCACCTGTGTAGTCAGCAGACAGCACATACATGGCAGCACTGTGGAGGCACAGAGTGATGGGAGGAGTCTAATATACCATAACCCATCACACGTGCAGTCAGCAGACAGCACATACAGTACATGGCAGCATTGTGGAGGCACAGAGTGATGGGAGGAGTCTGATATACCATAACCCATCACATCACACGTGTAGTCAGCACACAGCACATACATGGCAGCATTGTGGAGACACAGAGTGATGGGAGGAGTCTGAAGTAACAGACGATTCAACAGTTTCCAGACTCCTTGTATCACTGACTGAGATTAGAAAAATCATCAGCCTGATGGTCAGCAACATGGAGTCGCGACCCCATGCTGAGAAGGTCGGGACCCACAGTTTGAGAACCGCTGCTCTATATTCATATTTGAATAGCTGACATATTGGATCTGATCACTAGGCTGCGTACTGTATATCCACAGCCTAGTGAGCAGGTAAATGCAGATATCTGCTCACTAGCATGCGAGCTAATGGGTTCTCATACAAATCCGCTCTCGCATGCGCGGAACGAGAGAGAAATCATTCGATGGTCACTCACCATTGAATGATTTCTGTTTGAAAAGAAAACTGTAACTTGGCAGTCATGAGCTGATTGGTTGCTGCTTTATCTCTCTTCAGTTTATCACTCTCCAAGGCATAGTACAGCTCGCCCTATATGACCGATGTTCAGTTCAGGACGGAATCTCTGGAAACACATGTTGAATGCTTTACACTTGTACAGAACTATGGGCCTAATTCAGACCTGATCATAAGGGGCTGAATTCAGCCCCGTTCCGATGGTGGGGGGGGGGGGGGGGTCTGCACATGTGCGTATTTGCACTGTGCAAACGCCTTTGGCGACTATCACACTCCCCGAGGCGTTCACATGGGTAGGGGAGGGAGGGGGCGTGCTGGGGGTGTCATCAGTGGAATGCCCAGCATTTTATTGGCGTCCCATGATGTCAGCGCCTGCCCCCTTTTTGGCTTTTACAGACGGAAATAAAAGTATTTTATTATCGAAGGGGAGAGAAATCATTTCGATGGCCGGTGACTATTGAATTAATTCTCTCCCCTTCGGACGGATTGGAGGGGATGTGTTCTCATACGCATTCCCCTCGCTTACTAGCGATGGAATGCAGGTGGTGCTGGCAGCGTGGGGGAGGCGGTCGTTCATTGTGGCGGCGCAGACCCGCCCGCTAGGCAGGGAACATACACAGTGTCTAGCGTTCGATTCCGAATCAGCCCCAATATTCATGGCAAGGATCACTTACCGTATTTTGGTCTATGGTGAACATTCCTGCCGGATGTGAGTTGCACTTGGCACTGTATTAATGCAATGGGGCTGTTAGGAGACGTTTACTTGCTACAAAAGAGACGTTATCTCAAAGTTGTATAATTTGCAAATTGCAATTGTAGCAATGCACAATAGATGCCACTTAAATAGATTCTGCGATTCCACTGCTGGGAATAAGGCAATGATCTGCTACGGAGAGCAGGTGCTTCAGCTAAGTTGCCATGGGGAAAGGAGTTTTTACCTTGGCTCGGAAACAATGATGCAAAAGAAAACAGATAAAGAAAGTAAGTTTCTGACAGCGAAAACGTTACAGAGACAAAGGCTTGGAGGAGTTTGTTTCCATTTCCAACAGAACACAGAATGTGCTAAGCTGCGGAACCCATTAAAGAAACGAGGAAAGAAATAAATATTCTAGGAAACAAAATATTATTCTTATTTATGGGAATATAGCGCACAGCAAGTGATGGAAGTGGCATTTCTGTAGGTGGCGCCTCATTTCAGTTAAGATGAAGGAATTTCAATACAATGGGCCTGATTCAGATCTGATCGCTCAGCTGCCAATCTTCAGAGCACAAAGATCAGTTAGCTGCCGTGCCAGAGGCAAAACCCGCCTCTAAGCAAAGCTGCAAATACAATCCCACCTGTGCGAAGAGGGGGGGAATTAATTTGCAATCACCCTCCATCGAATGAATCCCCTCCACCCCACCCCGGTGTACAACCCCCAGGCACTGCTGATGTCAGCGTACCCCCCTGCCAGCGGCCGGAGAACTCCCTGAAAATGCCAGCATGCCTCCCACAAACGCCGACTCAGGTTGACTCAATCAAGTTGTGAAAGGACAGAGATGACAATCCATTGCACATGCACACTACAATCTGTGCGCATGCCCGGACGTTCGATAATCGAATCACAGCCCTGCGTTCAGATCTGAATTAGCCCCAATAACTGAACACTGATGCCTCTCTCCAAATTGTGGTGCTGAATCTTGGGACCCTTGGTGAATGACAAAAGGGAGAATTGGGGACTATTACCCCAAATCCCACACGGAGAAAGTAGAAATATAGATGATCAGGTGCAGAATAATATGCAATGCCTCGTGTATCATGCAAGATAGTGGCGTGATGAATTTGCAATGTATAAAACTAAAAATATAATATAACTATTTAGGTGTTATCTTTGTAGGGATGTTTTGCTGGTAATCAAAAGAAATAGGAATTATTTGAGTATATAAAATATATGTATGAGCCTTCCCTTAGGATACAGAACTCCACTTTCTAAGCACACTTTCTCCCACCTCATTGTAACGCTCCTGTCTCTTCTTCCTGGCGGCTAATCTCTGGTCCAAAGCACTGACTGAGGACTCAGATCCATACACGTAGCAAACTTGGTATAATAAGCTGCTACCACTTAGTCAGGGCATGTGCAGCAGACCCTTCAAATGAATCATTACAGAGTTGAAAAATGATGGATGTCTGATTCTGGAATCTTGCAAGATACATAAGATGTCCACTTCTGAGTGCTATATAGTAGGCAACAAATATTTCTTAAACCAGATTAATATGACTTCAGTGCTTGTTGGAAGAATAAATAAACTTTTTTGTTAACGCAGTGGTTTCCCAACCAAGGGCGGGATGTATTAATATACTTCGCCACCTTTTGCCTGACAGCCACCGCGATGCTGCCGCATATGTACTAACATATGCGGCTAGCATCGGATTGCAGTGACGGAGACCCCCGCAATACCTGCGATGTGGTCTGCGGGGGTCTCCATCACATCCCGGCGGCTGCCAGTGTCCCCCTGTGTATCCTCCTCCCCCCTGCAGCCGGACGGCGATAGAAGCCCATGCCAGGCGAAGACAGGGTGGACGGGTATTGGTATATAGGAAAATGCGGTAAAACCCCCGTTTTACCACATTTTCCCTTTAGTACATCCCACCCCAAGTGCAGATTTTTAGGATAGCCAGGTGACTTAGAGGGTTATTCTGGTTGATTCGCAAGGCTGCAAATTCACCTTGCCGGGCAGCACGGCAGCCCCTCGCAGTGCGGGTTCACCCGCACTGGCTGTGAATGGATGTTCAACATAAACATCCATTCGCTGGCTAGGGGGAACCACCCCCATCCTTCAATGGTCGCTGACAAACGGATGATGGTGAAGGTGCACGCATATTTAAGTGACTCTCAGGTCACTTAGGTATGCGTGCACCTTAGACAGGAAGTGGGCGGGGAGCTGATATCCAGTGATGTCAGCTGAACGCCCCCCACCCACGTCACCGGGACGATTTGCAAGGGAACTCCCAACGTTTCATGGGCGTTCCCATGAGAATGCTGGGCGTTCCCATGGGGAAATCGGCCGGCCCACCGCCGCACAACCCCCCATGCTCCCCACCCACAATCCTGGGTCTGCATATGCGCAAAAGCAAAACATCGCTCTCCCGTGCGAATGCGCGGGGGAGCAAAGGGATCTGATAAAGTTTCTTAATTTTTACCTTATTTATTATGATTTAACCGCCTGTTCTGTAGCATGGATGTCACTAAAACCTGGACTTTTAAAGAGTCAAAGTTAAAGTCTTGAAGGCTGAGGTTGGAAAACAGTGCTTTAAAGCTTGTGTTGTACATAATGTGCTCAATTTTAGACATGTAGAATTAAAGAAAATATATTTTGTACTATACTCACTTCTGTACACCCACCAGGAATTTTGTGTGTTGACTGTAGCCTACCAATTCAGCAATTGTGGGCAGGTACCACTGTAGCAAGTGATGGTGCACCAGTCACTGCGGCTGGACTGAAAGGCAGGATCCCCTGGCCCACAGGCCATTCTGATACAGCATAGCTGGAGCCCTGCAAATTCACTGCAGGCTCCGGTACACAAACAAAATATTTGTTTTCCCTTTTTTTTGTAGGAGGGGGTGTAGGGCACTAACTCCAACTTGCCTCCGGGCGATTGGGATGAACTTTTCCCTCTGGGCTCCATCGGGTTGGAATGGATACAAAACACATACAATTTGCCACTTTTCAACAGATTTCTAGGTCCAATCCATCGGGTCTAAAGGTCCCATATTGCATAAGTGTATGGCCAGCTTTACAATAAATGCCCCAATCCACCCCACAATTGCAGCAAACCTGTTGCCTTCATCTATATTAATTCAGCCATAGAGCCAGATGTACAGTATTAAGTTTCAAAAGTGAAAAAGTGGAGAGCCAGCCAATCAGCTCCTACCTGCCATGTCACAGAGTTGGTTTGAAATATGACAGGTAGGAGCTGAGCTGATTGGCTGGTGGTTTATCACTCTCCACTTCATCACTTTTTGAAGCTTGATTCTTCTGGCCCATACACTTGATAATTACATTATTGAGTTAAGAAAAGTCGTTGCGACCCAAGACAGAGTCAGAAGTCTTCATCTACAGTACCGAGATTTCTTTAAAATTACAATTGCCCATTGCATAATACAGACACATACAGCTATAATTTAATTCTGTTATGTAAAATTAATAACATTTATTTTTCGGGCGTTCTACCTACTGTATATGATGCATTTTCACACCTGTTCCAGAACCTTCAATAGGATTGTTAAAAACATAGTGCTAAAGTCTTTTCAACCTTGTTACATTTGATGAGGTTGTCTCTATCGTGGCATAATTCTCATTTATAATGAACTTACATTCCCAAAAGCTGTAATCAGTATTAATGAGTATTAAGTTTTAAAGTATCAATAAAGATTCTCCAGGTGTGTATCCAAAATTACCATTGAGTTGAGAGTGATTTTTACCAACAGCCAGCTGTTGTCTGCCTCAGGCTGGGAGCGGTGCCAGCAACAGAAAAATAGGTGTACGTGGGCGCAAATAAAGTCTTGTAAGTTTGGATAATTGTGATGGGCAGAATAGAGGAGTGCTGTCACTTTGGTGACATAAAGGATTTAAAGGGAAATTCATCGGAAGCATTTTTTTTTTATCTGTAAATTTACCAAGTACAATGACATAAATCAATTTGTACACAGATTTCCTATTTTTATTTATTATTTATTTACAGTTTCTTATATAGCGCAGCAGATTCCGCTGTGCTTTACAATAGGAGACAGCGATACAACAAACTGAGTATTTACAGACAGTCAAAAGATATGAGGGCCCTGCTCGCAAGCTTACAATCTATAGGTAAACAGACGTTGATACATAAGGATAGATATTCTTTATTGCATTAATTCCACCAGAATGCAAGGTTCCTGGTGTGCTGTATGATACGGTGACCCAGCAGTTTGGCCATGGGTCAGGAGGATGGAAGAAAGAGAAAGGATACAGTATGTGTGGACTGTACAGTGGGGATGTGATTAGATAGGAATGGTATATGAAGGTTAAGTGGCTGGTTCTGGAATTTGATAAGATTGCTTGAAGAGATGAGTTTTCAGGGAACGCTTGTAGGTTTGGAGACTGGAGGAGAGTCTTATTGTGCTTGGGAGGGCATTCCACAGAGTGGGTGCAGCCCAAAGAAAGTCCTGCAGTCGGGAATGGGAGCGAGTAATGAGTGTGGATGAGAGATAAAGATCTTGTGAGGAGCAAAGAGGTCGGGTTGGAAGATATTTTGAGAGAAGAGTTGTATGTTGGTGTATTTATCGGTGTGGATCAGCCTGCATGCATTTAAGGTCCAGTAGAATTTTTTTGAACTGCAACAGCACTCATGATAATGCAGAATATAAACTTATCATTAACTGGTGTCGTCATGGAGACCAATTGGGTTCAGACTCCAACCTCATTGCAATGTGTGGAACTTGGGGCGGTGAACATTTAAAGATTGAACAAACTTTTGACATAAAGTGATTCTAAAAATCAGATCAAACCAATAAATCATTTAATGTTATGAATAGCATGTAATCCTCATTACCTTCTAATATGGTTGTCTGTATTTTGTCTGTCAGTAAATTGACTGCATTTTATTTTATTCAATAAGTGTTATTTTTCTTTCATAATCACATGGTTGCTGATGCCTTCATGCCCCCATTTTTTAAATTATTATTATTATTATTATTATTATTATTATTAATAATAATAATAATAATAATAATAATAATAATAATTGTATATATATATAGCACTCTTTCTCCAATAGGATTCAAGGAGCTTCACAGATCTAATTAATATAATGCAGTACAGGAATAATGTACAGAAAAGCTTTTCATTAAATATACTTAAAGGAATTATGGAAATGCTTGAGTAAACAGGAAAGTCTCGAGTCTGTTTTTGAAGGAATCTAGAGTGGGGGGCCTCTCGAACTGTGCGGGGAAGTGAGCTCCATATAATCAAAGCAGCATGGCTAGAATCTCGGCCCCCAGATGAATTATGGAAGATTCTAGGTACTGCTAAATGTCCTTCATCTACAGATCGCAGTACTCGGCTAGTACAGTATGGAATCAGAAGCTGCTTCAGGTACAGGACCTTGGGCCTTGGTAATGTACGGCTTTGATACTCAGTAAGTTCATCTTGAATATGATTTGCCATTTTATGGACAGCCTGTGAAGGGAGTAGAGAATGGGAGAGAATTTAAAACCATGTTGTATCACTGTATTGGAATCCCCGCATTAAGAATAGAGAATAAAGGGTTAGAGGGAAAGAGGTCCTCTCCTCTCATGTGCTTTTCCTTCACTTACTTAGACTGTATTTTAGTCCATGATCCCTAAGGAGACACCTACAGTAGCCCGCCGGTTTCTGCCAGCATGATGCTTATTTCAATGTCCCGTTGGCTGATGCAACAATGTTTATACACCACTAGTTACCGGCTGAACATTGCAACACTTGAAATGTGCTGTCAATCGCCATCTAGTGTCCACCGCCATGCAACATACTTGAATTCCCCCCCATAGAGATTATTATATAGAATGTACTGGTACTGCATTGTCTTGTACTTTAAGTTGCCAATTTCCTGTACTTCTCATTTGTTTATGAAATTAATTAGACACTATGGAAACCTTCTGGTGCCATATAGATAAAGGATAATAACAATAATAACAATAGTAATTATATTAATAATACAAAGAAAGCCAATAGAGCTGGAATGAATGAATGACCAAATTAATGAATCAATCAATCAAACACAAAATACTATCTGGGAGACATTTCCTTACAACAAGGTGCTACAGTAATAATTAATAAGGAATGGAGTCACACATATAGTAGGTCTGCAGTCTGCATTAATCAGATATGCAAGTGTAAAATCAATAAGACGCCAAGTCTAATGCCCGTCACTAAAACCAATGACACTATCAAGTTGCAAATTGCATATTTGCAGTGGTGGCTCCAGAGATGGGGCTGCAGAACAATTGCAAAATAGAAAAAAGGGAGCCACACCCACTGCCTTTCCAAACGGGCTCATTGGCAGGTTGTTTAACTTCCCTATTTGAATTTTGAACTGTGCTGCAGCCCCGCCTCTGGAACCACTGCTGCATATTTGTTATGTTCTTGGTAAAATAACATACAGTACAACTTTTTGGTTTGGTAGCATCTTGTATTATTTTTCTGGTAGCTTTCTGACTTAAACAGCCTTATAATAGGCTTTCAGATAACTGTATCATGTTGCTTTCAGATCTGCAATTATTGCAAGCCAGACCGAAGACAAATTATTTCAGGATTTTGTAGGAGAACAGCGCACAGGTGAATTTGGGGCTGATCTGAGTTGTCTCTACATTGACAGCACATGCTCCTGGAGTAGGCCAAGTTATCATTATCAGCATGTATCTGCATTTGCTCTCTTGGGTAATTTGTCATTTGGGTAGTTGAAAGGAAGTTGAAAGGAAGTGACCAACTTTACCTCTCTTATGCACAGATATCTTCTAGCTACCAGTGTGGATAGGAGAATGGTCAAGGAGAGAGGAGAATAAGCATTTGTAACAGGAGATTGGCAGAATAGATAGTAAAGGTGAAGATCCAGTTTACAGTATAGATAGTAGAGCGAAGATCCAGGACAGCAGAGTTGGTAGCATAGATAGTAGAGTGAAGATACAGGACAGCAGAGTTGGTAGCATAGATAGTAGAGTGAAGATACAGGACAGCAGAGTTGGTAGCATCGATAGTAGAGTGAAGATACAGGACAGCAGAGTTGGTAGCATAGATAGTAGAGTGAAGATACAGGACAGCAGAGTTGGTAGCATAGATAGTAGAGTGAAGATACAGGACAGCAGAGTTGGTAGCATAGATAGTAGAGTGAAGATACAGGACAGCAGAGTTGGTAGCATCAATAGTAGAGTGAAGATACAGGACAGCAGAGTTGGCAGTATACTGTACATAGCAGAATGAAGAGCCAGGACAGCAGAGATGGCAGTATAGATAGTAGAGTGAAGATACAGGACAGCAGAGTTGGCAGTATACATAGCAGAATGAAGTGCCAGGAAAGCAGAGATGGCAGTATAGATAGTAGAGTGAAGATACAGGACAGCAGAGTTGGCAGCATAGCTAGTAGAAATAATAGCCAGGGCAGGAGAGTTGGCAGTATAGATCGTGGAGTGAAGAGACGGGACAGGAGAAATGGCAGTATAGATAGTAGAGCATACCCTCCAACTGTACCGATTTAGCCGGTACAGTACCATTTTTTAACGGACTGTACCGGCTAAAAAACAAATGTACCAATTTTCTGCGCCGGTGTCCGCTCCTCCGACTCTGCAGGCGAATGCTCCGGGCTGCTATGGATGTGATTGGGCTCAGTGGGGGTTAATGTGTCCCAGTGCAGCTGTTCCCGTTATCAGGGGTGCCTTGCGCGGCAGCCAGCGTTCATGCGTCGCATGACGTCAGCACGCTGCCTGCACACTCGTCATGCACACTGCCTGTGCGCCATAGTTGCCAAGTCAGCTTGAAACAAGCGGATTTGGGCTTGTTTTTTTCATGAGTTGCTTATTTTTTTTGATGGTTGCTTGTTGCTTGTTTTTGGGCTTATAATTTTTTTTAGTAGCTTGTTTTGGGCTTGTTTTATTTTGGGCTTCTCTGTAATTCAGTTATTCAGCACAGAGATAAGTGACAAACACAGGTGAGAACTAGGCTTTTAGAAATGGTAATGACTCCCATTATCTATGTTGCGGCTTGTGTGTATTCAGTAGGGCTAATCTGATTTTAGCAATGATGCTTGTAGTAAGATTGTTCTATCTTTTCTTAAGATGTCCACGCATGGTACAATTTATCCCGCTCACATCGCACAGCACAACAAGTATGTGCTCACTAGATTGCATTGCAGCGCATTCAAAACGCATGCGATCTAGTACATAATGTACATCGCCTGTCGCACCGTGTATGGTAAATATTTCTCATTGTGTACAAAGGACAATGTTCACTTGAGATTTTTCTTTAGAGAAAAAAATGAAAGTAAAATATCTCATATTGGGGCAGATGTATGAAGGTGCGCTATGGGGAGAAGGGGGAATCAGTGCATGTTATGTGCACTGATCCCGCTTCTCCCCCATGTAAGAAGGAGCCGGTGTGCACAGGCCACTATGTAAGGTAAATGTATGAACGGTCCACAGCGCTGACTGTCCCGCCCCCTGCCGCTATCCGCTTCAACAGCTGCAGGGTGACAAAGCCCTATACCCAAAACAGTGACATCACTGTCCCTGCTGCTGGCTTCAGGCTGCGCTGGGATCTCACGTGAGTAGCGAGATCTCACGCATGCCCAGTACAGCCGGCCATGGGGAAGGAGTCAGCGCGCAAGTTTGTGTTCGCCCGCTTCGGCAGACAAGATGTTAATACATCTTGTCGATGTCCCTTCCTGCTTTGCCTCATCAATGAGGCGAAGCAGGAAGTGTTATAGTATTCTTTAACCCCTTCATGACAGAGCCAGTTTGTGCCTTCATGACAGAGCCCTTTTTTTCAAATCTGACATGTCTCACTTAAGTGGGGATAACTTTTTTTTGCTTTTACTTATCCCAGTGATTTTGAGATTGTTTTCTCGTGACACATTGTACTTCAAGTTAGTGGTAAATTTTGGTCGATACAGTCTGTGTTTTTTTGTGAAAAATACCAAAATATCGTGAAAAAATGGAAAATTTAGCAATATGCAAAATGTTAAATTTTCTGCTTGTGAGACAAATAATCATACCACTCAAAATAGTTAATAACTAACATAGACCATATGTCTACTTTATGTTGCCATCATTATTTCAACCCCCTTTTCATTTTTTTGGACACTAGGAGGCTTCAAATATGACTAGCAAATTCTCAAATTTTCAAGAAAATTTCAAACACTGATTTTTTTAGGGACCAGTTCAGTTCTGATGTGACTTTGAGGGACTTGTATGTGAGACACCCCCATAAATGATGCCATTTCAAAAACTGCACCCCTCACAGTATTCAAAACAGCATTTTGGAAGTTTGTTAACCCTTTAGGTGTTTCACAGGAATTAAAACAAAGTGTAGGTGAAATTTCAAAATTTCTTTTTTTTTGCAGAGTTTCAATTTTAATACATTTTTCTAACAAATACAGTAGATTTTACTAGAGAAATGTGACTAAAAATTGATTCCCCCAATTCTTGTGTTTTCAAAAATATCCTATATGTGGCCCTAGTGTGCACGTTGACCAAACCACAGGCTTCATAATAGAAGGAGCACCTACTTGATTTTGGAGCCTCCTTTTTATGAGATTTTTTTTTAGGCACCATGTAGGTTTCTAGGCACCATAAGTGCTAAAAGTTAGGAACCTTCCCCACAAGTCACCCCATTTTGCAATGTACACCCCTCAGGGAATTCATCTAGGGGTATAGTGTACATTTCAAACCCCCAGGGGTTTCACCAATTTTGGTACAACTGGGATGTGAAAATGGAAAATTACATTTTTTTACACAAACATGCAGTTCTGGCTCAAAATTTTTCATTTTCACAAGGAATGAAGGAGACAAAGCACCCCAAAATCTGTGCCCCAATTTCTCCCGAGTACGGCAATGCCTCACATGTGACCAAAAAATACCAGTGGGGCGCATAGCAGGACTCAGAAGGGAAGGAGTGATTTTTGGATTTGGCAGCACAGATTTTGGTGGAATGAATGGTGGGTGCCATGTTGCATTAGCAAGACTCCCAAAGCACCAATACAGTGGAACCCCCCCACAAGTCACCCCATTTTGCAAAGTACACCCCTCAGGGAATTCATCTAGGGGTATAGTGTACATTTCAAACCCCCAGGGGTTTCACCAATTTTGATACAACTGGGATGTGAAAATGGAAAATTACATTTTTTTACACAAACATGCAGTTATGGCTCAAAATTTTTCATTTTCACAAGGAATGAAGGAGACAAAGCACCCCAAAATCTGTGCCCCAATTTCTCCCGAGTACGGCAATGCCTCACATGTGACCAAAAAATACCAGTTGGGTGCATGGCAGGACTCAGAAGGGAAGGAGTGATTTTTGGATTTTGCAGCACAGATTTTGGTGGAATGAATGGTGGGTGCTATGTTGCACCAATACAGTGGAACCCCCCCACAAGTCACCCCATTTTGCAAAGTACACCTCTTTAGGGAATTCATCTAGGGGTATAGTGTACATTTCAAACCCCCAGGGGTTTCACCAATTTTGGTACAACTGGGATGTGAAAATGGAAAATTACATTTTTTTACACAAACATGCAGTTCTGGCTCAAAATTTTTCATTTTCACAAGGAATGAAGGAGACAAAGCACCCCAAAATCTGTGCCCCAATTTCTCCCGAGTATGGCAATGCCTCACATGTGACCAAAAAATACCAGTGGGGCGCATGGCAGGACTCAGAAGGGAAGGAGTGATTTTTGGATTTGGCAGCACAGATTTTGGTGGAATGAATGGTGGGTGCCATGTTGCATTAGCAAGACTCCCAAAGCACCAATACAGTGGAACCCCCCCACAAGTCACCCCATTTTGCAAAGTACACCCCTCAGGGAATTCATCTAGGGGTATAGTGTACATTTCAAACCCCCAGGGGTTTCACCAATTTTGGTACAACTGGGATGTGAAAATGGAAAATTAAATTTTTTTACACAAACATGCAGTTCTGGCTCAAAATTTTTCATTTTCACAAGGAATGAAGGAGACAAAGCACCCCAAAATCTGTGCCCCAATTTCTCCCGAGTACGGCAATGCCTCACATGTGACCAAAAAATACCAGTGGGG
Source organism: Crinia signifera (assembly GCF_055691185.1). Classification (NCBI taxonomy): domain Eukaryota; kingdom Metazoa; phylum Chordata; class Amphibia; order Anura; family Myobatrachidae; genus Crinia; species Crinia signifera. The sequence goes on from NC_139219.1 coordinate 299,219,102, forward strand.
CGCATGGCAGGACTCAGAAGGGAAGGAGTAATTTTTGGATTTGGCAGCACAGATTTTGGTGGAATGAATGGTGGGTGCCATGTTGCATTAGCAAGACTCCCAAAGCACCAATACAGTGGAACCCCCCCACAAGTCACCCCATTTTGCAAAGTACACCCCTCAGGGAATTCATCTAGGGGTATAGTGTACATTTCAAACCCCCAGGGGTTTCACCAATTTTGGTACAACTGGGATGTGAAAATGGAAAATTACATTTTTTTACACAAACATGCAGTTCTGGCTCAAAATTTTTCATTTTCACAAGGAATGAAGGAGACAAAGCACCCCAAAATCTGTGCCCCAATTTCTCCCGAGTACGGCAATGCCTCACATGTGACCAAAAAATACCAGTGGGGCGCATGGCAGGACTCAGAAGGGAAGGAGTGATTTTTGGATTTGGCAGCACAGATTTTGGTGGAATGAATGGTGGGTGCCATGTTGCATTAGCAAGACTCCCAAAGCACCAATAGAGTGGAACCCCCCCACAAGTCACCCCATTTTGCAAAGTACACCCCTCAGGGAATTCATCTAGGGGTATAGTGTACATTTCAAACCCCCAGGGGTTTCACCAATTTTGATACAACTGGGCAGTGAAAATGAAAAATTACATTTTTTTACACAAAAATGCAGTTCTGGCTCAAAATTTTTCATTTTCACAAGGAATGAAGGAGACAAAGCACCCCAAAATCTGTGCCCCAATTTCTCCCGAGTACGGCAATGCCTCACATGTGACCAAAAAATACCAGTTGGGCGCATGGCAGGACTCAGAAGGGAAGGAGTGATTTTTGGATTTGGCAGCACAGATTTTGGTGGAATGAATGGTGGGTGCCATGTTGCATTAGCAAGACTCCCAAAGCACCAATAGAGTGGAACCCCCCCACAAGTCACCCCATTTTGCAAAGTACACCCCTCAGGGAATTCATCTAGGGGTATAGTGTACATTTCAAACCCCCAGGGGTTTCACCAATTTTGATACAACTGGGCAGTGAAAATGAAAAATTACATTTTTTTACACAAAAATGCAGTTCTGGCTCAAAATTTTTCATTTTCACAAGGAATGAAGGAGACAAAGCACCCCAAAATCTGTGCCCCAATTTCTCCCGAGTACGGCAATGCCTCACATGTGACCAAAAAATACCAGTTGGGCGCATGGCAGGACTCAGAAGGGAAGGAGTGATTTTTGGATTTGGCAGCACAGATTTTGGTGGAATGAATGGTGGGTGCCATGTTGCATTAGCAAGACTCCCAAAGCACCAATACAGTGGAACCCCCCCACAAGTCACCCCATTTTGCAAAGTACACCCCTCAGGGAATTCATCTAGGGGTATAGTGTACATTTCAAACCCCCAGGGGTTTCACCAATTTTGATACAACTGGGCAGTGAAAATGAAAAATTACATTTTTTTACACAAAAATGCAGTTCTGGCTCAAAATTTTTCATTTTCACAAGGAATGAAGGAGACAAAGCACCCCAAAATCTGTGCCCCAATTTCTTCCGAGTACGGCAATGCCTCAAATGTGACCAAAAAATACCAGTTGGGCGCATGGCAGGACTCAGAAGGGAAGGAGTGATTTTTGGATTTGGCAGCACAGATTTTGGTGGAATGAATGGTGGGTGCTATGTTGCATTACCAATACAGTGGAACCCCCCCACAAGTGACCCCATTTTGCAAACTACACCCCTCAGGGAATTCATCTAGGGGTATAGTGTACATTTCAAACCCCCAGGGGTTTCACCAATTTTGGTACAACTGGGCTGTGAAAATGAAAAATTACATTTTTTTACACAAAAATGCAGTTCTGGCTCAAAATTTTTCATTTTCACAAGGAATGAAGGAGACAAAGCACCCCAAAATCTGTGCCCCAATTTCTCCCGAGTATGGCAATGCCTCACATGTGACCAAAAAATACCAGTTGGGCGCATGGCAGGACTCAGAAGGGAAGGAGTGATTTTTGGATTTGGCAGCACAGATTTTGGTGGAATGAATGGTGGGTGCCATGTTGCATTAGCAAGACTCCCAAAGCACCAATACAGTGGAACCCCCCCACAAGTCACCCCATTTTGCAAAGTACACCCCTCAGGGAATTCATCTAGGGGTATAGTGTACATTTCAAACCCCCAGGGGTTTCACCAATTTTGGTACAACTGGGATGTGAAAATGGAAAATTACATTTTTTTACACAAACATGCAGTTCTGGCTCAAAATTTTTCATTTTCACAAGGAATGAAGGAGACAAAGCACCCCAAAATCTGTGCCCCAATTTCTCCCGAGTACGGCAATGCCTCACATGTGACCAAAAAATACCAGTGGGGCGCATGGCAGGACTCAGAAGGGAAGGAGTGATTTTTGGATTTGGCAGCACAGATTTTGGTGGAATGAATGGTGGGTGCCATGTTGCATTAGCAAGACTCCCAAAGCACCAATACAGTGGAACCCCCCCACAAGTCACCCCATTTTGCAAAGTACACCCCTCAGGGAATTCATCTAGGGGTATAGTGTACATTTCAAACCCCCAGGGGTTTCACCAATTTTGATACAACTGGGCAGTGAAAATGAAAAATTACATTTTTTTACACAAAAATGCAGTTCTGGCTCAAAATTTTTCATTTTCACAAGGAATGAAGGAGACAAAGCACCCCAAAATCTGTGCCCCAATTTCTCCCGAGTACGGCAATGCCTCACATGTGACCAAAAAATACCAGTTGGGCGCATGGCAGGACTCAGAAGGGAAGGAGTGATTTTTGGATTTGGCAGCACAGATTTTGGTGGAATGAATGGTGGGTGCCATGTTGCATTAGCAAGACTCCCAAAGCACCAATACAGTGGAACCCCCCCACAAGTCACCCCATTTTGCAAAGTACACCCCTCAGGGAATTCATCTAGGGGTATAGTGTACATTTCAAACCCCCAGGGGTTTCACCAATTTTGATACAACTGGGCAGTGAAAATGAAAAATTACATTTTTTTACACAAAAATGCAGTTCTGGCTCAAAATTTTTCATTTTCACAAGGAATGAAGGAGACAAAGCACCCCAAAATCTGTGCCCCAATTTCTCCCGAGTACGGCAATGCCTCACATGTGACCAAAAAATACCAGTTGGGCGCATGGCAGGACTCAGAAGGGAAGGAGTGATTTTTGGATTTGGCAGCACAGATTTTGGTGGAATGAATGGTGGGTGCCATGTTGCATTACCAATACAGTGGAACCCCCCCACAAGTGACCCCATTTTGCAAACTACACCCCTCAGGGAATTCATCTAGGGGTATAGTGTACATTTCAAACCCCCAGGGGTTTCACCAATTTTGGTACAACTGGGCTGTGAAAATGAAAAATTACATTATTTTACACAAAAATGCAGTTCTGGCTCAAAATTTTTCATTTTCACAAGGAATGAAGGAGACAAAGCACCCCAAAATCTGTGCCCCAATTTCTCCCGAGTACGGCAATGCCTCACATGTGACCAAAAAATACCAGTTGGGCGCATGGCAGGACTCAGAAGGGAAGGAGTGATTTTTGGATTTGGCAGCACAGATTTTGGTGGAATGAATGGTGGGTGCTATGTGGCATTAGCAAGACCCCCGATGCACGGTGAAATGATGAACCTAATAATCCATCGATGTGTGGTATATTTTGAAACACTCCTTTATACATAGGCCGGGTTTGTCGGGGCAAGTTTCACAGTGGAAAATAGTTTCCTTTCTTATTCCCTTTTTATAGCAAACTTTGCACCTTTTTTGTGTCCTGCCCTTTCTTGCAGTGGAGGGGATTTCGTTGGGAAAATGCTGCCCTGGTACAATACGGGGGCCAGTACTAGAAGTACTGGGGCCCTCTGCCTGCTGGTTCCCAAATATTAGGCCCTTTATGACTTCCTCTTGAAAGTGCATAAATGTCCCCCTCTGGCCGGTAGAACGGAATAGCACGTAAGCGTTATACAGTGCCATCTGGATGATATACACGGCCAGCTTCTTGTACCAGATATTTGTTTTCCGCAGGGCACTGTACGGCTTCAGTACCTGATCTGAAAGATCCACTCCGCCCATGTACTTATTGTAATCTAGGATACAATTTGGTTTTGAGGTGTGGGTACTGGTACCTCGTACAGGGATGGAGGTGGTACTGTCTCCATGAATTGTTGTCAGTATAAGGACATCCCTCTTGTCCTTATATTTGACCAACAACATATTTTCGGTGCATATTCCCCTGCTTTCACCCCTTCTCATTACTTGGGCAATGTGCGTTTTGGGGAGGCCTCTTTGGTTCTTGCGCACAGTACCGCAAGCTGCTGTACCTCTTGAACCAAGGGCCTTAAACAGGGGGATGCTGGTGTAAAAGTTATCCACATAGAGGTGATAACCCTTATCCAGGAAGGGGTGCATTAAATCCCAGACAATTTTGCCACTAACACCTACGAGGGAGGGGGGGCATTCTGGCGGTTCAATTCTTGAATCCTTCCCTTCATATACCCTAAACTTGTGGGTGTACCCTGTGGTGCTTTCACACAGCTTATACATTTTTATGCCATACCTTGCCCTCTTACTGGGAAGGTACTGGCGGAATTTAACCCTTCCTTTAAAATGTATAAGGGACTCGTCAATACAAATAAATTTTTCAGGGATGTATAGCTCTGCAAATTTGGCACTGAAATGATCAATGACCGGCCTGACTTTGAATAGCCGGTCAAAGGTGGGATCATCTCTGGGTGGGCACTGTGCATTATCGGTGTAATGTATAAATTTATGGATTGCCTCAAAACGAGTCCGAGTCATGGCCATACGGTAAAATGGGGTGCTGTACAGAACATCTGTACTCCAATATTGCCTAATTTGTGGCTTTTTTACTATGCCCATATGAAACACCAGACCCCAAAACGTCATCATCTCTACTGCATCTACAGGGGTCCACCTAGCAAATGATGACGTGGGGTTTTGAGCAATAAACTGCTGGGCATATAAATTAGTTTGGTCCACCATTAAATTTATAAAATCATCAGAGAAAAATAATTTGAAAAAGTCAATTTCTCTGAGACCTGTGGAATCAAATTGGATTCCTGGCATGGCCAAAAACTCAGGAACCTGGGGCTCAAAATTGTCTGGTGGTGGGGTCCATACGAGATCAATTATTGGGGGGGGGGTCTCAGCTGCTCTACGGGGGCGTCTTTGAGGGGGTCCCTCATCACCAGAGGAGGAAGAGGAGCTTAAGACGAATCCTTCAAATTCCCCGCTTGCCTCACTGGCTGTGTCAGAATCAGAGGCAAGCATGGCATATGCCTCCTCCACTGAATACATTCTTCTGGATGACTGGGATGACATTTGGGATGACATTTGGGATGACATTTTTATTTTTGTGTTACTGGTAGTGAAATGTTTCAACACGTGTATAGTGTAGGGGGGGGTACAAACTTTATTTCAACCCGGGGGGTATGTAGTGTGTTGTGTGTATGTAGTGCAGAACAAAAAAAATACTTTATACAAAAAAAAAAAAATGAAGGGGTTAAAAAAAAAAAAATTGAAGGGGTTAAAAAAAAAAAAAAATTGAAGGGGTTAAAAAAACAAAAAAAAAGGTCCTGCGCCAAAAATTGAGCACAGATGTTGGTCAGTAACGTCTGTCACTGAACAGCGCTCAAAGGCAACAGGAATTTGATCAAAAAAAAAAAAATAGATCAACCCTGTGCCGAAAAAGCTGATCAGTGATGTACGTCACTGATCAGCGCACAGTGGCCACAGGACACCCACAAAATCACAGTGTGTGTAAAAAAAAAATTAAAAAAAGACCACACAGCACCCACAAAAAAAAAAAAAAAGGTGATCAGTGATGCGACACTGATTACCAGTGAGGGGCAGCAGGTGCACAACCTTTGGTGCAACTGGCAGCAACTGACAGGTATATATAAAAAAAAAAAACCTCTGCACCCCCAAAAAGTTGCTGATCACCTCAGATATAGTGATCAGCACAAAAGGCGGGGGTAGCAGACACAAAATATACACTCTCTATCACTCTCTGTCACTATCTCTCTCTATCTCTCACTATCTATCACTATCTATCACTATCTATCACACTGCAGCAGCAGCACTGACAGTTATATGTATAAAAAAAAACCTGCACCCCCAAAAAGGGGGGGTAGCAGACACAAAATATACACTCTCTATCACTCTCTGTCACTATCTCTCTCTATCTCTCTATCTCTCACTATCTATCACTATCTATCACTATGACACTGCAGCAGCAGCACTGACAGTTATATATATAAAAAAAAAACCTGCACCCCCAAAAAAGGGGGGGTAGCAGACACAAATCTCTCTATCTCTCACTATCTATTACTATCTATCACTATCTATCACTATCTATCACTATCTATCACTATGACACTGCAGCAGCAGCGACAGTTATTTATATATAAAAAAACCCTGCACCCCCAAAAAGGGGGGGTAGCAGACACAAAATATAGCTCTCTCTGTCACTATCTCTCTATCTCTCTCTATCTCTCTCTCTCTATCTCTCTATCTCTCTATCACACTGCAGCAGCAGCAGGAAGTCTCAGGAAGTCAGATCCAGGAAGCGTCCAGCACGCTACAAGCAGTGATCAAGTGATCAGGTAAGGTATTTGCAAGGATCAGGTAAGTATTAGCAAGGATCAGGTCAGTATCACGGCAGATAGGCACGGTGACCGCTCTGCACGCTACTCCAGACCGGAATGGCGTCTGCAGCGCAGTCACCGTTAGTTTAAATGTCGCGCCTTGGCTGTGATTGGTCCGTGGGTCCCACGGACCAATCACAGCCTTGGGGGCAGGTGGGGTGAGGGTGGGGTGAGGTGTCATCGTCACCGATGACCCCCTCATGCCCCCTGACGCCCGGCGGTGATTGACACCTGTGTTACCAAGCGTCTGATTCGCTGGTAACACAGGAAAACGCTGTGAATGGCTGTTCACACTGAACAGCCAATCACAGTGATCGCCGACGGGGGGGCGACATCGCAGCCCCCCCTGGGCATGCAGGGACATGTCTGCTGTCAGGGACAGCAGACATCGTCCCTCTGTCACTGCGTCTCGAGACGCAGTGACAGTTTAAAGTCATGACGTATATATACGTCATGTGTCGGGAAGTACTTCCCGGCCATGACGTATATATACGTCAAATGTCGTGAAGGGGTTAAAAGCCAGTTTTGTGCTGATAAAATATCATTGTAAAGACATTACATGTAGATTGTATAAATAATACGTAAAATATAGTCAAATGTAAGTTGGGCTTGTTTTGGGACTTTTTAGGATTAGATTGGGCTTGTTTTGGGCTGTTTTTTGGTCATCAGTTGCTTGTTTTATGTTTCAGAGTTGGCAACACTGCTGTGCGCCCCTTGATCTGACTGGCGTCACGGGATTCGGTGCAGTCCCCCGCGAGTACCAGTACTATGCTCCATAGCAGCCTCCCAGTCACACTCCCTCACAGGCACAGCCTTCTCCCCACTCCCCGGATCACCCGCTAGTGAGTTCGCCATAAGTCAGAGGCAGTGATCAACCTGGGCCGGGTCTGCTCTGCGACGGCGGCTACCGGTCCCCTCACATCAACCAACGGCTGGGCGCCTACACTGCCTGCGTGCCTGTTGATCTGACTGGCACCACGGGATTCGGAAAACTGAGCAGCTCAATGGGATACAGTACAATTTTAAATTAATGTCCGTTCTCAGGTGGGGGCATGGCCACGTATATATGAGGTGTTGCCACACCACCTCTACATTTGACCACACCCCCTATATCCATGACCACGCCCCCTGTACTGATTTCCATGGCTTAAATGTTGGTAGGTATGGTAGAGTGAACAGCCAGGACAGGAGAGTTGGCAGTATAGATAGTAGAGTGAAGAGCAGGGACAGGAAAGATGGCAGTATAGACAGTAGAGTGAAGAGCCAGGACAGGAGAGTTGGAGGTGGGGATTTTGCTAATCTCTATGTTAGGTAGTAAAGTTACTAGTCCCTTGTATGGCTCGGCAATGAAGATTGCTTGTCTGTCATCCACATCACTAACAGGGCCCTCCTTTATGCCCTCTAGTAACCCTTACTCGATGATCACCTACTGGTGGTGGGCAGGCCACTTTGATGCCCAAACTGCGGTCTGAATCAATATTGTGGTGTCACCACTGTGTAGTAGACCAATGCTCATTCTTCTGCATATGTCGAGAGGAGCAAGCATCTGTGTAATGTAATGCTGTACTGATGCTGACACTTTATTGTTGTATATTGTTAGCAAGCAGCCTTCTGGAAAACAGCTTCTTGTTATACAAGATGAATAGGCAGAGAATGATGACTCCCATATTTATGTTTGTACCAACAGTTGGTAATAGGCAGAGATGACTACCATATTTATGTTTGTACCAACAGTTGGTATTAACGAAAACCCTTCTAAATGACAGTAAATAATATTAGACCTTCCCCACTCCGATCATCCCAGTACCTTTCAAAACTACAAAGAACAGGTGTGCCCAGGAGTTAAATTGTCTGTATTGTTTTACTAACTAGACCTTTTCATTTTCTGTTCAGCAGCCCCCTGTCCATTAAATGCAATTTAGCAGGATCATCAGAGCTTGAAAGGGTAGATCAAACAGTTCTTCAAATCCCAGCTGTGCAGTCCCCAAATCAGTCTGAGCATTAACCACAGCACTCTGCTAATTTATTCAATTCCAGACATGACAATTTCTAGTTGTGTGTTGCTTGGTCGCGCAATGCATTCACTTTAATCTGTACTAATCCCACAACTCCGAAATAGTTTCCACTTTCTCATAATGTTAAATAGTAAGAAAAATTATTTTTATTTCAAAATATAAAATATTTATTTTTGCATACGTGTAAATCATCTTATATATCATATATATATATATTCAGTATATATTAAAACATAAGTACTGTATAATATTGAGCAGGTGCTAATAGGCGTGCAGAAATGAAGGCTGCGATTTCTACATGTTGTGTTTCCTGTATTAAGACAGCAGAACCTGCGCCTCTTTGTTCTCATGATGAGATGATTAAACTGCCAGAAAGTAACCAGCTCAATTACGTCTATAATATGTATGTAAAGAAACTCTCCCTGTAACGATTAAGGACAGCTAGAGATTAAAGCGGATCCATCACGTGCACACACTCACACACACACACTGGAATATATTTGGTGTCCCATAGGGTAAAGCAGTATTTATGATAGGAGGATGGTGCTCCTCTATTTGAGCCACTGGAAAGTGACTAGCAAACTTGCTGTCTTACTCTGCAGCGTGTGAATCGGTGGATTGATACAAAAAGGAGGGGCCAAAGTGATATCACAGCAGCTTAACTGACTGAAACATCAAGATTCTTGCCATAATGATGAAACTTCAGTGTAATGTAATACAAATTTTGAGCAGTGTATTTTAACTTCAAGCTTCACATGAATGGGTTAAGCAGTACAGGTATGTTTTTTTCCCTCATAAAAATGAATTTAGACAAAATGGTATACATTGCCTTAATTCTCTCTCTCTCTCTCTCTCTCTCTCTCTCTCTCTCTCTCTCTCTCTCTCTCTCTCTCTCTCTCTCTATATATATATATATATATATACACAGTTTATATACTTAAGAAAACTAAGATATTTGTCACTTGAAATAAGGCACTTTGAGGAGTTAGATTAAATTTAAATGAGATTAAATTTAAATTGAATGTAATTAGAGGGAAATACCAAATGTGATATTAATCTATACTTTGTAGCGACACTTTTATTAGTGCAATATATAAGATTTTGATTATCTCCTATCAAACTGCAATTATCACACACATCAGAGGAGCAAATGGGCCATGAACCTTCTGAATGGGACTGTGAAACAGCGTTTTATGCAGGGACTCTTTAAAGTGGCGATAATTGACTTTAGAAATTCATTGTGCTGCACTCTATGTAAATGGCATCACTGTTCATTCATGGACAAGTAGTCACATCTCACAACTCTAACAGCAGTCATCATCACCGGCTATATCGCTATATTTTAGGAGTGTTTTCCTCTGTAGACGCACACAACTTGAAGAGATGATGTGGTTACCTGGCTGGAGTAGGGGGGCCATATATTTTTCCAAAAATATGTGAAGAACCTTCATTTTGTCCCATGTTAAATTGCAGGGTTTATTATAGTTGTTCTGATTAGCAGTGTTCTTAGTACTAGAGTGTGCATCTGCATTTTTACTTTTCTCTTAAAGAAGAGGAGGAAAGTGGGAATGAAGGGGATCGTACACATGTAGTAAGGGCTGTCAGGCATCTACACATGATTAAGCGCTCTAGAAATCAAAATCAGCTTTATTGGCCAGGTATACTTGAGAATACTAGGAATAGTTTGTGGTAACAATGCATCGCCAAGTAACAACGGGTGTGGTACAGGGGTCCGACAGTTGGGATCCCTATAGTCATTAGCCGGACGTCGGGATCCCGAATGGCCGGACCTAGAAAGCATGGTGAGTGCAACTAAGCCCCTTGTGCGCTCGCTGCGCTCGCCACGCTGCGGGCACGGTAGCTCGCTGCGCTCGCCACCTATTCTATTCTCCCTCTATGGGGGTTGTGGACCCCCACGAGAACAAATAGTCGACTGCCGTCGGGAACCTGGCAGTCTGTGTTTTGACAGTCGGGATCCCGACGTCGTGTAAATGCCTGTCGGGATCCCGACTATCGGGACCCCATCCGGCACCCGTAACAGCACAGGGGGGAATACATAGCATACATTACATGCAAGACAAATATGGGATCACAATGTACGTTGCATCTCTGTGCGTTTGGCCCTACAGATTAGCCATGTTGGACATTGTTCAGATGGTGGAAAGCTAGTGGGAAGAAGCTTTTTGTGGTTCTAGTTGAATTAACGGTGATGGACCCGAAGCGTCTGCCTGATGGGAGCAGTTCAAACAGGTTGTGGCCAGGGTGCCACGATTTTCACAGCACTCCTCTTGACTCTGGATAGGTATAGTTCTTGGACAGAGGGGAGTTCGGCTCTCACGATAAATTCTGCCATCCTCACCACCCTTTGTAGCCTCCATTTGTCACTCTCGTTGGCAGCTCCATACCAGACAGTGGTCGAGGAGCATAGGACAGACTCTAGAATGGCTGTGTAAAAGATGAGCAGGATGATGAATGTATGTAGAAATGTTATATAGTTGGTTCAGAGGATAACAAAAATGTGAGTAGATAGGAGCTAGGATAAGAAATAGAAAGAAGCAACCTGAACAAGGGAGATGAAGGGGCACATAAGTGTTTTTCTATAGATACTACTGGTACAGGTAGCACAGGCAGGCAGTATACTATGGAAAAGACACTGAAAACATTCCAAGTGCTTTTGCAACTATAGGAAATGGTGACAGTGGTAAAGGGTAACACAAAGAGTGTGTCAAGGGCAATTTCAGGTCGGGCAACCCTTAGGCTGTAAAGCAAGCCAAATACAGGTGCCACCAGAGCAGTGTTAATGCTGCCAAACAGACCCTGAACCCTAGGAAGTGGTACCATTGGCATTGTCCTATTTATGGCCCTGGGGGCACAGTATCAAGAGGGTCTAGCATTAGCATGATCAATAGCCATGTGCAAAGAACTGGTAGACAAATAATAATAATAACAATTTTAGACAGGAGCATGATCTCGGACTTAGCAGAGGTCTGGCACCCAATCCAAACAGTCAGTATATGCATCAGCCAAAGAGAGTAACCAAGAAGTAATTGGTAGACCTTGAGGGGTGTGGGACGGATATTAGACAGCACTTACATAGACAGCCATTACATCGACACCATTAGTTCGACAGCTCAATAGGTCGACATGGTTTTAGGTTGACATACCATTAGGTCGACATGTCATTAGGTCGACAGCTCATTAGGTCGACAGCTCATTAGGTCGACATGTCATTAGGTCGACAGCTCATTAGGTCGACAGCTCATTAGGTCGACATGTTTTTAGGTCGACACTACCATTAGGTCGACAGTGTCTATGTCGACAGGCAAAAGGTCGACATGGGTTTTTTCACTGTTTTTTGTCCGAAATGTCGACACAGTCGACATGGACACAGTTTGAAGTGTACCGCAGCCCCTCGCATCGCTCGCTTCGCTCGCGATGCTTCGGGCACGGTGCCTCGCTGCGCTTGGCACACTATTTTATTCTCCCACCACGCCCTAGTGGATAGTAGGGCATGAAATACCGCCTGTCAGAACATGTTGGCTCAAAAAACAGTGAAAAAAACCATGTCGACCTTTTGACTGTCGACATAGACACTGTCGACTTAATGGTAGTGTCGACCTAAAAACATGTCAACCTAATGGTAGTGTCGACCTAATGAGCTGTCGACCTAATGAGCTGTCGACCTAATGGTATGTCGACCTAAAACCATGTCGACCTATTGAGCTGTCGAACTAATGGTGTCGATGTAATGGCTGTCTATGTAAGTGCTGTCTAACAATAGTCCGGATACCACCTTGAGCCTATCTGAAGAACAGTGATTAGGAAAGGAAAATAGCAAACAATTACAAAGCGATGTCATTTATACAGTAAGACAGGAGAGAACCCACATCACTCACTTACAAAGCCATCACCGTTCCCCAACTGACATATCTGACCTTATCTCTTTGCTCTCCCACCCACCCTCTTTGTTCCACAAATGCACGTTGCCTCTCCTGCCAACTGGTTACTTCCTCCCATTCTTGCCTCCAATATATTGGCCAGTTATGCTCCTCTTTACTCCTCCCTACTAAACTTTAAAAAAGGCTCTCAAGACCCACTTCTTGACCAGTGTACATGTATCAGTGAGTACGGGCTGTGTCTGCTATCTATCAATAAACCAAAACCACTGTTTAGTAACTGGACTGTTCATAGTTTGAGTCATCCGCTGGTGTGTGCCTGTGTACCTGCAATAGCAACAACTGCACACAGCCACATCATTTCCAACACATAGAGTACTGTGCTGTATAACCTCCAAACACATAGAAGCTTGCTGGGAATAAAACCCCAAACCTCAGTGCTGTGAGGTTTTGGTCATGAGGGAAAAAACAAGAAACATAAAACAGAAAATATGATACATTTGTGAAACGAATATCTAAATTGCAGACTATGGCGTAATTTTTTTTTTTTTTAATAAATAGGAACACTATGATCCATGCAACCGAATGACTAACTAGGTCCCAAATGAACCACTGTAACAGGAATACACAGATTTATAATTAAGAGTCTGGCATCTCATGCTAAATTATTTGGCAATCTCACGGGCATTGCCATTTCGATAATATGGAATTGTCTATATATTACTAAGTGACTAGAGCAATTTGATTATGGCTAAAGGTTGCTTTAATTCAGGCTAGACGTTAATGTTGTTCTCTTCTATTATATTAGTGGTGCAGCTACTTCTCATCTTCAAATGAACCAGTCGTCCAAATAAGGAAGGAACAGCTGGTATTTAGAGAGTTAATAAAGTTCTGTCTTCTTATATATTCTGAATATATATACTGTAGTAGAATCAGTGCTATATACCAGCAGGAATGCCGAGGAACACTCTTATGGAAGTTCTCATCAAAAAGATGTAATCTATATTGACGTTCCTGGCCAGTACAGGTATGAATATAAAAGGTGACATCGGCTGCGGAAATCATGGGTGACATTCTATGGGATGAGATTTTTAGACTTTTGCGAATTTTCTCGCAAAAACGGTCAAAATCTCATTTTTTTACATTTTCGCATATTTAATGAGCTCCGAAAATGTGAAAAAAATGTGATTTTTGGCAACAAGTTGGACACACTGGAAATGCGATGGCTGCTTTTCGCAGCACATCGCATCCAGATGTTTTCACATTAAAAAGTATACAAATCGCATATTTAATGGTATGCGATTTGTATAAAGTGTGACTATAATTCGCCCAAAAATCAGACCAGGTTCTGATGGGCGAATTAGCCAGAAACCTGCACAGATCGCAATGTTCTGTGCAGGTTTCTGGTGAAAAAAAATAAATAAACAGTTAAAATAAAAAAAAAACGAGTGCGGGGTCCCCCGCCCGAGCATAACCAGCCCTGGGCTTATTGAGCCAGTTCTGGTGACATAAAATCAGGGTCCCCGACAAATAGGGGTCCCCTTGATTTAATGAAACCAGCACCAGGCTCAAGGTCCGGCGCTGGTTCCCAAAATACGGGGGACAAAATGACTAGGGGTCCCCCGTATTTTAAGAACCAGCACCGGACCCAACCAGCCAGCAGGGTAATGCCACAGCCGGGGGACACTTATTATATAAGGTCCCGCGGCCAAAGCATTATCCCCGTGGCTGGTCAGCATGGGCAGGGGTCCTGGGGAAGTGGGGACCCCCCCAATGAAGGGGTCCCCCCCCTCCAGGACTTACCAGCCCATGCTGAAAGTCCGGGGCTGTCCCCGATGCCCCTGGGCGGTGGGCATCGGGCTGATGGATTGTGTAAAAAAAAGAAGATAAACTATTGTTTTCTACTGGCGAACTATGAGTCCCAGCAAGCCTACCCCGCATGCTGGGACTTGGAGAACCACAAGTCCCAGCATGCGGGGCATTAAAGGGCCCGCTGGCACTTGTAGTACTACAGTACAAAAAATAGTTAAATAAAACACACTGACACCCTGAAAAATAAAAGTTTAATACATACACAGCCCACACACACTGATACTTACCTACCTTGAGCCCGTAGGTCGGTCCCTGGATCCTGGGTCCGGGCTCCGGGGCTCCAGGGCAGAAGAGTCCGGTTCCGGGGCCTTGGTCCTGGTTCCGGGGCTGGTCCTGGGGTTCCGGGGCTCCAGGGCAGAAGAGTCCGGTTCCGGGGCCTTGGTCCTGGTTCCGGGGCTGGTCCTGGGGTTCCGGGGCTCCAGGACAGAAGAGTCCGGTTCCGGGGCCTTGGTCCTGGTTCCGGGGCTTGTCCTGGGGTTCCGGGGCTGTTCCGGGGTCCAGGATCCGATGAAGTCCACAGGGGTACCTGAGGAAGGAAATCCTACTCACCTGGTCCCCGGCGACGACATCGGCATCCTCTCCGGCAGACGCGCTGCTCCCGGCTGCTGTGGTACCCGCTCTCGGACTGAAGAGGTGCAGAGATGTTCATCTTCGGAACCCCAGGACAAGCCCCGGAACCAGGACCAAGGCCCCGGAACCGGACTCTTCTGCCCTGGAGCCCCGGAACCTCAGGACCAGCCCCGGAACCAGGACCAAGGCCCCGGAACCGGACTCTTCTGCACTGGAGCCCCGGAACCCCAGGACCAGCCCCGGAACCAGGACCAAGGCCCCGGAACCGGACTCTTCTGCCCTGGAGCCCCGGAGCCCGGACCCAGGATCCAGGGACCGACCTACGGGCTCAAGGTAGGTAAGTATCAGTGTGTGTGGGCTGTGTATGTATTAAACTTTTATTTTTCAGGGTGTCAGTGTGTTTTATTTAACTATTTTTTGTACTGTAGTACTACAAGTGCCAGCGGGCCCTTTAATGCCCCGCATGCTGGGACTTGTGGTTCTCCAAGTCCCAGCATGCGGGGTAGGCTTGCTGGGACTCATAGTTCGCCAGTAGAAAACAATAGTTTATCTTCTTTTTTTTACACAATCCATCAGCCTGATGCCCACCGCCCAGGGGCATCGGGGACAGCCCCGGACTTTCAGCATGGGCTGGTAAGTCCTGGAGGGGGGGGACCCCTTCATTGGGGGGGTCCCCACTTCCCCAGGACCCCTGCCCATGCTGACCAGCCGCGGGGATAATGCTTTGGCCGCGGGACCTTATATAATAAGTGTCCCCCGGCTGTGGCATTACCCTGCTGGCTGGTTGGGTCCGGTGCTGGTTCTTAAAATACGGGGGACCCCTAGTCATTTTGTCCCCCGTATTTTGGGAACCAGCGCCGGACCTTGAGCCTGGTGCTGGTTTCATTAAATCAAGGGGACCCCTATTTGTCGGGGACCCTGATTTTATGTCACCAGCACCGGCTCAATGAGCCCGGGGCTGGTTATGCTGGGCGGGGGACCCCGCGCTCGTTTTTTTTTTTTTTAATTTGCGCTTTCCTGCAAACGTGCGATTTTCAGACATGAAAATCGCACATTTTCAGGACTAAAGACATCGCACCACCTCGCACCTATTCGCACTATTTGGCCCGTTTTTCGCATCTCATTAAATATGCGAAAAACGGCCCAATCTTGCGATTTGCAAAAGTGCGAAGTGGTGCGATAAAAAAAACATGATTTTATCTCATCCCATAGAATGTCACCCTATATGTCCAGAGATTTGACATCAGCTGAACATAAAAATCATTCATTGTGCAGGCTCAATTAGATGACAACAGCCGCGTAGAACACAATTGGAAAGAGACAGCACAAACCTGAGAGCCAGTAGGATCCCAAAACATACAGTATGTAAACCAAGAACATTGGAGAGCCTCTCGGAGGTCAGCGACTCGTATATCATTATAAAGTGATTGATCAGTGTGCTATTATTGTATATGGTCAGAGTGGCATGTAGGGTAATATGTGGAGGCATATAGGGAGGTCAGAGTGGCATGTAGAGTAATATGTGGAGGCGTGTGTAAATGTCAGAATGGCATGTGGGGCGCATAGAGTGGCATGTGGGGTAATATGTGAAGGCATGTAGGGAGAACAGAGTGGCATGTGGTGAGAACAGAGTGGCATGTTGGGTAATCCAGTGTGTAACAAACTGATTCCCACTCATGACCTTTTTATTTCTAACTCCCTCCATCTCCTAACCATTACTGACACCTGGATCCGCCCCTCTGACACCACTTCTCCTGCTGCCCTCTCTGCTGGGGGTCTCACATTCTTGCATACACCCTGACCAGATGGCTGCCATGGTGGTAGGGTTAGAGTCCTTCTACCCTCTAGTTACTCCTACCAACTCATACCCCAGAACAATCTCTTACATTCTCTACATTTGAAGTCCACGCTATAAGCCTCTTCCAACCTGTTAATTTTCGACTTGCTTTCATCTATCGCCCACCTGGCACTCTCTCAAAATTCCTCGACAACTTTGTTTGCTGGCTTCCACACTTCCTTTCTTCTGATATTCCTTTTATTATCTTAGGTGACTTCAACATTCCTATAAACATTCCCACAGAAACCTTTGCCTCAAAACTCCTTAACCTGACATCTTCTCTTGGTCTCTCCCAGTGGACCTCCTCACCCTCTCATGTGAATGGAAGCTCACTTGATCTGGTCTTCACCTATCGTTGTGATATTTCTGATTTCTCCAATTTCCCATTCCCCTCTCTGATCATCACCTTCTCTCTTTTAACTTATGCCTCTCTGCTTCTCCATCTCCACCTCCCAAAACTACAATCACCAAGCATAACATAGAGGCTATTGACACCACCTCCCTATCCTCCCTCTTTGACTTCGTTCTCTCTCCTATTCTCTCCCTCTCATGTCCTGAACAAGAGACTTATATAATGCTTCCCTTACTTTTGCTTTTGATTCTGTTGCTCCACCCACCATTATTCACCCTCACAAATGAACCCCTCAACCCTGGCACACCAAATGCACCTGCAAAAATGCTCAGGTACTGCTGAACGACATTGGAAGAAATCACACTCCAAGGCAGACTCCCTCCATTTCAAACTTGTGTTTTCATCCTTCGGTGCTGCCCTTTCTCTTTCTAAACAGTCAAGAACCTCTCCATTCTAAAAACTGCCGGCGCCTCTTTTCCACTGTCAACTCCCCCACCCCCCTCTCCTCCTTACTCTCTGCTTTTAACTTTGCCACTTACTTTACATCCAAAATTGACTCCATACGTCAGGACATCACATCCAACCAGACCACCTGCAACCTACCTCACAATCCTTCCTTTTCCCCCTTACCAACTCTGACATCCTTTTCCCATGCATCTGGTGAGGAAGTCATAAGCCTCATCCGTTTCTCCCCCCTAACCATCTCCCCATCTGAGCCTATACCCTCCTGCCTCCTCCCCTTCCTCTCTTTTTCTGCCTGTTCCCATCTTGCCCACCTCTTCAATCTATCCCTCTCATTGTGTACTGTCCCCTCTGCCTTTAAGCATGCTCTTGTCTCTCCTATCCCTACAAAACCTACCCTTGATCCTACTTCTCTTTCTAACAACCCATTTTTCTCCTCCCTTTTGCCTCCAAACTCCTTGAGAGTATTGTCTACTACCGCCTTACTGCCTTTCTTTCCTCCCACTCCCTGCTTGATCCATTCCAGGCTGTCTTCCATCCCCTCCACTCCACTGAAACTGCTCTCACTAAAGTCTACAATGATCTTCAAATCTGCTGCCAAATCTAAATGCCACTTCTCTCTAATTTTTTTGACCTTTCTGCTGCTTTTGACACTGTTGACCCCCCTCTCCTTCTCCAAATCCTTCGCTCCCTTGGTCTGCATGATACTGCTCTCTCCTGGCTATCTTCCTACTTCTTTGACAGCTCCTTCTCTGTCTCTTGTCATAACTCCGCCTCTCCTGCACTTCCTCTGACAGTAGGTGTCTCCCAAGGCACTTTTCTTGGTCCTCTCCTTTTCTCTCTCTCTCTATACGTCATCTCTAGGTGAGCTCATTTGCTCATTCGACTTCCAATATCACCTCTATGCTGATGATACTCAAATCTACCTCTCCGCTCCTGACCTCTCTTGATCTCCTCACTCGTATTTCCAACCGTCTCTCCGCTATCTCTTCTTGGATGTCTCAGCGCTTTCTTAAACTAAACATGTCTAAGACTGAGCTGATCATCTTCCCGCCCTCCCCGATAACGTCACGTTCTACAATTTCACTATCTATTGATGGAGCGATGATCTCCTCTAGCCACCCCTGCCTTGGTGTTACTTTTGATTCCTCTCTCTCCTTTAAACCACCCATTCAGCATCTCTTCAACATTCCTGTTGTTTCCACCTCAAAACTATTTCCAGGATCAGACTCTATCTCACCCAGGATGTTAAAAAGGCCCTCGTCCACTCACTAGTCATATCCAGATTGTATTACTGTAATCTCCTACTTTCTGGCCTTCCTGTAAAACACCTCTTTCCTCTCCAATCTATCCACAATGCTGCGGCAGGGATCATCTTCCTCTCCAAATGTCCAATGGCGTAACTATTACATTTGCGCCCCCAGCCGCAAATTCGGACAGCGCCCCCCCCCTTTAGGGTTAACAACCCCCCCTCCAACCACTAGGCTTAACAACCCCCCACGCCCCCTCCCCGTGCAGCCAGTACCTCCTGCCGCCGGCGCTTCTGTCAGGTCCCGGCTCCTGCAGCATATTAAAAGTGACACTAAGAAAATGGCTGCCCCCATAATGCAGACAGTTCTTGAGGATGCTAGAGTAGTTGGCGGCCTCCTCTAGCAACCTTAAAAACGGTCTGCTGTATGGGGGCAGCCATTTTCTGATTGTCACTTTTTATTAACTGCAGGAGTCGGGGCCGGACAGAAGCGGCAGGAGGCCCCGGCCAGCGGCAGATGGCAGCAGGTAACTATAGCCCAGCAAACACCCCCCACCCGGCGCCCACACCTTCTCAGCTCCTCCCCGCCACCATGGGGGCTGCGGGGCTATAGTTACACCACTGACTATGTCCACCTCCCCTCTCTTACAAGCCCTGCACTGACTCCCCTTTCCCTTCAGAATACAATTCAATCTCCTCACACTCACTTACAAACCCATCACCCAGTCCTCTCCCACCTACATATCAGACCTCGTCTCTCTTTACACTCCCACCCGCCCTCTCTGCTCTACAAATGCACGTCACCTCTTCTGCAAACTGGTTACTCCCTCCTATTCCCACCTCCAGGATTTTGCCCGCTGTGCTCTGTATCTCTGAAATTCTCTACCCCTCCCTATTAGACTTGCCACCTCCCTACAAAACTTTAAACAGACTCTCAAGACCCACCTCTTGCTTAAATCTAACCATTTCTCATCCTAACCCTCTATTTATGCTCACTTCTATCCCTGCTGTGTCACCCCAGTTTGTCTGCCTCTTCCCTTTAGAATGTAAGCTCTAACAAGCAGGGCCCTCTCTCCTTTCTAAAAATATATCTCTGCCACTGTTATAATTGCCTCATTGTCCACTGCTGCAACTGTCTTTTATTTACCATGTACTTGCCCTAATTTGCATTTGTAATGTAAATCACTATTTTCTTGTTTTGTTCTTTTGCTCATCTATGCATTGTCAGGCGCTGCGGAACCCTTGTGGTGCTATATAAATAAACGATAATAATAATAATATGCAGAGGCATGTGGGGGAACAGAGTGGCATGTGTGGTGATATGTTGTGCCATTCTGGAAGGGGCATGAGAGGTTTTCTGAATGGCATTTGAAAGCTAATCCGAATTAGGGGTGCGAGAGCAGTGCTGTCACACAAGGTTCAATGCCCTGTTTGCAGTACTGTCACTGCCCCATGGCACCCGCATTCCGCTTGCATCATGCCTGGATGCTCTTGACAAACACACACCAGCTTGTAGGACCCTCTGGGCAGTCCTCTACATAGAACCCCCGTGGCCCCCTATCCTACATTTGACGTCATGATGTCACACATTTAGGGGCAAGCTCAGTACAGGGCAGCGTACACTTATATCCACAGGCGAAACATTTTGGCCAGTTGGGATTCAGGTCTTAATAATAATAATTATTATTATTATTATTATTTTATATATATATATATATATATATATATAGAGTTCGTTTGTCGGCATGGCACTCCCTCAGCGTGGTACAGGTTACCCCGGTGCCCTCCGGAACAGATGGATAAGGATGAAAGGAGACGCAGACAGTGGCACTCCGAGGATTTTCAAAAGGTGTATTCAGCAAAACATACCAACGTTTCGGGGTATCAGTCACCCCTTTGTCAAGGTGTATTGCACTTACACCTTGACAAAGGGGTGACTGATACCCTGAAACGTTGGTATGTTTTGCTGAATACACCTTTTGAAAATCCTCAGAGTGCCGCTGTCTGCGTCTCCTTTCATCCATACTATGGGCGGTATTCAATGATGATTTTGGCGATGTGCAGCGAATCCTGTTTAGGATTCGCTGCACATTCGCCACTGGTCGCCGCGTTCCGGAGCCTCGCCAGCTCAAGTATTCAACGAGTCAGGGGCTCGCTGCCCCTGACCGGCAAATTTTAACTCCTGCGGCGATGCCGCTGGGAGCCTGAGGACGGTGGCAGGCAGGGAGATGGAAGTCTCCCTGCCTGCCCCAGAACGTTTGTGGGAGGAGGTGGGCTCCCCGGGTGCCAGGCAGCACAGGCTGCCCCCCGGGGGTGCCAGCAGGGGACCGGGTATATTCACTACACCCGATCATGCATATGTAATGATCGGGTGCAGTGAATATATGAATATCTAATGAGCGGCTCGGCTCCGGCCCCCTGCTGGCTGGTCTGTGTAAAAAAAAAAAAGAATAATTTTTGTTTTTAAATTAAATATATATTCATGTGCTTACAGCACATGAATAAAAATAGCATGCCCCTCCTCAGAACAAAATTCCAGATTTTTTTGCCACCAAATGTAAAAAACAAAACACTTTATTTTAAAAGTTCACCTTCCACTTCACCATAAGAAGATAGCGATTGCTACTCGGTGAATCATGGCGAAAAAAACCTTGAAATGTATTTGCCATCTGGTCATTGAATAGGGTGATTCACCGTTTTAGTCAGAAATTCGCCTTACAGCACAAAATCGCTATAAAAACCTGGCGAATCAGCCTCATTGAATACCGCCCTATATATTATATAACATCATTTACCTGGTTGTTTATTTTCAGAGTGTTCAGAACAAACATTCCAACATACTTTATTTCAATTTGCTAAATTAATTTTGCATGATGTTCGAGAGGCAGAAAAACAACATTAATGGAAAATATTACATTTATTGCTGTGTGTATTAAAAGAAAACAGGTGGCTAGGTGGGTGTCGTGGCACAAGGAGAGAATGTGGAAGCCAGTGAGATTAAATTTAGCAGCAAGTCACTGGGAATGCTGGAGTTACTCTGAGGCTCGGGATACGCAGGTGGTATTTCTCGGAGAATCTATAAATCTGGATAACACAAACACAGGTGTTTGGTGCGTCACTTCTTTACACTCCATGCATACACAGTATGGTGAGCTACAGTAAGTTCTCTTCTCTGCTGGTCTCTAGTTTAGCAAAATGAAATTAGTGTGCATTTTATTACATATTTATCATATAGAGATGACTGTCATTTATTGGATCCCTGTGCGGATATGGAACTCGGATATTAATACCTAAGCCTTCCAACAGAGAATCCCGCTAAGGTTATGTAAGAGTGCATTGAGTAAACACTGAGGGGCATAAAGGTGCCCATACACTAGTGGCGTATCTATAATGGCCCCTAAGTCCCAGGGGGGCCAAGACTATGCAAACTGCACCCATTTTCTAATACAAACCCTCCACAGTCCCAAAGAAGTAGCAGGAGCGCTGCAGAAATCCCGTGGTGGCATTTTTCGTAGCACTCAGTCTCCACAACGCAGTGGAGGATAGGGCATGCACAGTAGTGTCTGAGCACTAAAGTGCTCAGACACTACTTCTCCCGGCAGAGAGGAAGGGGCCCGGCAGAGGAGGTTGCACCGGGGTTTCCTCCTCCTCTTAATATGCTCCTGCCATACACTTATACAATATGCCTTTTTTCACCCGATTTTGACCCATCAGGCCAATAAATCATGGGAAAGTGCCATATCGAATGTGTTTTACCTCTGATCCATGGCGCAGTCCCTGTGTGCATCGGTTTTGGGGATTGTCATGGCTGCGATTAGGATTTGTCAGATTCCTCAGCCATGGATTGCATACGATACATCTCATGCAAAAGGTCCACATACGGTGTATTGTATGTGATACTAGCCGCCAGGGAGCCCGGGAGCTCATAGCGGCATAGATTCCGTGTGTTGCACACAGCATCTATTCTCAGAGGTGGCAGAAACCAAGGGTTAGATGCCATTGTAGGTGGTATGGAGGAAGGAAAAGGAAAGCCTATGAGAGGAGAGGGCCCTGCTTGTGAGAGCTTAAGTATGAAGGGAAGGGAACAGAGCCGGCCTTTACCAATGTGATGCCCTAGGCAAGCTTGTGGCTTGGTGCCCCCTAGCACTACCACTAGTTCTGCCTCAGACCCAGCAGTCATCTCCCAGCACTGTACCCCTTACCCACCAGCACAGATCACAGCAACAGCCAGCAACACCCCTCACCCATAGTAATCCTCATCCACAGACTGTGACTAGACATTTTGGTGCCCTGTACCAGCCATTGGTGCCCCAACCCCCCACATGCCACTCAGGTCAGGTGCCCTTACAAACCACTGCCGGCCATAGGACCACCACACTGCTGCCCACTCTTTGCTTCCCCATGTGATCCGAGCACTGATTGCAGATTGTATTTTGATTTTACTATATAGTTCTATTCATATTTGTATTTTATATAATGCCGTCATGTTAAATTGTAAAAATCCTTGATGAAGACAAGAACGTGTTCTACCGTGACAATGCCTGTGTATCGCTAGTGCTGATATGTTATCCGGCAACCTTGTCTAAATTGAGGATTAAACAATAACTCCCGCAGCTGTGTTCCCTATCAGTACTATGGTTTGTTCCAGATGCATTTTAGCATCTCACTCTATTGTCCAGCGCATTACAAAACACCATTGTCAGCTGGATTATTTCATGGAGTTTTTATTTGCACAACAATTTATATTTTTTGCTTTTTTTCCCTCTAATCCAGTAACTCTGTACAGGCCCGTCTGAGGACCCTATTTATAACAATCTGCATTTTAAATGATTCATGCCTGAATTCTCACATTATTGTTTATGGAAAATTATCAAAAAGCTCTTGCTGGTAAATTAACGCAAATAAGTGAAGAGCTTAGAGATGGATTAAAATGTCTCGGGCTTTAGGTTGGACTCATGGGCAAGGCTACAGGTGGCAGCCACTACATGCTACCCAGCCACCCACTGGCATTTACCTAATGAGGTGGGTGGTCCGATATCTCCCTTGGGTCCCTCTGCATGTCTCATCTGTGTATGTTCTGCTCCCCCTTATGTTCTTAATGTGTTCTTTCTGCTTCTGTATTTGTGCAGCCACCCCTCCACCCTATCCCCCCACATCCCAAAAAAATACAAAAATAACACAGGCTCGCTCTCATTGGCTTTTCTGCACGCAAACGCATCTACTAAATGGAATGAGGGACTAGTGGGGCCTCCAGCAGCTACCAAAGCAATGAACATACTCCCATGGGACCAAAATGGGGGTGTAACTCACAGCCACAGTGTATCCTATCAGGTCACGCCCCCAACCACAAGAAAACACCCCTAATTTTGTATGTCCCTCCAAGTGGAACAGAGGGAGTTATGTTATCTGTTGCAAAGATGGGAAGAGAGGGAGGGGGCAGGATCTCGGAAAGAGGGCAGAAGAAGAGACAGCTTTGCCAACTCAGCAGGAACTGGAACTGTGTAACAGAATAACTGTACGTGCCTCTGCCATATGCACTAAGCCACTGGTTCCCAACCCTTTTTACTCTACTGTATCCCTTGATTAGGTTTTTCATTTATGAGTACCCACTCATCTCAATTTAAAATATCCACAGTACTTACGAGTGGAGTGGAAGTGTAGTGGAGGAGTAGTGTGCGGTCAGGAATCGGGTACTTCTGTGTTCGGCGGATGGCTGTGTGCTGTCTGCGGGGTTCCCTCTAACACCTACAGGATTAATGCCGCTGCTTCCTCCACCTGTGTCAGCGCGGGGCAGATTATTGCTGATGTCTGAGGGCAGCATGGGTGCCTCTCAGTGGATTGATAGTCGGGCAAATGCACGAGGAGATGCTGATGATGCTGCAGGCGGAACCAGAAGTGACGCAATGTGGTTCATCTCCAGGGCAATGGGAGACCTCTTCCTCTATCTGTCGACTTCTTCTGCCATTACCAATATTATTTCCAAATACCCCCAACTGGTCTGCAAAGTACCCCACATGGGTACAAGTACCCCAGGTTGGGAACCACTGCACTAAGTCACTGGCAGCATCATCAGCATGCTCATTGAGGACAGCTAGTATGTCATTTTGTGAACTGTATACTCTGGTGGTTGGCACTGGTGGCAGCTGTGGAAGCAGAGCTGCATCGGACCAATTTGCTCTATATTCCAGCCCTAAACCACCGTGTCAATAGTGGGAATCTGGACGACCTGGTGGTAGAGTGATAGCGTAACTTCCAAATTTGGGTCCAGGACACTTACAGTGCATACACAGCTATCTGCCTGGGCATGTATTAGTGGGGTGTAGATGGAGAGGGATCTGGAGGATCCCTCTCTGAAAGAATCTGCACTATAGTAGCCCATAGACTCACTATAGGCTAGCACCATTTTCAGAAGGCGTTGGCGATCAGGCACAAGTTCAGAATGTTTTACATGCTGGAGCTTGTTAAATGCGACATCTTCTTAGACCCCATAGAATACAATGGGGCCTACTTTGCATTAAGAAATGTAGGGGCTGCAGCAGGCACCAGATGTATCAAGCTTCATAAAGTGATGAAGTGGAGAGTGATAGATAACCGGCAAATCCCCTGCCATCTGTCATTTTTCAAACCCAGGCTGTAAAATGGCAGTTAGGAGCTGACTGGCTGGCTTTTTAGCACTCTCCATTTTATCACTTTTTGAAGCTTAGTGCATCTAGACTCCTGTCCTGCTACCGCCGCTGATCCTGCTGAGCCTTCCGCTGACTTTATTACATTCTGTATGCCGACATAATTCAATTTTAAAGACCGGAGCTTCATTTTAATAATAGCTGTACCCAAAGCTAATCTCCCAGCCGATAACCACAAAGCTACATCATGAACCGGTGCGTGCTCGCTACACAACGTCTTAATATGTCCTAATATTAACATCATTGCTGCATTTTTGAGAGATCATTAAAATAATTAAAGTAATTACTTTATCTTTATTCATCAAAATATTATCAAGCACTGCGCGCTAACGCCAGGATGGAGGTAGGCTCATTTGGCTCGTGACAGAGATCTATCATACAATGACTGAGAGGGAACTATCTGTGCTGTGTATCTGTGCAGAATGTATGTGACATTCTCAGATATGTACATCTGTTAGAACCAGTTGTTCGTATTTTTCAAGAGCACAGTCTTCGTTCGGCATACGCGCTTCTGATTACCTATACAAAACTGCAACAGATTGGCTTTTTGATAAAATACAGATGGGTTATCATCAGTATGACCCTGTTCTAACTATTGACGTGCAATCTGCAGATTTAAATCACTCAAACGCTCATAAAGATGATGGTGAACATTAAACCGCTGTTTTATCTGGCAATGAACTGGTTCACAGGAAAAAAAGAATGTTAGATCAAATATACAACGGGCTGAAGGAATGGAATTACTGAGCGAGCACAAAAAAAAAATATCTGCAGATTGGACTTTAAATCGTATCAATATAGGAAGCCATAGTTGTGTCTGCATTTGAACAGAATGCTATTACATATCCGGCTTATTGGTAAATCCCCGTAGGGGCGAGTCTGCAAATCTGCCACCTGAGAGGTCATGACTCCGTGACTCAAGTGTCCAATGAGCAGCTTTGTGTTTGTGTTATTGGTACCATATGTGATCGTTTTATTTCATCAATGTCACTTATATACAAAAGCCATATAATATTAAATTATAATATTGGATTAGAGAGTTAATGGGCAAGGTTTTTTTACATTTCCCGTTTCCCAAATCATTTTTAGAGTGGACGATAAGCAAAGAGCTTTTGACTACTGTATTTATTACATTTTGAAGCAAAGCATTATATAGATGATATATTTTTGCTCATTGTAGCAACCTGAAAAATCCAGGATGACTTTCAATATGTGTCGCTCAGAATATCGCCTTGAATAAAGGTGTAAGGATATTTATATTTTGACTATTGTGCAGGTTACTGTATATAGCTGATCTCGATTATTTGAGTGCACGCTGTTTTGTACAGCAGATATAATTCTGTGCAGAATTCTGTCATATACTTTAACAAATTGTTAACAGAACAAAGACCTTAAAAAAAATCCTACAAAACAGGGAATAGATTACTTTTAAGGATTGTGTCACATTCAGCGGCGTAACTATAGCACCGCAGCCCCCGCCACCGCGGGGGGCGATGTGCATGTGGGGGCGCCGGGGGATGCGGTGCTATAGTTAACCCCCCCAATACCGCACAGACTTACCTATCGCGCTGGTCCCGGCGGCTCCGTTCTTCTGCTGAGGACCACCAGAAAATGTTCTCTGAAACTGTCTGCTGTATGGGGGCGGACATTTTCTGGTGGTCCTCATCAGAAGAACGGAGCCGCCGGAACCAGCGCAATAGGTAAGGCTGTGGGGGATTGAGGGGGGGTTGCATGGGCGGCGGCGGGGCAGGGGGGGTAGGGGTGCTTAGCGGGGCGGGGGGGCACCCCCCCCTAACGGCGGGGGGGGCGCCCAAAACGTAGCTACGCCACTGGTCACATTCAGAGCCATGCAAGGTTTTTCTGAGACCTAGGTACCCCTCTGAGTACCATCTCTCCTTCTTCCAAAACCCACTTACCTGCTGATCAAACCCTTGTCTTTAGTAAAAAAAAAATTCCATCGGAGAACGCCGAAGCCGCCCATCCCCAGCATTCATCGGCCCACTCGCGATGGCAGGCTCAAGTCCAGTATTTTCATGAAGATGCCCTTAAAGTGATGGGTGTTGCCCAGCTCCGCCCCCTTGTCCGCCCCCTCCCTACGCGTAAGAATGCCTTGGCGAGTGTGACAGTTGCAGTGGTCGCACATCCGTATAATCGGCCATATGCATGTGCGGAGCCGCACCATCAGTCCACAGAGCGAATATGTCAGGGTCCGATCCAACAAGAATCAGGCCCATAACCTGATTGGTTGTTAAGGGCAACATCCCATCTTCAATAGAATGGCCGCCTTATTAAAATGACCCCAAGCTGTCCAGGCTCCACTGCTGTCCAAGGCTCCACTGCTGTCTGCGGAGAGAACACTGGCCCTGACCGGTGATCTAACTAGATTTATCCAGCATGCTGGATCTTAATCACTGTGCGATAGAGACGCATGGGGTCATGCACCTCTACAGCTATGGCCCTTACGCACAGAGCGATGTACAGTAGGTTAATTTTCCAAGCGATCTAGTTAGATCACTTGGAAAATGTCCTGAAATCGTCCCATGTGTAGGCCCCATAACTCGTGGTTGCAATGAAACAGGTTGATTGGCCTGGCCTGCGCTGGCCTTTCAGGCTTAATCAGGTTTCCAAGTCCGGTGCATGTGCATTGTCGTCCGCGGTACAGCGCAAGTGCAGAACCTGCTTTTGGGGCTGCCCTGCATTTGCGCACAGAGAGGTATCCCGGAGGGAGGGAAAACCTCCCAATGGAAGTGCCATGAGTGACTGGCAGGTTAGACTTCCAATACCAGTCACATTGAAGCCAGAGCAGTCTCACAGACTGCATCTGGCTTCATAGGCGGAGAACAGTGGCAGGTTTTACCTGGGGGGAGGCTAAAAACCGCCACTGCCTGACACTCCCATTAATGGCCAGTTGACAGTTGACACCCCCAAATGCTGGACAATCAACTTGTGTACGGCCAGTGAAAATAGAAGATGTTGACAGCATTTTGTCCGTCTGTTTTTTGTATGGAGAAACTCAAATGTTATAATGCCAGTAAAATGACATGAGCTGATTGGTTGGCAGTTTATCTCTCTACACTTTCTCACTCTCCAAGGTTTAGTACATATCTATTACACAGAATGGGTAGATCTGACCACAGAGTACATGATCATAAAGGGTTCAGTATGATTTACCAACAGTCATTATACCGACACCCACTGGCGAACAGTCAAAATACCGTCACGTTCAATATACCAACATTCATTACACCAACATGTTCAATTGACTGACATGGTCAAAATACTGACATTTAACATGCCGGTAGCTCGACATGTTGACATGTGTTTCTATGTTTTTTTTTGGGGTGTGTATGTTCACGTAGGTTGACATAGACGCCGTCTAAGGGAGGGGGTATAGGAGGCGGGGAAGAATAGAGATCAGGGGTTTGGAGGGCTTGTCACAGCCATCACCTCATTATACCACCTGTCCATGTCTCCCTCTTGCAGGCGTGGTGTCTCCACCTCCCACTCATCATGCCGAGTCTCGCTTCTGTCTCTCACCGTGTCAGAATACAATGCAAGTTCCTCACACTCACTTACAAAGCCGTCAGCCATTCATCTCCCACCTACATATCTGACCTTATTTCTCTTTACACTCCCACCTGCCCAATTCACTCCACAAATGCACGCCGCCTCTCCTGCTAACTGGTTACTTCTTCCCATTCCTGCCTCCAAGATATTGCCGCTGTGCTCCATATCTCTGGTATTCTCTACCCCTCCCGATCAGACTCTCCACCTCCCTACAAAACTTTAAACAGGCTCTCTTCTTCATTAAATCTTCATTAAATCTAACCATCTGTTTATGCTCACTTATATCCCTGCTGTGTCACCCTAGGCTGTCTGCCCCTTTCCTTCAGAACGTAAGCTCTAACAAGAAGGGCCCTCTCCCCCCATGTGTTTTCTTAGAATATATCTGCCACCCTGATAATTGCATCAGTGTCCTGTCCACTGCTGCAACTGTATTTATGCATCATGTACTTGTCCTAATTTCACTTGTACTGTAGTTTGTTTTTTTCTTGTTTTTCGCATACTGTATCTATGTATTATCAGGAGCTGCAGAACCCGTGTGGTGCCATAAAAATAAACGATAATAATAGTACCACACAGTAATACCCATTACATATTATGCCACACACTGTAATGCCTATTACATATTGTGCCACACACCTTAATGCCCATGAGATGTTGCCCACAGCAACCAATTAGATTCTACTTCTTATTTATTTTGCCCCATCTACAAGATAATAGAATCTGTTTGGCTGATGAGGGTAAAATCCTATGTTCAATTGAACTCCCATCTTGGTAAATTGACCCCTCGTTACAACATGTTCCAATAGTATTATAGCTATCATATCAGATACTCAGAAGGCTTTATACCTGGAATGCATTGTTGGCAGCATTATCAGAGGTGTAGAGGCCCCATACATTAGGCTGACTTGTCCAAAGAGATAGGCTGGCCGTTGATTGGCTCAGCCAATCAGCGGCCGGACTATCCTTTGAATTTTCTAATTCTGCCGACGCTGTCCACATTGTCCGCTCACTCAGCGCTCCCAGGACACTGTGGACTGCCCGCTCCGCCGCTGCACTCCCAGTCCCGGGGATGCGCTACACTGCTGCCTGATGTTGATACATGGGGGAAGCGGCTGGCGGTGGTGCAGGAGAGATCGGGGATTCATGCTTCAGTCCCTCCTACATACATTGGGGTGATACTTAATATTTGGGGTTAACCCCCCAAAACAGGTGTTTTCGGGGATTTAGACGCAAATATTAAACAATAAATGGGCCCCTTTGTCAGGTTTGGCCACTTTTCATTTAACACTGTCTAAGCTATACACAGCCACTATAAAGCCTGTACTTTTCTTGTTAGGTCATCATCTCAAATAAAACGTACAGCTGTATACAAAATATGTTGTTTTGCTCCTCAAAGATTTCCTTAGAAGGATCGTCATGCTATATTATAGGAGAACTGACCTAACAACATCTGCTACAAATGATGACATAGGGTGAGGCCAGCAATCATACCACATTTATTAGGAATACTGAGGAGCATGACTATTTTTTATTATGTCATCTGATTGCTTAATGCATGCTATCATAATCATTGGAAATGTATTATTAACTCTATTTAAAAAACAAACATATATGAACTTGGAATCATACAATTGAACAATTCACACGTATTCATACGACAGCTGAAGAGGCTCTCATTTGAGGGGGTCTGGCGGTCAGATCGCTAAGCCCCAGCCACCGGAAAGGGTGGCATGTTGGCGCATTCTTTTATGCACTATTTCTAAAAGTTTTTTCACCAAGTCCCTCCGGAGTGCCATCTTCTTTCTACGCATGTGTACATATAAATGAGGGGCGCCGGGGGCATTTATACGCCAAGGGAGAGTGCCAGGCCATACAAAGGATAGATTATTATTATTATAATTTTATTTATAAGGCGCCACAAGTATTTCGCGGCGCCGTACAAAGAAACAATACAGGGAGACAAAACTTGGCATAACATTGAATAAATAACAAAAATACAGTACAAATACAGAGCGCCAAAGATCAGTACACATTACTATATATATATATATATATATATATATATATATATATATATATATACATATATATATATATATATATATATATATATATATATATACACACATATATATATATATATATATATATATATATATATATACATACATATAGGGGGTTATTCTATTCCATTCTTTCTGACAAAATCCTTCTTAGATGGACAAAACCATGTGCACTGCGGGTGGGGCAGATGTAACTTGTGCAGAGAGAATTAGATTTGGGTGGGGTTTTTCTTCAAAGTGAGATCTATATTGAAGTGTAAAATCATGCAGTCGGTATTTTCCCTGCACAGAAACAAAATAACTCACCCAAATCTAATTCTCTCTGCACATGTTACATCTGCCCCCCTGCAGTGCACATGGTTTTGTCCATCTAAGAAGGATTTTGTCAGAAAGAATGAACTAGAATAAACCCCATAGTCCAATAGCTTTGTTCAAGCAGGGGCGTCACACGGAGATCCTTTCAAACAGTGCTTTATTGCAAGTGTTACAATTAGGGTTACCACCTAGTCCCTTTAATTCCGGACACATGTTAATTACACAGGTCCTGTGGCAGTTTAAAATCAGATGAAGTGGAGTCTTGAAGTCAGCCAGCCACAGAACCTGTGTAATTAATATTTGTCCGGAATTAAAGGGACTAGGTGGTAACCCTAGTTACAATTCAACAATTGTTTCGAGCCTCCTGGCTCGTCCCCAGGGATAGCCCACCAGTGTACAATGACGGGTATAAATACCTAAACGTGGCATCTCCTCCTATCGATCAATCATAATTTACAAACATTGTATGCTCACCTGTGTAAGAGCGCGCTCCTGCTCATCCGCCCGTCTCTGTCAGCGTGTGAGTCCCAGCATGTGACGTCATCCGCCGCGCACCTCGATGAGGGCGTTGCTAGGTAACCGCACCGACGCCAGTGCTCCGTGCTGTCAGAGATACCTAGCCGGAGAACATCGCGCGTCATCACATTTAAAGTGCTAGTGCTAAGAGTGGATTATCCGTTGGTACCGATTTATTATACACTACCTAAAATACAGCACCAGAGGTAGGCCCCAGCACAGATGAGACAGTAGTACTACAAGTACACAGTTAGACTGTCCTCCTTGCTAGGGTGATCCCACCCTAAGCAGAGAGGAGAACAGAGTACACAGCAGCACTGAGCGAATAAAATACTGCGTTCAAGGTCAATGACCTTTTATACCCACACACTGATTACAAGCAAACAGATCACAGGTGAGGATGGTTACATTTAGTAGCCATTTAAACCCATTTGTGTCAACTTGTGTGCATATTATCAGGCCAAAATCTCCAGGGTATTTAAACTTTTGGTACTTGTTTCCTATCTGGGCGCCCACGATTTTAATCGCAGGCATCGGGGGTAAAATCGGGGCCATCGCGGGCATCGCAGCCGATAAAAAATCGGGTGCGATGTGCCAGACGCGATGCCCGCGATTTTCCCATAGAGAACAATGTTAAATGCCTCAATTTACCCGCGATGACCACGATTTACCATAGGAAACAATGTTAAATGGATCAATTTACCCAAATCAGCATAGGAACAATAGTAAATGGGCCAAAAACACCCCTGAACACTGAAATGTCCCCCCAAAAGTAGTTGACGCCACCCCGCCATCAACGTGAACCCGAAGCGTGGCGAGCGCAGCGAGGCCGCGAGGGGCGGCGGTACGCGTCCTCCGACCTTTTCATGCCCTACTATCCACTAGGGCGTGGAGTGAGAATAGAATAGTGTGGCGAGCGTAGCGAGCCACCGAGCCCGAAGCGTGGCGAGCGCAGCGAGCCCCGCGAGGGGACGCGGATACCTTCACAGGTAAACGCGTCCCTTCGCGGGCTTCCCAGGTGTCCGCGTCGCCATGGACACCTGGGAAGCCCGCGAGGGGCCGCGTATAACTGTGAAGGTATCCGCGTCCCCTCGCGGGGCTCGCTGCGCTCGCCACGCTTCGGGCTCGGTGGCTCGCTGCGCTCGCCACACTATTCTATTCTCACTCCACGCCCTAGTGGATAGTAGGGCATGAAAAGGTCGGAGGACGCGTACCGCCGCCCCTTGCGGGCTCGCTGCGCTCGCCACGCTTCGGGTTCACGTTGATGGCGGGGTGGCGTCAACTACTTTTGGGGGGACATTTTTATGTTCAGGGGTGTTTTTGCCCCATTTCCCATTGTTCCCTATGATAATTTGGGGAAATTGATCCATTTAACATTGTTTCCTATGGTAAATCGCGGTCATCGCGGGTCAATTGGGACATTTAACATTGGTCCCTATGTAAAATCGCGGTAATCGCGTCAGTCGCATCGCATGTCATTATAATGACATGCGATGTACCCGCGATGCCCGCGATGGGCGTCCAGATAGGAAACAAGTACCAAACTTTTGATCAGGGTCATTTGGGTAGTTTTTGTTGTCATTATGATTTAAAAAGAGTAAACACAGTTGTTTGACAAGAAATTGCTTCACCCAACCACCAACCATGAGTGAAAGAAAAGTTTGTGAGTTATCATTCATATTCTCTGACAAATGGCCAGAAAATCCCAAATTCTGCTAGGGCATGTAAACTTATGAGCACAACTGTAGAGATAGATAGATAGATAGATAGATAGATAGATAGATAGATAGATAGATAGATAGATACCAATATATATATACTAGGTGATTCATCGCGCCCTACGGGCGCTCTTCACCCCGTCGTAAGGGGCTGCGCCCCCTTAATTTGTGAACGTTTGTATTGTGAGAAATATGGTTAGAATTGTATGACAGATGGCCTGTATTGCAACTTGAGTTATAGGTGAAATGTGTTAAATAGAGAGCATATGATGTGGAAGGGGGTGTGTATTGTTTTGTTTAATTAAAAAGCGGTTGTTACAGAGTAAGATGTACATTGATAGTGTGGATGGTACAGTGACATTTGTGGGTGTGGGGGGGCTGTGTGTGCGTGTTGTTTAGGTGCGTGTGCAATAGTATAGTAGGGTGTTTTTGAGTCAGCGGCTCCCCATTGGCGGAGGTCACGACACAGGATAACAGGAGGCTGGGTAGTGATAGGGGTGTGTGGGCATAAGGGGGACTAAAGAGGAGGGTGGGAGACACAGTGCAGCTTCTGCCAGTGGGTGAGGGTCCAGCGTGGCAGTACAGGATGATGGCCCTGAGTCAGTGTCTCCTCCTACTGGGTGGGAGTTAGGGTGCATGAGAGCAGGAGGCTGGGCTATGAGGCATGATAGGGGCATGTGGGCAACACAGCATCAGCGACTCCCCAGTGGTGGAAGTTACGGTTCAGGAGAGCAGGAAGCTGGGTAGTGATAGGGGGGTGTGGGCATATGGGGGGTGCCAGGATTCGCAGGAGGGGTGGGGGGGCGCGGTGGGTTGCCACGAATCGCTGGAGGGTCGCAGGGGGTGGGGTTCCGCGAATTGCGGGAGGGGGGGTCACGGGGTGGGGGGTTGACGCGAATTGCGGGAGGGGGGGTCGAGGGGGGGTGCCGCGAATCGCCACAAGAAAAAATAAACACGGAAAGGTCAACACATGTTAATGTTGACATAAGTGTGGCACTTCATTGGTGTCCATGTCGACACATGAGAATGAATATGAAAACATTCAAAAAATAAAAAATAAATCTTCAAAAACTCATGTCAACCTTTTTCATTGTCGACCATAGCCATGTCAATGTTTTGCTTGTGCCATTTAATCCTGGGGTTGCCGTGAATCGCGCGGGGAGGGGGGGTGAATCGCGGGAGGGTGGGTCGGGGGGATGGACAGTGGTGCTGCGAATTGCGGGAGAGGGGGGTCGCGGGGGATGGGGGAGTGGGTGCCG
The DNA here is from genome assembly GCF_055691185.1 of Crinia signifera. Classification (NCBI taxonomy): domain Eukaryota; kingdom Metazoa; phylum Chordata; class Amphibia; order Anura; family Myobatrachidae; genus Crinia; species Crinia signifera. The sequence goes on from NC_139219.1 coordinate 299,254,152, forward strand.
CGAATCGCGGGAGGGGGAGTTGGGGGGGTCCGCCAATCGCGGGGGGCGGGTGTGCAGCGAATTGCGGGAGAGTGGGTCGTGGGGGGGTGGGTGCCGTGAATCGTGGGGGGGGGGGCGCGGGGGTTTGCAGCGTATCGCGGGAGGGGGGGTCGCGGGGGCGGGGGGTTGCTGCGAATCATTGGAGGGGGGTTGCAGGGGGTGTGCCGTGAATCGCTGGGAGGGGGGGGGGGTTGCAGGGGGTGCCGCGAATCGCCACAAGAAAAAATCAACACAGAAAGGTCAACACATGTAAATGTTGACATAAGTGTGGCACTTCATCGGTGTCCATGTCGACACATGTGGCAAATCGCCACAAGAAAAAATCAACACAGAAAGGTCAACCCATGTAAATGTTGACATAAGTGTGGCACTTCATTGGTGTCCATGTCGACACATGTGGCGAATCGCCACAAGAAAAAATAAACACAGAAAGGTCAACACATGTCCATGTCGACACATGAGAATGAATAGGAAAACAATCAAAAAATGGAAAATAAATCTTCAAAAACTCATGTCAACCTTTTTCATTGTCGACCATAGCCATGTCAGTGTTTTGCTTGTGCAATCCTGGAGTTGCCGTAACTCGTGCGGGTGGGGGGGGGGTCGTGAATCGCGGGATGGTGGGTCGGGGGGGATGGACAGTGGTGCTGCGAATTGCGGGAGGGGGGGTCGCGGGGGATGGGGGAGTGGGTGCCGCGAATCGCGGGAGGGGGAGTTGGGGGGGTCCGCCAATCGCGGGGGGTGGGTGTGCAGCGAATTGCGGGAGGGGGGGTCGCGGGGGGTTTGCTGCGAATCATTGAAGGGGGTCACGGGGGCGGGGTTGCCGCGAATCTTGGGAGGGGGGGTTGCGGGGGGTGCCGCGAATCGTGGGAGGGGGGGTTGCAGGGGGGGTGCCGCGAATCACTGGGAGGGGGGGCGCAGGGGGTGCCGCGAATCGCCACAAGAAAAAATCAACACAGAAAGGTCAACACATGTAAATGTTGACATAAGTGTGGCACTTCATTGGTGTCCATGTCGACACATGAGAATGAATAGGAAAACATTCAAAAAATGGAAAATAAATCTTCAAAAACTCATGTCAACCTTTTTCATTGTCGACCATAGCCATGTCAATGTTTTGCTTGTGCAGTCCTGGAGTTGCCGTGAATAGTGCGGGGGGGGGGGTCCGCGAATTGCGGGAGGGGGGGTCAGGGGGGTGTGGGTGCCGCGAATCGCGGGAGGGGGTGGTGGGGTTGCCGAGAATTGTGGGAGGGGTGCCGTGAATCGTGGGGGGGGTCTCGCAGGGGGGGGGGGTGCCGCAAATCACTGGTGGGGGTGGTTGCGGGGGGGGGGTGGCACTTTAATGGTGTCCATGTCGACACATGAGAATAAATATGTAAACATTCAAAAAATGGAAAAGTACCTATATCAATGGAATCTGACTATTGTAAAACGTCTGCCGATTTCCCTGTGAAGCACTTTTGTAAATCGATCTATATTTTAATTGTACTTAGGGGATTACAGTCTAAAGCTATTATATCCTTTATATTGTATTATCACCTGTCTCTATATATATAAACGTTTGACCATAGAGAATATACAGCGATGGATGACATTCTTTGTTTCCGTTTCTGCATTATGCGACGATGCGCTCCATTCATTTGGAACGCACCGCCATGTTGCTCTCCCCGTATAATGATTAGAAACATATACTTCCGGTAAACGGAGTATGAGCGGTGACGCGCTTCCTCTATTTGGAACGCACCGCCATGTTTTTACAGACGGTAGTCGGAAGCTGTGCGACGATTAGCGGCGCCCAGCATCAGCTGAATTGTATTGATACTGGTATAAATATTCCAGCGGATGGACATTGTAGCACGCTTTTGAAGAAGGAAAACTATTTCCGAAACGCGTTAAGGGTGCTTTTTGATTGTGGACTCGTGGACCCTGAAAGGCTGACCTGGAGAGTTGGACCCCCGGCTGTGGCTTCTTATTCCAGACTAAGGAACCCAGGAGGGAGTACTTGGATACCATCACCTGCCTGCAGTTTGCCATATGGGACACCTGTCTAATGCCTTTTTAAAAGTCACTTTATTGTAAGTGCAATATTTGTATTACATTTTTAAACCTTATTGACCTGCACTATGTTGTATTCTATTGTGTCTCCTCTGCTTGTTTAATAGGGGAGAAAAAGAAGCTGTTGAATACACAGGATTGTGACCTTATCAGCAATTGGTCAATTTGGGGTTTGATATCCCCCTCTGTAAGGTTATATTCACCTTATCACATTGTTACCTATGAGCGCTACCGTTTGAATTCACCATTTCCTAACCTTTTGTCAATGTCAATCTTGTGTGTTGACCTACAGTATTGACTGTCAGTCATCCGGATACCCTAGAATACCTGCAGTTTCACATCCAAAACACAAGATTTATTGGGGCAGATGTATTAAGCCTTAACAAGAGATAAATGCAAGGGGGATAAGGAGAGATAAACGTTCAGCCAATCAGCTCCACAGGCTGTAACATGGCAGTTGGGATGACATTGGCTGGACGTTTATCTCTCTTTATCACCCTTGCATTTATCTCTTGTTAAGGCTTAATACATCTGCCCCATTGTCCTATAATTTGCAAGGTTAAAACTGAAATTGCGGTAAGTGCCATACACACGCAGATTTATCTTCAGATCTGGCTGGTTGGAACAAAAACATGGTTATGGATGAGAGCAAATGACAGTCGACCATTTGCTTGGAAATGCTGGAAAACTGACAAACTGTCACTCATCCATAACCATGTTTTTGTTCCAACCAGCCAGATCTGAAGATAAATCTTACTAGTGTATGGGCACCTTATCTCCTAAACCCGCAGTGCCTGTGATTTATCTCAGATCACATCTGACTAAGGGGAAATCGCTTGGTAAAATTAGATGAGAGGTCACACTTGCCTACTGTCCAGGAAGTTGTGGAAGACTCCCACTTTTCCAGGTTGTCTCTTTCGACTGCAAAAGTATGCAGATCTCCAGCATTTGACCGGCTTCCTAGTAAAGGAGAAAGTCACAGAATTGTGATACTTTCTGATGAGAACTGGGTTAAATGATGCCAATAGCATAATTTTAGCCCCTCCTCACAGACCTGAGAATCATGTAGGGATATCAGAGCCGCTGATGATGTCAGTGTCCATCCCTCCCAATATCTTTGCCCGCCTGCATTTCTCAGCGGCACCTCCATAAAATGCCAAGGTGCTGCCTACAAACGCGGAAAGCTGTCAATCATCATGTGAATGGCTGAAGATGGCTTCATTCACAAGGGGCCTCTCACATGCGCACCTGAGAGTTTCTCTGTGATGGCTGCAGATTTCTGATTACAGCAGTGTTTGCATTCTAGCTCGGTCTTGATATGAACTGCACAGATCACGCGGGTAGATTGTATTGCTATTCTCTCTGCAGTATGCTCTGTGCCTCCAGAATCAGTGATCTGTGCAGCCATGAAAGTCTGGATTAGGTGAACGGCCAAGCACAAATCACAAGCCAGTCTGCAATCACATGACATTTCTCATTAAATCCCAGATAAGCCAATGGTATAAAGGGAGCTTCTTGGACACTTCCAAGCTGCCAGTGCTTTGTTGTCCTCAGCCTAGCTGTGTGACAGAGATTTCCTGTGGGGGTGTGTTATGGCGGTCCGACAGGGGGATCCAGACGGTCAGTATCCCGACGTCGGAATACCGACTTCTAGTGCTCCGACGGGGGCAAGCACAAAGAAGGCACCTTGTGGGCTCAGTGGGTCGCTTTGCTCGCCACAGGTTATATCTCCTTCTATGGGGGTCATGGACCAGCACAAGGGAGAATAGCCACTGTGAGTTGGGATCCCCCCTGTCGGAGCACTGGCAGTCGGGATTCCAACATCGGTATACTGACCGTTGGGATCCCAACTAACGGGCAGTTATCCGGAACCCCTCCTGTGGATTCTATAGCATTTATACTCTATATTGCTTGTGACCCCAGAACTTTAGTGTGATAGTTGAGTCCCTAGACTCATTAATACAATTGTTAATACATTATCAGTGGCTGCGGGCTCTGGAACTGCGCCTGCCCTAGGCAAGCTTGAATGCCCTTAGGCATTTAAGATGCCCAAGGCATTTGCCTAGCTTGCCTAAGCCTAGGGCTGGCTATGATAAGGCTATGATAAGGCCCATTGGGCCTTCCTGACTGGACTCATCAGATGTGATCATGTCAGAGAGAACCTAGTCTGGGAAGGTTGCATCTGATGCGGTCACGACGAGCAAATGGTTATTAACCCATTAGACCTTCTAGTGAATTGAGTGGTGCCTAACACATTACGGTTTGCAGATTGGACAGCTATGCACATATGTCACCATTGTGCTGCCTCAGGCAGTCAGGCGAAAGTCGAAGTCTGTTAAAAAATAATTTTAGGGGTTATTGCCCTTTAATATAAATCTTAAAAAATACTTAAATTCTTACAAATAATATATAGTGTCAGTGGTTTGCATCAAGCACAGCTCTGAAAACTCATAAACAATTTTGCAAGCAGCCATCTCTCCATCAGGAGCCGTGAAAATATTTGCCAAATTAGCAATAAGTCATTCACACTTCGCGGCTGACCATCAGAAATGACAGACTGTGAAACTGTCAAAGCATTCGGTTTAATAAGTGGATGTGAGCATGAAACCTGTCTTCTCTGCAGATGTATTAGCAGTGATAGGCATGGACGTCTCTCTTTAACTAGTTTCAGAAAATGCTCATTTGATTTAATAAAACATTTCATGTCAACTGTAAGGAAGAAGAAAACCGGAACCTACAAATCAGACCACCTCTCCAAGTACTGTACATGTGTGTGTGAAATACTTATTGCATTTTCCATTAATTTACAGAATTTCGCTAAAGTTACAGTGAGAACAATAAGGTGAATGTTGACAATATGCAAAACACACATTACAGGGAAAGACTGTACACGACTTGGTACTGTTAATGGAATAACAAAGCTTGCATCGCATCAGGAGGAATGCTTATAGGAGAATGGGGGGGGATTGAAAAAAAGAGGGAAGAGGAGAAAGGGGTCGTCTCAGCACACACTGTATGTATTAAACATCCATAATAAGTAGTAAGGAATATTTTCAATTTCAATATGAAACTTAAGGGGGTCAATCCTATTAACCCCCAGATTATTTGCGAGTTGCGAATAATCAGTAATATTGTTAAATATATACCACAATAAATAAAATGTTATTGTTGTAACCCTCCCCTATCCTGGAAAGGTTAATTATAGGTATGCTAGTGCCTCCACCCAAGTCAATTTACAATGTAGGCGGCTTGGGAAACCTACGTATTTCTTTATACAGTGTAGATGGTTGATTCATATGATAGGGCGGAGCCAGATGCTCCTCACTACTATTCTAACCCCTGCTTTTCTTTATTTCAGGATCCCTGCATCAGCATATGGACTAGAGGACCCAATTATGGTAGGTACATTTATTGTACATGTTAGCAATTGTATTCAATTACAAATAGTAAACAGAACAGTTGTTATAGTACCTTCAATATAAAGATATCAATCAACTCAAATATATCTCTAATCTATCCTTAAGACGCTATACATAAACTTACGCATGCAGTACAACAAAATTACATTCGCTATAATAGCAATTAACTGGCCAGTTAAAAGTAGAAACCCATACAATGCATTGTATTAATATTTTAGTTGGCGCGCATTGGGGCCCATTGTATATTCAGCTGATATAAATAAGCTGTTTAGTTTGCCTTTCTGTGAAACTCTAGATGGACGTGCTGAAAAGTATTAAGGTGGCCATACATCAGAAAGATCGATCTTAAGATTGATTGCGCTCATGATTGTGTCCAATTTCCCTTCATTTCCCCGGCAGTCCTTGGTGGTTTTTGGACACACAATGTGCACACAATCTGCATACAATCCATCCTACAATCAATTGAGATTGTATGATTGGGTACAATATCTTTCTGATGTATGACCACCTTTGGATACTAATGTGCAGGGCCGGATTAACAATGGGCCTGATGGAGCTACAGCTCCAGGCCCACTCTCCAAATAGGCCCATTTTGTAGCTGAGGGTCAGGGCTTTCCAACGAGCCCAGCCCTGTGTCGCTAGCCCCCCGGGAACCAGAGATACTGCCAGGCAAACCTGGAAAGTTTTTCCCTGTAGGATAACATGGGACCCGCTAATTTCCGACCTCTATCCGGTTCCAATGGCTGCCAGTTCCCCCTCCGGCATCACAGAAGCTCGAGGTTGATCTCAGTCGAACCTAAATCGCTGGGCCTTCAATCTGATACCTGGTCCATATGGGTTCATTGGTTCCAGAGATATGTGTACATTTTTAATGCGCGCCGCAATGCCCCTATTTATAGTGCAGGCATGTCCTCCAGCTGTTCTGAAAGTCCCATCATGTATTGCCACAGTTTTGCTATTAGGGAATGCTAAAAATATGTCAAGGCATGCTGGGACGTGTAGTTTCACAACAGCTGGAGGGCCACTGTTTGGACATGCCTGGTATAGTGTGTATTTTAGCTCAATGTGGCAAAATGTGAATTTTGCCTTAATCTGTGTGGCATAACGTGAATTTTGACTCATTCCATGTGGCATAATGTGTAAGACAAGTACAGTATAAGGGGGTTACTATTGTGTTGCATGATTTGTATAAGGGGTATATGGTGTGGTTAACTTAGGTTACCACATAAAAGGTGCTGACATATTGTCTACCAAGTTTGGGCTTTCAGTATTTTTTTTATGACTGGAGTGCCGCCTCACCCTGCAAGTATCTTAAGACATCGGCATCCTGCGGGTGCACCTTTGGAGGGCACCCAGAAATATATCTCCCTGCATTTTTCCTAGGCCAGCCCCTTGCCTTTTCCAGGCACCGTGCGCACAGTCTGTAACAGAAACTTGTCAGTCTGTTTAACTGTGCGCTTGCCGCTCTAGTGCTGTCTGACTGTGCTCGTGCCGCTCTAGCTCTACGTTAACAGCGTAGCGGCCAGCCAGCAGCAGCGCGCTGCCCAGGCGCTGACAGGTCACTGTGGTACTTGTAGTTCCACAGTGAAATAGGCAGCGCCTGGGCACCGCTGACAACGGGGGGCATGTTAAAGTGGACACCCCGGCACACCGCTGACGTGCCGGGGCTTGTAAACTACACACCCCGGCACACCGCTCTAGGCGCTATGTATACGCTAGATTCAGACGCTAATGCGTCTGAATCTCGAAGCCGCTAAGGTGTTGGGGCATCTAAATCCAGACACAAAAGCTTCTGGATTTAGTTGGGTGTAGGGGTACATCTAAATTTAGAGGCTAAAGCGTCTAAATTTAGCTAGGTCTAGGGGTACACTATTAAAACCTGTGCACAATGGCACTAGTCAACGTAACAGCTGTCGACCTTGTAAATTCCACTATCCACGCCAACCCGAAGCGTGGCGAGCGGCGGCGGTACGCGTCCTATGACCTTTTCATACCCCCACTATCCACGTCAGCATGGAGTTCAGAATAGAAAGTGTGGCGAGCGCAGCGAGCCACTGAGCCCAAAGCGTGGCGAGCGGACGCGGATACCTTCACAGGTATCCGCGTCCCCTTGCGTGCTTCACAGGTGTCCGCGTCCCCTCTCAGGGCTCGCTGCGCTTGCCACTATTCGGGCTCGGTGGCTCGCTGCGCTCGCCACACTTTCTATTCTCAACTCCACGCCGCCGTGGATAGTGGGGGTATGAAAAGGTCGTAGGACGCGTACCGCCGCCCCTCGCGGGGTTCGCTGCTCGCCACGCTTCGGGTTGGCGTGGATAGTGGAATTTACAAGGTCGACAGCTGTTATGTCGACTAGTGTCATTGTGAACAGGTTTAGGATGTTTTGCACAGTGCACCTCTATGTACCCCTACACCCTACCAAATTCAGACGCATTAGCGTCTTAATCCAGCGTCTCAATTGTAGCGTGTACATTACGCTACGCTGATAGCGTAGCGCTGCAATGAGAACAGCTAGAGTGGCACACGCTACGCTGGTAACGTAGCGCTGAGAGCAGTTAGGAGAAAAGCTAGAGCGGCACGCGCACAGAGTCTGGCAGGCTGCCAAGTTTCTGTTACAGACTGTGTGGTGGCGCTGTGAAACTACACAAGTACCGAAAGTATTTACACAAATAGAGACACATCCATGAGCAGACCACCCAACCAGAACACTGGTCACGCCCCCCCCCCACACACACATTATTAGGTGCTGGCCACAACCCCTATTATTGGGCATAATAGGCCCTTGATAATTTTCAGCTCCAGGCCCATTTAGACCTTAATCTGGCTCTGCTAATGTGTATACTGTATAAAAAGTATCCAATCCAATCAACCTTTTCTTGTTCTCTTTAAAGTCTGCTCTTCTATATACAAAGTAACTTAATTCTGGCTGTTAGCCAAGATATTGATGGACACACAAGACCAGTGTAAAGTACTTGTTTCCACACTGTTATTTCTCACCTTTCTTGCAGCGTCGCCGAACCTATGCTGTCAGTATGCTTTAATATAGGCTGTACATTTTGAAGCAGACTGCCTGTGAAACTTGTACATGCAAGGTTCTTCACTCTAATATGGATTTCAATCCTTTTGTCACTCTACTTGGGCGCTGTCTCTTTCTTTCTCTGAGCTGTAATTAGCGGTGGGCCGAGCTAAACTGCTGTCAATCCTCATAAGCAGGTAATGATATCAGTGGCATCAGCGTGTGGAATGGAGTGGGTCTCTTGGCAACCTCAGCAGCTCCCAGTGCTCCCCAGCGCCAGTGTGGGTGGCGCCGGTGCCTATGTTAGGCAGAGCAGAGATTGGATGGAGGCGGCGGATCTCACTTCCTGCAATCAGTGACAGCAACAGCAATCACCCTGTCCACAGCCGACTAGACAGGCTCCAATCCTGTAGAATGGGCCGGCTTTGTGCAGACTCAGCTACCCGCTGCCAACCACAGTAGGTTATTGAGGGTTTGGGAGGTTGTCTGCTACTTCATATATGCCCACTCTAATGTCTACAGCTGTAGGATTATGGCTCTGGAGGGTCAGTCATTGAAGGAGCGAACAGCAGTCTGTCTCTGGCTGGCAATGACAGTGTTTTTCTCCCCCAGAAACTGATCAGCTGACCAGCTCGCGTTGAACTGTTACTGCCAGTTTGTCCAACAATTTGTCCATGCGACACAGCCTTGAGTGACAGCTGCATCCCCAGTGAGGGATCCAGAAAGTTCCTCACTGTCACATGCATGAGCATGACAAACAAATCAACAGAGTTGATACATTTTTCCCTTACATACAACCCACAGAGGGTTACATTGTTATTTCAAACATAGTAAAAATGAATAATGAACATAAAACTGTATTCACTGTCTATTCACATAAAGTCACACAGTTCAAACTGTATAGATATTAATTGGATTTATATTACCATACATTGGCTGATGGAGTCTAAGAGGATGGGAAGATGTTAATGTCCCAAATATATACACATGCCTCTTATGTCCTCCTTTATGTGCACTTTAAAAGTTCCAGAGATTCTGGGGTCCTTGAGATTGTAATCCACTTGGTATGCTGGTTTACTAGAGGCAAGGCAATAATCCCATATGCAATGTCCAGTGATGCAGTGGTTGTTTCTTTGGATGGACAGCCAAAAGAAGGTATGATGCCAGTTGGTAGTGTGCCAGTTGGTGGTGTATAACTGCTCAATGCATTTCCCCGATTATAGCACTCCGGCTTCCTCAGGAGCAAATGTACAAGAGTTGTAAGATGTATTACAATAAAGTTAGGTGGTATCAAAAAATATATTATACAATGTAGTGTACTGTATATCGATGTAAAGCAAAGCAGGTAACATAGAAACAAGTTCAATCATTGAATGGCATTGAAGGGACCCCATCACCTTTGGAAGCTGGTATTACTCTTTGATGAGTAATGCTGGCCATACATCAGAAAGATCGATATTAAGATCGATTGCGCTCATGATTGTGTACAATTTCCCTTCAATTCCCTGGCAGTTCATGGTGGTTTTTGGACACACAATGTGCACACAATCTGCATACAATCCATCTTACAATCAATTGGGATTGTATGATTGGGTACAATATCTTTCTGATTTATGGCCACCTTAAGAGATATCATATTGTCATACGTCATTAATTGAACCAGAAATCGCAATAATGCACATAAAGTAGGGTCGCGATTCGATTTCCAGGATTTTAGGATCATCTTTTTTGTAGATGTAACTAATACAGTGAGAAATCAGATAAGGAGTCTCTCGGAGCCAGAGAGATTCCACCCGACGAGATTAGCAAAGAGAAGAGAAATGGGATGTAGGGATACATTTATGTGGAAAGAAGTGGTGATATAGCCCACAATTTTATACCAAAACCGTTTCATGCGTCCACATGACCAGAAATTATGAAAAAGAGTGGCAGAATGGAATCCACATTTTGGGCATCTCCCCGTATCCTCTGGGACAAAGTGGCTTCTCTGTCCCTGAGAGATGTAGGCTCTATATGGCAATTTTATATGGACTTCCTGTAAAGAAGCGGATTGGAAGGAGTGAAGGATGAGTTTAAACAGAATATCATGTGTTGACAGCAAACATCTGATTGCCATAGTGTGGTTGCTTGCGACCATATTTTTGGTATCATGGGAGTAAGGGTAGCTTTATAGATCATTCTTGTTTTAAATAGTTTTCCCTTTAAATTTAAGTATAATGTAATTTAAGGAATCTTGAGGTTTCGGAAGAGAGTTAATATAATGATATAGTTGTATAATATTGAATATGTTCATATGAGGAACTTCAAACCTAGATCTAAATTTTTGGTGAGAGAATAAATTGCCTCCAGGATCAAAAACTTGGGTAATAGTTTTCAGACCTTTGAGTATACTCTCCGAAAGATTGGATTTCCTGGCATAAACATTGGATTGCCCCAGATGGATATCCAGTCAGATCGCAACGGATTTCTATTTAAAGATTTGCATACCGACCACCAGGCCGCATAACTGTCTCTAAAAATATATGGGTGAGAATACGCTTAGGGATATGCAATCTTGGTGTGTGTAGTAGTGCTCTCAGAGAGCCCAAAGTCTTTAGAAAAATAATTAATTTCTCCAAAATAACATATTCTATCATCTAAAACAGACCTGATGAATACATTTTTTATGGAGGAACAAAAAATCTGTCCTGAATTGTTGAAAAAAATCCCATGTTTGGGGATAGGATTCTGAGATACACATTTTTTTCTTTTTACTCTGTGCACACCGGCTATACATCTGGAAGAGCAATTCCAAGCAAATTACCAGCAGCACAGAGCTAAAGAAAACGCTATAGGAGTATAAAGACTTACTCAACCGTAAGTCTGGGTACGCTACCACAATCATTGTTCAGATCATCCCACCACTACGGGGTATAATCTTGTCTCACTCGGTGAAGGATATATATTCACAGATTATATACACTTTGGATGGAGAAATCCTGAACACCACAAATACCTGAAAAGGACACTATAAAAGGCAAAGAACCCGCTACGGGCTTAGAATTCTTCATACTAACCATGAGTGGGGTACGCCTATTATTTCCATCACATTCACATATTTATTGGATTTATTGTTAAGAAAAAGAAACCTTTATATGTGTGCCCCTCCCTTGCTACAAGTGAGTGAGGTGCGCTTACAGGATTCTGTTTCCCACAAATATACCTTAAGATTTTATTAGCAAACAGAGTCACACACTGTTATCCACTTTTTATTTTTTACGGTATAGTCAAGAAGGAGGCCGTAGAAGATTCACTAACAGGACAAGTACCCACTATGTGCACATACAGTGCCAGTCACGCTGTGAGTAGGGTACGCCCATCTATGCCCTCCTACTTCACTTCAAATAGCAGAATCTAAATCATCCTTCATTGAGTCTGTATCTAATCGGTGGTTTCCTCTTTTTGATTTGTTTTTGAGAACCATCGGATAAATCAACGGAAGGACTGAACAAAATACTGACGGTCAGAAAAACATCTGGACTGGTTGCGCCTCAGAAAGTTTGGAAAGTCTATTCTTGTATTTTCTTGATATATACAGGGCCGGTGCAAGCCTCCCCACCCCCCCCCACCCCCCCCCCATGCCCCAGGCAAATGCCTAACCCACTGCCCCCCCCCCCCTCCCCCTGCGCTCTGGGTAAATTAACTGTTTCCCACAAATCGCTAAGGAAATAGCTGCAGCACCATTTCCTCTGGGATTTCTACTGCTTTACAGCGCTGGATCGCCAGCAGACGCGGGACTCTGGAAACCATGAAACGGTAAGCATAACCATATATGGGGATTATGTGCAGTGTAAGTATCCATGAGCCCTCTACCTCGGTCTCCCAGCAAAAGAATTGCACAGCTTGCAGATGGTACAAAATGCAGCTGCCAGGCTATTAACCAATCAGCCCCGCACCAGCCACATAACACCCATCCTGTACTCCCTTCACTGGCTGCCTACAAGATGGAGAATAATTTTCAAGGTTGTCTTACTGACTTTTAAAGCTCTACATGACCAGGGCCCATGGTACCTGCAGCAGCGTCTGATCCCTTATTGTCCCACTTGATTACTGCAATCGGTTGATGAAGGACTAACAGTACCCAGAATTTCTCTGAATTCATCTGGGGGTCGAGCTTTCAGAGCTGTGGCTCCAACTCTATGGAACTCACTTCCCCGCTCAGTTTGAGAAGCTTCCACTCTGGAAACATTCAAAAATAGACTCAAGACTTTCCTGTTCACCCAAGCATTTCACTAATGTCCCTTGTTAAGTTGTTAAGTTTGTTTTGTAATTTGTGCTGTAAAAGGTTAATGCAAGCACTTTGAGTCCTATTAGGAGAAAAGTGCTATATAAATAACATTATTATTATTATTATTATTATTATTATTATTATTATTATTATCCCATGTGCACCCTGAAGCATTTATAAAAATACCATTAGTCCATTAGCATTGTCCACTAATACCCCTTTTACACCAAAAATCCCGGATCCGACCCGACATTTTTAAGAAGGATCGAAGCCGGGTCGGATCCGGGATTTACTCCATTTACACTGCGGTGCCCACCCGCAGTGTAGACGGAGGCGGCGCTTGGAGACAACATCATCAAGCGCCGGGACCGCAGTCATCCACGCCGGGACCGCTGATCGCCGTGCTGGGGGCAGCCCAGCATCCAGGTAAGCTGCTGGGCTGCCCCCAGCCCCCTGTACACCCCCAGCCATCGTCCGGGAGGTGATTGGATGCCGCACACAGGCATCCATTCACCACCTCTGCTGCTGCCGCCACAGGCTGTTTGTGCCCCCTGTCCAACCTGCGGACGCTGCGGCATTCAGATTAGTGTGCCAGATTGCAGCAAGGAGCAGGTCACTGCAGAGCAAAGTTGCATTTCCAAAAAATGTAACCAAAATGATGTAGAAGTACTCATTTTCAATATTTGCAAATTAACTTTTGTGGGTTGACCTTTGGAAACAAATTGTGACATTGCCTTTCTTCACCACATATTACAGGAGAATAGTCATTTTTATGCAGAGCGAATATGACTTTCCAACATTTGTCAGCACACGTACGCCGAGCACAGGTTAATCCCCGTATCATACACTGCCACCAGTTTGCTAAGCAGCTTAAAGCGACATGTTCTAACTTTGACAATGACCTGCTTATGATTTTACATTTCTCCAAAGTATTATGAGCTATCTCCAGCACTTTTATCATCTAATGAGATCAATAAATTTAGAAAGCAGACGGCGCAGAGCTCAGTGCCAAAACCAAGGACATTGCGGAAGTTCTATGCCACAAGTAAATCGTATATGTCACACATTCCGCCTGGATATTATCCAAAGCTCTGCTTTTAGATCAGAAGGAAAAATGGGACATAATACAGAACAGCTTCCATCCGCGAGACTGCAAATCACTTTTTTTGTACACCTCTAACATCAACAGGTTCATCGTCTCAGTATTAGAGATACGTTTATATACTTGCAGTAGCCATTCTCTTGCTGTAGTGCAATACAATGTATCGGCACTGGAGCTTTATAGCAGTACACTGTGCGCAATTATATATAGAAGAACATTAAACAGAATAAATATGAACTATTATAAAAAATGCCACTAACTAAAAAAGTTACAAAAATAACAGGAACATAAACAAGATACAAGGCTCCATTCATTGCTGGCAGTATAAGTATTTAAGTACTTCTATACTGCTATTCACTGCCATAACTACACGTTTTGGTACAATGTGAAAGGGAATCCCCCATACTCAAAATAGGGAAAATGGCTTCATGGGGAAGGGGCAAGGCCATATGTTAGTGCATTAGTTCACATTACACAGGATTGGCGACATTGAGGGCAGCCAGCTTCAGGAGGGATGAGGGATGGAAAGAGGCGGAGCCATGGTGGGACTTAAATTAACATGTGGGTGTGGCAGTGGCTAGTGCATAATTGTGGCCACCCCAAACACTGTGTAAGGCCAGTATTACAGGCATTACATAGCAGGGGGCGGGGCCACAATGAAGCATTTGCATCATCTGGTATGCACGGACACCCCCCACCACCACACCGAGGGAGGCTGAAGGAGGCTGACACCAATCCAGGGGACTTGTCAACCTTTCGGGAGCCTCCCGGACAATCCAGGAGGGTTGACAAGTATGACATTACACCACACTAGTGTCCGTTATTTACAATTACACCATACAGTGCCACTTGTACCAGTGGTATAACTAAAATTTCTGCGCCAAAAAATGTTCATTGCCCCCCTCCCACCGCTGCATCTTTCTGAATGACCAGCAGATCTTCCTGTTGCAGACCCGGCGCTCCTCCTAATACAATAAAAATGTTCCTGCCAAAATGGCCTCATTAGCGGAGCAGCAATAGCTTCTGCAGACCCCTGGTGCCCAAACTTGCCTTGCGCCTCCAAGCCACTGCACCAACCAATGGGAAACTGGCACAATAGCAGCCTCAGACATAGAGGAGATACCAAGGTATAAAATAAACCCCCGTGGAAGGGGTCGACAGGAGAGGGTATCGTTGAAGCGATTACGTATCAGAATTACTTATGAGATAGCCCTAATTAAGTGATTACACGCAGGAATACCTTGTGGCAATTATTGGAATAATGGGCCAGATGTATCAAGCTTCAAAAGTGATAAAATGGAGAGTGATAAACAGCCAGCCAATCAGCTCCTACCTGCCATGCCACAGGCTGGATTTGAAATATAACAGATAGAAACTGATTGGCTGCTTATATATCACTGTCCACTTTATCACTTTTTGAAGCTTGATACATCTGACCCAATGTGTTAATTTAAGACCATTTTCCATCTGCAGACAGTCACATATTTGTATTGACACTGTTGCAGTATGATACATTTTGCCACACTAGGGGAAGAGCACAGAAATTTTATTTTCTGTCCTCTCTCTTCAGGACAATCATACAATAGGAGTAAATGACTAGAGGAGTCCTGCGCAGTAACAGGGCACCTAGGAGAAGTCTGCAGACCCACTTGCAGCAATAGGGGATGTTCTAGCCGCAGCAGTCCCGGACCATGGACCACCTGCTCCCTGCACCGTAAAGTATTCCTGGTCCCATTATACGCGGGATCCAGGCTACTTGTGCTATGACTCTCTGGCTAAATATCTAAATTCCCACAAACACACCAATCAAAAAAAACAAAATAAATACATATATACAATTAACAATTTTAAGGCGCCCGTTATCTTATTGTGACAAGCTTCTTACCAAAATACTTAAGCTAGCTTAACACTAGAAATAAGACTCAGACACTTAGGGGTATTTCTGATTCACTCGGAAAGGCACAATCACTCGCTAGTGGACAAAACCATGTGCACTGCAGGTGGGGCTGATGTCCCAGTGCAGAGAGAGTAAAATTTGGGTGTTTTATTGTTTCTGTGCCAGGTAAATACTGGCTGCTTTATTTTTACACTGCAATATAGATATCAGTTTGAAGTAAAACCCCCACCCAAATCTAACTCTCTCTGCCCATTTTACATCTGCCCCACCTGCAGTGCACATGGTTTTGTCCATTAGAGAGTGATGGTGCCTTTCCAAGTGAATCAGAATAACCCCCGAAATTATCACACGGACACCAAATGCTAGATTCAAATGGTCAACAAGTATTTATGAATTTTTGTAACACTGTTAAACTAAGAGTGGGAGGATGGCTAGAAAAAGGCGCTAACAACCACCAGCCCAGTCTACTTTATATTAGCCCAAATGAGGAGGGGATCACCACCGCATCCTACTGCATAACCTGCATTGTGTGGGACCCAACACTCTACTCTGGCAGAGTAATGCGCACGGTAACGCCCTTTGTCCACCCGCAATGAAAGGACACACCCACCGACCTTCCAAAAGGGTGTGCTGCACATTGACCGCTCATGCCCTGGTTTGACTGCAGGCTGGTAGCGACTTTATGCCCATCTGGCTTTAAACCAGTCAACTATAATTGAATCCGTTGAACGAAAGTAAATTAAAATTTGAAGGGCGGGTCGGAGGGCTTCACAAGATGGCAAGAGAAAGAGGAATCACCTGACCTAGGATTATATACCCCCCATATAGGCTACACCCATTACATCATTCTGATAACCTAAACTTATTACAAGTTTACTAAGAAAAACACTATGGGGGGCTATTCTATGCCAGGTCACAACTGTCGGGACGTCCTGGCAGTCGTGACCTTGGCCCGTTTTTGGCCTGTTAATCAGCAGGCGGGATTCAATGTCTCTTCTGCTGATCGTTGAAAAGTGTGGGCGTGGACGAATAAACCGACGTAGATTTTCGAGATACGCCCGTGATCTCAACAATACACGGCCATTCTCAGCAAAACAGGTAGACAGCTTTTAAAGTCGGATCCGTTTTGCCTTCAATGCTGTCGGGAAAGACAGCATTGAATAGGTCGCGCCGCTATTTCCCCCATTGGAAATAGCGGCGGGGATTGAATACCACCCTATTACTGATACTAGCATTTTAACATTGCTTTAAACAAGTGTCACAAAAGCATAAGACACTTATATGGCATCATGTCTATTTGACATTCAGCCAATTAAATAATTAAAAATTAATAAATACACGAAGAAGAGAGGAATAGTACACAGTGAAGTATTTCTTGATGTTGCGTTTCTTTGTTTAGCAAAGACAAACAGAATGGAAAAGGTTTATTACAAAAAGAACTCAATATCCGTTTGTGTAATTAAATCAGTAGCATCAATGTAAACAATTATCAGATTTGTAAGCGAAACAAAATATCCTTTTTTCACAATTTATGCATCACAAGCTCATTAAAATCTCTTCCGATAACCTTCCAACAATACCTAATGTATTTGTTTTTAATCAAAATATGCAAAGTATGTAAAGTTGATAACACATTACAGATATCTCAGGGGATCTGCTTATCACTTTCAGACATTTTAAAAAAGAACAATAGGCTAATCTCATTCCATATCATGAATATTCAGATGTTACTTATTAATTTTATATAAACACTTGTGTAAGCAATTTTAATTTATTTTACATTGCATTGTCACGAAACCATAATGAAAAATCAAGTGTCAGGCATCATTTTAATTAAGTCTCAGTTTTAATACGAAACTTTGAAATTGGAACAATAATTCCAACATAATATGTCATATATATATATATATATATATATATATATATATATATATATATAATCAACTGCAATGAAGACAGCGTCACTCCGGGACTTCAGTGAATCAAACAAAACTTTACTGCATCACGTCTACGGCGTTTCGGGCATCGCCCGTCATCAGGACAGTTACAGTTAACATAGTGTGAAAAGTGAACTTAAATAGCTTACCATCATATCTGATGCTCTCCCCGCTGCGCCGCGTCCCCCGCCCGCTCTGCCGCACTCGTTCCGGTTTACAAGGCGGAAGTGGTCAGGCGTGACGTCACAGGGTCCACGGGCAGCCCGTGGACCCTGTGACGTCACGCCTGACCACTTCCGCCTTGTAAACCGGAACGAGTGCGGCAGAGCGGGCGGGGGACGCGGCGCAGCGGGGAGAGCATCAGATATGATGGTAAGCTATTTAAGTTCACTTTTCACACTATGTTAACTGTAACTGTCCTGATGACGGGCGATGCCCGAAACGCCGTAGACGTGATGCAGTAAAGTTTTGTTTGATTCACTGAAGTCCCGGAGTGACGCTGTCTTCATTGCAGTTGATTGTATTAGGGTTTGTTAAACCCCTGAGGCGAGCACCCGGGCAGTCATCACCTGTTGCCCCAGGTTATTCCCAGGAGTTGCCGGACATATTACGTTACTATATATATATATATATATATATATACACAGTATTAGAGAGAATCTCTACCAGCGACAGACTGGGCCGCCGAATCTTATGTGAGCGTGCACACGCCAGGCAAGCGCATGCGTGCGCACACATGCACTGCACATGCATGCACTGCCTTTCCTGGCTTGCAGGAGAAAGGCGAATAGCGGCGTGTGCTGTCACCCTCTCTCCTGGACCTCAGCGGTGCACAGACTCGGAGAGCCGCCGAACTCTCCAAAAGTCCAGCGGCTCTCTCTGTGCGCCGATTGGGAGGCGGAGCCTCCACTTACAAGAAGAAATCAGCCCACCTGGCCATCGGCCCCTCTGGCATGTGCCAGAAGTGACAGATGGCAAGTCCGGCCCTGATCTCTACTAAGATGTACTAAGCTTGCAAAGTGATAAAAATGGAGAGTGATAAACCAGCAGCCAATCAGCTTCTAACTGCCTTGTCACAGGCTGTGTTTGAAAAATGTCAAGGAGGAGCTGATTGGTTGGTATTTTACTTTAGCTCTCTTTCTCCAAGATTGATACAACTCCCCCTATTTCGACCACATTAAACTAATCTTTCCCAGGCAGTGACTTCTGTAGCTTGTGTACGGCCGCAGTTGCCCTGGCGGTAGCTTATTGTCTGGCAAAGACGATTAGGTGGGCAGCGTGATGTTGTCAGTTTGGTTGAATCTTGCCCTTCTTTCCACTTTCTTGCTATACACTTCCCTGAACTCCATAGGGATGTGCAAATATACTGACATTAGTGAGTAAGGTTCTGAACCTGCGCATGCAAAGGCTCATAATCCGTTCAGTAATGGTCTAATATACTAAAAATGCACAAAATGTGCTGCATGAAGAAAACGATTTCTTATCAATGCACCTGTTCAACACAGCAATCATACCTGAAGAGGGAAACCCAGTAACAGAATATTGCATCCCTTCTGGAATGGGTCATGTTGGGAGGTATATTGGAGCAAGGCATTCAATTTTATTCATAAGAAAAGGGATTTGCCGGTACTTGTTTCCTATCTGGGCGCCCACTAAGTTAATTGCGCACCATGCTATTCTCCGTACTGAAATCTGATCGCATCGCATCGTACACATACACGATATTGAACGATGCGATGCGATGCGATGCGATCCGATTCTATTTCCCATAGGAAACAATGTTAAATGGCTCAATTTAGCCAAATTATCATAGGAACAATAGTAAATGGGCCAAAAACACCCCTGAACATTGAAATGTCCCCCCAAAAGTAGTTGACGCCACCCCGCCATCAACGTGAACCCGAAGCGTGGCGAGCGCAGCGAGGCCGCGAGGGGCGGCGGTACGCGTCCTCCGACCTTTTCATGCCCTACTATCCACTAGGGCGTGGAGTGAGAATAGAATAGTGTGGCGAGCGCAGCGAGCCACCGAGCCCGAAGCGTGGCGAGCGCAGCGAGCCCCGCGAGGGGACGCGGATACCTTCACAGGTAAACGCGTCCCTTTGCGGGC
Source organism: Crinia signifera (assembly GCF_055691185.1). Taxonomy (NCBI): domain Eukaryota; kingdom Metazoa; phylum Chordata; class Amphibia; order Anura; family Myobatrachidae; genus Crinia; species Crinia signifera. Next base: position 299,273,988 of record NC_139219.1, read on the forward strand.
TTCCCAGGTGTCCGCGTCGCCATGGACACCTGGGAAGCCCGCGAGGGGACGCGTATAACTGTGAAGGTATCCGCGTCCCCTCGCGGGGCTCGCTGCGCTCGCCACGCTTCGGGCTCGGTGGCTCGCTGCGCTCGCCACACTATTCTATTCTCACTCCACGCCCTAGTGGATAGTAGGGCATGAAAAGGTCGGAGGACGCGTACCGCCGCCCCTCGCGGCCTCGCTGCGCTCGCCACGCTTCGGGTTCACGTTGATGGCGGGGTGGCGTCAACTACTTTTGGGGGGACATTTCAATGTTCAGGGGTGTTTTTGGCCCATTTACTATTGTTCCTATGATAATTTGGCTAAATTGAGCCATTTAACATTGTTTCCTATGGGAAATCGGATCGCATCGCATCGCATCGCATCGTTCAATATCGTGTATGTGTACGATGCGATGCGATCCGATTTCAGTACGGTGCCGTACGTAGAAAACCTGGGCGCCCAGATAGGAAACAAGTACCGATTTGCCTTATCCGCATACTTGCCTACCTGACCCTCTCCTTCAGGGAGAAAATGCTCTGTTCTTGGACTTCCCTGGTAATGTGTGATTGCCAGCACCTGTGGTGAGCTAGGTAATTGATAAGAAAGGTGATTCACCACAGGTGATGGCAATCATACATTACCAGGGAAGTCCAGGAACAGAGCATTTTCTCCCTCATGGAGAGGGTCAGGTAGGCAAGTATGCTTAAGGACTGATTGCCTGACTTTCCTGAATACCTCTGACTGATCCAATACCTTCTGAACTTGCGAGATTGGACCCTGTTATTTGCCTTACCACGTCACCGCACCTTGCACCCTCGATCCAGGTGTTACTCCACTACTACCGTCCATCGGGACGCCCGGGCTACCTCCTACCATCTGCGACCTAACAGCTCCCAGCGCCAGCCCCTCTCCATCCGGGGCCACGCTGGTTGTCAGCGGTAAACGTCGCGGCTTGTCAGCTCCCAGCGCCAGCCCCTTTCCATCGTGGAGCCACGCTGGTTGTAGCGGACAAGCAAACGCCCGGCCACGGAGTCTGCTCCCGGTGTCAGCTCAACCAACATCAGAGCACCATCGGTGGTAGCGGACTCTCCTAACCAGATTACAACATCACACAAGGACGAGGACTACAAGGGGTAATATTTATGTCTTTATACAAGAACTAAGGCAACTGTATCCATTTAATTCCAATCTTCTCACACAAAGTTGCGATTGACTTTTCAAAGGATCCATGCATTAAACAGAGGCATTACTCTTAAATATTCAGGCTCAATATCAAGTCAGCTACTTATATATCAATTTGTATCTGCATATGCATTTTTAATATTGTGTATTTTTTAAAATTATGTATTGTTTATTATATTTATAATTTTTTATTGAGTAAAAATTAATAGATCAACACAGTGCGCGCTCTCTTTATTTTAATTTATCTTTTCTGTTTTAATTCTAGATAGGCATTTCAGGCCTTCTAGTTAATTGGGAGCAGCCATTTAAGCTGTGGACTGAGAGAGATATACACATATACTTACTAAATCTCATCATTTAATACATTGCGCCCGATTTTCCATTTCTTGGTCAATTATTCAAGTATGCTTATCGGATTCACAGGGCTAGTTAAAAGCGAAGCTCTTTAACAATTACATTGCTGATGAAACATACCAAACCTACCAATCAGAAACTTGCTTTTGTTGCCTAACTTGTGCTTTACATGTGAAAGCTAATTGATAATTTGCTGCTGTGCTTCAGTGCACATTTTGTACCTAAATGCAATGTTATTATGAGCTTGCGTCCAATCAGTATGTCGCATCGTCAGCGTGTTGCGTCATGAAACATGACTTCTGACTTAGAAGTTGTTTTGTAAGTAACTCATTGCTAATCAGATGCACTTAGACCCATATATGCTGAGGATTCTTATCACATTACATCTTTATGAGTTCCAAGGAACCATTCCAGGCCAGCAGGATTGTTTGCTAAACTTAGATATTGTTTTTTTAAATCTGCTAAGTACACTTACAACATTTATTACTGTAATTTCAAATATAACAGTTTCACTGTAAAGGAATTTATATGACGGATCACTAATTTTACTTACAGCCAATGCTAACATCAATAAAAAGTACTTATAAGGTGTTCCTAAGCACTGGAAGTAATTGGTACGAGTAAATGATAACGAGTTTCGCTATATTTAACCATTCGTGATCTATTCATGATCAGAGAAACTTTTGCTTTATGGACTGCAACAAAGGAGAACTTTGTGTTTTTGTCTATCTCTAAACACAATTCATATTGTTTGTTTTATATGACCGTTTTGGCAGTTTTTAGTATTAGTAGGAAAGAATATACTGTACAGCATGTTTGCATTATTGTATCTGAAAAGTGACTGCACAAATTTATAGATTATACAATACATACCTCCCAACTGTCAGGATATTCATGGGACAACCCCATTTATTTGTGACAGTCTTAAACACGGCCGGCAGTGTCCTGTAGTGGGGGGGGGGGGGCAGTTGGTAGCCCTCCTTGCCAGTTATCCCTTATCAGGAATGAGCGTGCCAGGCCACACAGGAGTCACACTGATACAGTGTCTATGTCGACCATGTCGACATTCTGGTAAAAAAGTGAACCATCCCAAAATGGCTGCCCCTAACAGCAGACCATTTTTGAGGATGCTAGAGGAGGCTGCCGCCTCCTCTAGCATCCTCAAAAAGTGTCTGTTGTAAGGGGGGGGCAGCCATTTTGTGATGGTCACTTTTATTACCAGCAGCCAGGAGGAGCGCCGGGACCATAGGAAAGGAGCTTTGCGGGTCCCAGCGGCGGCACCAGCACATTGAACAAGTAGATTTGCTGGTGCTGGCTGCACATTTGAGGGGTAAGGCAGGGTGGTCCTGAAGTGCTGCGTATCTGTAGCCCCGCAGATCCCCGGCGCCCACACAACTCAGTGCCTCCCCGCTATTGTTACGCCACTGGCTCCTCAGTAACAATATACAACTCTTTTCCTTTGCCCGTATAAATATGCCATCTCCATTACACATATTCCCAGTGCCAGAATACATTGCTCCTTTATCAGTATACAGCTCTCAAGTGCTAATATACCAGTTGCCAGTTTACATATTCCCAGTGCCAGAATCCACCCCATGTGCCAGTGTATAGTTTCAGATTGACAGTATATGGCCAGAATCCATCTCTCATGTTTCGGGTGCCAATATATAAATGCCCATTGCCAAGACACATCACTCCCATGCCTGTATACGGCACCGACTGTAAAACAAACTGTAAAAACGAGAGACTGTACAGTGGCGTAACTAGGGACCCGCAGACCCCGCGGTGGCTTGGGGGAGCCAGTGCCGAAGTGGTCTGCGGTTAGCGCTGGGAACAAATGAGACCTGCACACTGAGCTGGCGGCAGTGCTACTCACTCTCCCTACTGCTTACTTCTCCTGCCAGAATTCAGATCCTTAATGCCAATATAGCATACAGCACCTCTTAGCCAGGTTATCTGTCAATAACCTATAGATTCCAATTTATAGGCTACGCCTCCCATAGGCCCATATTTCTGTTACCTTTCTGTGCATACCGTAGCAATGATTGCCAAAAACATGACAACAAATATTTGCTTAGTTCTTTTCTGTATAAGTGTTTAAAAGTATTCATTCAATAAAACAAATCGCTTCTTTACAAAAGAACAAAGACACACTGACCGGGGATTAGGATTAGGAAGCCGGGGTTTTATCATCCAGGAAAATATCAGCAAATATTTGCCTGTTTATTGTTCAGTCTCATTTGCAGAAATCCCATTCACAGTACAGTCAGTATCATTGTATATTGATTTCGCATTATTTCTTTGTACATTCTGCCAAACAACACTTTGCATTAAGTGATGTCAACATTATTTTCACCATTCTTCAATCTGTCTCTTCACACATGGTAATTGTAATTGTTTGGTGTTATTAGCTATTCTTGACAGCCATCTGCAGCTTCTGACCCGGTCTATTTACAATGTGGTGCACAGGCTGGTATTAGTGCATGCAGCTGTGCAGTAACAGACAAGGGGTCCATATATTAACAAACGTTAATGTCATGTGTCCTATAGGGGTGATTGGGAGGATATACAGATACTGGGCACAAAAGATGCACCTGGAAAAAACACTTCGTGGATTGTCAAATGCGGAACCTGATTTAGCATTCTGGGGATAGCCTAACTTTAAAATATAATGGAAACATGGAGCTGGTTAGTGCACATGTGCTGAAAGCAAGTTGATGTACAGTACTGTTTGCCCTGCGTCACTGGCAATGCTACATGGTTTGTTCGGCTGCATAATCTGTACTTAGACATTTGCACCTACCTCTTAAATATAAACCACAGGCAGGGCCAGAGCAAAATTTGTATAATTACCAAATGAAGCCGCACTTGTCTCCCGAAACACTGTCTGCTTTTAAATAGAGCAGATGTACTTACCCCTGTCTAAAGCATAAAGGGTACAGCAGAGTCCCGTGGTGGGGGGAGGGGCAGTGGGGAGTCCCTGCTGCCACCCGCTTACCAGCGGGGAATAGACGCTGTGCGCATGCGCACTGTGTCTATTCCCTGCAGGCAGAGGGGCAGCAGTGGCCAAATGGGGGGGGGGGGCCTCACACGAGTGACGTGATTTGAAGGCCACACCCCCTCACGTGAGGCCACACTCGCAAAATTTCGGCCGTGTGGTTGCGCCATGCGCGAAGGTCCTGCTGGACCACCAATGAAAGTTGGGAGGTATGTAGTTGGAGTGGCCCACAGGGGAAACCCTTTAGTGTCTAAAATTAGATGGACCCTTCTTAGCGTTTTGCAGAGAGTCTAATTTAGACGCTTTAGCATCTAAATTTAGGTGCACCCTTCTTAGCGGTTTGCAGGGATTCTCGATTTAGACGCTTTAGCGTCTAAATCTAGATGGACCCTTCTTAGCAGTTTACAGGGACTCTAAATTTAGATGCTTTAGCATCTAAATTTAGCGTCTACATTTTAGACACCCCTAACGTAGCTTAAAGAAGTAAAGAAGCCCGGTGTGCCCGGGGGGTCTGCTTTAGACGCCCCCTTTGTTAGCGGTGTGCCAAGCTATCTATTTCTCTGTGGAACTACAGGTGCCACAATGACCTGTCAGCGCTAGGCTTGCGCGGAGTCACTACGCTGACAACTTAGTTCAAGCTGGTGCCGTGAAACTACACAAGTAAAGCCGTTTGGCGAGCTGCCAGGATTCAAAGCTAGAAAGAGCAGGCATGCGCTGGTGCCTGAAACTACACAGGTACAATAATTTCTCTATTGTATCCGAGAGAATGATACTCTGATTTGTTGCTATGGGCAACATCACTTCATTTCATTTTTAGAATCTTTAGTAAACTTACCCCTTATAATCAATTACCACAATTATCACAATGATAACCCAAGAGGCTAAAGAGTTGACAAGCAGATTGATATCCTTTTACCACCCCTAGGCAGCTTTAAGCATTTGCCTAGGGCGCTGGCCACTGGAGGGCGGCGGTTGGGAGCTGCTCCCCTCCCTAGATGGAGGTGAGCGGCGCCAACTGCAACTCCCACGCCCCTGGCCCTGCTCTAACCATTTATAAAAATACTTTACAAATTTTTTTTACGGTTTCAAATACATGAATCTAGTTTTTTCATATGTCGACCAATGTTGAATTTTTGCTTGCTTTGACCTTTTGTCAATGTCGACCATATGGTGTTGACCCACACACTGTCAACCTACCATCCGGATACCCTGCTATCCTTACACCATCCCCAGGAATACGTGTGTACTGGGGTGGGGGTTGGGACAAGGACTCAGAATGCTAGTGTGGCAGTACCTATATACCTGGCCATTAGTACACAGATACAGTGGAGGCTGTGCGAGAGCAGGCTGGTCCATTACTGGTGGCTTCAATGCAACTTCTGACCATTATCACGTCTAGGGGTGAAGAGGGTGTGGCTCCCCTAATTCAATTTTGTATTGTGCTACAGACCCAAGCTTCAAGGTTTTATTATATTAGTTTAACTTGTGTATTGTTGTATTATCGTATCTATTGAAGCAAGTAGTGCAGGGCTATTATTAGGGCTAGGCTTTTATATTGAATATCACCCAAACAGTGCACCCACATGATTATAGACCCTATACACAGTCTAGCCTTCTCACAGTGGTAGCGAAGAGGAGGTGGATTCAGGGAAGAGGACACAGAAAGAGCAGTGAGATAGGTAGGATGAGGACCAGGAAAGGGCTGTGTCCTGAAGACCTAGGGACTGTAGTGTTTGTATGAGAAGTGTGCGGTCAACAGTGTCAAAATCAGCAGAGAGATCTAGAAGAATAAGAAGTGAGTAATGGCCTTTAGACTTAACAGTGATCATTCACTATAGTCAATGTCTCTGTGGAGTGTTGGAAAGGAAAGCCTGACTGAAGTGGGTCCAGTAAGCTGTGTGAGTTAAGAAAGTGTGTGGGGCGAGTGTAGGCAAGTCTCTCATGTGGTTTTGAAAAGCATGGAAGCTGAGAGATAGGATGGTAGTTAGAGAGACAGTTTGGGTCAGAATTGTGTTTTTCCAGAATGGGAGTAATCGCTGCATTATATTAAAGTTACTTGTAGCACCCAGTATTGGACAAGTCTTCCGGAGCACCCTTTCAGATCGCAAATGCAGGGTCGGACTCGGGTTTTGAACACGAATCAGACCTGGGTCTGATCTGGGTCAGAGACGTTTATAACACATTATTGACCCGGGTTATTCCCAGGTTATTGCAGGGTTGGTGCATTTTTCGCAGCCCATGTCCCCCATGCTAAAACCAGTGTGATGTCATTTTTAAAGTACTTCCTTGGTCTCTAAAGGAAGAGCAAGGAAATAACCAGTTTTAAATGCACAATAACCTGGGTATGACCCGTGTATAACCCTTCTTTTTTCCTGGGTTGAAATACTGGGTAATTTGACCCAGGTTATTGACTGTGGTGCTTTCACATCGCACAGTGACCCAGGTCGAATCAGCAATAACACGGGTCCGACCCGGGCTATTTGTGCGATGTAAAGGAGCAACCTAGGATATAAGACATTTATTGTACATAGCAGTCAATCATCAATCAGATTATATTATTTTATAGCATGCAATAGGGAAATACAAGGTAGAATCTGGTTGCTATCAGCAACACCACAACTTTACGTTTTGACTTTAGTAAATCTACCCCTTTGAATGTCAGTAGCCGGAAGCAGCATATTGATTTTGCAATCAGGGATGCCAAAAGTGCAGAAAAAGGGGGTTCAGGGGTGGAAGGTAGTAGCCAGTGTGAACAAGGGTATGGGGCATAACTTACAGTATATTTGAATAAACGTCTTTATTTGATGCACCAATTCGAAAATACATTATTTGGCTTAGGTAAGAAAAGAAACATAATAATGGTACAGGCATTCTACCAAGCGGGGATAGAACATTTGAACAAAGATGATAATAAATGGTGGAATTAGCCTTCAAATAGCACTGTACAGTATATAAGTGAATGTACTTTATGTTCAGTAAGTAGGGTTTTCCAGTGTGGATAACCGGCATGTATGCCCTGTATTTCCTCACTTCCAGATAATACTACAGGAGCCGCAATTGTCTCTTGTGCTGGATTTGCAGTTTGTGTTGTTGTGGTGGAATAGCTTTTGTTGATGGTTCCAGCTGTCAGTATTATCTGAACCCAGTACAGCCGGTAAGCCCTCTGCATATGCAGCTCTCTGTGTAAATCCCAGCACCCGTTTACACCTTTTACCAACATGCCGCTTTTCAACATTGCCATATAAAACTGGGTTACGCTAATGCTGGAACTTTTCACAGGCATATTAAAGGATATGCTACAGTTATAGAGGGAAAATACAAAGTTTGCGAGATATTTCCATCATTTGTGAGTTTATGTCCCTTTATGTATATATAGATTATATACTGATATCTGCTTTATAGAGAGAAGCACACACACCAGTCCTAGACTTTGAGTGCCAATAAACGTTTTAAAGAAGCAGTGAGTGGGTGGCGGGTGTGAAAATGTTTCGCAACTGCAAACAGCAACCCTGTTGTGAACTAAACAGCTGTGTTCCCGGCACAGGTGTGCTAATACAACAGTACTTATTCATCCCTCCCTTCTGCGCTGGCCAGGTTTACAGAGACACAGCTGACCACATAACAGAGGAGGAACGGTAACTCTTGACTGCACTGTCATCTGCGCATTAAAACATAGGAACACAAAAAGCATTATTTACTAAGATGCTGTGAGCAGCACAAGTGTAGTAATTGGAATATACTTTAGTTAGCTATATTTTGTTGGCAGATTTGATCGGAAAAGACAGCCATGGTGCTTGTCCAAATCTAATGAAGGAAGTGTGGCTAGGGTTCTATGGAGGACATCAGGGGCGGTGCTAGGGTGTCCGGCGCCCTCCTGCAAACCATACATTTTGCGCCCTTTCACATTGCCATTGCAACAAGCTGCAGCCCGATTGTGGGAGTGTATGCAACATGCGATCCTATGGAGGATCTGGGGTGCATGTACATGTATGCATACACCATCTCCAGTGGCGTAACTATAGCACCGCAGCCCCCACGGTCGCGGGGGGGGGGGGCGCTGTGCATATGGGGGCGCCGGGGGGGGCTGCGGTGCTATAGTAATCCCCCCGCCCCCCATCCCCCGCATGCTTACCTGTCCGCGCGTCCCGGCTCCCCTCCTGGCTTCAATCAATGCTATGGAGACGGACCACGATAAAATGGCCGCCCCATAAAGCAGACTGTTCTCTGAAACTGTCTGCGGTATGGGGGCGTCCATTTTATTTAAACGGCGGGGGAGGGGGCGCCCCAAACAAGCTACGCCGCTGACCATCTCAGTGCTGTGTCCGCAAAATGTTGCAGGCACTAAAGGTGCCCATACACGCTGTGAGAATCGCATACGTTATGGGCTAGATCGCATAGCATGGCATGCATGTAATGTGTGCGCGATGCGATCCGAAAGCAGTACAAAAAGTATGTGCAGCACTCGTGACTGAGGGGGAAAGGAGGAGATGGAAGAAGAGGGGAGGAGATAGAGGGGGCGGAGTGTTGAGGACTGTCAGCGGCACTGGCACAGCACACTGAGAAGAGGGAAGGAAGGGGAGGCGGCGCTGCTGCCTGTTCGTCATTTGATTGACAGCTGACAGGCGCAGGGAGCAATGGGTAGGGGGCGGATCCGGACATGACATGTCATCCAGGCATTCACAGACAGCGCTACATGCCTCAGCGCAAGTGTCCGTGAGGAAGAGGGGGCAGGTCGCAGGAGGAGGACAGTGTGTGTGCGCGCGGTGCAGGGAGCTGCTCAGCCTCTCCATACTGCCGCCCGCTGTCAGACAGGCGCAGGAGGCAGTGACAGTGGGGGCGGAGGCAACTTTAGCAGAGCAGTGAGGGAGACAGCGCCTTTTCAGCATGGCGCCTCCCTGCTTTGCAGGAGCTGCTGAGTGGGTAGCACCGGCCCTGGAGGACATTACAGTTGTGCTACATGCACAAAAACTACTAAAATGACCCTTTAAATTGGCTGTTTTCATCCCTCTATTTTAGCGGAAGCTTGGAGAGAGATCAAGTGGAAAGAGATAAATACTAACCAATCAGCTTCTGCCGTGTCACAGTTTGTTGGGAAAATGAAAAGGAGCAGATCGGTTGGTACTTTATCTCTCTCTCTCTCAACTGTACTACTCTCCAGGTTTTGATAAATCTCCTCTTTATTATGTTCTCCTTCAACATTTACTGTATCCAATGCAGGGAGCACAGATGGCCGGGAATAAGCAAAGACTCCCACTCATAATGAAATATATTACAATCTTTTTGTAACAGAAAATCATTGTAACAATAGAAATGTTTTATTTTTAGACATTTATTTATTTTAGTTCTTATTCATTGTAATCCAGTGATTGTGCTGGGAGGCTCCTGAAAATTTGGTTTTCCTTCCGGCCCCCTGAAATGGTGGGCAAGTCCCCCGCCATGCCCCCATTGTCCCACAATCCATGGGGACCAAATTATGTGTTTTTTTTATGATTTTGCTGAGATACCGAAATTGAGCAGCAGTTGCAATGGCCACGCCTCCAACAAGCCTTCTTGTAGTAAGTCCCACTCCCTATGATGTCATACCGCCCGCCCCTCCTGGACACAGCAGCCTAACAGTACGCTATCATGGATCCATCTTATAAGATCTCTTCCTTTGTACTGATGATGACTCAAAATAATTGGCCAAATTTGCCAACTATACCCCAGCATCTTGCCTGGCCCCTCCTAACTGCTCCTAACCCATAGTTCAATGCACAGCAACAGGCTGACAACATAACAAGGTACAGTTTTGTTTTTTCTATATGAAAATTATCCTTTAAGTATAAATACGCAGTGCCGGATCAAGGTTCATCTGAACCCCCGGGGAAAATGACTTTTGGTAACAAATAGAATTCTCCATAAGATATGGTTGCAGCATGAGCAACTTTCCCACTAGTTCAATCGTAATTCCGCTCGATTGAAAACAAAAAGTTAGAAGAAATGGTTTAACCACTTAAGTGGTATGCCGCAGCAGGCTGTCCCGGAACATTTCCAGGCATACCACTATGTAGGTGCGCGCCAGTGGTGTCTCCATCAGAGCACCACTGGCGCACTACCTTAGGGGTCCCCCCCTCAGTCACCCCCCCCCCCCTCTTGTTACCCCCCCCGGGTCCCTCTGCTCCGGCGTACACGGCGATTGTACGCCAGAGCTTCCCCGCCGCCAGCCGCCAATCATCCTGTAGTGACGTAGGCGGCAGGCTCGGGGATGTTCGGAGCGGCTTGGGGGGACTCGGGAAAGTTCAGTCACCCGAGTCCTCCCGAACCGCCTCGAAACATTCGCGAGCCTGCCCCCTGTCTGATGACTGAGCGGCGGCTGGGGCAGCGGCGGCAGGGGAGCTCCGGCGTACTAACGCCGGAGCGAAGGTGAGGGGGGGGGCCGCGGCGGCTTATGATCTGTGGTGGGTTTTGCTGGGGCAGGACAAACCTGCTATGGTAGGTTTGTCCTGCCCCAGCAAAACCCACCACTCAAGGGGTTAAACTATTTTTTTAACAGAAAATAGTATCCAGAGATATAATCATTAATTATAGTGTAATCAGATTGGACAGCCATTTTAGGTCATCAGGGACTCTGGCTTATAATGAAGATGCAAAAACCTCGCCAATTATAACGCAGGAGATCAGTTGTTGGTTGATGGACTAATGTCTTTTTTCAACCTCACAAACTAGCCTCTTGTTTGGGGTAATAATTACCTGGACCCAGTTCGTAAGAGGCCACCCCTCCCTCCCCCTTGCACCCATATTACCTGTCAGCAGCAGCCTATCTCCCCAGCCCAGCACGCTTGCCCCACATTAGCTAATGCCATCTTATTACCCCTTTTCTACTAGCAGAAATAAACCAGTCATTTCTGTGGGGACGAGCATCAACCCGGGTTTTCTGCTAGTGGAAATATTCTCTTATACTGGTTTGGATTCCCTGGAAATCCAACCCAGGTAATTACCAGGATTGGATCCAGGACGCTTCCAGGATCTAGGGGTAGTGGAAATGCTCCCAACCTAGTATATTTGAAGAACAGAGCTGATTGGAGCTTCTGGGGCACTTTGTACATGTCTAGGTGCACCAATGGCTCAGGTATACTGCAGTTTTCACAAAAGTCTTACATGTCTTGTGTGAAGACACTTTTGAATAGGTTTCATATTGAATACTAAACTAAAAGCACAAACTTTTTCAAATTAATATGTGTGGTCTCTTCTTTAATCAGGAAATATTTTTTTTTTAATGGTGGCCCTTTTGGGTAATGGTGGCCCTGTTTTGTGACCTCCCCCTGGGTAAAGCCCTTTAATAAGGCCATTTTTTATGTAATTTATATGAAAAAACAGGCCTTACCTGGGTTAGGTGTAAATTGGGCTGATCTGGCAATTTACTGGATAGCACTGCAGTGGAAATGTGTCTTAAACCAGCTCCAACCCAGCATTGGCCCGGGGACAAATTACGTGATCTGACCCAGGTTGCTAGTGGAAAAGGGGTATACTGTAAGCTAGCATTGACAGAATTGCAGCAACAAAGTAATTATCTTTGGATCTTTGGCTACTTCTCCGGCAGCCTGACTTCCAGCTCCCTGGCCATCCATTGTATTTTATGCAGTGCACATCAGCAGAACAATTATATAAAAGTCTGGGACATGATAAAGACATTGGCATCCCTACTTTAGGTAACACTTGTTGCAGGATGGCCCTTAGTTAACCCCTCAGCAAAAAGGTGCAAGGTCTTAAGGTGAGCATGATCTTGAGGCTCACCGCTAATTTTTGTCACTCCAGGAGGTCCTAGAGGTGCGGGCTGTCACTGGAGATGAGTCAGTATACATTGCTGGCTGTCACACTGTGACAGGTGCCAAGTGCTGGTTACAGTGCAGCACTTGACTTCTATCACTGAGGAGGAGTATACAAGAGGATACTGTAGCTAAATCACTTCATTATCAAATTCACCACCGGGGCAGCTTCTTATCAGTTCTCCTCAGAGATTTTTGATACATTTTTTAGTAAAATTAATTATTAATATTGCTATATACAATGACCAACAATGAGTATTAACTTACTGTACTATTTCTAAATAATAATAAACTGACTGAGGAATTGCTTACAATTGATCCCAGGTATTAAATGTTCCCCGTTGCCAACATCTGGATACGAAGTACTTGCAGCACTTGCAAGGCTGAGCTGCCAACCTGGGTACTTGGCATCAAATTCACACAGTTGTGCTAACTGGGGAGGGGAAATAAATGGTAAAAATAAGATTCCTAAGTAACCACAATAATAGATCTTGCTTTGTACAGTAATTGTATTATTGCGTAATAACGACTTACTGCCGGACCTGAAGTGTGCATGTTCGGAGTCACAGTGCTGCGGTGCTGCGGTGCAGGTGTAATAGGGTGGCACCTCACTCACTTAAATGTTTGTTTCAGGAAAGAGCCGATATCTTCCTCTTTTAGCTAGAATGCCACGCTCTCTAATTCATCTGCTTTCTGCAACAGCTGTGCTAAGGGGCTTCTATTTTAGTGTTACTTGTGTGCAAAGTCTTTTCTTCCTTTGGCTTTTCTTCCTGCTCTGATAAATAACAAACCACAGCTGGTGCAGCTATTTTTTTCCGTAGCTGTGTTCTTTTGCAGACGGCCGTTCAATAGGTAGAACAATGGTAGATCTGGGAGTCTCTCATTAAATAGAGCAAGAATAAATGAATAGTGAGGTTGGAACTCAAAACTTATCTCTTTGCCATATTGAAAATAAAATAAAGGATTCGTTTATAGGATGATCCTATTGTAGCTTCGTAAAAGCAGAACAATATAATGTACCTAAAATTAACACACGGACAATCACAAAAAAAGACTAATGTAGTTAAAAAATAGTAGGTTATTTACGTCTCGGCTTGGCAGCAAACCGTGATCGGCATGGAGACTGCATCGTGGAAAAAATATGGTTTTGAATGAATGAAGCGAATGTGTTAGAAAACGTTGGCTCCACGGTTCCTTCGCATTATCCTGAAAGGGAAAAATTATAATTGAATTTTATTTCATCTTACTGTAAGTGGCATGCATTCACTGAGTGTTAAAGTCATGTAATGTTGGATACTCGCTCTAAGGATTAATGTAGTGGCATAAATAGAAATTTTGCGGGCCCCTGCCCAAAAAAAATAAAAGATTCTGGCGACCTTTCTCCCCACATACATTTATTTATTTGTTAACAGTTTCTTATATAGTGCAGCATATTCCACTGAGCTTTACAATTTGCTTCTTGTCAGGGGTTTCATGCTTGTTGCCAGGGGTTACATGCTCGTTGTCAGGGATAAAAAGCTCATTGCCAGGGAGTTACATTCTGATTGAAAGGGAGTTTCTATGCTCGTTGCTAGGGGTTTCTTGCTTGTTGCCAGGGGTTTCATACTCATTGCCAGGAGTTTCTTGATTGTTGCCACAGGTTTCATGCTCCTTGCCAGGGGTTTCATGCTCATTGCCAGGGTTTTCATGCTCATTTCCAGGGTTTTTACCAGGGTTTAATTAACCAATTGTTAGATCAGGCGGTGGGGGCGTAATGCCAGCACAATAGACTCTGCAGCTGTACCTACTACTGGAGGGGAGAGGTATCCGCAGATTCCACGCAGATGGTATGAAATCCTCAAAAATGGGTTCCAAAAATGTCCACTGCCTACTAGGAGACAGACGTTGGAGGTTGGACCTACCGTTTGTCAGGGAAAGGCATTGTGCCTAGTATGATCCAGAAGTGCAGATTACAGGATCGCTGGTTTGCTCTAAACAGTGACCCCCTGGCACAGAGCTTGTGTAATGAGCATGTAACCTTCTTGGCAGTGAGCAAGAAAGCCTTGGCAATGAGCACAACATCACTGGCAATGAGCATGTGACTCCTGCCAATGAGCATGTAGGTACGAACAATTAGAATTAACGTATTATAGGAGGGGCAACCATGTCTGTATTAGCCTAGGATGGCTGAAACCCTTAATCAGGACCTAGATTTCATGCTCATTACCAGGGCGTTACATGATCATTGCCAGGGGGTTACATGTTAATTTCCAGGGGGTTACATGTTCATCGCCCAGGGGGTTACATTCTCATTGACAGGGGTTTCTATGATCTTTGCCACGGGGTTACATGTTCATTGCCAGGGAGTTATATGCTCTTTTTCTAGGTACTCACAGTGTAACAGTGTGTCCGTAATCTGGCACTTTCGGGTAGCGTTGTATGTGCTGCGCTCCCTTGACAGATACTAGAGGTCCAGTAGGACCTGGGTCCCGCAGCGCCAACTCCCACTCACCAGCACTTGGGCTGCGGTGCCCTAGCTACGCCACTGAATTATTTGGTCTACATGGGAAAGATGCAGCAAAATCAAACTTATGATTATTTAGTTAGCTAAGGCCTGATTCTGACTGACCATGGTCTTAGAGAAATCAATGTTTTCCAGATTAACATCAATGCTGCGAATGTGAATGCAGTTACTTGAGGTGAAGGCTTTGGGGAGTATTGTACAAATCCTAGCAGCATATGTATGTTAAATTTGTATTTCCACACATATTATCACTACCAAGCTGCACTGTCATTCAAGGTTACCTCCTGCTGTGTTTCTAGAGCTCCTCAGTGATGCTGTGAAGCATTTGCCATGGGATGGATTGGGAATTAACAGTGCCCCTGAAAAAATGTATATAAGTGGCCTCACGTGGGCAGCACAAAACCACATGTATGCAGAACCAACATCATACAGGCGGGATCAGTATATCACTACACCTGTGCAGAAGCAGTTGGTTTCTTTCAATATACTTGCCAGTCTAGTGGTCACCAGAAGCTGCTGTGACAAACCACAAACCGCCACATTTTAATTAATACCCCCCTTGAGCACAGGCCCAAAACCTCCATCATACAGACAAACAATTCTTTACCAAAATCCCCTGAATATTACTAATATCCCTGACCCTCCCCCCAGTGGAGCCCAGAAACACCACAGACATTGTTACAGCCCCAGATAGCACCCACTCATGTCCCTGTAACAGATGTCACAATGGATATAAATGGTTTTCTGCCCCCTAATGAGCATTTGCAGCCACAGGTTCTCTTCTCTGTGCAAAGATTGTGTGTGTGGGAGACAGGAGGGGGTGGGGCCACCACCACGGACAAGGCCATAGCTTACTAAAAAAAAGTCTCTTGCTGACAGGTGGCCTCATAGGGGCATCGGCTTCCCGGGGATCTTCCCTGTAAGGTCTATCTGCATTCGCCGCAATGGTGATTGCGCATCTGTGTCATTGGGTGACCACCCTTTTGTATGCTGTATATATCTGGGAATATCTTCTAATTTGAGACGCTTTCCTTCAAATTCATTTGGTCCAAGACAATACATACAGTGTATGGGACTTGTATTTCCACAAAACACTATGGGCAGTATTCAATGTTTTTTTGCCAGCTATGATGGCGAGCAGTGCTGATTGCTCACCGTCACAGCTCGCGGGTTGGTATTCAACTGACCCCCTGCACACGCCGTTTCCTCTCGCTGGGATTTTACAGCGAGGAGAAAACGGTGTATGTGGCAACCAAAACAGCGAGGCTTGTGGCCAAATTCAGTGGGCTCCCTGCATTAGCCGCGCCATTTGGGGGAATCCTCACCATCCTCCGACAAGCAAGGATTCCCCGGAATGTTGAATAGGGAGAGCGGCCAGGGTGGTTTGTTTTTGTTGATCCTCGCTGTTTAACCCCCTCGCCAGCCGCATTGAATATGGCCCCATGTCATTATTGAAAGTTCAGCTTGGCATGGGTTATTATCATCTGCAATATTATCTTTATGTGTAATGATTGTGATGCTTCACAGCTGTGAAATGTATATATTTTTACTAGTGTGCTTTGGCACTTCTTTGTGTCTAATCAGTTTACATTCTTATTTATATGAACATAGTGCAGCACCTTTCTGTATTATTCTCGACCTGGGGTCTAGTGTAATAAATCACCTTTGTAACTTGCAGCTATAGAAGTTTTTCTACATATGAATGAGGTGGTAGTTAAATAACTTTTTAACAATAACTTATTACACAAATGAGTGCCAATATCTCTTTGAGAGATATGCAAAACATCGGATAAAAACACCAGCGTCGCTCACATTTGTTATATAAATTCAAATTTAAAAAAATGTGTTAAAAAAAGGTTATATTTCCTATATAAGGTAATCATTACAGGTCATTATTATGAACAAAAATGTTTGCTTGACCAATTTCACACTTATTTTGACAAATTCCCTTGGCTCTCAGACGGTTAAGGAAAATACTATTTTCTAAGACTTTTCTAGCATTGCATGATGGAGAATGATCTTGCTGAAAATGTCAGTTCAAAGCATCTGAAAGCATCATCTGTTGGGTTATGAGAATGCAGACTGCATATAAATGTGATACTATACAGTACGTTACTGACTGTTGTGTCCGGCATTGTCTGTTTCTTCTGTTGTTTTTCTTCTAGTCCGTTCCCATCTATTTCCCCCTCTTCTCCTGTCTATATTCCCTTCCCCTGACTGTCTTCCCTTCCGGTCTGAGTCTTCTTTTCTTGTTAAATCGCTGTTTCCCTCCCCCACTCTTTGCTCCCCCAGTATCTCTCTCTTCCCCTTGTCTCTCACCCTCGCCCCCTCTTCCTCCTCTATTTCCATTTTCTTTCTCTTGTCTCTCCTTCTTCCTTATCACCATCTCTGTTTCTTTTATATATTTAATCTACACTGGGTCTTACTTAAAATTGTCCGTCCGCCCCCCCAACAAATAAAAAATCCAGAATGGCTGCTACAGGGGATCATGTCCACCAAACCTCCCAAAAGTCCCCATTGATACTCTAATGCCACTTGGGTGTGAAGTCATGTAATGAAGCAAAGCATGACCCAATATCTGAGGGCATCTGAGGGCATCTCGGAGCACTTTCACAGAAGTGGTCCTACAGCCAAAAATGTTTTTTTTGTTTTTGTTTTTTTTTTACAAAAAACACCTGTGGTCATTCTCATGTGATAGAGGAAGTGCTTACAATGTGTACATGCAGGGTGCTTGCTTTATCAGCCATGAATACAATTTAAAGGTTTCATACAGTAGCTAAAATAATTTGGCATGAGGTGAGGTAATGGAATGTAAGGTGGGTGAGTGACCTAGGCAAACGGGCCAGGATAGTGATGGGGCCACCAGCTGGCACTGATAATGTCTAGCAGGATACATTGGTGGTTTTTGCTATATACTGCACAGATCCTACCATTACACCAGTTAAAAGTCTCTAGTGCTTGTATTTCTTTGCCTAAGTGCTCTTGCTGCTTAACACTCGTATGGTTAAAACGTAATGGCGTCAGCTGGTGTAACATGCCACGCATGACCTTGTATTACTACGATCAATCAACCCATTTAATCAAACTGATGTTCTTACCACCAAACCACAGGTATATATGGTTTCTGGACATGGTTCCAACCCAGGTAAGATCCTGTTTACACTGAACCTTGGACCTGGGCTATTTAACCGGGGTCGGTTTCCCAGGTCATTCAAACTTATATTTCTAGGACCGTTTTACACCAAGCTGTGACCTGGGCAGACCCAGAATAACCGAGGATATTGCTGCAGTGGAAACCTCCTTCTTCATACATCTGTTACACAACTGGGCATACAATCCTTAGTAGTGTTGTCGTTTCTGAAACACACAAGTGACGTGTGTGTATGTTTTGTATGCACACTATTTCAGCTACTGAATGTCATTTTACTTACTGCCCTATCTTACCAGACCCACACTACATATGAATGCTAATATAGCAAACTAGTTTTTGTACAAACCAGTAAACTTTATGTTTCCCTAGTTATTCTTTTATTTGATAAAAGTTAAGGGCTTGAAAAATAAATGGGCCAATGTAGTGTAGTAAAAGGCTGTACTTGCTCCCACATGGGCTCTGATTCAGTAACACTTAGAACATGGTGAGTTTGGGGGTCTGTGCATGCGCAATGTACAAACCCCAACAACAAACGGCCTCTGCGAGTTACACATTCGCAGAGCCGTTCATTGCGAAGAGGGAAGGCCGGGAGTGGGCGGGGCAGTGATGGCACTGGACCATGGGAATGCCCAGCATTTTTTGGCGTCTTCATGAAAATGCTGGTGTTCCCATGGGTAAACTGGTGGGCCGATGCCTGCCGGGGGGGGCGGGCGGCTGACATCACAGGACGTTAGCAGTCGCCCCTCTTCATATATGCACTCGTAACTAAAAGCCAGTTTTCACTGACTTCTACTTGCGAAGGCAGGAGAATATATTCGATGCTCAGAGAACATCGAATGATTTCTCCTGCCTGCAAGGGGATGTGTTCTCGTACACATACCCTCACATAGTACAGAGGGGATTTGGTGGCAGTGGTGGTATTGGTTGGGGCGGCGATGTTCAAAGTTTACCGAGCCAATCTCGGTTAGTGCATGAAATAAAGATCATTCTTTACTGTTATCAACCGTTAACAATCCCAAAATGCACTGTGGGACGGTTACTCTGCCTGAGGCCACCAATCACTACAATTTCACCTTTTAAATACCTGAAAGAAGGAACCAGAGCACTTTGTAAGCAGGGGCTACCCATTGATTGAATCCATCACCATGATGAGCCCTCTGTAACTGTAGAGCAGGCCAAGCAGGTCTACTTAAAACATAAACTGTACTAAAAGTAAGTGTGCTACACTTGTTAAAGTTTTACAAACAGTATAGATATGAAGGCTACGAGCATCATTCAAGGAACCATATGTTAACACATATAAAGGAAAGGATAGGGTGACAAATGTATAAAGCCAATCAGCTCCTAACTATTGGCAGAGTATTTGTATGATCGTGCTGTGTGGTTGTTAGATGACACACTTAGAAGATATAACCAGCTTTAGATTTATTCAAGTGATAAGCTTGCAGTGTACAACGGTACTTCAGTGGTTAACTTCACATGCAATATAACTGATGCAGGAATCGCAGTCACAGGTGTAACTTATCTGATCCGTTCAGCTTGTGCAGGGTTAATGGCAATGACCGGTTTACGCTAGCGGTATCTCTCCCAGTAACGCTGCTGCTACACAGGATGGATCTCCCTGTGTAAGTGACGCGCTGGTAACGGGGAATACAGCGGGGCTTGCTATTACACACTCCGTTGCATGTGGAGCGGTAAACCGGCATGGAGGATAGGACACACACGCTATCGCACACACACTATCACTTCCTGACCAAGAGAGGAAACGCTGCCAGCAGGGCCAGGGGACTCTGCCCTGCTATTCGCTATGCAAGCTGTCACTCAGGGTGACACTCTAACTACAGTGGCTGCAGAGGGACAAGGCAGTCTGTAGGCTGCTCACTAACCAGGGATATGGAGACAGACGCAGAGCACTGCTTTCTAACACTAACTTCAATGTTATAGACTGAGTTTGAAAAAAATGACAGTTGGGAGCTGGTGTGTTATCACTCTTTACCACCCTTAATTGTATCACTTGTTAAGGTGTAATACATTTGCACAATATACAGTACGAATGGTTATGGCTCATGGGGTCGGCAATCAATTGGTTAACATGGCATTGGTCAACTGGGTCAAATGGTCAATAGGGTCATTAGGTCGACATGGTAGACAGACAAATAGATTAACAGTGTCAAATGGTCGACATAGAAATGGTTGAAAAAAAAAACAGATTTAATTTAATTTTTATTTTTTTGGGTGACATTAACCATTTTTAAGCCACTTGTAACCCCAATTAGTGCACCTCTGCACTCACCATGCTTGGGGCAAGATTCTGAGCGCAGGTTATTATTCCTAATCATGGTACACGTGTGATGGTAAAGGGTAATAAAGTGCAAAAACTTAAGGTCAAAAGTATTGTCAACCATAAATGTCCTGACCATTGTCATGTCAACAAATTGCACCCTTCACACTTTTCTACCAACCCACCGCAAGCACTGCCAAACTTTTCTACATATCGACATATTGACCATGTCAACGTTATGAAGTTCAACCAATCATCCGGATACCCATATAAATACATTTGTGTGGGACAGTTTTGACTGTTAAGGGTAAATTTTCCTAAAGCTTCTAAAAATGAAAAATGGTGATGTTGCCCACAGCAGCCAATCAGATTCTGTCTTTCATTTCTCTATTGCATCCTAGAAAAGGATAGATGGAATCTAATTGGTTGCTACGGACAACATCACCTCTTTTAATTTTCAGAAGCTTCTGCAAATTTAACCGTTAATGTGGATGTTACTTTTTATCGAGTAACAAGATAGAAAGTTAAGTAACGGTTCCACATTTTTGAAAGCCACTTACGAGGTTAAACAGAGCCCAGTATTTCTCCAGGTGGAAGAGAAACATACCAGGATGTGAGTGTCTTCGTCTTCACCAGACGTCTTCAAAGGCAACTGTTATTTCTATTCTAACGATATTTCATTCACAGCTATTTAAATTGAGGCTGAACAGAGGAACAGTTTTAGAACGTGGAACTGTTTTGTTTGAATTTTGTGAAGGAGAAGAAAGAAGTAGGTTTGTTTTATGGTTTTATAATATTATATAACAGCTGGTCCGGTATGCAAAAAAAAAAATATTTTATTTTATATGTACACGGTTAGTGGCAAAACAGACTCATGGAAAATGGAAAAGTTTGTGTATGTCAGGTTGAAGTTTAACAGGAACAAACAGATGTAGAGGAAGACAAAGTGTGACCAAACGCAGATGCGACTGAAAAGAATTTGTGCAGATCTAGTGTTATCAGAAGTCCGAGGAGCGTATTATGGTCCGTGAGACCAAACCTGCAATCTTGTAATTGTAATGATCCCCAGTGACGTGCAGTGAGGTTAGTGGTTGGTGAGGCACTAGCTTGGTGGAGCCAGCGCCGACGAGCTCTGTGGGGAGCCTTGGGTCCACAATGTTTCTGCACTGACAGGCAAGAGCTGCCGCCTACATAAGCTGCAGAGACCAGCAGAGCAGCTCCTACCTGGACTCAGCACTCCCTGCAGACCCTGTCGGTGCTGGCTCTACCAAGCCGCCATGGGGTCTGCCCACTGTTCCACCACTCATGCTGATGTTTTTGTGAGGGATGTTTAGATGGTTGGCTCTGGGCTGGGGACAGGGATGGCTGGTTAGATAGGGGGGCACTGGGCTAGGGGATGGCTGATTAGATAGGGGGGTACTGGGCTGGGGATAGGAATAGCTGGTTAGATAGGGGGGCACTGGTATAGGGGATGGCTGGTTAGATATGGGGGCACTGTGCTGGGGACAGGGATGGTTGGATAGATGTAGGGGCACTAGGCTGGGGACAGGGATGGATGGCTGGATAGATAGGGTGGGCACTGGGCTGGGGACAGGGATGGTTGGATAGATGTAGGGGCACTAGGCTGGGGACAGGGATGGATGGCTGGATAGATAGGGTGGGCACTGGGCTGGGGATGGCTGGATAGATAGGGCAGGCACTGGGCTAGGGAAGGGCTGGTTAGATAGGGCAGGCACTGGGCTGGGGAAGTGCTGGTTAGATAGGGCAGGCACTGGGCTGGGGAAGGGCTGGTTAGATAGGGCAGGCACTGGGCTGGGGATTGCTGATTTGATAGTGTTGACACTGGGCTAGGGAAGGGGAATGCCTGCTTAGATATGGGAGGACACTGGGCTAGGGAATGGTATGGCTGGTTAGATAGGAGGGCACTGGGCTAGGGAAGGGGGGTGGCTGGTTAGATAGAGGGGAACTGGGCTGGGGGTTGGGGGATTGCAGCACTGACCTGAAGGATTGCAGTTCCTCAGATCTGGCTGCGCTGCTGAGCAGTGCTGGCATCAGGCGTGGGGGGAACTGTCAAGTCACGCTGATCTCTTCAACTGAAATGGAGCCTGGGCTTGGCTAGGTGACAGCCATCAAGTCACCTCCCCGCTGGTCTCACCTGGAGCCACTGGAGCTGGGGCCAGCGCCAGAGAGGAGAGGGGGAGCCGCTGGTGTCACCTGGAGCCGATGGAGATGCGGCCAGCGCTGGGGGAGCCGGTTGCTGGGCCGCTGGTGTCACATTCAGTACTGGAGCGTCCGGAGCTGGGGTCAGTGCTGGGGGGAGAGGGGAAGCTGCTGTCACATTAGGTGCTCGGGCTGGCTCTGGGTGGTAGCCAACAATTTATTCCCCCTGTTGGTATTACATTCAGCGCTGGAGCTGGGGCCAGCGCTGAGGTAGAGGGGGATCCACCAAGTCATTCCCCCGCTGGTGTCTTGATTAGCACCAGGGCGTGCTTTCATATAGCAAAAAGCAGAAAGCATGTCAATGACTGTCACTGAGGCACTGCTATAAGTGCCGCCTGTGCTGCATTTTCAAATGGGCCTTCACAGCCTGCTACTTGGCCCCGCCCCCTATCCACCCCCTATTTCAGAAACGCTAACATTGACACCCGGAGGCACCGCTCTTGGTGCCTTCGTAACCAAATATTTAAAAAAAAAATGGGGTAAAAGTGATTATAATATAAAGCATATACTTATGACACATAATATGTGTCATAAGTATTTTCTTTGTATTATTTCATTAATCATTAATGACAGGGGAGGCACTGCCTCCCCTGACTGCACGTCCCTGATGATCCCTTCCGCTTAATACTGTATACTCTAGGTGCTGGGACAGCACTACCATGATCAATTTGCTTCTGGATTTCAACCTGGCAAATGCACTGTACATGACCTGTCGGAGCCAAGGGTGGGGGAGATATTTCAGATCCATCTCTTAGAAAAAATGGCTATTTTTGGCTAATGCCATTTGAGGATAATGTTAGGTGATAGGGCTTGGTAAATCTGTGTATTTAGCTGGCCCCATACGGTGGCTGCTTTTGTGGCCATAAATGAAGGAACCACAGCAGATGCTCCAAGTCAGAGCTGATCCTGGAGCATAGGCAGCCTAGAGACTTGTTTTTGGTGATCTCTGTGTCACACACAATCGGAGTGTGTCAAAGATGAGCAAGGCGATGGGGCATGGGGTGTTCCCATGCAAACGCTGGGCGTTCCCATGCAAATAGTGGCATGATGTGGGTGCAGGGGGTGGGAATCTGATGTCACATGACATCAGCCGCCCACCCTATCTTCGGCTGGAAGCTTGCAAATATGACTTAAGGGGTGTATACACGGAGCAAATTTGTACTATTTTCTAAGCAATCTGACTAGATTGCTTAGAAAGTAAGCACAGATCTCTCTGTGTGTATGCTCCGAGAGATTAAATATCTCTTGCTAACTAAGTCAGTGTATGCAGTCACAATCTAGTCAAATTGCTTAGCAAATGACTGCAAATCTGTCTGTGTGTACAGAATGAGAGATACTGATCGCAATCTCTTATTCTGAACTACCCGGCCTTTTTTTGCTTAAGCAAAATTGCTTAGCACAAATCTCTGCGTGTGTATTTGCTCTCCATGGGAGATCTTGACACCAGAAAAATTGCTTAGCAAAATTGCTTCGCAAAATTGCTTCGCAAAATTGCTTAGCACAGATCTCTACGTGTGTATGCCCTTTTATATTTGCGTGCCCTGGGGAAATCATTGGATGGTCGGCGACCATCGAATAATTTTTATGGCAGCGGCGACATGTAAGGGGATTTGTCTTTGTTTGCCTGTATAAACAGTTGGGGTATGGTTGGCAGTCACAATACCATTAACAAAAGTTGGGGTACGGACAGCAGTGACAGTTCAGTATGAACAGTGGTGTTATGGCCAATAGTCACAGTACGCACAGTGGGGTTATGGGGATGGATGGCTTACAGTCACAGTATGCACAGTGGGGTTATGGGGATGGCTGGCAGACACAGTATGAACAGTGGTGTTATGGGGATGGCTGACAGTCACAGTATGCACAGTGGGGTTATGGGGATGGCTGGCAGACACAGTATGAACAGTGGTGTTATGGGGATGGCTGGCAGTCACAGTATGCACAGTGGGGTTATGGGGATGGCTGGCAGTCACAATATGCACAGTGGGGTTATGGGGATGGCTGGCAGTCAGTATGCACAGTGGGGTTATGGGGATGGCTGGCAGTCACAATATGCACAGTGGGGTTATGGGGATGGCTGGCAGTCAGTATGCACAGTGGGGTTATGGGGATGGCTGGCAGTCACAGTATGCACAGTGGGGTTATGGGGATGGCTGGCAGTCACAATATGCACAGTGGGGTTATGGGGATTGCTGGCAGTCACAGTATGCACAGTGGGGTTATGGGGATGGCTGGAAGTCACAGTATGCACAGTGGGGTTATGGGGATGGCTGGCAGTCACAGTATGCACAGTGGGGTTATGGGGATGGCTGGCATTCACAGTATGCACAGTGGGGTTATGGGGATGGCTGGCAGTCACAGTATTCACAATGGGTTTGCTATTTTAAATAATAAATATAGAACTGCAGAGCACACAGTAGAGCTCACCCTCCTGATGCTTGGATCCCATGAGAATGGGATTCAAGTCTTCGAGAATCCGATGCCGGGAAGAGAGCTTTCGGCTTGTGAGCGGATCAGAGTCTGTTGGGAACTCAGATCCCCGCTGTCGGAGTGGTTCAGATTCCTAAGACGCCGAACCGCTCATCACTAAATTAGACTGCTGCTCCAAATGCCCTGAGGATGCTTGAGCAGCAAAACAGCATTGTGGGAGACAACAAGGTGTCACTAAAGTCCGTTTCTAGGGACAAGCCGTACAATGGCTGTATTCCGTGCGGGCTGGCATGGAATACTGTTGAAAATGTCCCACCCAAAACTAGAGATGAGCGGGTTCTGATTTATTCATATGTAACTGGTTCTTATTGTCAAATTATCGCAATTTTAGATTTTTCGAATTGGCTATCGGCTGTCACGTATTTTGTATAGCCGATAAGATCCCGATTTGACATCCGAGTAAAACCGAACTTGCTCGACTTTACCCAAAATATACATTGCCTCAGAAGAGACAAAGGCATTACTATGTGAGGCACAAGACTGTGTCAGGGGGGAAATTGTGAATGACATAACAGGATAACAGGGTACAAGGGGCTTTACAGAGTGGGGCATTCTATGATAATATGGTGCAAGGGGAATTACTGTGTGGGGCATAATATGGTGCAAGGGGAATTACTGTGTGGGGCATAATATGGTGCAAGGGGAATTACTGTGTGGGGCATAATATGGTGCAAGGAGAATTACTGTGTGGGGCATAATATGGTGCAAGGGGAATTACTGTGTGGGGCATAATATGGTGCAAGAGGCACAACTGTTACTAGTTACTTTGACTATAAGGCCTGCCATTAACTCTTACAACATATTGTTGCACTATACATTAAATACAATAGTAATTATTGGTCTATTTTCTCTCTCTATCCCCCTCACTCTCTTTTCTTTGACCCCTCTCATTTTGTTCCCACCCTTTGTCTATCTCCCATTCTCTCTCAATTCTCACCTCTTTATTTCTATCTTTCCCTTTGTCTTCCTCTCACCCCTCTGCCCCTTTCCCTGTCTCTCTCTTCCTGTCTACCCCTCTCTCTTATCTCTGTATCTCTGTATCTCTTTCCCCTTCTCTTTCTCTTCCTCACCCCTCTCTCTAAACTTCTCTTTCTTTCTTTCTTTCTTTCTTTCTTTCTTTCTTTCTTTCTTTCTTTCTTTCTCTCCCTCTTGTTCTCTTCCTCTCCCCTTCCTTTCAATGTCCCTCTTTCTCTCTATATCCCTCTTCCCAGTGGCATAACTATAAATGTAGCTCCTCCTGCCCAAAAAAATCCCCCCCCCCCCAACACACTGACAGAGCAGGTGTCCGACGCCCTCCTGCAAACTCTATATTCGCACCCTCTTTTTATTAAAGGGACAGCGCACATAAATAATGGGTGTGGTATCATAAGGAATAGGCATAGCCCAATTTAATTGCATGATACAGTAGCACGATCGTATTTACATAACATTCAGTGGGCAGAGTAGGGAACAGATGATGGGCAGAGTGGGGGGGTAGACACTGGGCAGGGAGAGGAGGGACAGATGCTGGACAGGGAAGAAGTGAGACATAGTGAAGCAGCATGGAGAGGCAGGAGGCATGCTCACAGACACAGGTCCATGCTGTGAAGGACAGGGTAGCTTCCATGTTTCAATCCAGTGATCAGAGGAGCTCCTCCAATCAGGGGCACTTCAATTCAGCATGTGCTAAGCTCCTCCCATCATTGCTCGGCACATGCAGTCCTATCTCTGATGGCTGATGCTGTGATGAGGGGGGAGGGGCTGGCTCCGCAGTGAGGGAAGTGCAGGGACTTCCACTGCTGCTGCTGCTCTCTGTCAGCATTTATGTGTAAAGTCCTCCCCTCTACTGCCAGTGCTTCTGCCTGTTACACACTGATAGGTGCAGCAGCAGCAGCTCGCCTGGCAGCAGAAAGAGCACCTAAACATCCCAGCAGACTCTCAGTGAGGAGGTGGGGGGTGGGGCAGGGTCACTGAGCGTCCTCACACAGACTGGCAGCCTCAATAAGAGCACCGTGAGTGACCCTGCGCCACGGTGGCGTCGCCTCCCCCGCCACTGCCAGGGCTGCAGTGCCTAAGTTATGCCCAGGGCCGGTGCAACACACCAGAGCACCCCAGACCGGGGGGGGGGGGGCACCCCGGCGCTGTCTCTCTTCACCACGGGGGGGGGGGGGGTCTGAGATGCCGCAGCATGCCGTATCGCTCCACGGGGGGAATTAGAGATGTGGCAATAGCCACAGCTCCGGGCAGGCAGGGGGGTCAGTGGTGTGCGGGCAGCGCTATCCAGGGGCGGGGGTATGGCTGACTCACGTGCTCCAGTCCCAGCCTCCCAGCCGCTTTCTCCCCTCGGCGCTGGCGGAAGCTCTGCTGCTGCTGCTGCTCACCACCGCCTTCTAGTGGCCGGCGCCCTAGGCAAATGCCTAAAGCTGCCTAGTGGTGGCGCCGGCCCTGGTAACGCCACTCTCTCTCTTTCTTGCTCTCCCTCTTGCCTCTCTCTCTCTCTCTGTCTCCCCCCTCTTTTTCTCTTGCTCCCCCACATCTTGCTCTCCTCTCTTCTTTCTTTCTTTCTTTCTTTCTTTCTTTCTTTCTTTCTTTCTTTCTTTCTTTCTCTTATTGTTTCTTAAATATGTATAAAAAAAACATAAAATAACTGAGGATCTTATATAAAAGACACAGGTAGTGTTTCAGCGACAGCTGTAGCTTACAAATGGTTTTCAGATGCAGAAGCTTTTCTTTTTTTTCTTACTTTTGCAAGGACAGTTGTAATGAAAGCAACATCCAAGCATATCAATTTGCTAATTAAAGGCTATTGTTGATCAAGGTAGAAAAAATGAGAACATCAAATATATTATCACCTACTATTTACTACCCAGAACAATGGCAGCCAAATACGGAGCATAGACAGAGCAAATCAAAATAAAGAACTGTTAGGATATTGGAAGACAAGAATGTTTCATTTACACACATTCAGGTCTGTATACAGTAGCCCTGGTTCTTGCAGATATACCATTATTTTTTCTATTTTAGAGAAAAACTGCAAAATATACTGAATGGTACTTCCAGGTGCACATTGTTGCTAACAGCCACCATCGCTGGAGGTCATGTGCAACAGCAGATTTGCACCAGTAAGTTTAGTTCATGGGGGAAATTTACAATGCTATGGGCAACCAATCAGAATCTACTTATTTAGCTCCCTCTAGAAGACAATAGACAGGGTCTGATTGTTTGTCCATTGTTCTATTGTGGAATAGAGCTCCCATTTTAGTAAATTTCCCCCATGAGTCCATAAGTATATGCTGGGTTGGCTCAAGGTCGCCCTTGAAAACTGACTTTTATTTGTGCACCCCTGGACAAAGATGGGGCTGGCTCTGGGCATTCCCATGGGCTAGACCCCCCTACCATCACCACCACAATGAAAAGCCCGGCAAGTGTATAACCCACCAAGGCCGCTCATCGCCAGGGTCTGCACATGCAGACATTGGAACATAGTCAAATTTGACCCGTTGTGTGTGAACCAGTATCAGGCCTGGAGTCAGACCGACTCTACAATTGGAGGAAACAGGTGGCACCTGTTTCCAGATGGGCTGCCACGGTGATATGGCTTCTTGAGAGCCGCTGCTCGGCGGAGTGAGTACAGCTGCACCTGTAAAATCCAACAAAATCAGTTAAAGCTCCATACACATTATATAACTTTTTTAAAGATATTGCTAATTTTGGTCCTTCTGAGTGATCATTTTTTAAAATCATTTAGAGTGTATGCTCAATAGCGTTAACAAACCCCACACGCCACTTCAGGTCTCCTGAGTTCTGCCTCACACAGCCACCCAGAGCCGACTTTGGGCATAGGCAAAATAGGCAAATGCCTAGTGTCACAGCCCGGTGCGGCGCCAGGCCAGGCACCAGCTACTCACCCCTCCGCATTCACCGGTCCTGGCGCCGTGATGGTGCAGGGCTGGCTGGATGCAGGCGGCGGGTGGTCCGGAGGCTCCCCAGTCTATCGGCGGGTCCGACAGCGGCACAGACGCCGGCTCCCGGGGCTGGGCGCCGCCATGTTGGGCAGGTCACGTGATCGGCACTCTGTGCTTCTATTTGTTACCTTCCTTCCCCACTAGGGGGCCGGACCTTGCTGGGCTGAGGTATAAGTTCCAGGAGGCTCTTAGCCTCATTGCTGGAACAACTCGTCAGCTGTCAGCATCTCTCTGCAGCTCCACTGGTTGTGTGTGGTTCTGCTGATCCTGTGCTCTCGTCAGATCCAGCTCTCCCGTCCCAGCTCTGATCCTGTGCCTGCTCCCGTGTGTTAGTCCGTTCTTCCTGTCACCCTTATACATCAGTCCCGTCATCATCTCCAGTAGCCGTGTCGGCAGTTTCTGTTACAAGCCTCGCCTTTTTGGACAAGTTGTCAGTTTACTTTCAAACCAAGTTTGGTTCTTTCTCAGTTCTCGGTTATTCTTCAAGCCAAGTGGGCCTTTTCAGTTACAGTTTTCGCACCGGTCAAGTCGTCAGTTCCTCCGTCAACATTCTCTGGTTTACGTCATCCACATCTCAGTTATTGCCTCAATCATCCCGGTACCTCCTAAGACCTCTCTCCTCCTTTCCAATTCCTAAACCGAGCAGTCCATTCCGCCCGCTCCATCCAGGGCATCCGTGGGTGCTCCGAGTGAGGGGCCGCGACCTGCTGTCCAGACGCAGCGAAACCCAAACTTCCTTGCTGGGGTCCCTGGAGAAGACCGCTGGGCAGTTAGACTCCGCGCCCTCGCTTTGGAGTATTTGCCAAAACCCACTGCCCAAAATAGAGGTCGTACATCCAACCTGCTAAGTTCCAAGGGCGTCCCGTCCCAGTCTCGCCTGAATCAGAACCTGAGGTGGGTCCACAAGATCACTCGGCCGTGATAGTTTGTTCCAGCCACATGGATTCCGCCTCAGGACCCGGTATTGGGGCCGATCTACTTCAGCAGATTGCGGCCCGTTTGGAGGGTCTGGAGAATTCACAGAGGCAGTTGGCTCAGGGCCTTCAAGATATCGCGCACCGACAAGATCTTCTGCAGACATCTCTACCTAAAGCTCCATCTCGGCCTCCAGCCGATTCTGCCCGTTCCCCGTCTGGGGAATCCTCCGCTCCCGGTCAGCTCCATTTGCCTTCTCCAAGCAAGTTCGATGGAACACCCAAGCAGTGCCGTGGTTTTTTAAACCAATGTGACGTCCACTTTACTCTGCAGCCTGGTCTTTTCCCGTCGGACAAGACGCGTGTGGCATATATTGTTTCCCTGTTATCCGGAACCGCTCTGGATTGGGTCTCTCCCCTGTGGGAGAGGGACGATCCTCTCCTATCAAATTACCGTGACTTTATTGCTCAGTTTCGCCGCATCTTTGACGAGCCAGGTCGCAATACTTCCTCGGCTATGGAGATCCTGCGCATTCGGCAGGGGAATCGCTCAGTAGCTCAATACGTGGTACAGTTCCAAACTCTAGCATCGGAAGTCAGTTGGAACGAAGAGGCTCTATTCTCAGCCTTCTGGAGCGGTTTATCAGAGCGAATTAAGGATGATTTGGCGACACGTGATCTCCCAGAGACTTTAGATGAGTTGATCTCCCTCTGTAACAAGGTTGATCTCCGATACCGTGAGAGGCAGACGGAGAAAAACAAAGGAGAGCGTGCCCGTACCTATCCTGTACCTCGCCCTTCTCCCATGCCTACTCCACCTCCCGAAGAACCGATGCAGGTTAATCGAGCCCATCTGTCAGTCGAGGAGAGGCAGCGACGTCGACGGGAGAATCTTTGCCTCTATTGTGGCGAGGCCGGCCATCTAATAGCCCAGTGCGTGAAGCGTCCGGGAAACTCTCGGTCCTAATAGGGTCCGGAGAGGTCCGATTAGGACAAGTCCAAACCTCTCCGACTTGTCTAGATTCTCTACTAGCGGTTCAGCTTACCTTCAAGGGTAACATCAATGTTTCCGCATTATTGGATTCTGGAGCAGCTGCTAATTTCTTATCGCAAGACTTTGTTCAACAACATAGAATTAGAGACCCCGATCCGTCTAACCGCAGTGGATGGTAGTCCCATTCCACAAGGCCTGATATCTTGCCGTACTACCCCTGTAACTCTTCAGGTAGGCGTACTCCACCAGGAACAAATCGAATTTCTGGTCATTCCCAGAGCCTCCTTTTCCATGGTCCTAGGCCTTCCCTGGCTAAGAAGACACAACCCACAGATCGACTGGTCTTCCATGCAGATCCTCTCCTGGAGCTCTTCCTGCGCTAAATCCTGTCTAAGTAGAGTAGTTCCCCTGTGTAGTGCCGAGACCAAACCACCATTTGAGGTTCCCGTTCCCTATAGATCCTTCCTGGACGTATTCAACAAGAGGGCGGCTGACATCTTACCACCCCACCGGAGGTGGGATTGCCCTATTGATCTGATACCTTGATCTAGTCCTCCCCGCGGACGCATTTACCCTCTATCCTTGGCTGAGACTCGAGCCATGTCAGATTACATTAACGGAAACTTACAGAAGGGGTTCATTCGTCCCTCCTCCTCTCCTGCGGGAGCTGTTTTTTTTTTTGTAAAAAAAAAAGACGGCTCTCTTCGTCCCTGTATCGATTATCGGGGGCTTAACGAGATCACTATTAAGAATCGATACCCTTTGCCTCTCATTCCCGAGCTCTTCGATAGGATCAAAGGTGCTAAAGTTTTCTCCAAGTTGGATCTCCGTGGCGCTTACAATTTAATTCGCATCCGAGAGGGGGACAAATGGAAGACGGCCTTCAACACCAGGGATGGGCATTACGAATATCTCGTAATGCCCTTCGGACTTTGTAATGCCCCGGCCGTCTTCCAGGACTTCGTGAACGAGATCTTTCGTGACCTCCTATACACTTCAGTTGTAGTTTACCTCAAAGACATTCTAGTCTTCTCCCGAGATCTGGACACCCACCGGGATCAAGTCAAGGAGGTCCTAAGTCGTCTCCGTCAGAACAAATCTGCAGTGCCCTTTCTGGGGTATATTGGGGGACATTTACCAAAATGGATTCGTAGAAAAAAGGTGTATTCGTAGGGAGAAATACACCTTTTTTTTACAAATTTGTATTTTCGGGATTTACAATCCCAAAAATACTACAATTCGTAGTCCTAAAGATGGAACATTCGTATTTGTATTTACAAATACGAATGTCCTACACCATCGATAGGATACGACAGAAATCACCATTCAAAAGAATGGTGGTTCCTGATGTACTAAGCAGCCGTACTGATAATACGGCTGCTTAGTGGTGTAAAACAGGCATGCAAATACGACAGGAAAATAGAACACCATTTTCCTGTTCTATTTGCTTTAAGCCTGCACGGATCAGTCAGATCCGTGCAGGCTTCGGTGTAAAAAAATAGAAAAAAAAAAAACGGCGTGGGGTCTCCCCCACAGCCGAAACCAGCACCAGGCTGAAGGAGCCGGGGCTGGTAATTAAAAATCAGGGAACCCGACAAATAGGGGTTCCCCGATTTTTAACAACCAGCCCCAGGCTCCAGGTCCGGGGCTGGTTCCCAAAATACGGGGGACAAAATGACTAGGGGTCCCCCGTATTTTAAGAACCAGCCCCAGGCACAACCAGCCAGCAGGGTAATGTCACAGCCGGGGGACACTTATAATATAAGGTCCCGCGGCCAAAACATTAACCCTACCGACCAGTCAGCCTGGCCAGGGGCCCTGGGGGAGTGGGGACCCCCCCAATGAAGGGGTCCCCCCCTCCAGGACTTACCTGACCAGGCTGAAGCCTGGTACTGTCCCCGATGCCCCTGGGCGGTGGGCATCGGGCTGATTATGGTGTAAAAAAAAAGATAAAACTATTGTTTTTTACTGTGACACTACAAGTGCCAGCAAGCCTCCCCAGCAAGCTGGGACTTGGAGAACCACAAGTCCCAGCCTGCTGGGCATTAAAGGGCCCGCTGGCACTTGTAGTTCCACAGTTTAAAAAATAGTGCACAAAACACACTGACACACATTTGAAATAAAAGTTTAATACACACATCACAAACACACTGATACTTACCTATCTTGATCCCGTCGGTAGGTCGCTGGCTCCAGTGTCGGCGGCTCCGGTGTCGGCAGCTCCAGTGTCGGCGGCTCCGGGTCGGCGGCTCCGAGGTCGGCGTCCTGTCTGAAGAAAATCCATGTTGGACCTGTGGAAGTAAATCCTACTCATCAGGTCCTCCATGGATGGTCTTCTGTCTTCTGTCTTCTTTTCCAGGACTTTATTCTTTCTCTTCTGTCTTCTGTCTTCTTCTTTGTTTACGCTGCCGGCTGTCGGGACTTTCAGAGCTGGAGAGATGTTGCCTCCTCGACGTCTGGACTAAGAATGAATTCTAGCCAATCAGGAGCTGCCTAGTGGCCAATCAGGAGCCAGTAAAGTCGGCTCCTGATTGGCTATATTATGCCCCAATAAGAAACTGCAGACCACTCCACAGCAGAGTGGTCTGCAGTTTCTTATTGCTTTTTGTGAAAATCCATTGAGTGCCGCCCGTGTACCGTCTGGTACACCTGGACTTATACATTTTATGTGGATGGCACCCTGGTTGTTGTGTGCATGTTACAGTGTATATATGTATATATATATATATATAACTGATAATAAATAGGGGCACCAGACAAAATCTTGCCTAGGGCATCAAATTGGTTAAGGCAAGTTCTGCACTTGGGGCACAGACTGATGAGATTGATTATTATAATATTTGCTGGCTAGTGCATGTGCTATATACTGCAAATAATTGTTAACCCCTTCATGACAGAGCCAGTTTGTGCCTTAATGACAGAGCCCTTTTTTTCAAATCTGACATGTCTCACTTAAGTGGTGATAACTTTTTTTTGCTTTTACTTATCCCAGTGATTTTGAGATTGTTTTCTCGTGACACATTGTACTTCAAGTTAGTGGTAAATTTGGGTCGATACAGTCTGTGTTTTTTTGTGAAAAATACCAAAATATCGTGAAAAAATGGAAAATTTAGCAATTTGCAAAATGTTAAATTTTCTGCTTGTGAGACAAATAATCATACCACTCAAAATAGTTAATAACTAACATAGACCATATGTCTACTTTATGTTTCCATCATTATTTCAACTTCCTTTTAATTTTTTTGGACACTAGGAGGCTTACAATATGAATAGCAAATTCTCAAATTTTCATGAAAATTTCAAACACTGATTTTTTTAGGGACCAGTTCAGTTCTGATGTGACTTTGAGGGACTTGTATGTGAGACACCCCCATAAATGATGCCATTTCAAAAACTGCACCCCTCACAGTATTCAAAACAGCATTTTGGAAGTTTGTTAACCCTTTAGGTGTTTCACAGGAATTAAAAAAAAAGTGTAGGTGAAATTTCAAAATTTCTTTTTTTTTGCAGAGTTTCAATTTTAATACATTTTTCTAACGAATACAGTAGATTTTACTAGAGAAATGTGACTAAAAATTGATTCCCCCAATTCTTTTGTTTTCAAAAATATCCTATATGTGGCCCTAGTGTGCACGTTGACCAAACCACAGGCTTCATAATAGAAGGAGCACCTACTTGATTTTGGAGCCTCCTTTTTATGAGATTTTTTTTTAGGCACCATGTAGGTTTCTAGGCACCATAAGTGCTAAAAGTTAGGAACCTCCCCCACAAGTCACCCCATTTTGCAATCTACACCCCTCAGGGAATTCATCTAGGGGTATAGTGTACATTTCAAACCCCCAGGGGTTTCACCAATTTTGGTACAACTGGGCTGTGAAAATGAAAAATTACATTTTTTTACACAAACATGCACTTCTGGCTCAAGATTTTTCATTTTCACAAGGAATGAAGGAGACAAAGCACCCCAAAGTCTGTGCCCCAATTTCTCCCGAGTACGGCAATGCCTCACATGTGACCAAAAAATACCAGTTGGGTGCATGGCAGGACTCAGAAGGGAAGGAGTGATTTTTGGATTTTGCAGCACAGATTTTGGTGGAATGAATGGTGGGTGCTATGTTGCATTAGCAAGACTCCCAAAGCACCAATACAGTGGAACCCCCCCACAAGTCACCCCATTTTGCAAAGTACACCCCTCAGGGAATTCATCTAGGGGTATAGTGTACATTTCAAACCCCCAGGGGTTTCACCAATTGTGGTACAACTGGGCTGTGAAAATGAAAAATTACATTTTTTTACACAAACATGCACTTCTGGCTCAAAATTTTTCATTTTCACAAGGAATGAAGGAGACAAAGCACCCAAAAGTCTGTGCCCCAATTTCTCCCGAGTACGGCAATGCCTCACATGTGACCAAAAAATACCAGTTGGGCGCATGGCAGGACTCAGAAGGGAAGGAGTGATTTTTGGATTTTGCAGCACAGATTTTGGTGGAATGAATGGTGGGTGCTATGTTGCATTAGCAAGACTCCCAAAGCACCAATACAGTGGAACCCCCCCACAAGTCACCCCATTTTGCAAAGTACACCCCTCAGGGAATTCATCTAGGGGTATAGTGTACATTTCAAACCCCCAGGGGTTTCACCAATTGTGGTACAACTGGGCTGTGAAAATGAAAAATTACATTTTTTTACACAAACATGCACTTCTGGCTCAAAATTTTTCATTTTCACAAGGAATGAAGGAGACAAAGCACCCCAAAGTCTGTGCCCCAATTTCTCCCGAGTACGGCAATGCCTCACATGTGACCAAAAAATACCAGTTGGGCGCATGGCAGGACTCAGAAGGGAAGGAGTGATTTTTGGATTTTGCAGCACAGATTTTGGTGGAATGAATGGTGGGTGCTATGTTGCATTAGCAAGACTCCCAAAGCACCAATACAGTGGAACCCCCCCACAAGTCACCCCATTTTGCAAAGTACACCCCTCAGGGAATTCATCTAGGGGTATAGTGTACATTTCAAACCCCCAGGGGTTTCACCAATTGTGGTACAACTGGGCTGTGAAAATGAAAAATTACATTTTTTTACACAAACATGCACTTCTGGCTCAAAATTTTTCATTTTCACAAGGAATGAAGGAGACAAAGCACCCCAAAGTCTGTGCCCCAATTTCTCCCGAGTACGGCAATGCCTCACATGTGACCAAAAAATACCAGTTGGGCGCATGGCAGGACTCAGAAGGGAAGGAGTGATTTTTGGATTTTGCAGCACAGATTTCGGTGGAATGAATGGTGGGTGCTATGTTGCATTAGCAAGACTCCCAAAGCACCAATACAGTGGAACCCCCCCACAAGTCACCCCATTTTGCAAAGTACACCCCTCAGGGAATTCATCTAGGGGTATAGTGTACATTTCAAACCCCCAGGGGTTCACCAATTGTGGTACAACTGGGCTGTGAAAATGAAAAATTACATTTTTTTACACAAACATGCACTTCTGGCTCAAAATTTTTCATTTTCACAAGGAATGAAGGAGACAAAGCACCCAAAAGTCTGTGCCCCAATTTCTCCCGAGTACGGCAATGCCTCACATGTGACCAAAAAATACCAGTTGGGCGCATGGCAGGACTCAGAAGGGAAGGAGTGATTTTTGGATTTTGCAGCACAGATTTTGGTGGAATGAATGGTGGGTGCTATGTTGCATTAGCAAGACTCCCAAAGCACCAATACAGTGGAACCCCCCCACAAGTCACCCCATTTTGCAAAGTACACCCCTCAGGGAATTCATCTAGGGGTATAGTGTACATTTCAAACCCCCAGGGGTTTCACCAATTGTGGTACAACTGGGCTGTGAAAATGAAAAATTACATTTTTTTACACAAACATGCACTTCTGGCTCAAAATTTTTCATTTTCACAAGGAATGAAGGAGACAAAGCACCCCAAAGTCTGTGCCCCAATTTCTCCCGAGTACGGCAATGCCTCACATGTGACCAAAAAATACCAGTTGGGCGCATGGCAGGACTCAGAAGGGAAGGAGTGATTTTTGGATTTTGGAGCACAGATTTTGGTGGAATGAATGGTGGGTGCTATGTTGCATTACCAATACAGTGGAACCCCCCCACAAGTGACCCCATTTTGCAAACTACACCCCTCAGGGAATTCATCTAGGGGTATAGTGTACATTTCAAACCCCCAGGGGTTTCACCAATTTTGGTACAACTGGGCTGTGAAAATGAAAAATTACATTTTTTAACACAAAAATGCAGTTCTGGCTCAAAATTTTTCATTTTCACAAGGAATGAAGGAGACAAAGCACCCCAAAATCTGTGCCCCCATTTCTCCAGAGTACGGCAATGCCTCACATGTGACCAAAAAATACCAGTTGGGTGCATGGCAGGACTCAGAAGGGAAGGAGTGATTTTTGGATTTTGGAGCACAGATTTTGGTGGAATGAATGGTGGGTGCTATGTTGCATTACCAATACAGTGGAACCCCCCCACAAGTGACCCCATTTTGCAAACTACACCCCTCAGGGAATTCATCTAGGGGTATAGTGTACATTTCAAACCCCCAGGGGTTTCACCAATTTTGATACAACTGGGCAGTGAAAATGAAAAATTACATTTTTTTACACAAAAATGCAGTTCTGGCTCAAAATTTGTCATTTTCACAAGGAATGAAGGAGACAAAGCACCCCAAAATCTGTGCCCCCATTTCTCCAGAGTATGGCAATGCCTCACATGTGACCAAAAAATACCAGTTGGGTGCATGGCAGGACTCAGAAGGGAAGGAGTGATTTTTGGATTTTGCAGCTCAGATTCTGGTGGAATGAATGGTGGGTGCTATGTGGCATTAGCAAGACCCCCGAAGCACGGTGAAATGATGAACCTAATAATCCATAGATGTGTGGTATATTTTGAAACACTCCTTTATACATAGGCCGGGTTTGTCGGGGCAAGTTTCACAGTGGAAAATAGTTTCCTTTCTTATTCCCTTTTTATAGCAAACTTTGCACCTTTTTTGTGTCCTGCCCTTTCTTGCAGTGGAGGGGATTTCGTTGGGAAAATGCTGCCCTGGTACAATACGGGGGCCAGTACTAGAAGTACTGGGGCCCTCTGCCTGCTGGTTCCCAAATATTAGGCCCTTTATGACTTCCTCTTGAAAGTGCATAAATGTCCCCCTCTGGCCGGTAGAACGGAATAGCACGTAAGCGTTATACAGTGCCATCTGGATGATATACACGGCCAGCTTCTTGTACCAGATATTTGTTTTCCGCAGGGCACTGTACGGCTTCAGTACCTGATCTGAAAGATCCACTCCGCCCATGTACTTATTGTAATCTAGGATACAATTTGGTTTTGAGGTGTGGGTACTGGTACCTCGTACAGGGATGGAGGTGGTACTGTCTCCATGAATTGTTGTCAGTATAAGGACATCCCTCTTGTCCTTATATTTGACCAACAACATATTTTCGGTGCATATTCCCCTGCTTTCACCCCTTCTTAGTACTTGGGCAATGTGCGTTTTGGGGAGGCCTCTTTGGTTCTTGCGCACAGTACCGCAAGCTGCTGTACCTCTTGAACCAAGGGCCTTAAACAGGGGGATGCTAGTGTAAAAGTTATCCACATAGAGGTGATAACCCTTATCCAGGAAGGGGTGCATTAAATCCCAGACAATTTTTCCACTAACACCTACGAGGGAGGGGGGGCATTCTGGCGGTTCAATTCTTGAATCCTTCCCTTCATATACCCTAAACTTGTGGGTGTACCCTGTGGTGCTTTCACACAGCTTATACATTTTTATGCCATACCTTGCCCTCTTACTGGGAAGGTACTGGCGGAATTTAACCCTTCCTTTAAAATGTATAAGGGACTCGTCGATACTAATACATTTATCAGGGATGTATAGCTCTGCAAATTTGGCACTGAAATGATCAATGACCGGCCTGACTTTGAATAGCCTGTCAAAGGTGGGATCATCTCTGGGTGGGCACTGTGCATTATCGGTGTAATGTATAAATTTATGGATTGTCTCAAAACGAGTCCGAGTCATGGCCATACGGTAAAATGGGGTGCTGTACAGAACATCTGTACTCCAATATTGCCTAATTTGTGGCTTTTTTACTATGCCCATATGAAACACCAGACCCCAAAACGTCATCATCTCTACTGCATCTACAGGGGTCCACCTAGCAAATGATGACGTGGGGTTTTGAGCAATAAACTGCTGGGCATATAAATTAGTTTGGTCCACCATTAAATTTATAAAATCATCAGAGAAAAATAATTTGAAAAAGTCAATTTCTCTGAGACCTGTGGAATCAAATTGGATTCCTGGCATGGCCAAAAACTCAGGAACCTGGGGCTCAAAATTGTCTGGTGGTGGGGTCCATACGAGATCAATTATTGGGGGGGGGGGGTCTCAGCTGCTCTACGGGGGCGTCTTTGAGGGGGTCCCTCATCACCAGAGGAGGAAGAGGAGCTTAAGACGAATCCTTCAAATTCCCCGCTTGCCTCACTGGCTGTGTCAGAGTCAGAGGCAAGCATGGCATATGCCTCCTCCACTGAATACATTCTTCTGGATGACTGGGATGACATTTGGGATGACATTTGGGATGACATTTGGGATGCCATTTTTATTTTTGTGTTACTGGTAGTGAAATGTTTCAACACGTGTATAGTGTAGGGGGGGGTACAAACTTTATTTCAACCCGGGGGGTATGTAGTGTGTAGTGTGTATGTAGTGCAGAAAAAAAAATACTTTATACAAAAAAAAAAAAATTGAAGGGGTTAAAAAAAAAAAATTGAAGGGGTTAAAAAAAAAAAATTGAAGGGGTTAAAAAAACAAAAAAAAAAGGCCCTGCGCCAAAAATTGAGCACAGATGTTGGTCAGTAACGTCCGTCACTGAACAGCGCTCAAAGGCAACAGGAATTTGATCAAAAAAAAAAAATAGATCAACCCTGTGCCGAAAAAGCTGATCAGTGATGTACGTCACTGATCAGCGCACAGTGGCCACAGGACACCCACAAAATCACAGTGTGTGTAAAAAAAAAATAAAAAAAAGACCACACAGCACCCACAAAAAAAAAAAGGTGATCAGTGATGCGACACTGATTACCAGTGAGGGGCAGCAGGTGCACAACCTTTGGTGCAACTGACAGTGCAACTGGCAGCAACTGACAGGTATATATATAAAAAAAAAAAACCTCTGCGCCCCCAAAAAGTTGCTGATCACCTCAGATATAGTGATCAGCACAAAAGGCGGGGGTAGCAGACACAAAATATACACTCTCTATCACTCTCTGTCACTATCTCTCTCTATCTCTCACTATATATCACTATCTATCACTATCTATCACTATCTATCACTCTAGGACACTGCAGCAGCAGCACTGACAGTTATATGTATAAAAAAAAACCTGCACCCCCAAAAAGGGGGGGTAGCAGACACAAAATATACACTCTCTATCACTCTCTGTCACTATCTCTCTCTATCTCTCTATCTCTCACTATCTATCTATCACTATCTATCACTCTATGACACTGCAGCAGCAGCACTGACAGTTATATATATATTAAAAAAAAAACCTGCACCCCCAAAAAGGGGGGGTAGCAGACACAAATCTCTCTATCTCTCACTATCTATCACTATCTATCACTATCTATCACTATCTATCACTATCTATCACTCTATGACACTGCAGCAGCAGCACTGACAGTTATTTATATATAAAAAAAACCTGCACCCCCAAAAAGGGGGGGTAGCAGACACAAAATATAGCTCTCTCTGTCACTATCTCTCTATCTCTCTCTATCTCTCTCTCTATCTCTCTATCTCTCTATCACACTGCAGCAGCAGCAGGAAGTCTCAGGAAGTCAGATCCAGGAAGCGTCCAGCACGCTACAAGCAGTGATCAAGTGATCAGGTAAGGTATTTGCAAGGATCAGGTAAGTATTAGCAAGGATCAGGTCAGTATCACGGCAGATAGGCACGGTGACCGCTCTGCACGCTATTCCAGACCGGAATGGCGTCTGCAGCGCAGTCACCGTTAGTTTAAATGTCGCGCCTTGGCTGTGATTGGTCCGTGGGTCCCACGGACCAATCACAGCCTTGGGGGCAGGTGGGGTGAGGGTGGGGTGAGGTGTCATCGTCACCGATGACCCCCTCATGCCCCCTGACGCCCGGCGGTGATTGACACCTGTGTTACCGAGCGTCTGATTCGCCAGTAACACAGGAAAACGCTGTGAATGGCTGTTCACACTGAACAGCCAATCACAGCGATCGCCGACGGGGGGGGCGGCATCGCTGCCCCCCCTGGGCATGCAGGGACATGTCTGCTGTCAGGGACAGCAGACATCGTCCCTCTGTCACTGCGTCTCGAGACGCAGTGGCACTTTGAAGTCATGACGTATATATACGTCATGTGTCGGGAAGTACATCCCGGCCATGACGTATATATACGTCGAATGTCGTGAAGGGGTTAATAAACCACCAATATGACAGTATGCATACAAACCACACACAGTTACATGACACAAGACTAGGACAAGCCGCTGCACTCAAATAAGCTGAAAACATAAGAGCACGTGCACTAAACGGTGAGTGTAGGATGGTGCGAACAGTTCCACAAATCCAACAGAGATGGCAATACAGGACTGGGGAAATAAAATAATTAATCACAGAGACACACAGTTCCATTCTGCGGCTCTCGTTTCAATGCGACTGTGAGCATTAGAGAATTTACTGTGCTTCTACTGCTAAAAATGGCAGTTTGGGAGCCACTCTCGCACGTTGGCTGGGAAGCGGAGAACCTAAAACAGCAAGAGGCCAGTAAACGAGGAAAAATGTCCAATTTTAATATGTATAATTCAGGAAACAATGGTATTTCTGGGCAAAGAATACAGTAACGCTCTCTTTCGATTTTTCCAATGTTTTAAGGCAGTTTGGCTGTTTTGTCCCAATCTGGGACTTGTTTGGGTTTGTTAACCACAGAGAGCTGCAATTATGAATCGTGAATCCTTTTGTTGGTGTATCCATTTAAAGATCATAACAGACATCATAACACATTAAAGCGACATAAAGGAATTAAATGTTTTATTCGCCGCTGAGAATTTCCTTTCAGAGGGAAGGACGGGGAACAAGGCTGAGCACAGTAGAGAATCACGCTCTGATATTTCACTGTCAGTGTCTTACGTTCATGGAGCCGCTTAGTCTGTGAGCAAATCATAATTCTTAGCAAGCATTGGTAGAACGCCCAAGATAGAAAATATGTCTTGTTTTATTGTAAGCTGATCTTTTAAAAGCTGTTGTCAAACATTAAAAAAATACATAATCACTAGGTTTCGGTATGGTATAATGCAGAAATTTATGTCTGGACCCAATTAAAGTTGTACAAACCGCACATTTCATATAATTCCAAGCATTTAACCATTTTTGTTTCCAATGAAATAAGAAAAATGTAAACTTTGTTACAATAACAATATTGAAGATGCAATCAAATTGATTGTCACAATATGGAACAATGGATTGATTCATGTCGGCACTCCTGCCAGACTGAGCGAGCACAGTGCTCGGCAATCAACTATGTCCTTCGCACTATTGGAGAGGAGAGTTCTATGGAGCCCACAATAAGGAGTTTTCTGATTTAATTGGTCCCCGACATGTTCACACAGGGGACCGATTGTTTGCGACTGCACATACAAATTGCCCAGTGATGCGGGTGGCGGATGTCAGCTGCCCACCCTGTCCTCGCACATGGGCGTCCACAGATCAGAGATACCATAGAGGTGTCTCAGATCTGCGAGTGCGGAAGAAATCATTCGCCGCCTTGCGAGTCAACCAGAATAAGGACCAATGTGCCTGATTCAGCATGGATCGCTAATTAGTGAATTTGCACGATTATCGTATGTCTGCGCATGCGTACCATTTGCATTGCATGAGGGTAATTAGTGACTGAAAATGTGTATGGGTTGTAAAGGCCATGTACCCACAGTTTCACTGACAGGAAGCCGGCATTGGGAGGGGCGGTAACATGCCAATTTTTAGGCGTGCCCAGGCATTTCAGCCATCTCAGTTGCAGATTAGTGGCAGCCTCATACCTATTTAGATTTGCACAGATAGCAAAGTCTTTGCAATGTTTCGGGATTTGCATATGGATCTGCGGGTGGATTGCAGTTAGAGATCCACACAATTTGCACAGGGCAGTTACTCTCTAAAGGCCCCATACATCAAGTTGGACCTGATTTCCCTGGCAGCTCCCTGCTAGGGAGACACACAATTAGGCACTTGATGTGTCAAGTTTTGCATAGGATAAATTGCATGCCCGGGGGGAGTCCAGGTGGAGGGAGCAGAGGGGCGGCAGACATAGAGGTGGCGGGCGTGGGATGCTGGCGAGGCGGCGAGGGGGAGTGGAGTGCCAGGCAGGGGAAGCAGGGAGGAGCAGGGGTTGGCGGACGTCGGTGAGCCGGCGAGGGGGAATGAAGAGACAGGTAGGGGGAGAAGGAGCTGTCGATGACAGTGCTGCAAGAAAAGTGATGCCTTGCAGCGTCCCCTGCACACTTCCTCTGCCCACCTCACAGCGTCCCCTGCCTGCCTCGCAGTGTCCCCCGCCCTCCTCGCAGCGTCCCCCGCCCGGGGTCCAACCTCCCGACTCCGATCCGATGCGCACGGCACAGCGTATCGGATCGAACGTGGTGTCTAGACATGCGATTTGGGACAATTTCACTGCCTGATCCATCTGAATCGGGTGAAATCGGGCCCAAATCGCACAGTGTATGGGGGCCTTAAGCGGCGGCTTTCTACTCGCATGAAACTGCTGCTTCTCTAATTAGAGATCCCTGTTGAATTATGCACAATATCCAAATTAAGGGATCTACGTACTAAGCTTTACAGAGTGAAAAAGTGAAGGGACTGATTCCGGTTGGCTCAGTAAGCCGTGAACATCGCAGCTTACCGAGTGTTTGAACGCCCGCCCCCTCGCCGATGCCGATTCCCCTCGGTTACCTGCGGGGGGTGGGGGGGAGTGTAACGAGAACACATCCCCCTTTCATACCTCCGCTAGCAGGAGAAGTCATTTGATGGTCTCCATTGAATGATTTCTCCTGCCTTCGCAAATAGAAGTCAGTGAAAATTGACTTATATTTGCTAGCGCTACAACAAATACGGGGCTGGAGGCTGGCATCGGTCTGCACGCATACCCATGGGAATGGCCAGCGTTTTCCCATGGTTTATCGCCATCACCGCCCCGTCCATCCCTCCCCACAACGAACAGCCCCCAAACATCAGAACGGGGCCGAGTTCGCCCCGCTCCAAGTGAAGTTGAATAGGGCCAAAGTACCATGCAACCAGTTCTTGTCATTTTTCAAATACAGCCCGTAACATGGCCACGAGGAGCTGATTGGCTGGTATTTTATCTCTGCCTGCTGTATCTCTCTCTCTAAATAGACCCGTAAAAGCCTGATTCTGATTCAACAGGAATACAGCCAATACAGATTCTACTTATCCTTTTGTAGCACTTTCTAGAATATAATAGCTAGAACA
Source organism: Crinia signifera (assembly GCF_055691185.1). Lineage (NCBI taxonomy): Eukaryota > Metazoa > Chordata > Amphibia > Anura > Myobatrachidae > Crinia > Crinia signifera. Next base: position 299,318,387 of record NC_139219.1, read on the forward strand.
TTATTGGCCGCTTTTTGCAACATCTCCACTTCTGTAAACCTGCACTTTAATAAATATACCTCCTATTGTCCAGAGCCAATAAGGAAGGTGATAAGTTGAGGAAGTTGAATGGTCCTTGTACTTTCCTTTTCCTTTCATGTTCCCATCTCTTCTCTGTCTCTCTCCAACGTTTCAAACCACATCGGGTACCTTATCAGGGACATGGTGGCCGAGATGGGAAGTTCTATTTATCTAGCGAAATTTGTAAAAACTTTATCGTTTTTTTACAGGAAGTGGAAGAGCGGCATGCTCGCACAACGTTTCAAATAAATTTGGTCCATCTGAGCTTCATTTTCATTAGTAAATAAAATAAAAATTATAATAATAAATAACTGGTTGCTTTCAACAACTTCTATGCTCAAAGTTTTAATATACTTCCCAAAAGTTACTCTTTGCAACTAGTACGGCGGTGGATCAGGGTAACTTGAAATCCAGGAAAGCGCAGCGATCCCCCGAGCCCGAAGCGTGGCGAGTTAGGACGCTGAATACATGTAAAGTTATCCGCGTCGCTCGCCACACTTCGGGGTGACGTGGATAGTGGGGGTGTGCTAAATCCCATTGCATCACATACACATGTACACTGAGGGTGTTGTGCTAAATCGCATCGCATGCGATTTTGCGTGTGATGCGATGCGATGGGCGGTAAGGGTGCAGTGAATAAATTAACTAGTGAGATCGCACCGCATCACATCGCACGGCACCAAAACGTGCCATGCGATGCAATTTCACTACGCAGAATAGCCCACTAAGCAAATAGCTTATTGGGCGCCCTGCTAATACACAAGTACCTAAAAATGTATATACAATTGGATGGCTTCACAAATTTTAATAATAAAATAATACACAAATAAGAAGGCAATAAAAGGCATAAGTGACGATAAATTAAAGAGCCAAATGTCCACCCACAATTCCAATGATGGAAAAGTGCTGTTTGTTCCTAATTTTACCCTGGTGAGGAGAACTCATTTGTAGATGGAATAGATACCGCCCCTAGGTATTCTCAGCAGTAAGTAAGTGACCCTTTAATGTCCACGTGGTCCGTCCGTGCTGGAAATAGTAACCAATGTCCACTGGAATGTAAGCTGGAGGGAATTATGGAACAATGGGGCAGATGTATTAAGCATGGAGAAGAGATAAACTGGAGTTAAAGTGGAGATAACATGGAAGAGATAACGCACCAGCCAACCAGCTGTGTTTGAAATATGACAGTTGGGATCTGATTGGCTGGTGCATTATCTCCTTCCACTTTATCTCCAGTTTATCTCTTCACCAGGCTTAATACATCTGCCCCAGTGTCCCTTACTCCGGAATTGATGACCTTTTGGGGCGGTATCACTTGGTATCCGTAGCGGTTAGTACCGCGGTTATGGAGTCTCCTATAGGGTTGGTTCGGACTGGTAATCCAACAAGTCAGGATGGAGGGTGGGTGTAGCAGCAATCAATGACGTGTTTTGCTACACCAGGTAGCTTTTTCAAAGTCTCAGTTTGGTTGACAGGAAGCCGGCATTTCTGGGGGGGGGGGAACATGACGTTTTATAGATGTGTTTTAAAAAGCGCAAACGTGCCCAGGCATTTTTGGGGTGGGTCTCTGACGTCAGTCCTGACCACTTCCTGTCTGTCTCAGTTGCAGATTAGTGACAGCCTCAGACCTATTCACATTTGCTATTTGATTATGGATCTGGATCTGCGCGAAAAATGCTATTTTCATGCATTCTCAATTTTGCAATGGGCGTTATTTCTATCTGGGCAGCGGCGGCGACCTTCTACTTCCCGGGAGCTACTTTTCTTTTCTCAGACTAAGGATCCATTCTAAAGTAGGCCCATTATCATTCACCAAGTTTACCGCCAATATCATTAAATATATCTACAGCAGAGTCCGTCATCTAGAGTGTTCGGGGCAATTGGCCTCAATAGGTTGGTATGGAAAGCGTTGCATTGTGGTATAATTGTAATGTAATGAAATGCAGGGTCAGCCAGACAGTTGTATTATTCATGCAAAAACATGCTAGCATCAATTCATATATGAAGGGGCTGTGTAAATGACTGCACGCTGTAGCAGGAGGACACAATTACCTTTCATGACAATTTAGACAGGTGTCCATGTGTCTTTATTCATATGCAGAACCCAGGTGTTTGGTGGTGCATTTTGGGTAATCTCTGTAACTTCCAGATGGTGCTAATCAGATATAGAATGTGAGAGGTTAAATTCCTACTTCGGAATATTATACTAATTACTGCACCTCCACAGAGGTCCTGGCACACAATCCATAAACTGCCGTCGTTTCTGAGACCGCATAAGTATTAACCCACTTCAGAAATAAATATATGAGCAAATCATATACTCGGATATATATATATATATATATATATATATATATATATATATATATATATATTTCACCAGGGAATGGAATGAGAACACAGCCTGAAAATGACAGGTCCGCACAATTTCCCCCCTCAAACGATTGCTCACTTGCAGAACATTTAGGTGATGTTAATGACAGTTAATTAGCATGTTGACTTGTGTTGAACATCTCTTAGAAGCCCTGCTTGACTCTAGGATTTGTGCCAAGTAACTTTGCCTCTTAGTTAATACATACATGGAATGAGCTGAGTAAACTTTATGGTGAATAAACATTTCACGGAATAATATCTATACATTTCCTTTACTGTATCATATTTTATCTACAGCAATAGCAAATAGACAAGGAGAAAAGGCAAAATGGATTGTTCAGTACATACTGTACTTCATCCCGAATGTCACGCAACTTGTGGGACACTCCCGATTATTGCTTAGCCCCCCTACCCACCCACGGAAGAGAGGCTGCACCTCCCACATCCTGCCAGCATTATTGGGAAGCGGGCAAGATATGGAGATTAACAGGGAATCCCCATTGACGAATGGAGGAGGCGGGCTTAGATATGTATTACTCTGACATTTCTATTGGTCTACTATCAAATTAGTGTATAGTGTATTAGGTATAGGAACATCAAATTAAAAAAAAGAGTGTATTATATAGATTGCTTTATGGTGTCTTTGATTAAATAGGTATAATGTAAATTTGACCAATAATTGTTGAAAAGTAACGACATTCCAAGTTTCAGAAAATTCTGTGTGGATTGAATATGCCCCATAGCTGTGGAGTAGGAGAGAGTTGGAATTGAAGTGTGAGAGAAGAGGGCTGTGAGAACAGGAAGGGAAGAGGGAGAGGAAGACAGACAGGTGACATGAGGTGCAGTCAAAGAGGCCTGATGGCAGGAAGTGAGCATGGCAGGGGCGGCAAAGACATGAGACAGCGGGTAGGAGGAGTGGCTTCGGGACTAGGTTATGCAGAAGGTTACACCGTGATATACAGTTGGCCTTTCAGTGCCCATTTGAAGCTTTGCAAGGTTGGGTAGAGCCTAAAAAAAATGCAGTGACCTATACAGTGGCATTATTACTTCTTTCTTTCTACTGCTGATACCTCTCCCTATGCAACCAAGCATCTGACTTGCCTTCTTCATTGCTTTGTTACATTGCCTGCTTTTAATTCCCCTGAAATAGTGACACCTAGATCCCTCTCTTCCTCAGTAGTTTCCATTATAGTGCCATTTATACTATATTGGGTCTTTGGATTTCTGAGACCCAAGTGCACCCAAGATCCAAGATTTGCCCTGTTCGCTGATTCGTAGCGAGACCCGACTAACCACTAATGCCTGAGACAAACTGAACCAACAATGTCGCAGACGCTCTCTACCGTAGCATGACCACGGCACTTATCCACCAGTCATGCACCTTAGTGTCGAGCGCTCCTGAGCAACAAACACCCTCTATTCATTTTCCTTTATGTTTTTGTTCAAGGAGCCTCTCTCTCCAGCCATGGTACTAGAGTTCCGGCACACCTCCCCTGATGGTGGCCCTGTGTATGGTCCATACCATAAACCCAACGAGAAATGCTAAGGAAAGAGTTAGTGTGCAGCAACCAATAGTGCCAAACCGTGGAACGAATAGAACAAAGACAAATTACTTCTCTCTTGTAGCACTCAGTTTGAATTAATGTGTATTTCATGCATATGGGGAGAGAAATAAAACATAATATAGGGCCAGATGTACTAAGCTTGAAAAGTGATAAAATGGAGAGCGATAAACTACCAGACAATCAGCTCCTAACTGTGCTGTAGGCTGTGTATGAAAAATGACAGTTATGAGCTGATTGGTTGGTACTAGTTTATTACTCTCAATTTTATCACTTTTCAAAGCTTAGTACATCTCGTCCATAGTGTGATATTGTCACAGTTAATAATATGTGTTCAATAACATCAGTTGAATACAAAGTAGTAAACATATATGTTGAAATGCTAATTAGTCCAACAGTGAAATCAGTCATCAGTAGAAGGTAAGCAGTCAACGTATAGAAGACTCCGTACCAGAGGTAGGTAAAAGTCCAGTGTTGACTTGCATGAAGCGAACCGGATAATCCCCCCATTGTCTAGCCAACACTCCTAGGTGGATTTGTACTAACATGGATTGGGAACAAATGAACCCATTTGTTCCCATTCAATCCTAATCCCGGCGGGGAACCGGTGGTCGGCTCGTTTACAAACAGACAAGTCCAGCTGATTTGCCATTTTTATGAATGGCAAGCTCTGCCGAATTCTGCTGTTATGAATGAATAGACCATTTATAGAACTCAGCTGCAAATGGCCATAGCATAATAATAATAACAATCAATCAATCAATCAATCGTAAGACTGAGTTTCGGTTGCGTATTCAGCATAAAATACAAATGGAAAACACATCACATTTCCCATCGTATTTGATGAAGCATGTATGAATCAGTCAGTTCCATTGAGGCGTCTGCGGTATGTGTAATAGAATAAAGAAACAATTTAAAAAAAACCTGTGGGGTTTGCCCCCACGGTATAACCGTGCCTGTGCTCTTTCAGCCGATCCTGCTTTCTGAAATACAGATGACAAAATGAATAAGGTCCCCCGTATTTCATAAACCAGCACCGGGCCTTTGGTTATAAAAATAAGGGGGACAAAAAAGTAGAGTTCCACTAAATTTTTATAACCAACACCAGGCTCCAACTGCCAGTGGTGTAATGCCACCACCGGGGGAGATACTGTAAATATATTGTCCATTCAATGTTAAATATATTTATAATAATTACAGCACCATCTAACCAATAGATACAGTATAATGGGTGAATTCAGCCCTGTTCCGATGGAGGGGGGTCTCCACATACGCAAGCATGTATTAACGCATCAGGCAGTTTGTTGCAGGGAGGGAGAGCCAAGGGGTAGATGGGGCGGTGTGGTATTCTCGTACACATCCCCTCGCATGGTACAGAGGGGATTTGGTGGTGTGGAAGGGGGGTATTTAGCCATGTGGTGGGCGGCGTCTCAGGCGCTCGGTACATTTCCGAGTCAATCTAAATTAGGGCCATAATCAATACTGTGTGCAGTTCTTGAATTGTGTGACCCTAATGTCCGTCTACCTAGCAAAGCATCTGCAACTAGATAGAGCCATCCTCATCTAGCCCTGAAATAGGATTAAGTAAGCCAGAGCTGTCGAATTTAGGCCCTTATTCAAGTTGAATCGGACGGATGTGAATTTTGGACGGGCACTGAGTGTTCTTAGGCTCGCCTACCGTATGGATCGCTCACACTGTCCGAATGTGGTAAGACGCTGAGCGAATGGACCGCGAGTGGGTGTTTCATGTGAACACCTCCCCCATCTGTGGGAACCTCCCCCATTCTCCAATGGTCGCCGACCATTGAATGATAGACCGAGCAGTCAGGCAGCCCCTAGTGCTCCATACTTCTCGGACAGGGGCCCCGATTTACATTTTTACTGGTGGGTGCTCCCACAGCCAACACTCCCTCCCCCGGACTCACCCGCTGCTCTCCGTCGGGGTCTGGGATCTTTCTCTCGGGGTCCGGGATCCTAGCAGCAGCTATGCCGTCAGCAGGGTCTATGCAGAAGATGGGAACTAGCAGCGGTATTAATACCGCTACTAGTTTCCATCTGCCGCAGGGTCCACCGCTGCTGACAGCATATCCGCTGCTGGGACCCCGCTACAATGGCCCGTGCCGTGGGTGCTCCTCACTTTCCGTGGGTGCTCGGCCGCCGGAGCACCCACGGTTTCGGCGCCTATGCTCTCAGACATTTTTCCCTATGAAAGCAAGGATAAGGGTGGACAGCTGACATCCGACTATGTCAGCTCTCCGCTCCCCACACAAGCGTCACGGCCGGATTACCATATCTACGCCCAGCGTTTTCATGGGAACGCCAATGATACGCGGGGCATATACGCATATGGTAATGAGCCCAAACAGCCCTTCGCGCTTATCTCCACCCCCTGCTCGGATGGTTCCGACCGATCGTTTTCTGCATGGAACTCACACCGTGTTCGGACGTGCAAGGCGTTTGCACATGCGCAGAAACGCCTCTGCACATGCGCAAACATCGGCCATCCGACCGCACACACAGCCATCCAACTCAATCCTCTGCTAATCCCCTACTGCAGGCCTGGCCAACCTGTGGCTCTCCAGATGTTGACAAACTACAAATCCCATCATGCCTTGCCACAGTTTTGCTATAAGGGAGTGTTAAAACTGTGGCAAGGCATGCACGGATTTGTAGTTTCACAACATCTGGAGAGCCACAGGTTGGCCTGTCCTGCCCTACTGTATTGTTCTACTTATTGTATTGCAACTAAGAACAATAGGCCTTGGCTCACCATGGCTCACCATGGCTCTCCAGAGAAGGCTAGTTGAAGAAGGCTACATCTGTAAACACAAAATCCCCTGCAGGCCAGAAGGATAATGGTGCATTTTAACATTACACATATTTACAGCTTATTGCGACACACAGTGAACTTTTGCATGTCCAATCAATCAGCAGAAAGAATTGGGCTGGGACACGCCACTCACTGTACTGTTGTGATAAAACAAATCTCTGCTTCTGTTATCAGCGGAGGTATAAGGCAGCAGCTGATAGTAATTCTACATTGCTATTTATTAAAGTGCCCTGCGCTCACCTGCGACAGCCGCATGCTGTGACCAGCATTAAGTCGTGTAGCTGGTACTGCGAGATCAGTGGGCAGCTGGAAGCCTTTGAGAATTTTCCCTTGTCAGAGATGAATCAATCATCTCGAAAGATGTCAGCATCTGCCCAAACCATTTTATATTAGAATAAGTGGCAGATGGTGGTGTTTTTATATTTAATCAGTTCCACCAAATGCAGTTTCATCTCCTATAAAACTAAACCATCTGTAGCGTGTAGGTGTATGGATTTAGCAAAGTGCCCACTATAGAAGCTTTTATGTTTATTTTGAAAGGTAACTCTATACATTATTTATTATTGTGTTCACAAAAGCCAGGGATATTTAACGGTTACAATGCAGTTATCCACCTTTGGAACTGTCCTTTACTAAATCCGGGACTATAGTTGACACTGTAACAGTTGCTGGACCAGCAGATGATACAACAGTAGTGTCGTCAATGCTGCAAACAGCATGGCGCAGGTTACAATGGTTACAATGTAGGTAATGTTATTTTTTTTGTACATGTTTTACAAATTTTCTCTATATTTTGCAAAAAAAGGTTACATATATTTTTCAGGAATAAATGAATACTGCTATGGATGCATATGGCATGATTTTTTTTTTTTTTCCCCTAGCACATGTCGTTTCCATATTATTTGTGGGTGTGATGGAATAGGGATAATGGAATTAATGCGTGTCCCCGATTCACCCTTAGATTGCATAAACATGTAATAGTAACTCAAAAATAACATTTGTAGAATCTACGTGCACAGAATTAAGTAGGCTGGTCTCGGTTTCTCTTTATAATTATTATAACACTTTCCCAATTCACTTGCCCCAGCAGGTTATCTTTGTGTGGATTTACCTGTCTGGGAATGTACAGTATAGGATGAGGCATCGACCTATTGATTACTGGCGATGACCCTTAAAGGGGATTTCAATTGTTTTCTTTCTTTGTGCTGTAGACGGTTCAGTGAATGAGACAATAAGCATTGTCTAATATGTCTTTTGATGAATGCCTCTCTGTTGCAGAGAGGATGAGCCACTGAATAGCGATACAAATGCAGCATGTTCTCTATATTGCACCTATTCCACAACTGACAAATGCCTTACATCATTTTTACAGGGGCTGTCCTGTGTGGTTTAGGGGTACGCTCTCCTGTGCTGCATAAATCCAAATAAAAAGGGGTGAGTCATATTTAATCCAATTTTTTTTTTTCACTGGGGCTGCTCTGTGTGGTTTAGTTGTACGCTCTCTTGTGCTGCTTTTTTGTATATGTAAAAGATGTGTTGGTATTACGCTCTACCTGAGTGGGGTTGGGGATGGTGCAGCGGATTCTGGGTTTAGTTCACAAACCAGGTTAATTCTATATGTTTCACAGGGCAAATTGCGCACTCATGTGGGGTGGGGTGTGAAGGTTGGGAGGGATAGGAAATGGGGATGGCTGGATGGGTTGAGGGAGTGGGAGGGGGAAGGGGTGTGTGAATTAATGCAAATAACCTGCCGTTTCTATTGCAATGCAAATATAATACAATATGGAGAGAGACATGGTATATTGCACATAAAGCATTTATTATGCAAACTTTTTATGGGTCACAATGCTGTATTGATTGCATAATATAGCCACGATATGTGGGTGGAATTGGGGGTTTGGGGGTGGAGGTGTGGGGCCACAATGGGGTGGCCGCAAGTATGGGGGTGGAGATATAGGGCCTTATTCTAGTTCACTCTTTCTGACAAAATCCTTCTTAGATGGACAAAACCATGTGCACTGCAGGTGGGGCAGATGTAACTTGTGCAGAGAGATTTAGATTTGGGTGGGGTTTTACTTCAAAGTGAGATCTATATTGCAGTGTAAAAATAAAGCAGCCAGTATTTACCCTGCACAGAAACAAAATAACTCACGAAAATCTAATTCTCTCTGCGCATGTTGCATCTGCCCCCCTGCAGTGCACATAGGGCCTTATTCTGGTTGGTGCGTATATTTCCGAATACTTTCGGATGGCGTTTTTTAGCCGTCTGCGCATGCGTGGGGAACGCTATGCGCATGTGCCACGCATGGTCTCCGTACTTGTACTCCCCAATACCGTACAGAAATGTGCACCGCAATCACTCGGGAAATATGGGCGTATTATGGGCGTTATTCGGAACTACACAGGGGCGTACTTTCAAAGTGGGCTAAACTGGGCGGAAACATGGGCGGACACGAGGGAGTGCACTCATTTTGGTAGGCGTGCATTCGGACAGCACACCGAATGCATGCGAACAAAAAGGCTAGAAATATGCGGTGTCCATAAGCAAGTATTGCTTTGCGGACACCACTCGTTCATGCGCTAGGCAATCGGAACGCCTAATCACTACAACCAATGTCAGCTGAACACAATACAATCCACTCCTTTACTCATTACTCATTAATTACACGCTTGTCACTGCTTCAATTGGAACCATTGCAGCTTAAATGGACCATTACTAAACACACACATATATGCTGCACTTTTCACACACTTTTACACTGCAAACAATGGCCAGAACTTACTATCAATAATAGAAATAGACATGTCACTTTTACATGTAACTATTAAACCACACATTTGGGGATACAAATAATCATTTATTACAATAAAAAAAAAAAAGGAAACCGTAACAAAATAAAAGGTACCATGCCAGGACTGTACAATAATAATATATAAAAAATCAATGAATTTGGGACATACAGAACCACAGCAGAATCATTAAGAAAACATCAGGTGGCTTCACAACAAAAGTATAGCACCAACACTTCAAGTACAGCAGACAGTAATGCTAGCCGAAAGAGGCCAACAGGGGAACCAAACATGACATTCGAAACGAGGGCAAATGTGGGTACCCTCTGCACGGGATTGGACACAGGAAGCTGACACACACAGCTCAATGAAAGATTTGGGAAGACATAAGGGTGGAGATTAATGCGGACACAAGTTCATTTGCGGGCACGTTTGGCCCTGGTAGGCTCCTTGCCACGTGCAGCAGCTCTTAGGCCACGGCCACGTTGTGATGGTGGCCCAGGTGGAGCAGATGCTGGTGAGTGGGGGGATGGTGTTCCCCCTCTGCCAGCAGGGAGTGCTGCTGGTGGGAATGCACCAGAAACGGATGACAATAGGACCCTATTGCTGGCAACTAGCTCCACCATAAGCTCATTATGGTGGAGGAGGAGGTCATTTTGACGCAGGGCTTGATCTGCCAGCACCTGCAGGCTTGCAGCAATTGATTGCTGGGTGGCAGCCATAGCCTGCAGGCTCCCAGCGATAGTCTGCTGGGTGCTGACCAAACCCTGCATGACCTCCTCGGTCCTACGCATCCACTCTGATGCCAAGTCTCCCTGCTGCTGAATATGGCCAAGCACCTGCACCCACCTGTCGTATTCGGCCTCGGCCGGTTGCTGCTGCTGCTGCACGTGCCTGGCACTGGTGGCAGGTGGCACAGACTCCTCCACCTTCTCAAGAGATTCTTCACCAAGTGGTGGGGATGCTGGTGAAAGAGAAAATTACAATTACAACACATTCCAAGCAAATTAGGACCAACTACGTATGCCATGGCAAATAATTACCTTCAACAAAAGAAGCAAAGACTTCCGCTGGGGACTCGCTATCCATGGTGCTCACCCCCCGGACCTCCTCTACTGCAATGCAGCACTCTGCCATTTCTTCCAGGGGGGTGAGCTTCAGTTTTGTTGGCATGGGGCCAGCCCCAGAGGTGTGGCTGTGTTCCCACCGCTTGGTCAATTTCTTCTTGAGGTTGGTTTTGAAGTCGTGCCACCTGCAATCAAAGTTTACATTTTACTACATGTCACTCCTCATGTTTGCTCTACCAACCATTGCAATCTGCAACAGATTACAACATGTGCTTCATTACACACAACTTACAATCATTGAAAATATAAAAACAACCCTTAGAGGAGTGTTTTTCAACCACTGTGCCGTGGCACACTAGTGTGCCTTGAGCTGTTCTCAAGTGTGCCTCCAGATCTAGAGATGGGCAAACTAGTTTACAGCCACCACCAGTCCAAGTGTTATTTACTGGTCTCTTCTTTTCATTTGAAAGGCCAACATATTTTATTTGTGTTACCTCTGGGGACCAGTGTGATTGTTTTTTATATGGGGGGCAATAGGTTGGTTTTTGTCCTGTGGGGGCCAATGTATTTTGCCTTGTGGGGATCTCATTGTGTGCCTTGCCAATTTTAAAATCTTATTTAGTGTGCCGCAAGGTAAAAGGTTGAAAATCACTGCATGAGAGGATGCATTCACACTCACCGTACAATAACTATAGATTACATGACATGGCAAACATGTCTGTGGCTCCAAGCAACGTGACCGGCCATTTCCCAACTCCATCTAACATCTATTTTAAACATTACTGGTCTTCTACACATGAATTTGCCTCTTCTTAACGTGCTCCGTCTCACGAACTTGTGGAGCCACCGCATTAATCTCCGCCGTTATGTCCTCCCAAATCTTCCATCTCCTTGTGTGTGTCAACCTGTCCTGTGGACACTCGATCCAATCCCGTGCACGGGGTACCAGGATGGCAAGCTCCTGCTCTTCGAATGCCATGTTTCTGCTGCTTAGTTCCTCTGTTGGCCTCGTTCGGCCATGGCCACGGCCACCTGTCGCTGTACTTGAAGTGCTGGCCAGGCTACTCTGTTGGGAAGCCACCTGGTGTGTTCCCAATGATTCTGCTGAGGCTGAAGATGGGCCAGCTGCCGATTGGCCTGATGTAGATGGCCCAGCTGGCTGCTCTACTCCCACTGGCTGGTCTGGGTTGAGGGGGACATAGCTGGTGTTGGAGTCCATGCGGGCAAACAGGTCCTGGCACACCTGCTCTTCCTCAGATTGTGAGCCAGCCATGTTTGCAACAACATTGCAGTTTTCTAGCACACCTTTATATCCTATTTCTGTAATTGGCGTTCATCAGCGACACCCTGCGTTCCGTACGGCAGCGTAGACCGTGCGGCGCATAGGCCACGCCCCTACCTGCGGAAAATAAAACTAAAAAACCTGGCAAACTTAGTAAGTCTGATTTAGTAGCTAATTGCAGATTTGGACTCCAATGACCAACTAAAATTGTGGTCAGACATGAAATGTATATGTGAATGTACATTTGTACTGTGCACTTGTTTGGTATGTAGTACAAATGACACTAACCATTCCATATGTAAATCCAGTCCACCACTCAGGCAATAGTAATCAGTGCTTGCATCCAAATCACATGGGAAAGGTGTCCAAATACTGGCTTGATGATAGCTACATTTCATTCCACATCTCTAGTGTGGGCCAGTAGAAGGTAAGTGTACACATGGCACCATGGCATAAGATTGGGAAAAGGTCTTGCATTATTTGCTATGTTTCTGCTGTACAGCTTTCACTATAATAAAGCTGTTTAGTACCTTGTAGAGTTAGGTGTAACTGGCCAGTGATACAGACTGTTTCACCTGTTGTTTTCACCCATGTTTGGTGAATGTAATAGATTATATATAATGGGTTGCAAACTTCTTTCACCCTGTCTGTTTAGGATATACTAAGTAATGGCATGGTCTGCTCAGCTATGCAAAGGTACAGCAAGTGTTGTTTTGCGATGCAATGGGTTAGCCGTCTGTTGTGGCGCATACACGCTGTTAATGACAAAATGAACAATAAAGTTAATACCAAATATCACACTGAACAACCAATTACAGGACATGATTGCTTGAATTGTGCCATTGCTAAGATGGCGGCCTATGGTAGAGCAGCACCCTTCTCTGCCGCGGAGCTGAGGGCACTGGTCTCCATTATGGAGACCAGGCTGGGGCGTGCGGGGCCCTTCATAACAAACCGCCAGAAGCGCCAGACGTATGCCGCTGCCCGCAGGCGCATATTCGCGCGCACCCAGGTGCGCAGGACCATCGCCCAGCTGGAGCGGCGATGGTCTGATCTGAGGCGCCGGGAGCCAGAAAAGCTCCAGCAAATAAGGGCCAGCATTGCACGATGTAAGTGTTTACACATTAAATGGCCAATTGTACATTAATGCTTCCATGACCGTTTTTTTGGCAATAAGGTAACCTGGTTGATCATGAGTTAAACATGGCATACACTATTTGTGTGGTACTTCATGTTTGACATGCTGTCATGTGGGTCTAATATGTGATTGTTTTTGCTGCATGATGAATGAACAAATCATGTGCCTTATTTAACACTCTGCTTTTTGAATTTTCTTACAGCACGTGACCGTGCAAGACAGGCCCGTGAGCAGGGCCAGGAGGAGGTGGCCCATGAGGAGGCGGACCATGAGGAGGTGGCCAAGGAGGAGGTGGGCTCGGAGGAGGCGGCCCATGAGGAGGTGGGCTCAGAGGTGATGGGCCAGGAGGAGGCGGCCCATGAGGAGGTGGCCCAGGAGGAGGTGGGATCGGAGGAGGCGGTACCAGGAGGAGGTGGGCTCAGAGGTGATGGGCCAGGAGGAGGCTGCCTCGGAGTTGATGGGCCACGAGGAGGTGGCCGAGGAGGTCGTGGAAGAGGAGGAGGCGTGTGAGGTGGTGGAGGTTGAAGGAAGTGGTAGGTAAACATAAGGCATCATTAATATTTGGTGGTACTACTATTTGTTAGGTACCACTGCTAAATCTAGTGTGTTTTACTCTATTATTAATTAATAAACAAAAGTGGGTTACAACAGACACACTTAGGGGTTATAGGCCCAAGCTGAAAACGTGGAATCTGGAGGCTCACGTAGGTGATGAGTGTTTATTTATGGAGGGCCTTTCTATACAAGCACAAATAAAACATCAATGGAGTATGGTCAGGCGTGATTTATAATGGAGTCACAAGTGGGCAGTTCCCCTGGGCCCCCCTCTAGCCAGTTGGCCCGTGTTGTTGCTATGTATTTTGCAAAGCGAATTTGTAGGATGGATTGACTTTAGAAATTGTTTGGTGTTTGGGAGCGGATTAGTGCTGCAGTTTCACCTATCTGGCAATGTGACAATGATTCCGGAAGTAAGGGGTAGAGGGACTAGGCTAGCCTTTAAATGTGGTATCCATCCATCAGTCCATCCATCCATCCATGTATCTATCCATCCATCCATCCATCCATCCATGTATCTATCCATCCATCCATCCATCCATCCATCCATGTATCCATCCATCCATCCATCCATCCATCCATCCATCCATGTATCTATCCATCCATCCATCTATGTATCTATCCATCCATCCATCCATCCATGTATCCATCCATCCATCCATCCATCCATCCATCCATGTATCTATCCATCCATCCATCCATCCATGTATCTATCCATCCATCCATCCATCCATGTATCTATCCATCCATCCATCCATCCATCCATGTATCTATCCATCCATCCATCCATCCATCCATCCATGTATCTATCCATCCATCCATCCATCCATGTATCTATCCATCCATCCATCCATCCATCCATGTATCTATCCATCCATCCATCCATCCATCCATGTATCTATCCATCCATCCATCCATACATGTATCTATCCATCCATCCATCCATCCATCCATCCATCCATGTATCTATCCATCCATCCATCCATCCATCCATCCATGTATCTATCCATCCATCCATCCATCCATCCATGTATCCATCCATCCATCCATCCATGTATCTATCCATCCATCCATGTATCTATCCATCCATCCATCCATCCATCCATCCATGTATCTATCCATCCATCCATCCATCCATCCATCCATCCATGTATCTATCCATCCATCCATCCATGTATCTATCCATCCATCCATCCATCCATCCATGTATCTATCCATCCATCCATCCATCCATGTATCCATCCATCCATCCATCCATGTATGTATCCATACATCTATGTATCCATCCATCCATCTATGTATCCATCTATGTATCTATCTATCATGCAGTTTAGCTATTAAGCAGTGACATGCAGGTATATATGTATGGCTAAATGTGGCATGTTGTATTGGATGTAGCTTTCTAGTACATTGGTGAGTGTTAAGGCAGGAGATTTTTATCAGTCACATATTCAGTAGTGTAAGCCAGTGTGTGTGTGTGTGGGCCCATTTGAATTTTTTCCATTAGAAACAGTATTGCCTATGTAATTGTTTATATGTATGATTTATCATGCTGTAGGTACTTAGGATTGACTGTACAAGGTCTACCTGATTAGCATAATTAATGTTGATCCCCCTTTAACAGATGACCAGAGGCAAGAAGGCGAGGGGTTGAGAGGGGCCCTCCTCAGACTGCGCCAGCACCTTCTGCACATGGCAGAAGAGGTCCAGAATGTGTGCGACCTCCTGGTCTGAAGACCTTTTTTTTTTACTTTTGTTACATGTTAATAAATTTTTCCAGTTAAAGTTAGAAGTGGTCTGTGTGTTATTGTATAATTTTACAGTATAAGTATAAATATAAGTATATAGGTATAAATAGTGGTGTTTATTTATGTAAGGTGCAAAAGGGATATACAGTATATATAGATGGGTTTAGTGCATAAAAGTGGCTGAAAGTGAAGGGTAATGTAAAGATGTACATAGTGTGTTGATTTGTATGTGTGTGTTTGCAGGTGAAGAATAATTGATGATGTAATATGCATACAAAGAATGTGGTGAACTTAGCATGATGAAAGGGTTAATGTAAAGTGGTAGTAAAGTGTTTAATTATCAATTAGATAAATAATAGATGACCATTAAAAACAATCCCTTTTGAATGAGGTTGCCTAATTGCATAAGTGGGTCATGTTACAGATTTGGGTGTTCTGATAAGAGTGGTGATTTGTGCGTAAATACACCGCATCGGTGCGTACCGCCAGGTTCCCGTACGTTCTGACGCGGTAAGACTGTGCTTACGCTGTAAGACCGTGCAGAATATGTGCGTGTCCACCGCACACGCAAGGTTTGTATGTCGTCCGTAAACACGCCCTCTTCTTAAAGAGTGAGTCCGTCCGAATGCGGAGGCTCGGGGGGCGTTTCTACGGACGATGTCCGCACAGCGTGGCGTGCGGCCCGCTACGTAAGAATTCGGGAAAGTACGCACCGACCAGAATAAGGTCCATGGTTTTGTCCATCTAAGAAGGATTTTGTCAGAAAGAGTGAACTAGAATAAGGCCCATAGTCACAGTGGGGATAGAGGAAAAATCACGGTGATGGTGTCTTTTCGTTTCCTCCATAACTGTTTTAATTGTATTTATTTTTATTTTTATTGGAGTCAAATGTTATAACAATAGGAGTACAAAATACAATTTTCACCATAGAATACAGAGAAAAATAATAGCAAATCGATATACAACACATACAGTCTATAGTCAGTTATATACATAAGCGAGCAATTCTTTACCTGCAATGTACGTGGTTTTCCCATTTGGAGAACAAATTTGCCCTGCAGTCAGGTGTAATTAGGCCCAAAGAGCCCATTGGCATACCCGAAGCTATGTCACAAATAGACTACAGTATGTGTTTATTATTTAGGAACATTTCTCTGATTGAGCAAGTTGTTCACAGTTTACAGGACTAAACAAGCTTTTTCAAAAGTTGCTCCAGTATCAGAGTACGTAGGAAACAATTGAAGCCCAAAAAAAAGACCACACTAATCAATAAATCAAAGGATCAAATCTAATATTGATAGTACAAAGAGATTCCTCTGTTACCCAACAGAAACCAACAGAAACTGTCAGTCACTAATCTATACCAGGATTGCCTACCCTCCCGGAATGGCCCGGAAGGTCCCGGAAATTGAGTTCCCCTCCCGGAGAGGGCAGCCAAAAAAGTTGGCAACTATGATCTATACAGCAAACACGTCATTAGCTCGACTTTAGACAACATCTGAACCGTTGGCTGTTATCTGTTGGCTGGCTGCATATACTGTACCAGCGAGTTTTGTTTTTGTTATTTTAAGATTTTATTTTTCAATTAATGGAAAATGGTAACATTCGGCGGAGGCCTCCGGTATATTTTGTTATGTACAGCCTAAATTCTAGCCCGAACTTCATACATCAATGTTGAATAACTTTGGTATCACAGAATAAATCTGTTCAAATATTTACACAGTGGAGAACCCTAGAAAGTTCTGGAATTTTTCCTATTATTCTTTCATCAAACAATGTAAAACACAGTAAGGAAAACTCAAACATATATCCTCAATGAGTGATTTCTTAATCCTCCTTGATAAAACTTTTAATGGTTCCTCAAACATAACTTTCTACCTTTCTAAACAACATTGGCAAGGTTCACGTATCCAATTTTCAATCCATTGTTTCTTTGATGTGTTAATATAATATTTACATGGAAAGAAAAAAATATATATTTCATCACTGCTTTGCCCAAAATATCTTCCTCAACACGTGCAATAACTTTCTCTCCCCCACCCATGTTTATGTAACTTTACACATTTATGCATCACAAGAAAAAATACAACTTTGTGAAAGAGAAGAGCCAGCTGAAATATTAGTCTCCACCATCCCAGATGAAGGGATAGCAATATAACCACTGAATTATCAAACCTGACACAGTCAGATGCTTTTTATTAATTAGAAGAGGAAGGCCTGTTTATCCTAACTCTTAATAAACGAGTCCCTCTTCTAAATAAGGTGGCGGGGTGAAGAACAGTTGGTATAGCTTTTAAATGAAATCAATTATAAAACAAATTATATATTAAATAATCGAGGGCCAACTGCCCTAATGGACAAGGGTCGGCCTTCTGCCACTATCCCTGTCCATCATGAAACTTAAATAAAAAAAAAACAGAAACAGGCCAACTGCCCATTACATGGTCAGGATCGGCCTCCTGCCACTACCCTTGACCATGGCACGACTCGTGACGGCAAAGCTCACCACTCCACCCTTACGGGCATAGGATTGGGCCACCTGCCCCATATGCACTTATTAAAAATGACAAATAAAACATGGACTGGTGATGCCCATATCCTCAACCTCCAAAACGACTATTCATCTACATGCTTAACTGTCTCCAAAATTAACAACCTTACTAAAAAACTAACATAAAATAAACAACAGTTCTGAACACGCCACACATAAGCTGACAAAAAACACAGAACAATAATACCCAAACCACATAGTGTGGGAGGGTGGGCAACAAAACAGACTGGAACAAGAAAGAAAACTCTAAAAGTTCCACTATAACCTACATTGACTCCTTCCTACAAATTTCTCCTCCAATCAGATTAAACATACACTAAAAAGCAATCCTCTCCTCAAAAGCTTAACCCCTCACCGGCCAGTTGTCGTCCTGCAGAATGCCCAGACTGGTGAGTTTATGCCGTCTGGGCACAGTATATGTCCTGCACGGTCTTTCTATAAGGAGAGGAAATTTGGGAAATGCTGTATGCAACATTCTTAGTTTGTTTGGCTTTATTTAGGGCAGGAATGGGGAACCTTTGGTCCTCCAAGCTGTTGAACTACACATCCCAGCATGCCCTGGTACAGTTTTGCTATTTGGCCATGCTGGGATGTGTAGTTCAACAACAGCTGGAGGGCCAAAGGTTCCCCATCCCTGATTTAGGGTGTGACGGTTGCAGTAAATACAGTATGTATCCAATAAAACCATGAGGGGCTGATTTATCAATGAGTTTTATAATACTCAACTGCTGCTCTGAATGAACACAACTGGCTCACATACACAATGGCCTTATTCTGATTGATTCAGACCACTGCGTGTGCAGTTGGACGGCCGATGTTTGGTGTTTGCGCATGTGCAGAGGCGTTTCTACGCATGTGTGAATGCCTCGCACGTCCGAACATGCGGTGAGTTCCGTGCAGAAAATGATCGGTCGGAACCGTCCGAGCAGGGAGTGGAGAGGGGCGTGAAGGGCTGTTTGGGCTCATTTCCATATGCGTACGCACCGCATTTCATGGGCGTTTCCATGAAAACGTGGGGCGTACGTATGGTAATGCGGCCGTGACGCATGTGTGGGGGGCGGACATATGACATAGCCGGATGCCAGCTGCCCGCCCAAATCCCAGCTTTCATACGGAAACATGTCCGAGTGGTCTGGAGCACTCTGTGCTGCCTGACCGCTCAGTCCATCATTCGATGGCCGGCGACCATCGGAGGATGGGGGAGGTTCCCACAGATGGGGGAGGTGTTCACATAAAACATACACTTGCGGCCCGTTCGCTCTGCATCTTATCACGTTCGGACGGTGTGAGCGATCCGTACGGTAGGCGGGGCTAAGAACACTCGGTTCCTGTCCGAATTACGCATCCGCCCGAATCAACTAGAATAAGGGCCAATGTAACATACTTGTATACACAGGGACGGATTAAGGATTTGGGGGACCCGGGGCACTTAAGACAGGGGGGCTGGGTAAAAAAGGTGTGTAGTGTATATTATTAGATTGCCTTATGCATATTAGATTTAAATTAATAGTTTAATAATTTCTGTGTACTGTTTATAGATCCACCTAATTAAAAGAAAACAATTTTATCAGCCCCCAACTGACATTTTCACCGAAGGCTGCTGGGTTGCGGGCACGTGTTGAGAAATGCAGGTGGTGGCCACATGTTAGAGATTTGCACACTTTCCAAGGGAGCAGTGAGCACCACATGATTTTGGAAATCTCATAGTAGGCAAGTGTGCCCTTTAGTAGGTGAAAAAGATTTCTCTGAAAATCGATGCTTTCTATAGTCAATTCCATTAACATGCCTTCAGCTCACCCTCCGTGACATAGGAGCCTATTCTGATTGACACGCTCCCCTCCGTGTACTCGCAGAGGAGCGATTTTTCGCAACTGCGCATGCACAGTCATTTGTGCACATGTGCAGCCGCTGTGTGCGAGTGGCCATGGCGCAAAGGTTATTTACAACAGTGCGGGCGTGGGGCGGTGGGCTGGGAGATGAGCCCATTGGAACGCTGGTCGTTCTCATGGTAATTTCCCGATGACGCGGGTGCTGGGGGCGGCCAGCTGACATCAGCGAATGCACACGGCACCCGCAGTTGCTGACCATTGAATGATTTCTCCCCCGCACCCAAGGCTGTGAGTGGATATTTATGCTAAACATCCATTCACAGCTGTGCGGTGGATCGTGGAGTGCGAGGGGGGGGGGGGTTGGTTTTCGTGCAGCGTTTTGTGGACTCGCAAGGAATTTTGCAGCCTTGCGATTCAACCAGAATAAGGGCCATTGTGTAAATAAGAAAGCCTCATTACACCAAGTGGAGGAAAGTCTGAATTGCATATGTATCACTTATTGCTAAGTACGCTTGGTTCCAGAGCGTGTGCAAGGCAAACAGTGGCGTAACTATCAATTTTGCTCCCCCCCTGCCAACAAGTTTGTGGAGCCCCCTCCCTCTCTCCAGTGTGTTTCCCCAGCATGTGATGTGATGATGTCACACGCATAACGGAGAAGCTGAAGCAGGATAGAGGAAGAGAGACCAGCAGACACTGCTGCTTCCCTTGGCTCCAACGCATCCCAGGCAACCCTAGCACGCCCATCCGCCCACCCATCCTGTACACAGTAGCCAATAGCCGGCTCTGTGTACAGTCAATTGAATAAGTTAGGTGGATTTGTCGTCTCTGCCATGGCCGCACCCCCGCTGCGGCTGACTCGCCTCCGGGGCTCAGCCAGTGGGCAGTGGCAGGCAGCAGCATGTCAGTGCATCGAGCGGGTGCCGGCACCCACACAGACCCCACTGCCGCTTGCTCCCCCAAGCGGCAGCTGGGGCTACCTTACAGTAGTTACGCCACTGAAGGCAAAATCATACACAATACCCAAAACTTACATCAGCATTCCATCAGCTCCTAATTCTTTATAATCCTATTCAAGTCATTGAGATTTACATTTGGAACATGCTGTATGTAAAATACTGTAACTGCTTCTAATATCCTCCCTTAAAATCCATCTCAAAGTATCTTTATAATCCACTGATCATTCAGGTGCCCTTCTCTGATGCATTGTCATGCCTATTAGGAGTCTCATTTAGCCATCGTGTCTGCCTTGCTGCGCCTCCCTCCCTATACTCATCCAGCAACGCCATCTTTCTGGTGATCTACTGGTTGGGTTATACTTTGGGGTTTATTTAGCAAGCCTTGGAGAGAGATAAAGTACTAACCAAAGGGTCTTTAAAAGAGGAGGGAGCTCATGTGCAGGCTCTGATTTGGCCACTCCACACATGTAGCTAAACACACGTGTATGGGCGCTCAGGGTCTCACCAGTCATCCTGCCCATGTGCATGTAACAAATGTTACATAACTGGCATGTTGTATCTAACGCTTGTGGCAATAGAAGGAGACTTTGGCTTTAGGCTGCCCAGCTGGCGCTGTCGCACACTGTACATAATGTAATGGTTCCATTAGGAAGTTACATTGGCACAGCCATCTGACAGTTACCGTAAGAACATTACCCCCCACAGTACACCGGGACAGGCGATAACTAACAAGCATGGAATTACGTAGACCTTCATTTTATTCCTTGTCCCTTGCAAGGCCCCGCCCCCTTTCCTGAGTGCTGGTGCCCTAGGCTGCAGCCTAATCAGCCTATTGGTTAACCAGGCACTGATCTCACTAGGCCTTGTTCCCGTAGTGACATACTGCTGCAATTTAAGGTTAGAGAGAAGGAGATGGGCTAAATGATGATATAGGGGTATATTTACTAACATTTCTAAAAATGAAAGGAGTTGATGTTGCCCATGGCAACCAATCAGATTCTGTCTATCATTTTTCAGTGTGCAATTGTTATGGGCAACATCAGCTCTTTTCATTTTCAAAAGTTTTAGTTAATTTTCCCCATAGGGGTTTATTGACTTATATCGGAGTTCTATTTACAGATGGGATGTTGCTATGGGTAACCAATCAGAATCTATTTCTTATTTATTTAGCACCTTCTAGAAGATAATAGATTAAATCTGATTGGTTGCCCATAGCAACAACCCATCTGAAATAGAACTCCCATCTTAGGTGACGGGGGGTGGCGGGGGATGGTGTGGTAACCCGACATGTGGGTTTAAGTGCATACGAATATGCAGTAAAAACCCAGATAATGGGGTTTTTATTGCATTTATGTGTTAAAACATCCTGCACTTATTCCTGTAACTACCACTATGATAATGCAAATACAGGTTGAGTATCCCTTATCCAAAATGCTCGGGACCACAAGCATTTTGGATTAGGGATTTTTTTGGATTTAAAAAAAAAAAATTTCCTTACTTACCTGATCCCCTGGTGGTTCCCCCGATGGTCCCCCGACGTCCACCGTCTCCCCCGGTGTCCACGGCAGCCTTCAGAATCCTCTTCAGCGACATCTCCGGTCACAGGGGTGCATTGGGCAAGTGTGTGGGCGCACCGGTGACAGCACCGGTTCACTTGCGAAATGTACCCTTGGGAGATGCCACTGAAGAGGATCCTGAATGCCGCCATGGACATCGGGGGGACGAGGTAAGTATGGAAAAGGGATGGGGGGGACAACAAATTTTTAATATTCTGAACAACCGCAGTTTTCAGAATATTTCGGTGTTTGGAATACACGGATATGGAGACCCGACCGGTAATAGTAATGATAACAACAATAATTACGACAACCAATAATTACAAGAAGTTTTATTGACCTCTTGGAAAAAGTGAGAATCAGCAATAGTGACTATCCGTAGAGAATCTAATGATGGTATTCGGCTACATCACAATGGGAGGTAAACCCAAATCATTTATAAAAGGTAAATGCTGGCAGTACATAGGCAGCCCTGGGCACCACACTGCAGGTGTGATTTATGAGGCAAGGGACTGGTTATAAATCAAACTCTTTGTTTTAAATAGCAGCATTTGAATGCCGTTGATCATCGCAGAGGCAAGTGGCTTGGGAATGCTGGAAAAGTACAGTGAAGTTAAAGAGAAGATTCGGCAAATAATGGACCACCCGTCTTAGATATTTAGGATGCATCATTTATTTAATAGGCCGTTTCTGTGTTCTATGCTGAGAGCATTAGCAATTAAACCCCATAGCGATAAAGATCTGACGTAGTTTAAAAAAGATAAAATGTATTCATTAAATGTAATGTGATTATAAGTAAAGGGTGACACGGGGCTTAGCACCAGAGGTGTATTAGTACCCAGGGGGGCCTATGTGCAGTGACACTGCCACCTTCTACTGGTGGCACTGCCATCTGTACAGGAGATCGGTACATGCGCAGAAAAAAAGGCAATTGCTTTAACTGTGTGTCTCTATCTTTCCAAATATACCACCTGAAAGATGGCGCCCCCAACATATTACAAAGGGGGGACTTGCTGCATGGAGCCACTGAGGTCTGTTCGAGGTGCACCTGGGAGAGGAGACTATAACTGTGCCCAAAGCATGGCGTGACTTTTGTAACTGTGAATGCAAAACTCACTTGTAAGCAGGAACCATCTGTACTGAAGACCTGATTCAGAGATGATCGCAAATGCTAAATCTTTCTCAAATGGGCAAAACCATCTTGCATGGGTCTAATGTAGATTTGGATGGGGTGTGTTCAAACTGAAATCTAAATTGCAGTGTAAAAATAAAGCAGCCAGTATTTACCTTGCACAGAAACAAAATAACTCACCCAAATCTAACTCTCTCTGCGCATGGTTTTGCCATTAAAGAAAGATTTTGCATGATCCAGGCATGAGTTCAAATCTGTAAAACCACAATAATCCATAGATATGAACACTACAAATGGTTCTCCCAGGAGTCACGGCGGGATACGGTCACTAGATCGACAAAGGGAAGTTTACAAGCATTAAGTCGACTACTGAAAGATGACATGCAAGAAGGTCGACGTGACTGAAGGTCGAAATGTGGTTAGGTTGACACAAGCATTAGGTCGACATGGGGTGTCGACTTAATGCTTGTGGTGTGTGGTCTCTTCTTTATTGTAATGTTTGTGTGTACTGCACCCAATACACCATATACTATACTGTCAGAAGTTCTGTGTGTGATTGTTCTGCCTCCACGCAGTCTTGGACAAACTGTGCATAAAAAAATATATATATATATTTTGCTCTTCTTTATTGTTTATGTGTACTGCACCACAATACACCATACTAATACTGTCGGAGGTTCTGTGTGTTAATGAAGTGTCGACAGTCAAAAGGTCAACATGTGCAGCCAGGTGGTATTTCATGCCCAACCATTCACAAGGGAGTGGCGGGAGAATAAAATAGTGGGCTGATCATAATGAGGCACTATGCCTGAGGCATGGTGAGCGCAGCGGCACTACGTTACGGTGTCCATGTCAACTGTGTCAACATTTGGGTAAAAAAAAAAGTACCCCATGTTGACCTTTTGACTGTCGACCTTCTCCATGTCGACCTAATGACCTAATGACCTTGTCAACCTAACCCGTCGGATTCTCGCGAGACACAGAGTCTTTATAGGCTCAGTGTGCCGAGAATTCTGCGCCGTTTGACACATGTTTCCACAAGCTGCACACATACTGTAGCTCTGCAGTGTAGTTTGGGGTGTTACAGGCAGGGGTCTGAGGGGTGCTGTACAGAGGGGTGTTGTGCAGTGCAGAGCGGTTTGTGCTGTGCAGAGGAGTTTGTTCAGCAAAGGGGTTTGTGCAGGGTTATTGTACTGGTCGTGTGTTGTTAGGCAAGCTGTGTCAGTGCGCAAAGAGCTGTGACTGTCAGTCAGTGTAGGGGGTACAGTACACAGGCAGGCTGTCAATCAACATTTCGTGTTTTTTTTTCATGGTTTGTGGTGTGTGGTGTGCTGTTCACCAAACTGTGTGCTGTGGCACCCTGGGGTGACTTGGGGCACTTGCAGGAGTGCCCTGGACTGGTGGTCCAGGACATATTCAAATAGTTTATATTTAATATAATAGTCAAAGCCCTTGCTTTTTGCTACCAATTATAAAATATATAGACAAACAGAACTGAATCTTATCTATCGCCACATAATTAAACCCTAACAATGACCTATAATCACATATTTCATTCATTAAGTATAAGGTTTCCGCCTGGGGTGCCGTGAAAA
This sequence comes from Crinia signifera, assembly GCF_055691185.1. Classification (NCBI taxonomy): domain Eukaryota; kingdom Metazoa; phylum Chordata; class Amphibia; order Anura; family Myobatrachidae; genus Crinia; species Crinia signifera. The sequence goes on from NC_139219.1 coordinate 299,343,411, forward strand.
AAATTCTGATAAATTCTGATAAAAGTTTGGGAACCACTGGCATATACTATACTGTTAGAAGTTCTGTGTGTGATAGTTTTGCTTCCACAAAGTGTTATACAAGCTCCGCATAAAAAAAAAAAATTTTTGCTCTTCTTTATTGTATTGTTTGTGTGTACTGCACCCCGATACACCATACTAATACTGTTAGAAGTTCCTCATGTTAATAACCAGCCAGCTTGCTGCAGACCTTGGCATAAATTTAATGAAAACAGCATTGCGAGCTGTAAAGTGGTCAAAATTGTCTAAAAAGGGATGGAATTTAATGTTATTGAGGTCAATATTACTCTAGGGACAAAAAAAAACGCAAAAATTATGTGATTTGGGCATTTTTTGACCATTTTTGAAAAAAATCCAAAGCCTTTCACCTCCGCTTGACAAAGCGAAATCCAAATTCCGGCGACAAATCCAAATGTTCGGCCCCGACGCCCCTCTCTATTTTTATGTGGAGGCCTGGAGCTGCAGCTCTACTGTCCCCATTGTTAATCTGGCCCCACTTGCTGTAATCCTGGCTCTTCAGGGGCCTGTTTCTGGCTTGCACTTAATTACAAATACAGTTAGAACTCATGATTTTTAGCAAACTGCACAAGTATTGACCTGCATGCACAATTTACAGCAATCTCTGTCCCATCTTATATACAGCTGGATGGGTGTTCCTGGCACTTGCACATAGAAGCATACTGTGGACAAGTACAGCGCTGTGTATGCAGAAATCCGCCTGTTCTCCTGCGCCCTAGATAGTTCTGGTGCAATCACAGATTAAAGTGGTAATAGCTGAGACCTTTGGGCGATATGGTCCCACTGATGAGTCTGACTCAGATCGCTGTTTGATGGCACATTCCGCGTGACTCAGAATCTGCCTCAGAGTCTATATCTCCTCCATGTATCTCCCCTGTTTATACTACTGAAGAATAATGCAGTGTAAATCATTATATATGCCTTGTAAATATTTTCTTTTTTTTTTTTTTCACTTATATTGAACATTTCTTTATTACAAGGGAGTAACTGTGATTCCATATTGCTATCTCAGCGCCAGATTGGAATCACTTCAGCTGTCAAGGTATTCTGGAACACAGTGATCTATGGTCAAAGGCAACACTGCCAAAATACTTCTCCCTGTCTCCGATGTGATGAACACATCAGAAGCAGGAGCCCTGAAATAATGCCTGACTGCTCTGCAGAGAACTCGGCTCTGCAGCTGCAGCACTCGCCGCCAAACCATGACTTGATTCACTTTGGGTTTACAATGTTCATTAGACAAACACGTCAGTACATTACGCATATAACAGTGTACGTAGAAAGTGTCATTAAGTATTTAATATTATTTAACTTTATGCTAATCAAATACATGTCTATGATTAACACAATTAACCCAACTCAATATACCTTAATGATGTAAATGCGCAGACATAACTAGACGAGTGCGTAACATAGGACTTATTATTTTTTAGGAGGTAAACAGCATACCAAGTTAACAGCTCGGCAAACAAGGTTACAGCATCACAGGGTTTTCCACAGATTTTACAGGGTACACTCCAAAGCATCTAACGTAATATTACATTACCGGCCTATCACTCAGCTGCTTTTGAGCATTGGGAGCAATGACCTCCTGCCCTGGACACACATATAACAGGAAGCCACAGGTGCTGCTAATCAGCCAAATCTTGATCACATCAGTTTAGGAAACCTGAACTGGATCTAGTTTTCTTGCTGCTGCTGCTGCTACTCTAAAACCTGGACTGGATCTTCCACATTACTTTCATGTGGTAATATGCTGTCCCTGCCACATTATATAGTCACATACAACAATAGTATATACCCATCCACATACTGAGAGATGTGTCTGGTTGGCAACAGTAGTGTATGTGTCTGATTTAGGGCAGCCACACGCATTACAGATACGTTCCACCTGCTCCCATGGTGGAAACCATGTATTTTAAGTGTGGCAATTATTCATCATAGAAGGTGCAAAAACACCCTAATACACAGAGACAGAAGCAAAGACCGATCATACATGCAAATAAAAGAAAGAAAGAAAACCTTGAGTAACAAAGTAATCACCAACCAGGGTCAGTAGATCGGTAGCTGCTCGCTGAAACTATAGGCCAAAATTATCAGCACTCACTATTGTGACCTATGGCTGGTAACATGTAAATAACATAACTTCCAACTGCACCCAAAATTAGGGGGTGTGGACCCGAGGGAATGATATGCCGGTGACTTTACCAATTTTTAATTTCTGTATGGGCGCATCCAGTGCAATGTAAACCCTGCAATGAGGGAAAACAAGTGATTGAGACTATAGGGGACATGGCCTCGCGGGGATGCCACAGCTGCAAGCCATACCCCCGTTATTGTCACTATGGGGGCAGGCCAACCCTGTGTGACATTGCCAGCCGCGGACGAGACCATCCCAAAAAAATGGGATGGTGCCATGAAAATTGGGATAGTTGGGAGGTATGATACTGTATGTAGATAAGTGTGTGTGATTTTGTTTGGTTTCCGAGTGATGCACTTTTGTCTCACCAATAAACAGCTGAGGCAAACACGGAATGAACTGGTCGGTTTTGTTGATATGTGTTTACTATTTTCAGGGCTGGCAGCAGAAATGAGGCCTGGTACACTAATCTCTCTGGCGCCCCCTCAACCCTCCACTTCACCATGAACCATGGCACCAACCCTCCCTTGTAGCCAGCACCCTAGTCAGCCCTCCCTCTGGTAGATAATAGTGCCGGCCTATCGTCCAGCAGCGCACCCCCCAATATACCAGCGGTTGCTAACTTCCCTCACTCTGAGCCCCCTACCTCCTGCGCACCCCACAAGTAATACATCAGCCAGCCCCACAGTAACAGCTACACATGGATACACCATACCAGCACAGCACAGCAGGTGGTCATTATTGTTACTGCTCGCCACTACCCCCACTGTCTTGACTCCCCGCACTGGCACTCCCACTGCTGCTGGTGCAGTTGTATGAGCTGCATACCCCTATGCATTTAAATGCTCTAGGCCTATGCCTAATTTGCTTATGCATAGGGCTCTATAAGCAAAACACTGATCTACAGAAAACAGCATATTTATGGCCTCATTCAGACCCAATCGCTCATCAAAGTTGCAGTGCTGATGAGGCAGGTCTTAACGTTATCCGATCAAGCATAAACGTTGGTAATCTCATTTTCATACCAATTTGCAACTTTTTAGGGGGTCCCTCAGAAGAGATCACAAAAAAAAAATCATCCAATAATTTCTCGATTTGCGAATTCGCACCGCAGTAATCAACTTTTAAATCAGCCCTTATTACGCAAAATATTCGGTGAAGTTTCATTTTCTCCATTACGCTACTTACAGGAAGATAACGGGTTTTTAAAACACAAGATCACCGATGACCTCGCTCTGAAGAACATAAATACAGAAAGGATTTCAGTTGATGCTTCTCATTCTTCAAGCACAACATAGCCCAACTGTCTCTAACTGTAGAAACTTCCCTCTCGCACCATCAAAGGACTGTGTCAGTAGCTCAGATGTCAGAGCCGCCACGCTACCTGCATTCTGCCTCTGACACTGCGCAGCTGCCCTCTCCTGATTACTGACACATGTCCTATCACAACACTATCGCACAGGTCAAATGTTACATTATTGTTAAAACTGTCTTCCGGAGTTACCCTGCTTTCCCAAATCAAAAGGAGATGTGAGAAACCAATAAGCAGATCATGATTATAATTCATTGCTCCTACACCCCCCACCCCCCAAAATAAATAGGTTTTCTGACAATTAAATCAGGATTTGGAGAAAATAAGGTAACCTCGTCTGTGAAATGTAACTACTAAGACTTTTTTTTTTTTTCCTGAAATAGTTGAAAACATCTTAATGATGGAGAAAAAAACTGTCCTTTCCAGCTAAAAGTCATTTCTGGCAGCTTATCTGTTACACTAAATGAAAAGGTCGGACAACTTTTGTGAATGTTTTATGTTAGCAAAGGATATCGAGCGAAAGGTCATTTTTGGAAATTTCACCAGCTGCCTACTGTATCTTTCTTTAGTTATACAGGTTGAGTATCCTGTATCCGTATATCCAAAAACCGAAATAATCCAAAAACCGTGGTGTTTCAGAATATTTGGGGGGGGGGGGGGGGGGGGTGTTTGGTTGTTTTTTCTCCCCTGACCCTTTTTTTATACTTATCACGCAGTGGCGTAACTATTGAATATGCGCCCCCCCCCTTCCGCAAATTTTGCCGGTGCCCCCCAAGAAGGCGCCCCAACCACCCAAGACAACCCCCCCCCCGCCCCGCATTATGACGGAACCTGGCCCCACTCACCTGTCTGCGGTCATGTTCCCATCTATGCCGGCTCCTGCTGCTATAATGAAAAGTGACACTCAAAAAATGGCTGCCCCCATACAGCAGACCGTTTTTAAGGATGCTAGAGGAGCCTCCCCCAGTCTTCCAGCTTCACAAGGAAGTGTGCAGAATGCAAGAAGGGGGGACCAATCAAATCAGCCCTGTCTTCTGCAGAATTAGGGAGAGTAGACAAGTATGTGGTGATATATTTTATCACACATTTGTCAGAGGACACCAAAATGTCATAATGTAATTACATTTCAGTGCATGTCTGATGCCATCCAGCTAATGAAAAAACTTTGTAAGTGCAAGTACCTGTACAAAGCCTCTCTCCCCATCTGTTGCTGCATTCTTAATTCCTACATTCAGCATTTTATATGATATCACTCTTTGGCTGTCTCCTTGCAGAGAGATTGAATGAGATTGTGTTCTAGAAGCATCAGCAGTATTGTGCTGCATTAATCTTTTGGACTTTGACAGTTGCAGAGGCTCGCCAGCCATTAGTTACAGTTAACAATAATGGAATTAATAACACTCTGCGCCAAGCCTCTGCAGACGGAATGTCTTCATACTGAATAAAGTGAACTGGCGGCATAGACGGGGTTATTCCAATAAATGTAATCTGCTATGTAACACAATGTAGAACCATGGATTTCATGCTAGTAGATCAATGATGGCTACATGTAAAATAATTGAAGCAAATTATAGGTTCCTTATTGCTGGGATAAAATGGCAAATGTAAATTTAGCAATCTGCCCTTCTCATCCAATAATACCCCTTTTACACCGCCGCAAAAACCCGGGTCAGCGGCAGGTCAGACCTGGGTTAGCGGCGTTGTAAATGAGTCAATCCATGTCCATTTACACGGGACTTCTACCCAGATCCTGGGTTGAACACGGACAGGACCTGGGTAGAGGGCAGTGTAAACGGATACGCCGGGTCATCCGACCCAGCTCCCGTTTACATCAATGGGGGAAGCCCATCTGCAGGTTGGATGGGGGGGGGAGGCACACACAGCCTCCGCTGCTGTCTGCTGTACTCTGCAGACAGCAGCGGAGGTAGGGAGGAGGTGAATGGCGGACAGGGACTGGGGGGTGCACGGGGGCTGGAGACTGCCCAGCATCTTACCTTGGTGCTGGTCTTGCCCCCAGTGCGGTGATCCGGAGCCCAGCGCAGCGATCCCGGCACTTGGAGATGATGTCATTCCCTGATAATCAGATGGGTGTGGTAAGCGCTTGCATGTTCTATTCTGCCTCTATGGAAAATAGCCCTGTCAGTCGGGATCCTGACTGTCGGGCAGTTAGCAGTCGGGATTCTGAATGTTGGAGTGTCATCCGGCACCAAATCCGACACTGTCCATCTGATCCAGTGCTGAAACTAGACATTTTAAGTACCCGTTATTCACATTGCACCACACAGTGCCCCTAGTACACATTGCACCAAGTAGAAACACACTACACCCTGATGGACCTGAAACTATTGCACTGCTGTGCAATCCCTTACCCTACCCACTGCACTCTATCACAATGACGCACACTCCCTCACCACGCAGCCTGTGCTCTATCACAATGACGCACACTCCCTCAGCGTGCGGCCTGTTCTCTATCACACTGACACGCTCCCTCAACCTGGGATCTATCACACTAATGCACTCCCTCACAATGCGGTACGCATTTTATCACACTGGTACACTCCCTAACCCTCCCTCCCACATGCTAACCCTTCCCCTGCAGCCTAATCCTGACCATTCCCAAAAGTGCCTAACCCTAACCCCTGTACCCCGCCGCTCAAAGCCCCTCACGCCATGGAAGTCTAACTCTAATCCCCTCCATTCAGCCTAACTCCAACCTCAACCTAAGGTCTCTTGACACACACCAGTCACTCTTATCTTACAAACAACTGCATGCATACAATCTGACTGGGTAGTCCTGAACTGAAGCAGCCTCTCGTCTGCATCTTGCTCTCCAGCAGCAATATCAGCAGCCTGAGTAATATTAGCTCCGCCCTCCGCCAAGTCTCACGCAGCTCTGTCCCACACATAGCTCCACCCCCTTGAGCAAGGGCTGGATGGTACTTAAGCTGAAAATGATCAAGGGCCTATTATAAAAAAGGGAGATGTTGTAGGCATGTATAACCCATACGCTTTATAACCAATGTCAGAAATATTTTAAAGTACAAAAATTGCATACATTTGCCGCACGGGCGCTTCCTGTTTATTACAAAAAAGGCAATACACCCCCCCCCCCCCCAATACCTAAGTACTAAGTACAGCAGCAAGGGACAACATGTTTTTACACTCCTGTGGAAGTTCAACCAGATAGCATTAAGGGACGAAACGCGTAGATGGCATACTGACCACAAACCTCCACCTAAACATCTCTTAGGCTAAGAGATTCACCAGATAAGCCTTTTACTGTTTTTATTAAACATACAGTTATTGTTATACATTCTTTTGTGTGAATAAATGTTAAAACTTTATCACACTATACAGTAGTATAACCCTTTTCTTCTCTCTTTATACAGTAAATCTGAACGCAAGGATAAACTGGAGGGACTCCAGGGGACTGCCTTATTATATGTGCAGTAGATCTGATTGTGCAAGTAGTTCCGTACTACCTGAAACGGTGCACGTCCATTTTCTATGGTCTGACTCTTTGGTGGTGGATACTTTTTTTGCTGAATTTACTGTGATATACTACACCCGAGGGCACTTTTCTAACCTTAAAATACAAATCATTCAAAACCTGAGGGAACATCTGATTCTTTGGAGTAAATCAGTCACCCGTTAAAGAGGAAGAGACTGGGTGACTAGATTCGTCATCGCATCACGTTGCTCAAACTGAAATACTTTTTGTAATCCCCCTTTTTTTCTGGTTATTGTGTACCGTGGGTATAACGCTAGCTACCACAATTGTTATATCATTGTTGCCGACTGATGATCACAGGCAATCTGTCGAACAATTTCTCATCTATTTCCCAAAGAAAGGATCTTGCACTTGTCACTATAAAACTATGCGGAATTAGCTAAATGAAATTGACCTTTGCCCTGGCACGGTAATAATTTTAATTCGGAAATGGAAAAAGCTCAAGGAATTATTCCAACATTTGTAGAGTAATTATTATAACACATCTTCTGATGCTGTTTGATCCTATTGTCCACACATTCGCTTATTAATGCTACCCTGAAGAGGGTGGCAGCTAATCAAGAAGACGATTTTATTTAAATGTGTTGCTTTTTATATATATTGCCTAACACACTATTTGGGACAAAAAAAGTGAAAAACCCATGTCAACCTAGTCATGTCGTCCTTCAGTGGTCGACTGAACAACCATATACCCTCCTAATGCTGTCTCCGTTATGCTTCTGATATAGAAAATGATAGTTCTAGAATCAATTTTTTTATTTATTCGTGACAGCGAAGATAAAACCTTGGCGCACACGGCAGCTATCCGGGTTTTAGAGTAATGAATAATGAAAATGACATGACAAAATGAGATTAAGACTTTATATGACAGGGAACATTTAATCACTTAATCATTTAATTATAGTGTAGGCCAGATGCCCTGCGCTGTAACCATATTTTGCACGTTTCTGATTTCTCACCGATTCGCTTACAGTGGGTTACAGTATAAGACCAGACTTCTGAAAACACATTGGGCGAGATTCACCAATAATCCCCGGTGCACATCGCTGGCATTCGCATAGTTAATAATTGCATATGCAGTAACATATGCGATTATTAATGCAAAAGCGATGCCCGGCGTTGTGCACCGGGTCCCCCCCTCCCTGCCGGAACCCTTACACAGCTGTAAGGGCTCCAGTTCCTCCTCCCTGCACTCAGAAGTGGTGCAGGCAGGAGGAAATCACTTGTCCGGGCAGCACAGCAGGAGGCTGCCCGGACACAGGTGAGGGGGGTGCGGCGCCCATAGGCTTCCATGGGGTTACGCCAAATAGGAACTGGTGTAACCCCCCGCAGCGTAGCCCCAGCAATGGGGCTTTGCTGCATATGAAAATGCGGTAAAAACCCAGAAAACAGGGGTTTTTTTACGGCATTTTTAGCTTGCTGAATCTCGCCCACTGTCCTATTGTCCTGTTGCATTCAAACTGATTGTGAAGTGACTCTACTGAGCAAAGGCCCCAATACTGTGTGGCCAGGAGTGCTGATGATACCTGATTACAGGCTGGATTCATGGCATGATCAATAGACTGCAGCTTGTCTGCCTTACAGATCCCTATATGACAGACCTACAGGTGATAACTGAACAAGCCAATTACAGTTTGGCTTTAAAATTCAACAGACTGATTTTGTCCTAAAACAAAAAAAACGAGCAGTGATCATGAACCTTCATATGTATATTAGCAGGGCCTGATTAACCAATGGGGTGATTAGGCTGCAGCCTGGGGTGCTGGCATCTGGGGGCGGGGGGGGCAGTGCCAGCACAATAGTGTAGATTGCGCTGGGATGTGGGCGCTTCCTGGTGCTGATGGAGTTGGGGCTGTGCAAAGTCTCATGAGATCTACCACAGGAACTGTGTTAGCAGCGGTGCCTGCTGGGATTGCCGGTATCACCAAAGCAGGGACACCTGGAAGAGGAGACCCTGTGAAAGCCGTTGCTGGCTCCACTACTGGGGTTGTGATGGATGCCACTGTTGCCATTGCCAGCAATAGTGGGGTGGTAAGTGGCAATATGAATGGAACTGAGGCCAAGCCTGTTACAGATTGGTGGTGTGGAAAATTGGTGAATGGGAACTGGGGGACAACATTGTAATAAGATGGAAGATACAACAGTTGGAAGGAACCTTTAGTAGTTAATGGCACATTAAATCTACTAAATACTTTGTATTTTATTGTAAGTTAGTGGATTTAAGCTAACATGCTATTGGAATCTATTTTCCAAAGGCTGAGTAGGCACAAGTATGGGTGATGCTGGGGCTTTCTCATAGAGGCAACGTTCACCAACGGGTGTCAACACAACTGCTATTTGCATAGGTGGATGCAAGGAGAAGTAAATCTGCTTCCAAGTATGTTAGCTGCCTGCCACAAATATATTCCAGTGCAAGTGCACCCTATGATGAGGATGTATCAAACCCAGCATACCACTGGTGCACACGGGGGGAGGGTGACCAGTCAGCGACCAATTGCTTCTGCATCTTCTGTTACAGATATGATTACTGCTATTGATGCTATTAAACAAGCTACAAAATAAAATAGATCTCTGGTGTTTGGTTCAACATGTCGTTAGCAGGGGACATCTACCATAAAAAAAAAAAGTGCTTTATTAAATCTTTAGCAATTCATTATTTATTTTCTTTTCCTGTAACTACTTTTTGTGCCATTTATGTCCCATGTACTGAAGAGTCTACAGTATTTTGTTTTATTTATCTATTTGTATTTTGAGTCAGAAAAGTAAGAGATAACATAATAATAACATAGGCATGCATGTACATCATAAAATGCTATCAACCATTTTTATTCTCACTATAGAGTACAGCATTTGTTTACTACGGATTGCATATAATGCGTTCCACTCCGTACGTAGAATATGCTCAACCACCTGGAAATCATTAGGAGATTCCTGGTTTTCTCCAGGCTGAAGGGATTAAATAAGTGGTAATGCTTGTGTGGCAATTGCTACAGTACCAGTATGTAATTAAATTGAATATGTTAAGATGTCACGACAGACAAAGGATCTTTAGAACATTCTCAATGAATGCGGAACAAAGAACCGGTTTTGCTAATATCCACGTCATACAGATGCTGAGGCAATAAAGGCCCACACAGACAGCCGTATAGTTTTTATAGCACAAAAATTACCAAAGTGCTAATCAATACTGCATTGTGGGCAGCCATCTTAAATTACCCATGATTCTAAAACTATGATACATTTCAACAGTTTACCTGACACTCTCTGAAATGTTCCAACACTTGGCGCTAAAATTCCAAGGTAACATGAAATATTTCAATAAAGTTTGGCACGTTCAAATACAGAGTCGTTTCTTTATCGCTTGCTAATTGACAGGCCCAACGTGCAGCTGCATTCGCTCGCTTCTTTTCTTCCTGCTATCCAGATAGCGTGAAGTCATTTGTTTTGCTGTCTACTATGGCTTCTCTCCCACTTAAAGCTTAATGCACCTATATGATTAGAGTAATCTCTTTACCATGTTATTTTTTTACAATGGTGAAAGCTGTTAAATAAGCGCACACTTCTGTGCTGATAAAAGAGGCGCTGGCAGCCTGTAATTATGGAGCACCTGAAGTAATTTGACAAATTAAACGCTTATTCTGCGGTCAATGCCCGTTGTGCTACTCCCACTTCCCTTGTCACAACATTTCTCTTTTGTGCTTTCTCAACCCACTGCGTTCAAAACATTCTGGATGACAGGGCTTGCTGGGACTTGCAGTTCAACAGGAACTGGAGTGCTGCTGGATGCCTAAGGCTGTAACTGGAGTTGTGGCTGGGTGATTTATAAACTACGTCTGTTACCATGAAGATTTTTTTTTTATAGACAAATTTCACAACGCGCTCTCTAGGAAATAATGACACAATTATTTTATTTCTGCCTCATAGTTTTAAATCGTTCCAGACGATGATATAAATTAGGCGCTCAGGTTTGGGAAATGTTTTTCTCTTGTACCGCAAAAGTTCTTCCAGAGTAAGCTTCTGGCATACTGTTTATGCAGCGGAGAACACAATATAATTATGGATGCTAGTTGGCTCATTTACAGATAGACGCTTTAAAAAAGTGCCTAGTAAAAGGTGCGTGTACAGTACTGCATAGTTGCTTACCCTCCTGCATTCTGCAGGAGACTCCCTGAAATAGCAGCAATCTCCCTCTCTTCCTCATTAGTCTAGCAATCTCCCTCATGTCACGTAGCCCACATTATACTGTTACATCATAGTTGCCTACCCTCCTGCATTCTACAGGAGACTCCCTGACATAGCAGCAATCTCTCTCTCGTCCTCATTAGTCTAGCAATCTCCCTCATGTCACCTAGCCCACATTACACTGTTACATTTTTTGGGGGAAAAAGGAATGAGAGATAGATACATTTACACTGAATCACCAGCGCCATTTCCCAGCACTTTACCAAGTATAGTATCTCTTACTAACTGCTTTGGGGTCATCTACATTGGGATATAAGTCATTTTAAAAGATTCCTCTCCGATGTAGCAGTACACACCCACGCTTCTAGGTGCCACGTGCACAATCTCTTTTCACAATCTCTCCATATATGGAACTAGACACGCCTCAATAGGGTGCTTTGCAAAATTCTTCTACCAACTAAAATCTCCCTGAAACTAGTTTTCAAAAGTAGGCAAGAATGATGTACTGTATATAATGTTTTCCTACTGCGGATGCGCATAATGTTTTATGCGCATGTGCAGGGTTTTCTGGTACTTGCAAAGTAGCAAACCGGCCCTGGGGGTGTGGGGCAGCGGACTTGGGTCTCGCGCATGGGAACGCCCAGCAGAGTGCTGGGTGCAGGTGGCTGACATCACATGTTGTCAGCCGTCTACCCAGTTTTCTGCCGGATGCCTGCAAATATAAGTCACTGACATATATGCGAGCCCTGGAGAAATCATTTGATGGTCGGTAACCATCGAATGATTTATCCTGAAGCGGGCACATATGCAAGGGGATGTGTCTTAGTTGGATATGGCAGCGGGGGAAGGGGGGGCTATGAACCACCATTCGCAAGGCGGGGTCTGGTTGACTCACAAGGATGCGAATTAGCATCCAAGCAAATCAACCAGAATAACCCTCCATATGCAGATTCAAATGCAACAATGCAATACTGATGTAATAAGCAATGGTTATTACAGATGCAACAATGCAATACTGATGTAATAAGCAATGGTTATTAGAGATGCAACAATGCAATACTAATGAAATAAGCAAAGAATAATACAGATGCAACAATGCATAAACATGTAATAAACAACAGATAATACAGATGCAACAATGCAATACTGATGGAATAAGCAACTAGATAATGAGCTCAAACCCAGAATGAGCAATCAAGGAAAATCACTGAAACTTACAGTAGCTTTGCAGGCAGAAAATGGAATACCGAATGCACCAGGACACGAAGACTGGAGCAGGACAGGAACACCAAAAAACACCTGGGAAACTGAGGGACCGAGAGACAAGTCTCACAGAGAACAATCACCACCATCTATGTGTCCAACTGGCCTAAATAGCAGCCTCAAAGCAATGCAGCTGCTTCCAACTTCCAGCCGGCATCCCGGCATGAATGTCAGCTGGGGCCAGTACCCGCTGCCTAGTAACGGCCAAAGTTCCCTTCATCTGCAGCCAATAGCCAGCAGGCGCGTCCCCAGCGCACCCGCTGTCCAGTACACCTCGCACCAGATGTGCATGCCATCCAACGTGTGTGCAACAGTGTTCTCCTTTGAAATAAATTCAGTATCCTATGATAAATGTTAGACGTAGAGTGAGAATAGAATAGAATGTGCCGAGCGCAGTAAGGCACCGTGTCAGAAGAGCGAGCCTGGTACACTTATACGGTAACCATGTCGACATCTGACAACATAGTCACCCAAAGACATAAAAAGCTCAAGTTGACCTCCTGTTTTGACTTTTGCTTGCGTTGACCTGACCTTTTTTGCTGCGCCGACCTAACATGTCGACCTATTGACTGTCGGAATAGACACTATCAACCTGTCCACACTCCCTAAATCAGTAATGACTATTTATGGGCAGCAAAGATCCTCCTATATCAGATCATTGTTACAATATATGGACATCACTTTATATTTTGTGTGCATTGTAGGTTACTAGATTGTATTTTCACTTCTAGAGAAGGACAGCAACAACCAACCTGTATACGGCTGCATTTTCACTTTACTTAAAATAATCCACGAAAAACTGGATGACATCTTGCCAGACTTAAATAAAATGGAATACTTGACAAGTCTGGCTCATAGCCCCATTTTTAATGACGAGTGATTAAAACAACACTTGTGACTACTGAACAGCCTCTTCTCAGTGCCTGTGAGCATGGTATACTCATGTAAGACTCTCTAGATAAATGGTGCGCAGGATGGAAGGAGCTTCTGCTGCAGAACTTATTGTAAGCATGTTGTTGGTAGTCACGGAATAGATGGTGGGGAAAGATCAAATAACATTAATGATCCAGAGAGGGTTAAAGTGGTATTGACCATTTCGGGTGATTTTTGGGGGGGGCATGTTGAAAAGGCCATTTATGTGTATAAAAACACATGGCCCATGTCCTCTTTTCGTTAATTGTTTCCCCATCAGATGTACAGTATCACATTCACATTTGCCAGTGCATGGTGTTTGTAAGCAAAGACAATACAGGGGACATCTTGATACAGTGAATGTGCTGCTACTGAATGCAGGAGAACTTTTCTTTTGTGCCCCGGCGGCAAAAAATTGGTGGTCACTCCGGAGGTCCTTGAGATGCCAGCTGTCCCCGGGGATCAGCTGTGTGCAGTGAGGGCTCCTATATGACAGAATCCAGGTCCTGCCCATAATGTTCTGGTGCAGCACCCGTCTCCTGTCACTCAGGAGGAGTCATCACTATGGTGAAGACCAGGGCATAAAGTGTTCATGAAGAGGTGGGGGAACTCATTTCTCTATGCCATCTAATTACACTCCCTCCCCTCCCCCCATTAGGCAGACACAGGGCCAGTGGTAGGGTTTTTGGCATCCCCCTGCAAACTATAATGCTTTTCTGTGAGAATTACTGTGCAGGGCCAATGTGGAGGTGGTGGAACTCAGTTCCACCCAGTTATCCCTCACTTTAACCCCTGGTGAAGACCTCTTGGTGGGTGGCATCCGGGTGCAGCCAGCACCTAATTCCTAATTTGTGATGCCACTGAATTTATGCATGCCATGGGTGATGGAAGATGTTGTTTTTTGGTGACAGTATCAGCTTTATTATAGATATTATTTAGGTCAAAATTACCCTTATATATTTTAATACAGTTATTGCAGTAAGACAGAAGGCAGTGAAATGTAGAAAATGATTCATCAACAGGGGCTTCACTAATAGTGGTGACCCCCAGTGTGGTCTATTTAATGGCCTCCAACCTCCTGAGTCTCCTACTACCGTAGCTTCCCAGCTAGTCTCCTTCTCCATTGGTGATCTACAACCTCCATCAGTGCTCAATCATTGATACACTACAGTATCATTCTTTCATCATTACCTTCAGTTATAAGGTATCTTCCAAGTTCACAGTGGTCAGTTTCACCCCATTTATCTCCATCTTAGCTACTGCATCATTTACACTGGGAATTCAGTGTTCCTACACTGCACCAACTGTCTCTAGTGCTTGTTGCACCTGTATATATGTATTGGGACGCTCTTCAGTGTTTTCACATTGAATCAACCGCCTGCTAAGCTTGTCACTTATAATACAGGACTTCATCAGCGTACTCACACTGCATCTCCATTGCCCAACTTCGTTATTGCCCATACAGTAGCTTATGACTTTTGTATGTGATATTCTGTTTCTGACTGTGATACCGTTTATCAAGTTCTACCAACTGCCGCTGCTGTTCCTTCAAATGCATGCATAATAATGAGGGGTTGTAGGTGGCATAGGTGTGCGGAGGATAGACTTACCTGTTACCATCCCTGCAGCCTATGCATTTTGAAAATTTTTCAAGCAAATGGTCAACTATTTGCTCTCATCCATAACCAGGATTTTGCTCCAACCAGCCAGATCTGAAGATAAATCTGTGTGTGTATCGCCACCTTAGAGTAAGTGAAGTAATTAAACAGCACTTAGGGATGATTCATTAAAATATGTTTTTCTAAAACATTGTGAAAAACTGTTTTCACACCCTTTCCGCATTATTTTAGCATCACCTAAATGTATTATAGGGCTTTTTGGAAGCAGTTTTTCTCAAAAACCCTATCATTCACATTTTATTTTTAGTAACCAGATAGCATTTTCCATACTTATAATGGCAAATGTGATCTGGCCGAATTTACTAAAAAAATCAAAAAATCTAAAAAAAAAAGACCTGCAGTGAGCCCTTTGATAAAAATACCAACTTCAGCTGCCAAATCAAAGGGCTCACATCCCCCAGGCAGAAAAAGCACGGTGCAGGCAGTGCCAGTGTGATCAGCTTTGTGGACACACAAGCTGGGTAATAGTGTAAAGAAAATCGTACTCAACTACCCAGGGTCCGCTGCTCGGTGTTCCTGAGAGGGCTGACAGTCATCAGGGCTCTGTGCTGCTCCTGTGACCTCCAGTGCATTAAAGTGATGCTGCAAAGCCCCCCCACCTCACCTGTTGGTGAGTATATTCAGCTGTGGGGGGGGGGTGTCCATCATGACAAAGAGGGGGGTACAGGCAATGGCAGTAAAGCCGATGTCAGTGGCGACACTTGCGCAGCAAATGATTGGGGAATTTTTATGAAAAATACCGCAATAATGCTGTCCCTGCATGTGATAATTGATACATCTGAGTAATGTAGTCAGTTATCGCATTGCGAATTGGGCAGATACTGTATAATCACAGCACATCTGAGGATGCGGAGGGTGAACAATTAGCCCTTTAGTACCCACCTTTTAAAGGTTGAGTAGTTGATCTAAAAGCCATTGCAACCTGTCAATATTGCAGCAGGGCCGAAACTAGGGTTTCCGGTGCCCGGGGCAAGGCAGTCTTTTGGTGCCCCCCCCCCCCCCCCTAGTGATCCTGCTGCTGCGCGCCGCAGGCGCGTCAAAATTTTCGGGGGGGGGAGGGGGGGCCTGGCCTAATTTGGGGGCGTGGCCTATAATCGCTGCTCTCCCGCGAGGCCACGCCCCCATTTTGCCGCTATGGGGTCATGACCCAGAGGCTCTGTGAGCCTCTAGCCATGCCCCCAGCCCCCTGGCTGCGGGAATAGACGCTGTGCGCATGCGCACAGCGTTTATTCCCCGCTGCTTAGTTAGCAGCTGACAGGGGGGACCGACCAAATGACGCCTTGTCCCTGGCGCCGGAGACCCCCCTCCTCCCCGCACAGTCCTCTCACCGTTGAAGCCGCAGAAGCCGCATCTTACTTTGACTTCGTCCGTCTCCTACTAGCGCTGCGGCGGGAAGCGCTGATGAGTTCAAAAAGACTTGCCGGACGCTGATTGGCTGAATTCAGCCAATCAGCGTCCGGCAAGTCTTTTCGAAGTCATCAGCGCTTCCTGCAGCCGCGCTAGTAGGAGATGGACGGAGTCAAAGTAACATGCCGCTACAGCATCCACACACCTGTCACCGGACCTCACAGTGCCCCTCACCTCCAGCGCCCGGTGCGCGTGACCCCCCAGCCCCCCCCTAGTTACGGCCCTGATTGCATGGACTGATTTTTGCAATTGATACCTGCAGCCAGAGTAGGGTTACCCAGGTGTATATGTTACACAACAAAGCTTGGATGGAGGCACATAATTGGTAATTATACTAAACCATCCACAATGAACTGAGGGTGGGTTACACTTGTTATACTGCAGTTGGGTGTCCAATGTGATAGCAGTCTTCAGACGCAATGTAATGCCATGTGTATGCCGGCTGAACTCAGCATCGTACACGGGCGCCAAACTCAAACTGCATTACATCCAACCCTTGATGTCAATGTACAGTAATATTTTTATGGCTAACTTCATCATTGCTGCTACTCTTATGGGGCCCACACACAGGGCGAGACTACTCAGCAAGATCGCTCAGCACACTGCGCTGCACATGAAGTCATGTGTCAGCGCTGTGTGCTGATCAATCTGTCAGGGCCAGTGTTCTCCGGTGAGAACACTGGCCCCGACCGCCTATTAAATAGATTTATCCAGCTTGCTGGACATCAATCGCCGGGCGATAACGACGCAAGGGGCAGCGCACTGCTATCGCAATGGTGCCTACACACGGAGCGATGTAGGGGCAATTTCTAAGCGATCTAGTGTAATCGCCCTGTGTGTAGGCCCCATTACTTTCTATGGAAAATCCTGTCTACTATAAGCATGTAACATTCCATACATTTAAAGGGTGCGTGTGAAAGCAACCGAACGCCTGCAGCACCGAGAAGATGGTAAAATAGGAATGATGCGGCTAATATACAGAATTAAGGACAGATAAGTATGCTTGTTGGGTATGGATTAACATATTGATATCGCTAAGAAATACTGAGCAGTTTTCCTCATGTCTTAGGTGAAGGGGATTAATCAGCCCAGACACAGCTGTGAGTCCTCTAAGGAGCGATTGCGTTCTCATGTACCGTCAGACAATGCTGTCTAGATGTCTACTACTAATCATTACTTGCAGGCCCGCTCAGTGTGAGGGCTTATCAAACAAAATTGTCATGTAAATTCCCTTTGCACCTTGCCATATAGTAAGAACTGGACGGATTTTGCATATCACATTTTTCAGGCTAGGTAAGAGCTTTTAATTTAATTATTCTTTCTTCTGTTCCGATCGCAAGCCCCCCCATCCCCCACCTATAGAGAGACTGCAGGGGACATGATTCATGCCAGGCCGTTAGCTTCACATCTTGCACATGTCCTAATGAGATTTCCTATATAAAGCCTCAGGTGGTTCTGAGCCAGGTCTGTAGAGAGGGATGCCCCAACATCTACTGAAGGCAGAGCATGCCCGTCCATATCCGACAGGTGATTTATCACTGGAAGGGCCCAGTCACATAATAACATCTCTAATAAATAGATATATAACCGATAGCTACTGTAATAAACCAGTGTATTTATCATCCGGAGCAGCTTAGCCGTTCCTTAGTAACTGTAGCTGCCTGGCCTTGCAGTCTTACAGAGAGCATAAAATATACTGTGTTGTGGCTGTATAAGTGGAAGTATATGGGTCATTGGGTTGACACCTAAAATAAGTCGACATGCCTAAGGCTGACATAGATAGAAGGTTGACACAAGCATTAGCTATACAATGGCTAGGTCAACAGTCAAAAGGACGACATGGGTTTTTCACTAATTTTGGCCCGAAAGTAGACATGGTTGACATGGACGACGTATCGATGCACCGCGTCCTCTTGCATGGCTCACTGCGCTCACCATGCTTCAAGCACGGTGCCTCAATACGCTCAGCACACTATTCTATTCTCTCTTTCCATCTTAGTGGATGGTAGGGCATGAATTACCGCCTGTCGGCACATGTCGGCTCAAGAAAAAGTGATAATCCCCATGTCAACCTTTTAGCTGTCGACCTAGCCATTGTTGACCTAATGCTTGTGTCGCTCTTCCATCCTTGTCGACCTTAGGCATGTTGACCTATTTTAGTTGTTGACATAAGCCATGTCAGTCTTCAGTGGTCGACACAATGCATGTCGGCCTTTGGTGTGTCAACCCAATGACCAAATACCAAGTGGACAATGGACAGAGCATATATACATGTTTTATATCATGTTAAATATTTACATATGTGCATTCATTAAAAAGGAGTTAGATCGGAATACGGTTCTCCAGGTAGTAGTTTAAACATTACTAGAATGTATTGCTTACATTTATTAGTTCTTAGGGCAACCACACCCAGACCGATTTTACCACAAACACCTGTTATACACACATACACTATATGGACAAAAGTATTTGGCCACACTTGTTAATTATTTAATTCAGGTGTTTCAATCAGACCAGTTGCCGCAAGTGTATAACACAAAGCACCTAACCATGAAGTCTCCATTTGCCAACATTTGTGATGAAAAATGGGTAATTTTGTAGAGCTTAGTGACTACAAGCGTGGTACTGTGTGTAGGATGCCACCTTTACAATAAGACATTCATGAAATGTTATCTTTGCTGGAAATGTAATTGGTCAATTGTAGAATCTGCATTGGTTTTTAACAAAATACATGTGGATTTGACAATCCATGTGTATTCCGAATGTTGAATTAAATTGTTCCGACAGTTAGAAACAACATTGCATACCCCCTTAAGGGTTCTAACGTGTTGCTGATATGATACGTGTTGCTGCAATGTACTACTGTCACACACCACGGTAATAAACCTATAAGGCATGACCTGACACAATGGCGCAGAGTCTTACCGTGCCAGGGGGTTTCTGCCAGTGAGCCCTCTAAGCAGGATTTTGGTCAGGTTCCCCTTTTGAGTTGATATATACTAGGGAGTGGGATATGGAGAGTCATAGTCGTCTAGCCGGGTCGAGATCAGAACGGACAAGTGGGTACTGAAGGATAAGACAGAGGGAGTTCAAAGTCAGGCCGGGTTATACACAGGTAATCATGGTTTGCAGTACACTGAGATTAAGCTGATGGATAGTCAGGGAACAAGCCAAAGTCAATATTAGGTAGTCAGGAAACCACTAATAGCAATAAGGACGCTGGAGCAGGTTAAGCCTATATTCTTAAAAAGGCAATGCCTGCCAGAGACTTCCTTCAATAGGGAAGTGATTTGCTGCGATACTGGCCCTTTAAGAGAGCATCTAGTGCTGCAAACGCACCCCTAGGGAGGCACGCGCCCACACAACCCGGGAGATGCCGGAGCTTCAGCCACCTGACGAGATCCCGGTACTGCAGAGAGCCTTCCAGCCACCTGGAGTCTCCTTCACAGAGACGCCAGCTTGCCGCCCGGATCCCCGCCACTGCTGCGGCACCACTAGCGACCCCGGACCGTGACAACTACAGGACATGATATGTAGAAATACAGCATACAAAAAATATCAGCAAATATTTATTAAAAAATAATTAAAAAAAAATGAATCCCAGTACAGTATACAAATTCATAACAATACAACATATAACACTCAGTAATGTTCAGGGAGAACCCAACATATTGGGACCTGAATTGGAGAATAAACTTATAACCAATGAGAGACACCTTTGTATGTCCATAAATATTAGTGCCATTCCAGCCCTTAACATTACTGAGTGTTATATGTTCTATGGTTTGTGGATTTTTATACTGGTATTAGGTACATTTTTTGGATGTTTCAGTACAGATTAAATTTCTATTGGTATTATTTATATATATATTGACAATTATATATATATATAATTTTTGACAATTTGACACCTGGTCAGAGAGATGCATTAACAGGGTTGATGAAAAACGACCAGATCGACCAGATCGACCAGATCGTTTTTAGACAGGCTGATAAGGGCGGGGCCATAGTCGTCCAAGACTGGTCCCAATATGACTGTGAGATTCGGAGGCAATTGAATGATAAGGACACATATGAACTGGTGTCCCCTAATCCGATGCCTATGATTAAAAAAGAGGTTGACAAACTGGTTGATGAGGCAGTGACACATCGATGGATAGATGAAAAGATCGCCCTCTATCTTAAAGTTGATAATCCCACCTGCCCGATTATATATACGCTCCCAAAGGTGCATAAATCGCTGGAGGCACCCCCCGGCAGGCCCATTATATCGGCCATGGGGTCGATACTGCAGCCTCTGGCGGTTTTTGTCGATAGCTTCCTTCAGCCTCTGGTTTGTCAACTTCCAAGCTTTATCAAAGATACTTCTGATTTTTTATCTAAAATCAAGGACCTTGGGCCGGTCCCTGAGGGTGTGTGGTTGGCATCAATGGATGTCAACTCTTTGTATACCGTAATCCCGCATGAGGGAGGTGTTGAGGCCTTACGCTTGGCACTCCAGGTTGGTGCTCATGGCGGTCCCCCGTCCGAATTTTTGTTGGCACTAGCATCAGTGATACTGAGCAGAAACCATTTTAGTTATGGTAAGGATTATTATATCCAACGGACGGGCACCGCCATGGGCTCCAACCTGGCACCCGCATATGCCAACATATATATGGGTCAATACGAGAGTACTATCCTGTTGCCACGTTTTGGATCCAAAATACGGTTCTATAAACGTTTTATAGACGATGTGTTTTTATTGTGGGATGGCACCAAGGCAGAATTTTTTGAGATGGTACAGTCTCTTAATCAGCTTGACAATCCGATAAATTTCACATATAACATCGATAGTGAAAAAATGAATTTCCTTGATGTAACCGTGTATAAGGATGGCCATACACTGAGCTCCACCCTCTTTCGGAAAGAGACCGACCGGAATACTGTCCTCTACGCCACGAGTCACCACCCGTCCTCTCTTAAAGAGAGCCTCCCGATCTCTCAGTTTCTCAGGGTTATGAGAAATAACAGCTCTGATATTCTAGCGGAAGAACAGCTGACTGATATGGGACAGCGTTTTCTTGAAAGAGGGTACTCACCTTACACCATCCAACGTTGTCTGACTAAAGCTAGAGCAAGGTTTGGGGCCACGGACACAAAGCGTGTGTTTGACCAGGATCGTATGATCTACACATCCACCTTCAACACCGATTCCCACCGCCTTGAAAAGGTGGTTAGAAAACATTGGCCTGTGATTACGTCCGACGCCAAATTCCAGAACATCAGCAAAAAACCTCCTATGTTGTCATATCGTAGGGGTCCTAACCTTAAACAACTTCTTATGAGACCAACCCTGCAACCGGCTAAAGGAGCATCTACCTGGCTTACCCCTGGCCGTAAGGGCTGCTTTCGATGTGCTGACTGCACGACCTGTAGGCCAATGTCTTCGGGTGCGACATTCGCCCACCCACATAGTGGCAAGTCGATACAGATACGTCACAGGCTGACCTGTACATCCAACCATGTGATCTACACATTGACGTGCCCGTGTGGACAGATGTACGTCGGCATGACGACATGCAGTTTTAAAGAGCGCATGGCGAACCATCGCCACTCAATTCGACAAGCGCTCGATACAAACAAAAGTGATAAGCCAGTGGCACTACACTTCCTTCGTATGGGACACTCCATCTCAAGCCTCAAATGTATGGTCATTGACCATATACCCCCACTCCCGAGAGGAGGCGATCGGGAACGAAAACTAAAGCAGCGAGAGGCAAAATGGATTGCTACGTTGGGGACGGTTACCCCGAAGGGATTGAATGAGTATAACTCTTTGAACGTTTTTTTGTGAACCTAAGCTGATTTTGGTAGAGTCAGATAGGATACTGATGAGGCATCCTATGTTACTTTTACCCATTCTCTTGGAATGGAGGGCTATGGTCGACATTGTCGACTTTTGCCTTTTTTTATATATATGTGTTATTTGTTTGTCTTGTCTGTATTTCTGTATAAAGTGTTTTTGTATACTATGAGGTTTACCTGACCATCTCTATAGCAGTGTTTAACCTGTATATCATATATCATGTTTGTACTGGTTGTCTTGGTAATGTGGCAGCGTGTGTTCATCAGAGGTATATTTGAATTAATTGAGTTGATTTCCCATTGTCAATATCTTTATAAATGAGCCTCCAGCGATTAGGCTATTATCATATTTTATATTAAAAAAAAAATTGTGTGCCTTTGATATTATGTTGCAATGCAGGCATATATATTGTGCCTTTTGGGCGCCGCTCTGCGCTATTCAACCATCTCCCCTTTAGCTCTGGGAGGTTATCAGTGCTGCGCTGACAGTGTGATACTGTCACTTCCGGGTATCTGGCATGCGTTCCAACAGCGTGGAACGCATGTTACTTCCTGGTTTCACGAGGCAGCGCATTAGTTATTACTCGTCCCCCGTTTTTTTGAGTAAGTTACTTTTTACTTGACTTTATCAGCGCAGGATGTAAGGCGTCACCTACGCTACTTATGTATGTTGGTGCAACATAACTCAGTTCTGACACGCAGATTACATTGTCTATGGGCACTTCCGGGATCTGGCGTGCGTTCCAGCAGCGTGGAGCGCACGCTACTTCCGGCTATTACTAAGTGGGTTTATTTACCCTGTTTTCTGCATTCCTTTTCTCTTCTTTTCATAATGATTGACCTTGATCAACATAACGCAAAGCCTACTTGCCATACAACATGTTTAGCAACCATTTAGTTTTGTTAAAATATGAGTTTAATACCATGTGATTGTGATTGGCTGATTGATATACCATGTGATGTGTAACAGGTATATATACTGCTTGGGTGGCCAGTATGAATTGGGTGTTCATGGTGGAAGGACCTGCTCTCTGTATTGCTTGGCTTTGACAAAGGTCTGTGTAAGACCGAAACGTTAGCCCTGTCATGTAAGCATTAATAAATTTTTTTCTCTTCAAACTACATTCAACGATTGGTGAGTGCCCTCTTCTTTTTGCTCTATATATATATATATATATATATATATATATATATATACACATACAGGTTGAGTATCCCTGGGACCATGAGCATTTCGGATAAGAGATTTTTAAGTTTTTTGGATTTTTTTAACATACTTACCTGGTCCCCCGATAGTCCCACGGCATCCCCCGGCGTCCACGGCGGCCTTCATGAACTTCTTCAGCGGTCCCAGGGATGCATTGCGTGAGTTTGCAAGCATGCTAAAGACGCTGAAGAAGATCCTGAAGGCAGCTGTGGACATCGGGGGACTTGATAAGTATAAAAAAAGGGGCGGGGGGGCGACAAAAAAAAATCCCGGATACGGGAGACTCTACCTGTATGTATATATACATATATATCTTTATAATTTGTGTTTTCAAATACACTGTTTTATTGTTCCTATACCTAAAAAGCTGAGAATATTTATATTTCTAGGACCGACAACACACTGGAACCCACCTGAAACAACAAAAGTGGACACCCCATATACCGCACAGACGAACCCTAACAACTATTGCAGGCACCACCGTGAGAGTACAGGAGTGTCCCACCATACAGTGGCTGCTCTGGGCACTTCACAGAGCAGCCTTATCAAACACTGGTCAACCCTGTTGAGACACTGGACATGGGTCACCCCGGCATGTGACTCTGGGGATCAGATACTCACAGTCCAGGTGCTTCTTCTTGGATCCCATAATCTCAAGGCTGGTGTCCTTGCAGATGTTCCTTCAGCCAGTGACACTGTGATTCCCCAACACGATGCTCTCCTTGATGCTATGACCGGACATGGTAGCTCAGGACTGAAGTTTGATATGGACAAGATCAGACCCGAGAGGTGGAGGGGGCTACTGTTCTCACCTAGCCACCAGCCATATACCTGAGTCAAAACATTAGCCTTTGCTGCGCACACTGCAGAGTGCCAGGGAACTGGAGATTCTGGCTGCGCATTGGTTCCAACAGAACAGCAATCTGACCGAACTTGACCGAGCAGGAAGATGAAGAGTCAAGACCCAAGTCAGGAAGATGAGGACCAAGATCCAAGCCGAGACTCAGACCCATGGGGGTCTAGTCTGCATCCTACTCACGGCCGGCAGTGTCCTGCGGTGGGGGAGGGCATTTGGGAGTCCCCACTTTCCTGTTGCTGCTCTGCTTAGTAGTGTGCGCATGCGCACAGTGTCTATTCCCCAAGGGGTAGGTACAGGGGCATGGTCAGAAACTCACAGAGCGCTGGTCATGCCCCCACGAGCCCTGCCTCCAAAATGTTGGGAGGTACGATATGGTAAATTTGGGTGGGTTTGGTTTCCAGGGACAGGGCCCTTTCAAAATGTTCATACACTACACCAATACTCAGAATACAGACCGGTGATGTTCCGCAAAGGCTCTTTTTCCTCTAGTGGAGTATTGCGGAGATTTCATGAGAATGAATGTATTGACCTAGCGAGGGTGAACATGACATGATGGGCAGCTCTTGATATAACACCAAACAAAGGTCTGTAATCATCCATTCTTTATGAAAGAATCACGGTATCACCTGCGGATCTGACTTTCCATTGTATGCTCAGGGCACAGTACATTTTAATAAAATTTTAGGAAGAACATTGATAAACTATGTTGCCTGCTTTTATGTAAGAGAACATAGAACAGTATGCTTAATTAAACACACAAGCACAGATTTTTCTCATGTCTTTAATTCACTGTTACCCTGGAGGATAAGCAACAGGCCCATATTAAAGGAGAATTAGAGCAATAACACATGTTCCTCTGAAATAATGTTCCTCCACATATAGGCAAATACTCCTACAGATTTATATAGTTCAAGAGGCCCTCCAGTGGTGTAACTATAAAATTTGCTCCCCCCAGCCAAAATAGTTTCTGTCCCCCTTCCTATAATACCCCTTGCACATTACGCCACACACTGCAATGACCCTTACCTATGGTCGGATGATTGCCTTCAAATAGCAGAGAGAGATAGGAGAGATAGTGAGGAAAGAAAAAAAGGTGAGAAAGAAAGAAAATAAGAAAGACAGAATAATAAAGAAAATGAGTGAAAGAAAAGGAGAGTGGGAAAGGGGGAGTTAAAGAGTGTGAATCGGAAGGGGGAAGACAGGAAGGGGGGCAAAGAGGGATGAGGGGAAGAGAGAATAAAAGAAAATGAGAATAAACAGAGCGAGAGGACAATAAATTGCTAAAGATAAGAAAGGAGAGAGAATGAGGGGAGGGTAAAGGGAGGAATGAGGGGGAGAGAGAATGAAAGAAAAGGAGAGCGGAGAGGGAGAAAAGATAAAGATGAGAGAAAATGAGAGACAGAAAAGGTGAGAGAATGAGGGAGTGAAAGGAGAATGGGAGAAGAAACATACAGAGAAAGAGGGATGAGAGAAAGAGAGAATAAAAGAAAATGAGAATAAACAAAGGGAGAAGACAAGAAATTGATAAAGGTAAGAAAGGCGAGAGAATGAGGGGAGGGATACAAAGAAGGGGGCAAAGGGAGGAATGAGGGGGAGAGAGAATGAAAGAAAAGGAGAGCGGAGAGGGAGAAAAGATAAAGATGAGAGAGAAAATGAGAGACAGAAAAGGTGAGAGAATGGGGGAGTGAAAGGAGAATGGGAGAAGAGACATACAGAGAAAGAGGGAGAGAGAGAATAAAAGAAAAGGAGAGCAGATATGAGTGTTCCACCCCTGCACCTTTCACAATATAGCTGTGCTATGTGAAGTACCTAAAGCAGCCGCGGGTCCTCTAAGCTAAGCAGCGTTTCCTTTCAGCTCCTGGAAATAGCCGGTTCCTCTGTTGGAAGCTTTGGCAGTAGAAGTCAGTGTAGTGTCCCTGTCAGAATCAGCGCAGTTTTCCCACGGCCAGCGTAGTCAGCGTAGTTAGCTTGTGTCTGCAACTGTGTGTATGTTCGCACCTAACCGGATCTTACGCAGTTAGCGTAGTCAGTCAGCGTTGTGTCAGCGCTTATTACATTGTGTGGGAACCATTGACCATTTTTAACCTGCCTGACATGACAGATGTGAATGTGTTCGCCCGACCTGTTCATACCCCTTCTATACACGTCGGCATGGAGTTGACTTTATAAAGTGTGATGAGCGCAGCGCGCCACTGAGCCCGAAGCGTGGCGAGCGGCTGCAGATTACTTGACGTGTATTCCACGTCCACTTGCCACGCTTTGGGCTCATTTTACCGCTTCTGGATCGATGGGTCGCTGCGCTCGCCACACTTTGGAAAATCAACTTCACGCCAACATGGATAGTGGGGGCATGAACAGGGAGGCTGCGTACCGCATACACTCGCCACACTTTGGGTTGACATGGATAGTGGGGGTTTCAACTGGAGGCATTTGCCAATATGTAATATGGAGCACTGGCAAATGCGTCCTTTTTTGTGCATGAGACGCACTTGCGCACCGCACTCCCAATTTTGCACGAGATGCACGCGCTTACCTAACCCCTAACCCTGACCGTCTCCCTGAAGCGGACACGTACCATACCCTGCCGCACGAGTTACTGAGACGCACAAGCGTATAAGATGCTCGTGTGTCTCAGGCAGATGGAGCGCCTCTCCGCCAGCGTCCATCAGCGCAGTGGATCTGGCGGTTACCGGCGCTGTGTGAGAGGTGCTCGCTAGGCTTGCCGGGGACAGAGCTGCAGCTCGCAGGGACAGTACGGTGACTACGCTGCCTGACGGGGACACTACGCTGACTACGCAGGGCTGCCTCTGGGACACTACGCTAGGCTGACGTTGGGCTACTCTGACAGTGTAGCGTAGAGTGCCGCCGTGAAACTACAAAAGTACCGAAGGCCCCATCATCACCTTCTGGAGCAGTGGGTAAGCACCAGGCGACTATTGTAAGTTATATAAAACAATTAATATACTCTAGGTACCGGTATATTGGGCGCAAAATCAACTAAGAATTATATATAGTGTAAAATTTATTGATCAATATATAATTAATGGCCACAGCTTCAGTTATGTATTGTGCTGCTCCCAAAAGAATGACTTGGATTCTATATAGAAGTACTATACAATTAAGAGAGCGCACTGTTTTGATCTATTAATTATTTAATAAATGCATAAAATATTAAAAACTATTTAAAGTCATTTAGACATAATAAACATTTATACAAACCATAATTACACTCATTATAACAATTAATTAATAATATCCGACAATCACCACACAATTGCAAATTTCTTCCCCAATTTAATGAGTTCATGAATTTATATGATACCCTTTAATGCTCTTACCCACTTTGTATCAAGTAGAACACTGTCCAATTGTAAGCGGGGAGCTTCACATAAATTTTATGTAGCAAAATTGGCTGTCTCCAATTAGTAGAATAAATTGGAAGAATCTCCTTAATTGTTGTAAACATCACAGGTTTTGGGCTTGTTAGATAATGAACCGTTGATGGTATTAGTGGTAACGTGACTTGCCTGTCTCTAACGCACAAAGCGTCCTGCTGGAAAGGATAGATGTAATGTCCTGAGCAGGAGAAGGAAGGTGACGCGGCTATTGGAAGTGGCGGCAAAGTCCACTTCTATGCGCCGGGGCAGTCACTAGATTGTGACATCACACCCAGCAGCAGCGTCAATAGAGGAGGGGGATAAGAGGGGATGGGCTTGACCACAGCCTCCTGAATTGGTACAGCCCGCAGCAACCTGAAGACAACGTGGGCAGGACGAGCAGGAGAGTGAAGAGCAGCACAGGTATCCTTCCCTGCAGCAGCGCCTTGTTTATTGTCGGCGCTCCCTGCAGACCCTGCTGGCGCAGACTCCCCCAAGCCACAGCGGGGTCTGCAGCACCCTAGTTACCCCACTGAGGCCCTCTAACATAACCCCCCCCCCCCCCAACCGGTACAAAAATCTCTAATCCCCTACTCCACACTTTATTATCAATTAGCTCATTTGCAAATAAAATATAATAATAAAATATTACCTTGGCAAAATAGCAATACTCAATATTGGCCCGAGTGGTTAATGGTAAAGGCGAACAACACAATGCCGGCCAGTCTCTTCGCACTAAAGCAATTTTTATTCATTTGGAAATGGTTATACCAGAGCAAGCATCGCAGCAGCATATACCAAGTGGGTTGAAGGCCATTTCCAGGTTTCACTTTTACTCAGGACTGAGTAAATGCTCTGTTCCTGGACTTCCCTGGTAATTAGGGATGCTAATCCTGGGGCATTTTTTCAATCCCGGAATTCGGGATTGAAAAATGCTCAATCCTGGGATTCCCGGGATGTTTGTCCCGGCATCACACAAAAACGACTGGATTAATTTGGATCACGTTATCACTATTGGATAACTTACTGACCTACAGTACAAAGAAACTGATGTACAGTATGTACATAAATATCTGGATGTGACATTACGGAAAGAAGCAATAAAGGAAAAGACAGATGCTTGGCCCACTCCACGTGCAGTGTACAGGCTCCTTAAGCCAAGAGTATCTTTCTGTATATAAATATATTTTTTTTGGAGATACATATATTGACTGATTATGGACTATGAAGACAAAATTATTGCATATAAATTTACACAGGCTGCTCAAGTCCAACATTACTACAGGTTGAGTATCCCGTATCCAAAATGCTCGGGACCAGGAGAATTTTGGATAACGGATTATTCCGTATTTCGGAATATTTTAATATTTCAATTCTGTATTTTGAAGTATCTTGCATGTATGCTGTATAACACATAAAATACACACAAATATATTTTATTACCACATAAAATACACACAAATATATTTTATTTGTTCAAAAAACAAGGTTTCAAAACATGAAACAAAATTTGTGTACTATATCAGATATTGAATTTAAATGCCAAACAATCATTTTCTTGCGTATATATAGTGCCAGTTACATATCATGTCACCAGTAGTGCTGCTACAAATGTCCCCAGTGAGTTTTTAGCAAAAAAAATATTTTTTTTTCACTTTCTGGAATGTATAGTTTTCGGAATAATTCGGATAACGGATACTCGGATACGGGATACTCAACCTGTATATAACTGCATATATTGCACACCATGTGAATGCCCGGTGTTGGGGATGACGGAGTTCAGAATACCGTTGGAGGGAACCTGACAGAGGTCAGGTAAGTATACTCAGAGGCGTAGGGAGGGCGGAGCCACCGGAGCTCACGCTCCGGGCGGCGATTGGACGACTGGCGCCGCCGTCCCGCCCCCCCTCCGCAAATGAGTAAGATTAACACAGACAGTACTTAACGAAATAGGACTAACGGCGGGCGGCAGCAGCATGCGCCGACGGCTGCCCTGTCCCTGCCTGGTTCCTGCCACCAACGGTGAGGCAGTGCGGCTGACTCTCTCCTCTAGTGCTGCTGCTGCTGCTCGTTCCAGCTTTCGGGCAGCACAGCAGCACTCAAGACTCCTACAGAAGTCACCTGCCCTTGACTCCCTCCTCTCTTTCCCGCGTGACGTCACGGGGATCTGCGCCCAGTCTGTCTGTCATATACTGTATTATGCACTGACAGCTGGGCAGACAGAGAGCCGAGGGCTGTCCAGCCTTATTCGCTATGCTGCACGCGAGGCTCCCGACTCCCTAGTCCCGGCTATTTGAAATCTCGCGCTGCCGCAGTGGCGCGAGATTTGAAATAGCCGGGAGTCCGGGACGTGCAGCTCTGTGAATACAGCCGGGCAGCCCTCGGCTCTCTCTCTGCCCGGCTGTCAGTGCATATCACAGACCGGGCGCAGATCCCCGCGGGAGAGAGACCCGCTCCGGAGACCCCCGGCCCTGCAGCATTCCACCGCACTCACGCTGGGGCTCCCTCCCGGCGCAATAACCACCCAGCCTCCGTATCCCCCCCCCTCCGGGGGTCCAAGCAGGGTGATACGACGGAGCTGGATAGCTCCTATTAACCCCCTGAGAGCCACAGCCTACATAAGACTCCAGGCCCGGGACCCCCCGGGTTTGACACCCGCTCAGGCGCTCCAGAGAACCTCTCTGGCTTCTGCTGTGCTGTATATATGTATATCTTTATCTGTATATATATTTATTTACAGCGTCTTGTATAGCACAGCAGATTCCGTTACAGCGTCCTATAAAGCGCAGCAGATTCCATTACAGCGTCTTATATAGCGCAGCAGATTCCGTTACAGCGTCTTATATAGCGTGGCAGATTCCGTTACAGTGTCTTATATATTTCAAATGTAACATGCCAACACATGTTAGCCACGCCCCCAATTCATTACGGGGGGGGGGGGCGCAAAACATGTCCTTGCTCCGGGCACCATGGCACCTAGCTACACCGCTGAGTATACTGGACAGTATTACATGGATTGCTCACAAGTTAGTAGACCCTAAAGGAAAAGCGTCAAATATTGTTTTAAAAGGCATTTTGTGATCAATGTCGGTACTTGCGACTTATCTGGGCGCCCGATTTTCTTCATCGCAACTAAACAATCAGATTGCATGCGATGCGATTTGACGCGATTTGCCGCAATTTGCCGTGATTTTAATATGTGAAGGCACCCAGATGCCTGTTTCATATGTGAAATGGCCCCCCAGACCCCATTTTTAATTGCATACCCACCCTGATGGCTAAATGCCCCCCATTGTTAACGCCACCCCACTATCAACGCCAACCCGAAGCGTGGCGAGCGCAGCGAGCCCGCGAGGGGCGGCGGTACGCGTCCTCCGACCTTTTCATACCCCCACTATCCACGTCGGCGTGCATTTGATGTTATATAGTGTGGCGAGCGCAGCGAGCCACCGTGCCCGAAGCGTGGCGAGCGCACGCGGATACCTGTGAAGCCCGTGAGGGGACGCGTATAGCTGTGAAGGTATCCACGTCCCCTCGCGGGGCTCGCTGCGCTCGCCACGCTTCGGGCTCGGTTTCTTGCTGCGCTCGCCACACTATATAAAATAAACTCCACGCCGACGTGGATAGTGGGGGTATGAAAAGGTCGGAGGACGCGTACCGCCGCCCCTCAAGGGCTCGCTGCGCTCGCCTCGCTTCGGGTTGGTGTTGATAGTGGGGTGGCTTTAACAATGGGGGTCATTTAGCCATCAGCGTGTTTATACAATTAAAAATGGGGTCTGGGGGGCCATTTCACATATGAAACAGGCATCTGGGTGCCTGTACATATTAAAATCGCATCAAATCGCATCAAATCGCATCGCATGCAATACAATAGCATACAATGCAACGCGATTTTCTCTTCAAGGGAATTTCAAGGGAAATCACGTCAAATCGCATCAAATCGCATGCTTAGGGTACTGGCATACAATTTCAACATCGGGCGCCCAGATAAGTCACAAGTACCTCAATGTCTGCAATATAAAATATACATCACAATATTAGGTTCCACTACTGTCTTTGTTAATCTAGTTCCCCTGAGCAATAAAAGATTCTCGCAGGTGATGACGTGGGCATATGCTAGTTCATTATAAAGCTAACGCAGGACATAACACAGCTACTGTACATATATTGTATATACTGTAGCATATAATCATAGGCGTGCGCAGCCCATTTTCTAAGGGGGTGCACCATTGGAGGGGCATGTCCATCACCGCCTACTGGGCGTGTCTATCAATGCCCATTGGGCATTAATGCAAACTAAATAGAAGATGACTTATTTAATGTATATGCACATTAGAATTAATCATTACCCACATACAGTAGTAAAAACAGGGACAGTGCGCACCAAAGGTGCGCTGCAAAAATGTACGCAAAAATGTATGCATGCCCATCAAAAATAATGCCACACACCATAATGCCCATTCCA
Source organism: Crinia signifera (assembly GCF_055691185.1). Classification (NCBI taxonomy): domain Eukaryota; kingdom Metazoa; phylum Chordata; class Amphibia; order Anura; family Myobatrachidae; genus Crinia; species Crinia signifera. The sequence goes on from NC_139219.1 coordinate 299,375,629, forward strand.
CATCATGCCAGTGCTTGACAATTTTTTGTAAAATAGGGAAAGCAGAGACAATGTGCACTGAAAATTCACACCACAATGCCTATTACAAGTCACACAACCATTACATAGTAAACCATATGTCATTAAGCCCGTTTCGCCACACACCGTAATGACCATTACATGTTCTACCAAACACCGTAATGCCCATTACACGTTATGCCACACACTATAATGCCCATTACATGTTATGCCACATAAGTGCTGCTTACCTACCTGCTCATTGCTATGGGTGTCATGCTAGATGCCAGGGGTTTCATGCTTGATGCCAGGAGTTTCATGCACTGCTGTAGTAGTTGTGTGCGGTGATCTGTGCGTGTGGCAGTGGCTTCTCCGTGATCGATGGCCGGACAGGCCGGGCGACAATATCCTGAGCTGGGCAGGCCTGCTGGAGCTGGCCCCCAGCTGGGCGAATTGACATCAGACCCAGTCGAACACAAATAATAAATGACAGTCTCCTTTTTTCTGTCTGATTGTCCCTTTTTAAATCTTCCCTAAACTGCTGCTGCTGGCTGCCTTGCTCCCTGCAGCCTGGCCTGGGCGAGTCGGCTGGGACCTGGACGCCACCCAGGTGCGGTGCGGGGCGGGCAGCAGGAGAAGAACTGAAGGAGTGTGTCTAAACTGTCTATAGGTGTGCGCACGCCTCCCTGCACCACCGACACCACCACCTGCTGATGATACCCTAATCTATCTCTCCTCCCCCGACTTATCCCCATCACTCCTGTCCAAGGTCTCCGAATGCCTCACGGCCATCTCAGCCTGGATGACCCAACGCTTCCTGAAACTAAACATGGCTAAAACTGAACTTCTAATCTTCCATCCCCCGAACATCCCCTCTTCTCCCACTATCTCCATCAGCATTGGTGAAACCGAGATCACGTCCACCGACCAAACGCGCTGCCTCGGTGTCATCATTGACTCCTCCCTCTCTTTCACCCCCCACATTCGTGCTCTCTCACAGTCTTGCCGCTTTCACCTATGCAACATCTCACGCATCGGACCATTCCTCTCCATTGACGCGACCAAAATTCTCATTCACTCTCTTGTCATCTCCCGCCTTGACTACTGTAACCTCCTTCTCTCTGGGCTACCTCTCACCCTCCTCGCACCTCTCCAATCCATTCTTAATGCTGCTGCTAGGCTCATCTTCCTCTCCCGCCGCTCTACCTCCGCCTCCCCCCTCTGTTTATCTCTTCACTGGCTCCCCATTCCTTTCCGAGTTCTCTTTAAACTCCTCACCACCACCTACAAGGCTCTCTCCTCCTCCACAGCTCCCTACCTCTCTTCACTGATCTCTATCCACACTCCCTCCCGTCCTCTTCGCTCCATCGCTGACCGCCAACTGACCTCTCACCTAATCACCTCCACCCACTCCCGTGTCCAAGATTTCTCTCGCGCTGCCCCCCTGCACTGGAACAACCTCCCGCCACCCATCAGGCTATCTGATTCCCTTACCTCCTTCAAGCGCTCCCTCAAAACCCACTTTTTTCGACTAGCCTATCCCTCCTCCTAACCTCTTTTGATCCTCCTATCCTGCCTCCGTTCCCCTCCGTTCCTACTTATCCTATTGTATTTCGTTCGTCCACCCACCTATTTTTAGTATGTTAACTCTTATGAGCAGGGCCCTCCTTCCTCACGTACTCACCCTACCTCATTACCTCACCTGTGCTCCTGCCCTGTTCTTCCCTTCCTCTACTTCATCTTCAGTCTCCTTGACAATTTCAACACCTACTTCTGAACTGATGCTGATTTTAGTTCTACCAGCTATACCCCTATTTATACTGTATCTTTCAACACACCCTGTACGTTACCTTGTAATTTGTTTTTTGTTTTTTTGCTATGTACGGCGCTGCGGACACTTTGTGGCGCCTTATAAATAAACGTACTACTACTACTACTACTACCGACCAATCACAATCCGCGGCGCGCCAACGGCATCACATCACGCAGCGCAGCTGGAGCAGGAGGGGCGGGTCACATCATGACACACGGTCCCTCCTCCTCCCAGCGGGCGCCGCGGTGGTATGTGTGAATCTCCGACAGTGCAGGGGGAGTGTCGACGTCAATTGCAAATTGGCTGTCTGGCTTCGGAAGCTGCTCACCGGGTTTGCTGTGCTCTCTGACCTCTTGGACTGCTAGGAGGTTCTGCAATCCTGTGTGTGTCTGGGGGTGTGCCAGTCATTAGGAGGTGCCTGTGCACCCCTGGCACCCCCTGTGCGCACGCCTATGCATGCAATCCTAATGTATCAGTGTGCAAGGATCATTGGGGCAGTACGGATGGTGTAGTTGTTAGCATTACTGCCTCACAGCACTGAGGTCATGGGTTCAATTCCCACCATGGCTCTAACTGTGTGTGAGTTTTTATATTCTCCCCGTACTTGCGTGGGTTTCCTCCAGGTACTTTGGTTTCCTCCCACAGTCCAAAAATATACTGGTAGGCTAATTGGTGCCAAACAAAATTAACCCTAGGATGTCTCTGTGTGTATATGTGGTAGGGAATATAGATTGTAAGCTCCACTGGGGCAGGGACTGATGTGAATGTTCAAATACTCTCTGTAAATCGCTGCGGAATATGTATGCGCGGTACTTGTGTATTATCACGGCGCCCGTCGCATCGTATACCATAAGGCATACGATGGTATGCGATATCGCACAATGTTGTACAATGTCATACAATTTTAAAATTGTATGGCATTGTATATGGCATACAATGTCATACAATGCGATGGGATGCGATTAAAAATTGTATAAGCACCCTAATGGGTGCTTACAATGTTAAATGCACCCCCACGCCACCCCCACTATAAACGTGAACCCGAAGCGTGGCGAGTGCAGCGGTACGCATCCTACGACCTTTTCATACCCCCACTATCCACGTCGGCGTGGAGTTGATTTTATAAAGTGTGGCGAGCGGAGCGAGCCACCGAGCCCGAAGTGTGGCGAGTGCAGCGAGCCCCGCTCGGGGACACGCATAACTTCACAGGTATACGCGTCCCCTCGCGGGGCACGCTGCGCTCGCCAGGCTTCGGGCTCGGTGGCTCGCTGCGGTCACCACACTTTGTAAAATCAACTCCACGCCGATGTGGATAGTGGGGGTATGAAAAGGTCGTAGGACGCGTACCGCCGCCCCTCGCGGGCTCGCCACGCTTCGGGTTCACGTTTATAGTGGGGGGTGGTGTGGGGGTGCATTTAACATTGTAAGCACCCATTAGGGTGCTTATACAATTTTTAATCGAATAGGGGCTAAAATCGCATCGCGTGTATGGCATGCGATTCGATGTGATAAAAACATTACACGATCAATATCGGGGGTGCCGTGATAATACACAAGTACCGTATGCGCTATTTAAGAAACTGTTAATAAATAAATAAATAATGAGGTTTCTATAGACTGTAACCTCTCAAGAGCAGTGCCCCCTGTGTTTTTACATATGCACCTTGTTTTTCCACCTTGTTGTATGTACAGTACTTGTTCTCTTGTCATGTGCTATTTATATTGTGTATGATTTCCAACTCCGACTTTCTGGAGCAAAGTTTTATGGCACCACAGTCAAGGGACATGACTGTGTGGCATAATTTGTAATAAGGGGCACTACTATTGATTGGCATAACATGAATAAGGGGTACTACTGTGTGACTTAATGTGATAAAGGACACTATTGAATTAGAGATGTGTGATTCAGTTCTCCCAAAAATCCAAATCCACACAAATTCGGTGTTTCAGAATTTTTATGGCAAAGGGCAGAAAACTGTCTAGTTACAGCTGCGCTTAATGCATAGTCTACCTTGGGCTGAGATCCGAATGACGGGTCAACAGTGTCTAGGATTACATGCATTGTTCATGATTTTTTTTTTCTTTTTTTTTTCTACTTTATAATACTTTAACATCCAGATGGACTCTAATTGGGAATGGTAGCATGGCGAGGGTACACACTACCCATGTCAACCTTTTAATTTGTCAACTTTTTTGTGTTTCAACCTTTTGTCAATGGCGGCCTCCTGCATCTCGACTTTTTGGTGTCGACCTATTGACCTATCGAACTAGATGCTGTCTATCCTTTAATTCTTCGGGTGCCGTATGAGCTGTCAACTGTCGGGATTCCGACAGTCATCAGATTAATGTCGGAATCCGGACTGCCGGGACAAGGGGGCTCGCCACGCTGTGGGCTCAGTGTTCCACTGTGCAAGCCACAGGTTCTTCGAGGGAGAATAGCCACTATAAGTTGGGATCCTGACTGTCAGGCTTTTGTAAGTCGGGTATCCAATGCCGGTCTACTGACGGTAGGCCAGCCGGCTCCCAATCCATGACCCTTGGACTATACAGTATTGCGCTATAAATCAGTCATTTGTACAACACAAAACTTGAGTGCTGCCTGTATCACAATAAGGAAGCATTTCTTCATGTGAACCTTATTTTATTGGTCGCTGTATTTATTAATATCATTTGACCGAAAACCAAACTGTGAAGTTCCCTAAACTGACAGCTGCAGCTATAGCGAGCACAGACCTATGTGCTGTTCATGGAAAGACCGCACCATCCCTTCCCTTTTCTCAAACCACTATTATTATTTTTATGTTAGCTCAAGATAATTATTTTTACTCCAGCGCCGTCAGCAATCTCCGTCTTCTCCAGTATACGACTTCCATGCTGTACGATAGCCGTCTAATATTAAAGATACATAGATAAGTGCAGGAGAAGGCTGCGGAGAGGGTTACCTGAGGGAAACGTCTTATAAAAAATGAGATTTATTGTTTTGTTCCTAATCACAATCGGAGGATCTTTTGAAATGAAAGAATAGAACACATGACATCACTTCGCTCTTCATATAACCGTCATCATGGAGATTTTTAGTGAATTTTCCACCTTTTTGCTTAACACACACCTTATGTGGAGTGTAGAAGCAGAATTCAATTTCCAGGCAGAGATAAATCTTCTGTGGAGTTGAATCGGTTAGAGCCGCCTACATCTGGAATACATCGGGTCCAGGGTGCTAGTAACAGCATTAGAACAACCTTGTGGTCACGTGATCATAGATAATGTTGAGTCTGTTGATATGTGTGATATGTGTGTACTACACTGTGGTGCACACAGATAATAAATAGGACATACCGGGGTTTATTTAGTAAGATGGGAGTTTTATTGAAGATGGGATGTTACCCATAGCAACCAATCAGAATCTAGTTCTTAGTTATTAATCACCTTCTAGAAGATAATAGACAGAATTTGATTAGTTGCCAATAGCAACAGCCTTCCTTCAATAGAGCTCCCATCTTAGTAAACAAATCCCACTAGCAGAAAGAGCTGTTGCAGTTCTGTGTACCGCTGTGAGACTCTAACATTGGGGCAGATGAATTAAGCCTGGTGAAGCGATAAAATGAAAGGTGATAACCCACCAGCCAATCAGCTTCTTTTGAAAAATGACAGTTGGGAGGTGATTGGCTGGTGCATTTTCACCTTCCACTTTATCTCTGCTGGCTCCGGGCTGTCCAGCTGTCTGCTCCAGGGGACATCGCTGGAGGGGGGAGTTTGCGCTCGCCCTCTTTGGAGGACAAGATGTTAACCCCCCCCCCCCCCCTTCTATAGATCCACTGAAGTTCCTTTTGTAGCAAATTTTTTTATGATGTCTTCCCCTTTGCAGTGGTGATTCAAACTGATAATTGTTTGGATGGGGGTGGGTTGCGAAACAAATCTATAGGTGAAGGGGGGTATGGAAATTGTGGGCATAACTGGTGTTTGGTACACCTACAGGGGGTCCCCAGTTGATGAGAAATTTTCACTACAGTGTCACCGTAGGGGGATTTCCAATTGGGGTTCAGGTGGTCTTTTAGGGACCCCCTTACAATCCCATTTTCTCTTCTCCTGGAGCGTATGGTCTCCCTCAGTGATTGACTATCATTAAGGGAGACCGTAGGCTCAAGGAGAAGAGACCTACGGGATTGTAAAGGGTCCCTAAAAGACCACCTGGATCCCAATTGTGAATCCCACTATGGTGACACTGTGACCGTGACACTGTAGTGAAAATCCCATCAATTGAGGACCCCCTGTATGTGTACCAAACACCAATTATGCCCACAATATCCATACAACCCCACCTATAGATTTGTTTCGCAACCCACCCCCATCCAAACAATTATCAGTTTGAATCAGAACTTATTTTTTAATCCTACTTTCATTTCTTGATTATACTTCTATGTACACTTACATTTTTTTTCACGATTTATTGCATAAATTGTACACTTTAACATGGCAAATCTTTATCTCAGTCTTCAACTACTTACACTCCAAACCTTATCAATGCACCCATTTATGATTGCGATGGCTGGACTGGTGGATTGGCCCGGCGGGTGTAGGGAAGAATTTGGCCCATTGTACCCATTCCCAGTGGTGCATTGCAGTGGTGCGGGCAGCGTGCGTCGCGTCATGACGTAATGTGGCCAGGCCCGCGGACCTGCTCCCACACTCAGGGGCTGCCCCACTGTTTGGTAAAGACGCCCGGTGCATGTGCTTTACAGATCTCCAGACCTCAGAGAGTGCTGCAGGCAGGATCGGTGAGGGGAGCGGCAGTTGCAGGGAGCAGTGAATTTTTAATTAATTATGGCGCGGTAAGTAACGCCCACCCCGGTATCCACGCACTCACCGCCTGTAATTACACACCCTAGAAACTGTACCATTGAGTATAGAAATGGAGGTGTGGCCACGTCCCTTTCTGATTTTGTACCGATTTCTGACCCTCAGATGTTGGAGGGTATGTCATAGGTGCTAAATCTCAGGAGTGGATGTAGAATTCATCAACACATACAAGTTATCAACTCAGGAGCGGTGTGTTTCAAACAACAACACCACACCTGATTTCATTGCCATCATTGAGTATCAATGCAAACACATTCTAACATTATGGTGGAATCTGTAACAAATTACAATCTTAGGTCTTTGGCACAGCATACTGTAACCCCAAGGTTTTCCCGGGCAACGCCGGGCGGGTCAGCTAGTTATTAATATAGATGGGGAAAGTGCGGCATGACTGGAAGGGCTTTTCAACGTGCAAGGAGGCTAGATGTATGTGGACATATCTGAGCCCAACTCATCCCTACCTTATGTGTCTTTATGGCACCTTCAGTATATAGATTAGACATATAAAGGATCCTAATGACGATAGGCAATGATAAATGACTTGCCTCCAGCAAATGTGAGATCTCTTCATGCAAATAAATATGCACAAGAAACTTATTCCGCATTTTGTTTACAATGTTTAATTATTGCTTTATGTGTGACGCTCCAGCTCCAGGCCTCCATATAACCATGTCCCATTACCGTTATCTTGCCATACAGTCAGCCATAAATCACAAGTATTAAAAATGGTTTTGTAATCTTGTAAAAATAATTATGCAAATGTACTATTTTTTTTTATCATTAAGGAACCAAAAATAGCCTAAGGGCTAAATTTACTGAGATGGGAGTTCTATTGAAGATGCAGTGGTTGCCTATAGCAACCAATCAGATTGTATAAATTATCTTCTAGAAGGTGCTAAATAAATAAATAAAAATTAAAATCAGATTGGTTGCACGGCCGTCTTAACTGCATTGTGGGCCCTAGGCAAAGCAATGCACTGGGCCCCCTACTAAGGTTAAAAAAATAACTTGCTGCGGTTTCTCTCCGCCCAGCAATTAGCATGTGTAACCCTTTGGGAGCCTTTGATTATGAAATAGTCAAAAATAGGTGTGAAACTTGGCAAGCAAACATTTTTATTCATCATAATGACCTGTAATTTTTACCTTATATAGGAAATATAATCTTTTTCTTTACTCAACATTTTTTATTTGAATTTATATAACAAATTTGAGCAGCGGTGACATTTTTAGTGGATATTTTGCACGTCTTTCAGAGGGATGTCGGCACTCAAAGGAGGGTATTCAGATTCAATGTCCGATTGGCAAAAATGGGGCGTGTCCGTGAAAACGGCCGTGGATTGTCGAGATCCAGCAGTGATCTCGACAATCAACCTCCATTTTCGGCAAAACTGGACCAACTGCTTTTAACGTCAGGTCCGTTCTGATGAGATCCGCTTCAATGCCGCCGGGAAAGAAGGCATTGAATAGGCGCCGCCGCTCATCAGAAGTAGCGGCGGAGATTGAATATCCCCCAAAGGGTTAAAGCCCTTAACTGTTTGGCTGTAAGCCGGTAGAGAATATTTTCCAGCAGCCCTGATTTTGTGTAATTCAATATCAAAGCAGCAATCTCCACTAGCATCACAAGAAACTCCAGAGGCACCAGCTCGTAGGCCCCTAGACTTGTGGGGCCCTAGGGCAGCTGCCTAGTAAGCCCATGCATTAAAATTGCACTGAGGGCCTTTTCCGATCAATAGCTGTGTGTTTGCTAATGTTACGGTAAACGGTTACCTAGAAAATCTTACTTTGTAAATATTACCGTAAGGATTTAAAAATGAAAGCTCCAAGAGAAAACAATGTTCTCATTGAAAAAGTCCGACATGAGCACGTCGCATAAAAATAGTACAGTATGAACAAACACAGCTCAAATACCAGGGTCCATTTTACAGTAATCCTGCCCTAGAATAGCCACAGTATCCTTTAAATAGAATATGAGGAGCAGGAGAGCTCAGCTTCGCCATCTGCTGGACTCTTGCCGCAATGTAGTAGTTTTTATTAAAATATTTCATGCTTTATTTTTATTCTTATTATTTCTTTAACATTTTTATTGAAGCATTTGCATCAGTACAGAGCTCACATTTGGTGAATACCAAATAAAAGGCATTTTGGCATAATATACAAATCCCTGTCGCAGAGCCGTGGAAGGGTCAGACTTACATTTGCACAGACTGGGAAAATGATTAGATGGTGAGTGAACTGCATATGGATTTGTAAGTAGATTGTAAAAGGGATCTATTCACAATTCACATGCAGATTTACACAGGATGGGTTTTCTTTCTGTCTGTGTGGTGGCTATTATGGTGGCCAATCCCGGGATCGGCGGGATCCCGGGATTTGGCCCCCAAAACGCCAGGATATCGGGATTAGACTGCGCATGCGCAGTCTAATGCCGGGCAGCGTCTGAGAGGGTGCTCAGGAGCTGCCTGGCTTCACCCGCCCCGGGCAGCACGGCTCTGCACAGGCTGCCTCCATGCTGTCCCTGGCTCGAACACCTGCCCAGCAACAGACCAGACCGCCGGTGCCCACCCACCCAGCAGCGGACCAGGCTGACCAGTGGACCAGCCCGCTCACTATCAACCCAGCTCGTCTTCCCACCCTGGCTCCGTCTCCCCTGCTCGCCCACCCACCCGGCTTCCGGCCGCACCACGCATCTGTAAGTAAATATGTGGGGCTGCCAAGGCGGATTTTTTATAATAGGGAAGCCAAACCCGGGAGTCTCGGGATTGGGCATTTTTCAATCCTGAATTCCGGGATTGGCATCCCTAGTGGCTATCTACTTGCAGCCCTCCGCAAATTTGCAGATGAGCGATCTGCTCTAAATCAGGCCCATTATGTGAAAGCAAATGTTATGTGGAATTTACGGCAGACAGGAAAAAGAATGGCAAATATCCAAAAGTCCCTGAATTACCTGCTCTCTGGTCCTTATTCTGGTCCGATTGCTCGCATACGAATTCGCCAAGTTCCCATAGAAATTGCCTGGTGACATGGGCGCCGGGGACAGGCAGCTGACATCACCACTTCCTTCAGAATGTGCACAAACGTCTAAGGTTGCTCTGAGCAACCTTAGATGTGCGTGCGCCTTCCACATCATTTGATGGTCGGCAACCATCGAATGATGTGGGTGTTCCCCATAAAACATCTATTCGCAGCCAGTGCATGCGAACACAGGCTGCGAATGAGTGACGACCAGGCCACCATTCGCCAGGCGGGGTCTGGTGGACTTGCAAGGGTGCGAATTCGCAGCCTTGCAAATCAACCAGAATAACCCCCTCAGCAGTGGCGTAGCTACATATGTGGCAGACCCTGCGGTGGCTTGGGGGAGCAGCACCAGCAAGGTCTGTTGTGGGCGCCGCTGGCTGAACTGACAGGTGACCCAGGCAGCAGTGAGCGCTGAGCTGGTCGCACCCTGTAGATATCTAATGAGTGGGGACCCAGTGCAGTGCATATGTAATGAGAGGGTCGGGGACTCACTCATTAGATATGCACGGTGCTCAGTGCTCACTGCTGCCTGGGTCACCTTTCAGCTCAGCCAGCGGCGACCATAGTCCATCTCATCTCCCCTTCTTGGGGGGGGCGCTGGAATTTTTTTGGCAGGGGGGGAAATATTTCTAGCTACGTCACTGCCCTTCAGTCTATTCCGAAACACACAAAGCAGGAATCAAAGAGACGAAGTTCTGGACAATTATTCTACCCTTCTAAACGTGTCAGAATTCTACTGATAAAATATTAGGTGTGCAGCGCAGAGTTGGGAAAATCACAGGATCAAAGAATGTGACTTAAATAATTTATCATCATATCACAGTAAGGACGCTTCAGGGGGGTGTGAATATCTGATACAATCACATTTCTGAGGAGTTATCAAGAAAACCTCACATGTGTATTACACCCCGTCATGCCCTAGGGGTGTGCTTATGAGGTATCATACATCAAAGAGATTGCTGTAAAATATTTTATAAAAAAAAGAAGACATTAATAAAAACAAATTATTTATGAAATGGATTAAAAAAGTTGACAAGACGGCTGATGTGTTATGCATGATGGAATCTGTGCACTGCGCTTGATAACAACAATTTCAAAGCAGATTTAATGCGATACAGGATCAATATACGATTTCCCAAGGTAAGGCGGACCACACAAGTAAACAAAGGAAAACATTTCATTTAATGCCACATCAAAGTCTGTGCAACAATGGGGATACATTGTTTTCTGGATGTACAGTTTAATGTTATCTTATAATAATGTACAGTATGTACTACTAATGTGGTAATTTGGGCTTCTTTGTGCACTCCTGTTCATTGGACTTTTTTCATTTTCAGATAATTGTTGTTTTTTTTTTGTATTAGTGACGGTTCCTTTCTAACCCAATGGCCAAGCCTCTGTTCTACCCGTTGTCCTTGTACCTCCTTCCTTGTGTATAAATGTGTCAGGGTAGGTGATGGGCCAAGATCTATGTAAAAACAGTGCCGCTGTCCAGGATTGTTTGAGGTCTGGGGATTAGGTGCCAGACTGTACACTTGAATTATACATTATACATATGTTAAGGTGCCCATCAGGGCTGGATTAGGGGGGGGGGGGGGGCTGTGGTCTAGGGGCCCCTGTGGTCAGCATGTTTTTTTTTTAGCTAAAGGTTTTGTGCATGGGAGTGGGGTAGTGCTGCAGCTTCACCTATCTGTCAATGTGACAATGATTAATGTGTGCAAGTGCATTACTGGGAGTTGACATATGAGACTTTGCACAAGAGGTCAGAGGCTGAAAAGCTTGTGGTAAACTGTGATTGCTTGAGCTCTTCACATGCTTCTCAGGCCCATGGAAAGAAGCAGCAGCAGCGGCGGCCTCTTCATGGGGAGTTTTCAATCAGAGCACTGTCGCATACGATGCCACCTTGAACTATACAGTAAGCTTCCTGTGTTGCAGATCGCATAAAAGGAGCATATTGGGATGGATAGCTAGCCTGGGAAATTTATGGCAGCAACACTCATGAAGGCGAAGTTTGTTGAGGGGGATCAGCCATGTTTGAATGATCTTAGTAAATTTCCCCCTGCACCTCCATGGCAGTGCAGCACCCATTTCCCAGTAAGGTTTCCATTCCCAGACATGCACAGTCTGGGGCTACCGGCCATCCCTCCTTTGAATAGTCTTTTAGATTTTCAGACTGTCTGGAGAAGTCCTGGAGGGGTGGTAACCCTACTGTAGTCATAATCAGGGCTGTTATCAGAAAATTGGGGCCCAGTACACATTAATCAGACAGGAACTGCTGCAATCTCCAACTGCTCCCACCTACCCGAACAATTTAAAATTTTCTTCTGTCAAACATTTTGTTGCTTCCCAAACTGTAAAAACAGGAAAATTGAGATTGAGATGATTGTTCTCATTGGACCCCTCTTTATACATTTGTTTTATTTACACAAACAAGATGCATGTTTTAAATGTGTTCCTTCTTGTAATTGGCTAATTGGCGCAACTTCAGCCAGTGTAAGGATAGATTGTTGTGTGCCTTACATACATTGCTGTGAATAAATATAATGTAAGACATGAAGAAGGCATACTTTACATTGCCAGATAAGGCAACAGAACCACGATTGCTTGACTATGACCTAAATATACTGTAAAAAACATAAGGTTTTAGTTCTCTCACTTTTTTTATTTTTTTGAAAATGAAAGCATAATATTGATTATAAACGCTACAGCAATAAAAAGGCAGATAAAATGATAAATAATGCAACATACAAGAAAGAAATACCATAATCTGTGATCGCATACCAGGAGACAACATATATCAAATATTCTCTTTTTCACTCATCAAAGAAAAAGTGATTTTCCATGTCAGAGATAAAACAGCCCGTGACACTGCCGAGCCCACGGCTGGTGATGACTGATTGCTCCACTGAGAGCCCACTGCCCATCTGGAAGTTGAGCGTGCGTACCAAAGGCATTTTGATGGTTTTTATTATGAAAACGGCCACTGGTTATCCAATCCCTGTGAACGACAATGTCAACTTTCTGAATCAAAAGGAATGTCAGTACAGGTGGACATGCACGGACAGATTTGTTAGCTATATCGGAACCATTTCCATAGCTTTGTTCATTTATCACAGCATCTGCGCATAGCTAAAGGCCACAAAAAACTAAATTTGAGCTACAGAAGAGCAAAGTATGGAACTGAAAACTTTCTGACAATCTGATTTATTGATGGCATCTGGGCACCCAAAGCGATGGCTTGATCAGTCGGTCAGTTCTAAGAATGCCAGGCTGCAGGAAGTAGTGTGCGTATATATATATATATATATATATATATATATATATATATATATATATATATACAGAAGCAGAGAAACCGGTACTCCCCTCTTTTACTTGCCAAACTCACTCCGGTGCCTTCCTAGGATGTAAACACCCAATAAAGATAATGTAGCTCGAAGCAGAGGCGTCACTCGGAGATTTTCAAAAGTAGAAAAAGGCTTTATTCACCAACAGGCAATCCGACAATTGTTTCGAGCGTTACTGCTCGTCCTGAGGACGAGCAGTAACGCTTGAAACAATTGTCGGATTGCCTGTTGGTGAATAAAGCCTTTTTCTACTTTTGAAAATCTCCGAGTGACGCCTCTGCTTCGAGCTACATTATCTATATATATATATATATATATATATATATATATATATATATATATATATAGTTACATAGTAGGTAAGGCTGAAAAAAGCAGCGCTGAAATTTACAATGTACCAAAATTTATTTTGTACAATAAAAATAACAATTATAAAAACACATATAAAATTGAACCAGTTAATATGGATATAACTTGAATGGACCCAATGTTATAGTCACCGATATTGTGTAGTAATGAAACCTGCTCTGATCCAATGTAATGCGGAGGAGTTTTTGTATGCCACTTGATGGTATCCTGAAGTCGTGATATTGGACTACAACCGATGGCCGAAGATGAAATTAGCCGGATCGGGAGTCCCACTGCTGTGAGTGGTCAGGTGTCCAAACAAGGAATCTTGGCTTGAGACTTCCAAAGTGATGGATAAGCGATCAGAAGTAGTTAGGCAGGTAGGACAGTCCTTGATGAAAAGGCAAATGTCCTGAAGACAATATGGGTCCAAACAGTGGTGTCACCAACGCGTTTCACAGTGCTCTGACTGCTTTTTCAAGGTCAGTGCTCTGACCTTGAAAAAGCAGTCAGAGCACTGTGAAACGCGTTGGTGACACCACTGTTTGGACCCATATTGTCTTCAGGACGTTTGCCTTTACACGCAAAAAGAGAGAGAAGATGTCCTGTTTTTGGTGCACCAAAATAAGAGATAAAATTTAACTTTTATTATTTTAATCATTAAGAACTGCGAGATAAAAAATGACAACATGTAACATAAACAAGGGTGGGGTTCACACAATTTTTAAAACCAAGGTGGCAGGCAGATGTTGCAGGGTTGTTATGTAGTGCTTTTACTAGATAGTGTGCGTCTGGTCTGTCTGGACCTTAGATCTGACAGATCAATCGGCGTGTCTGAGCGGAGGTTTAAATGACCTCTTGCTCTAGAGCCGAATTAATCAGTGCAAATATGTGGGATTAGTATCCTTGATTAACCCTCTATCGGGTGCACTGATACAAAATAGGAGATCACCCTGTGTAGGTTTAAGATCCGGCGTGAAAACGCTCTAGGATCAGTATGGATGACTGGGCACCCCAGGGTGTCTCAGCTGCGTTCGTTCAGGTGGAGCCGCCTCCTGGAGTTTACACACATGCAACAGTCGGCACCATTGTGGGGACTGTCATGGTGTCTCACTCGCTCCTGAAAAACTCTCTCTATATTGTCTCACTACGGTAATTACTCTGCATCAATTTGCAGATCGCCCGGTGTGTATGGTCTTCTGATCTGGAAAACGTTCCAGTGCAGGACCTAAGTAAAGGTACCACCGGTGTGACTAGCTGTGTCAAAACACTTGGAGCCGCCTCCAGAGTGTTGCACAGGTTGGGAGACTAGAGACTAGCGCAGCTCCGAGACTACACACAAATCAAAATACATTAATATGAAAAATAACAAAAGTTGCAGACATCTGCCTGCGCACCGCTAGCCGGCACGCGCTTCGCAGATGATAGCTTCCTCAGGGCCCTGAGGAAGCTATCATCTGCGAAGCGCGTGCCGGCTAGCGGTGCGCAGGCAGATGTCTGCAACTTTTGTTATTTTTCATATTAATGTATTTTGATTTGTGTGTAGTCTCGGAGCTGCGCTAGTCTCTAGTCTCCCAACCTGTGCAACACTCTGGAGGCGGCTCCAAGTGTTTTGACACAGCTAGTCACACCGGTGGTACCTTTACTTAGGTCCTGCACTGGAACGTTTTCCAGATCAGAAGACCATACACACCGGGCGATCTGCAAATTGATGCAGAGTAATTACCGTAGTGAGACAATATAGAGAGAGTTTTTCAGGAGCGAGTGAGACACCATGACAGTCCCCACAATGGTGCCGACTGTTGCATGTGTGTAAACTCCAGGAGGCGGCTCCACCTGAACGAACGCAGCTGAGACACCCTGGGGTGCCCAGTCATCCATACTGATCCTAGAGCGTTTTCACGCCGGATCTTAAACCTACACAGGGTGATCTCCTATTTTGTATCAGTGCACCCGATAGAGGGTTAATCAAGGATACTAATCCCACATATTTGCACTGATTAATTCGGCTCTAGAGCAAGAGGTCATTTAAACCTCCGCTCAGACACGCCGATTGATCTGTCAGATCTAAGGTCCAGACAGACCAGACGCACACTATCTAGTAAAAGCACTACATAACAACCCTGCAACATCTGCCTGCCACCTTGGTTTTAAAAATTGTGTGAACCCCACCCTTGTTTATGTTACATGTTGTCATTTTTTATCTCGCAGTTCTTAATGATTAAAATAATAAAAGTTAAATTTTATCTCTTATTTTGGTGCACCAAAAACAGGACATCTTCTCTCTCTTTTTGCGTATCAAATTCCATGTCCTAAGGTAGCACACCCCCAGCAGCCTATTATTGAAATAAATATTTGTATAAGGGGGTTCACCTCTCTATGACCAGAGGTCTTGTGCGACCAAAACCCCCCCAAAAACCGTCCTGCGTTTGCCTTTACATCAAGGACTGTCCTACCTGCCTAACTACTTCTGATCGCTTATCCATCACTTTGGAAGTCTCAAGCCAAGATTCCTTGTTTGGACACCTGACCACTCACAGCAGTGGGACTCCCGATCCGGCTAATTTCATCTTCGGCCATCGGTTGTAGTCCAATATCACGACTTCAGGATACCATCAAGTGGCATACAAAGACTCCTCCGCATTACATTGGATCAGAGCAGGTTTCATTACTACACAATATCGGTGACTATAACATTGGGTCCATTCAAGTTATATCCATATTAATTGGTTCAATTTTATATGTGTTTTTATAATTGTTATTTTTATTGTACAAAATAAATTTTGGTACATTGTAAATTTCAGCGCTGCTTTATTTTTTATTTATCTGTTTTTCCATATTGGGAGCTGACTACTCCCTCAAGCAGCTGCTGTTCTGACAAAACCACCCCTGGTAAGCGCTCCATACCAACCTAGGTGGGCTTTCTTTCTAAGGCTGAAAAAAGACTTGCGTCCATCTAGTTCAACCTGGTATAGATATCCATTGCTGATTTGGTAGGCTCTGGTATTTTACAGACAAATTATATTTCTTATTTGTACCCATGGATGTTTTTCTCCAGTAAATGTTTGTCCAACTTTGCCTTGAACGCATTTAATGAGCCAGCCGTTACCACCTCTCTGGGAAGAGAGTTCCAGAGTTTGACTGTTCTGACCGTAAAGAAATTCTTTCTACTAGCTGAATGAAATCATTTTTCTTCTAATCTATACTCATGCCCTCGTGTCCTAGATTCCTTTCTAGTAGAAAAGAGGGTGTGTGACAGTTCCTTATATTGGCCCTTGATATATTTGTACATGTTGAGCATGTCCCCCCTTAAACGTCTGTTTTCTAATGTAAATAGTCCCAAATTGCTTAATCTCTCTCCGTAGCTTAAATTCTCCATTCCCCTAATAAGCTTTGTTGCTCGCTTTTGGACTTTTTCTAATTCTATAATGTCCTTTATAGTGTGGGGCCCAGAATTGCACTCCGTACTCGAGGTGAGGTCTCACCAATGCTTTATACAGTGGCATAATTAACCTTGAGTCCCTAGTTTCCATTCCCCTCTTAATACATGCCAGAATTTTGTTGGCCTTTTTTGTAGCTACATTACAATGGGCACTACATCCCAGTTTGCTGTCTATTTGGACTCCTAGATCCTTTTCAAGTATGGAATTACCCAGTTCCTCTCCGCTAAGGTTGTAACTTGCACACTGGATGTGTGCATAACCTTACATTTATCTACATTGAACCTCATCTTCCATTTTTTTGCCCACTCATCTAGAATTGCAAGATCATTTTGAAGCATGGTGACATCTTCTGATGATTTAAAGACTTTGCTAAGTTTTGTATCGTCCGCAAAGATGGATACATTGCTGAGTAACCCTATCCCAATATCGTTATTAAAAATGTTAAACAAAATGGGCCCCAAAACCGAACCCTAGGGCACTCCACTTAGTACCGGTATCATATCTGATACGGCACCATTCACAACCACTCTTTGTTCTCTATTACATAGCCAATTCCCTACCCATCTGCAGATATTTTCACCCAATCCTAGGTTCTCCATTTTATTAATCAATCTCTTGTGTGGGACAGTATCAAATGCTTTAGCGAAATCTAGGAAAATCACATCTACAGCATTTCCATTATATATATACACATACACACACTATACTAAAGGTGCGGCACTCAAAGACCTTTTAAATATATGCAAAATGACCAAAAAGCTAACGTACTGTATAAACACTTCAAATGTCTTGCATTTGTATCCTGAAGACAAATACAAAACATTTGAAACGTTGATACGTTAGCCTTGACTCAGTGTGGCAGTTTTTGCAAATATTTAAAAGGTCTTTGAGTGCCGCACCTTTAGTATAGTGTGTAGTATCTTTTTTGACGGCACCGGCTGCAGTTTAAAACAATGATGGGAGTGCCAAACCTCTGCATGTTTTTTATATATAATTAACAGACAGCATTTTTTCTGGTTCACTGCCTGGTATCCGGTCAACGGGTCCACAATGTCTAGATTGAAAATCACTAGGTCAACCAGAAATGGTCGACGGTGAGTAGGTCAACACTTAAAAATAGTTGACATGAATTAGGCCCAATAAGTATTCCTTATACATGTGGGGCCAGGTCTGCCGGGTCACGGTAACATTTTGGGGCGTGTCCTAATTGCACAAGGTGTGGCCATATCCCCTTCACGGGAAAAAAGTTTAAAGCATATAAACCAGTCTCATACGCTGCAACACTCTGACAGAGTTAGGGCTCATGCTGCTGCTGCTTCCCGGGAGGTAGTCGGACCAGGGCCCCGTTCGCATTCCTCCAGCAAGTCCGGGCCCGGGTAATTAGTACCCAACCCCCCAATCTCCACGGACATGTGCTGGCATACATGTATAAGCAGTACTACTGTGTAGCTTAACTTGAATAAGGGGTTGTCATAACATGACTACTATGTGGTATAATATGAATCAGAGGCACTACATATGATTGTGCTGTGTGGCATAATGTGAATTGGGGGCACTATTATGTGACCCAGGCGATGGCAGGTGAAATGAGTTCTACCACCTCTCCAGGACCACTTTAAGCCCTGCCTCCTCCCCTATTTAACTGCTCCTGGCAATGGTTCTCTAGTATGGAAAGCACTTCAGGAGCATGCGGTGGTACGATTCCCAAATTTTTCCTTTTTTCAGGCTGTTCCTCTCTACTTCATACTTTAACTAAAAGCAGTCCAGAAATAGGAATTGGAGTAAATTAACCACGATGGGAGTTCTTTTAAAGATGGGATGTTGCCCGTAGCAACCAGATTGTACTTCTTATTTGTTTAGAACCTTCTTTAAGATTATATATAGAATCGAATTAGTTGCTATTGGCAACATCCCATCTTCAATACAACTCCTGTCTTAATATATTTACCCCTCAGTCTCTAATAAAAAAGAAATTTGGGAAAATGCATTCAGAGACTTAACAGACTAGGGAGACAGGTGGGAGTAATACGCAGGGACAGAGTACATTGTACTGATCCTATTCCGCAGGTATCTGCCTACACTTTACGGGAAGATGGCTGTTTCAGCAATTTTCTAATTAGTATATTATAAAATGCAATCGCAGTATGAAGAAAAAAATCAGACTGTGAAAGTCATTAACTCACCAGTAATTCGCTGGCTGCGGAAATAGAACCCAGCGACAACGTGCTAAACAACTGCGGGCATTCATCAAGAGGTGATAGATTAATACCATCGGAATCCTGAAATTAGCAATTAATCAATCTCATGTTTACCCTGATACTGGCCTGCTCCGTGTGTGACAGAGGGAAACGCCGATCACAACCTATCAATCTCTCTAATTGGCTGAAGAAATATGTAGATGCTACACAATTGCTGAAAGCAGAGTCACAGCATCGCCTACCAGTCCATTGAATTAGAAACATAAATGACATTAAATATGCTTAAGTGAAATAAAGTACTGTATTTCCTCAGGGCAGTGCTGTTACTGAATTGCTAAGAAGAGAAGGAGATG
The DNA here is from genome assembly GCF_055691185.1 of Crinia signifera. NCBI lineage: Eukaryota > Metazoa > Chordata > Amphibia > Anura > Myobatrachidae > Crinia > Crinia signifera. The sequence continues at coordinate 299,395,000 of NC_139219.1, forward strand.
TAGCAAACCTTGGAAAGAGATAAAGTAGCTAAAGATAAAGGGCCTGATTCAGCAAGACTCGCTAAGCAGCGGTCGGTGGCTGCTTAGTGAGCCGTGAGACACTGCAAAGCGAAATGTTAGCCCCCCCCCCCCGCTGACAAATCCCCTCGCTACCATGGGAGGAGATGTACCCAAACACACTCCCTCACATGCAGCCAAAGGGGAGAGTAAACATTCGATGGTGGTAACCGATTTTATTTCCATCTGTGTCCGCCGAAGAGGGGGCGGGTGCTGATGTCACGTGACGTCAGCTGCCCGCCCCCCGGCAGGCATCGGCTTGCCCACTTTCCCAGGGGGACGCCCAGCATTTTCATGGTGACGCACATAAAAATCTGGCCGTTCCCAAGGTCCCTTTTCTGCCCCCTGTCCACTCACAGCCTTCCCTCCCCCGCAACGAACAGCCCGGCGAGTGTGTAACTCACCGAAGCCATTTGGTGCAGGGGTTTGCACATACACAGAAATGCAACCATCAGTGCAGAGGCCAAACTCTGATCGTTTTGAGCAATCCTCAATCGGCAACAAAGTACTGGTACTTGACTTGATTGGTATAATGAAGGTTTCAACATGCACCAAAAAATGAAATTGGTGACTGTGCGATTTCCAAATCAGACTTAAGCACATGCACGGAAATCAATATTGAGTATTTATTTATTTATTTATTTACAGTTTCTTATATAGCGCAGCAGATTCCGTTGCGCTTTACAATAGTAGACAGTGATAAGACAAACTGGGTAACAACAGACAGACTCGGAGGTAGGAGGGCCCTGCTGCAAGCTTACAATCTATAGGGATATAGGGGGGAAACATAAGGACAGGCACCAGTAATAGCATAGCAGTTACAAGTCCAGAAGGGATGCTATATAATACATAAGTGCCTCGGAGGGTTATGCATGTAGAACTTAAATATGATAGGCTTGCCTGAAGAGGTGAGTTTTCAGGGAACGCTTGAAAGTTTGGAGACTGGTGGAGAGTCTTAATGTGTGTGGAAGGGCATTCCATAGGATGGGAGCAGCCCGATAAAAGTCCTGTAATAATGAATGGGAGCTAGTGATCCGTGCAGAAGAGAGACGCAGATCTTGTGTAGAGCGTAGTGGTCGAGATGGGAGATATTTTGTGATAAGTGCAGAGATATATGCTGGTGCAGTATGGTTAATAGCTTTATAAGCAAGAAGAAGTGTTTTATATTGAATACGGTAATATACAGGCAACCAATGGAGGGACTGGCAGAGCGGATCAGCAGACGATGAGCGTCTTGCAAGGAAGATCAGCCTAGCAGCAGCATTTAAAATTGATTGCAGTGGTGAGAGACTGTTCTTGGGAAGACCAGTTAGGAGACTATTGCAATAATCAATGCGGGATATAATGAGTGCATGGATAAGAGATTTGGTAGTGTCTTGTGTGAGATAGGGTCGTATTTTGGATATGTTTTTTAGATGCATGTAACATGATTTGGAGACAGATTGAATGTGGGGAAGAAAGGACAGTTCAGAGTCGAGGATGACCCCTAAGCAACGAGCTTGTGGGGTAGGGTAGATTATCGAGTTGTCAACAGCGATGGAGATGTCAGGATGGTAACTGTTCTTAGTTGGCGGGAATATAAGTAATTCCGTTTTGGAAATATTGAGTTTGAGTTGGCGACAAGACATCCAAGATGAGATGGCAGAGAGACAATCAGAAACTCGACCCAAAACCACTGGTGACAACTCTGGGGTTGATAGATAGATTTGAGTATCATCAGCATACAAGTGATACTGAAATCCGAAAGAGCTGATTAGTTTGCCAAGAGAGGAGGTATAGATTGAGAAGAGCAGAGGACCTAAGACTGAACCTTGCGGAACTCCGACTAACAGAGGTAATGAAGAGGAAGTAGAGTTAGAGAAGCGAACACTGAAAGAGCGATCAGATAGGTAAGATGTGAACCAGGAAAGGGCTGTATCATTAAGACCTAGGGAGTGTAGTAGTGCAATGGGGTTTGTATAAAGAATCAAATGCGCCCTTCCCAGCAGCCTATTTTCTCCCTCCTGCTAGTACAATCCTCGGCAGCGGGTGGATGTGGTCACCCTATCTTTTATCTTTCAACTTTTAAAACTCCTACAGAACTTCTAACAGAAGTCCTACATTCAAAGAAAACCCCCTAATGATGCCGGAGCTGTTACACGCATCCTGAACAACTGAAACCTGCGAGCGCTTACCAACGGAACACCTGCTCACCTCAGTATCTAACAGGCAGGCTCCTAATTACAAGTCGGGGAAGCGCATATCTCCCACTACCACTGCAAGCCGGATCCACGACTGCGGCGGCTAAGGAGACATCTACCCTACCTACAGAAAATTATTCATCACGGTCAGGAACAGAAGAACACGGGAGTGGAGGTACGAACTGCTCACTCTCTTTCCCACCCCGTGTTATATTATTACTTCTTGCAATATCACTAATCGTTTTTGAGTCAGAACGGAACTTTTGTATCAGGATCTTTTAAATGAACTTTTAAAGAGACAGTTTCTTTTTTTAGGTGTCATATTTATTTTTCTATTTTTATTCTTCTATTTTTCCCATTTCTTTCTGGATTTTTTAACTTTGTTGCCCATCCGGGATTGTCCATATATATGTTATTAAATAAACAGCACTTGCTTTATTTGGAATACAATTTTTTTTTGAACACCAGACCAAGCGCCTGTGATTCTCCATCCACACCCCCTTCTTTGCTAGGGAGTGTAGTGTTTGTAAGAGAAGAGAGTGATCGACGGTGTCAAAGGCAGCAGAAAGATCAAGAAGAATAAGTAGTGAGTAATGGCCTTCAGGGCCGGTGCAAGGTTTCTAGACACCCTAGGCAAAGCTACATAATACCGCCCCTGCATCCCCAAATACCCTCCGCCCAGTCACTCACATTCACTTCTTTAAATATAACTAGATTATATTTTAGACTAAAGAACATAAATACAAAAATAACATGTAACCGTTGTCCCTCCCACTAGGCAGCGTTGTGATCGCTGCCGGTAGAATTGTGAGCTGAGATGGGTGCAGGGCAGATGGGCCCTTAGATGGCCTGAGCCCTAAAGTAAAAGCACCCCCTGCACCCAAGGTAGTTATGGCAGCGGGAGATGGTTTATCACCAGCACAAAATTTACAATGTAAATAGAGCCCAGGCCATGCCCACTCTATGAGGCATCGTCCATTTACAGTGCTACATCTTATGACAGCCTCAGGTAAATTATGTCTTCGAACCCACACCTTGCCAATGACAATGCGGGTGTGTGGGGGGAAATATGCTGTTTGTGATTGCAGATGCTGGGGGGGGGGGGGGTTCAGGGGGAGCAGGGGGGGGGGGGTGTGCAGTGATCATCTGCCCCCCAGACATTGCTTCTGTCACCCTCCCTACTGTGCCCCTCCATGCCCCTCAGCACTGATCATCTGCCCCCTCCTGCCTTCAGCACTTCTCAGAGTCAGACCTTCCTCAATCAGCTTAAATCCCCCCCCCCCCCCTATTCACAGCTACCGGGCCCAGGCGCTCCATTAATCCCTCCCCAACACACGCACACCTCCCTCCAGTCCTCATTCAAGAGGACACAGTGACCTGCACAGGCTGCACATACCCGCGTCCCACCCTGCCCCAGCATCCTTCCCCCTGGCCAAGGCGAGTACTCACTATAAAGTCAACTCCGTTCTCCTGTGTCCAGCGGCAGGTGACAGCGTGTAGTAAAGTTCCCGGTCTGGACCCCGCCTCTCCCCTGGATGGATAGCGTCCGCGTGGTCACTGCTGCAGAGCTCCTACACACATGTGACAATGCAGGAGCTCAGCAGCAGCAGCAGAGATAACCACGCTGATGCCATCCAATCAAATGGCAGCGCATCTGACTCGGCAAACAGGAGAGGGCCAAGAGCTGACTGACAGCCAGCCCTTTATTCTTCTGCTGGGTAGGCAGGTGGTGGCCGAGTTTATTATTCGGCGGAGATGGGGGAGCGATAGGAGCATTCCTGACCATAGGAGCTTGAAGGAGCAGGGCGCCCTCTAGTGGCCATCGCCCTAGGCGAATGCCTAAAGCTGCCTAATGGTAGCTCCGGCCCTGATGGCCTTTAGACTTAGCCGTTACAAGATCATTCACCACTTTAGTCAGTGCTGTCTCAGTGGAGTGTTGAGGGCGAAAACCTGACTGAAGTGGGTCTAATAGGGTATTAGAGTTAAGAAAGTTTGTGAGGCGAGAGTAGCCAAGTCTCTCCAGTAGCTTGGAGAGGCATGGGAGCTGAGATATAGGACGATAGTTAGAGAGAGAGTTAGGGTCAGAATTCTGTTTTTTTAGAATAGGAGTTATCACTGCATGTTTGAGCAGAGAAGGAAAAGTACCAGTAGTAAGAGAGAGATTGCAGATTTTAGTTAAGGTTGGAATAATCACAGGAGATATATTTTTAATGACTTGTGCAGGTATAGGATCGAGAGAAGAGGTAGTAGAGTAAGAGGATAAGAAGAGTGCGGATACTTCCTTTTCATTTGTGGGCTCAAATGAAGAGAAAGTGCCAGAGGGTTCAGGTGGGAAAGAAAGAGGGTTAGAGGTTGTGGAAGAGCATACCATTTCATCTCGGATGTTATCAATCTTGTCCTTAAAGTAGGAGGCAAGTTCTTGTGCACTGATGGTAGCCGGTGGGGGAGGAGGGGGAGGGTACAGAAGAGACTTAAAGGTGTTAAAAAGTCGCTTAGGGTTGGTGGCATGAGAAGAGATGAGAGATTGGTAGTATGTTTGTTTGGCAGTGTCCAAAGCATTGCTGTAGGAGTAGTAGCTAGTTTTATATGCGAGGAAATCAGTCGTACTACGAGATTTGCGCCATTGGCGTTCTACTTTACGTGACTGATTTCATAGTTGTCTTGTTGTTTTGGTGTGCCACGGTTGGCATCTAAGCCTACGTGGGGTGTAATGGGTAGCTGGAGCCACGTCATCAAGGGCTGTTTCAAGAGTTTGGTAGAGGTGGGAAACAGCAGAGTCAGGAGAGGTAAATGTAGAAATTAGTGAGAGCTGTTGTTGCAGGGAGGTGGTAAGTTGTGGAAAATTAATTGCATTAGTATTTCTGCGGGTTAAAGTAGGCTTGCATGATTTCAGTGTCAGTGAGCTTGGGGTAATGGAAGAGAGTGAGAGGGTAATGAGATTGTGATCAGAGAGAGGGAAGGGAGTGTTAGTAAAATCAGAGACTGAGCACAGCCTGGTGGAGTAAGGACTAATCCATCCACAGACCCCATAAGCCGCTTGCTAAGCAGCGAGCAACCACTGCTTAGCGAGCTTAGCGATGAATCACCCCCACATGCTTCAGATCTTTTGCACCCAGCATAGGAATGGTGCAAGACCAAGGGCTGTTTTAACAAAGCATCGTACTGGAGCCCCTATCCACCCATTCATGGGAATACATGTAAGGAAAAAAACTAAATGACTCGTCCTGTGGTCCTGCACTGTTTTTACACATGCTTCCATACAGTGAGTGGCTGTCAGCACTGTAATTGGTGGATAGCTCCAGTCATCCACCAATCAGCTTGCAGATAACCATTCACTGTCTGGCTGCAGGGTAGGAGGCAGGTTTGAGACTGCTGCCCGGCTGCTCTGATTGGGCTCTGGGGTCACATGCTAGCATCAGGGTAACAAATGACGCTGGGGAATCTCAGAGGCAGCACAGTGCTCTGTACTTGGCATGCTGGCATTGGCAGTATGCAGCATGAGTGTGCAGTGTGGAGCTGAGGATGGAAGCTCTGAGCCCCACTGGAAGCTTAACCCCTTCCCGACGCAGCATGTTTTTGCCTTCCTGACAGAGGCCTTTTTTTCAAATCTGACATGTATCACTTAAGTGGGGATAACTTTTTTTTGCTTTTACTTATCCCAGTGATTTTGAGATTGTTTTCCCGTGACACATTGTACTTTAAATTAGTGGTAAATTTTGGTCGATACAGTTTTTTTTTTTTTTGTGAAAAATACCAAAATGTCGTAAAAAAAGGGAACATTTTGCTATTTGCAAAATGTAAAATTTTCTGCTTGTGAGACAAATAATCATACCACTCAAAATAGTTAATAACTAACATAGACCATATCTAAACTTTATTTTTAAATCATTATTTCAAGCTCCTTTAATTTTTTTGGACACTAGGGGGCAGCAGAGTCTAAATTTTACACATCACACATTAAAACGCTGTTTTTGGCTGTTCACGTTTGAACAGCCAATCGCAGCGATCGCCCATGACGGGGGGCATCGCTGCCCCCCCTGGGCAATGAGGGAGGATGTCTGCTGTCAGGGACAGCAGACATCGTCCCTCTGTCACCGCGTCTGTAGACGCGGTGGCACTTTGAAGTCATGACGTACATGTACGTCATGTGTCGGGAAGTACATCCCGGCCATGACGTACATGTACGTCAAATGTCGGGAAGGGGTTAAAACCTTTATTACTCAATACTGCCACCTATATCCTTGACCTATTATTCACTTTATGTTAATTATTAGCAATAATAATAGCGCAATTAATAAAGCAAAGATATTTTAAGGCCTTAATATGCAAAAATTGGAGGCATGTGGGGTAAATTTACTAAGATGGGAGTTCTATTGAAGATGAGTTGTTGTCCATAGCAACCAATGAGGTTCTACTTCTTATTTATTTAACACCTTCTAGAAGATAATAGAATTTGATCGGTTGCTATGAGCAACATCCCATCTTCAATAGAACTCTCATCTATGTAAATGTAACCCCGTGACTCTCCGTCCATGGTCTCGTACGAATTCATTGACTTCTACTCAAAGCCCATCAAAATAACGGCTCCGTCCCTGTCTGCTCCTAGCTCCAATCTCTGTCATCACAGCTCTCTCTGTCCATATCCAAAAAGTTTGAAACATATCATTTTGGTTTAACTTTCTGTTAAGGAGTCATTTGGTCAGTTGTTGGCCCCTAGTGGTTACTGGCGGTACTTCACTTAAAAAAAGGATGCCTTTTAAATATAGTGATTTTTGGCACACCTATTTACTGTGCATCAATATTTAGCATATAGGTCAGTAGCTCCTGCATAGGAGCCATTGCAATTTGCATTCATTGTATTCTTTCTGTGTTTTTTTATTTTCTTTTTTTTTTTTATGCCTCCTGCTCAGAAGATCTTCGTTTGCAGTGATGCAGATGTTTCGGTGAAAGAGACTCAGAGGGGTTTGTTCTTAACTTTCTAGCAGAGTTTTACAATTCATTGTTTGTTTGGACATTTCGGCTAGCATTGCACAGCTGTTGTGAGCGTCCCTATCTGCTCCTAGCTCCAATCTCTGTCATCACAGCTCTCTCTGTCCATATCCAAAAGGTTTGAAACATATCATTTTGGTTTCACTTTCTGTTAAGGAGTCATTTGGTCTGTTGTTGGCCCCTAGTGGTTACTGGCGGTACTTCACTTCAAAAAAAGGTGCCTTTTAAATATAGTGATTTTTGGCACACCTATTTACTGTGCATCAATATTTAATATATAGGTCCGTAGCTCCTGCATAGGAACCATTGCAATTTGCATTCATTGTATTCTTTCACTGTTTTTTTTTTTTCTGTTTTTTTTTTTTTTATGCCTCCTGCTCAGAAGATCTTCGTTTGCAGTGATGCAGATGTTTCGGTGAAAGAGACTCAGAGGGGTTTGTTCTTAACTTTCTAGCAGAGTTTTACAATTCATTGTTTGTTTGGACATTTCGGCTAGCATTGCACAGCTGTTGTGAGCGTCGTGTTTTTTCTCATTATCTGCAGATGAAAGAATCATAGCTCCAGAGTGCTGGGTTATGATACAAAATAAAATCTTATCATCTAAAAAATGGGAAAGGAAAAATCTGTTTAGATAAAAACAGCATTAACCTTACCCGTACCCCATCCGTTCTTTGGAAGTATTAACTGTGCGTAGATTAGATTGGATCCACAAGAGGTATTACATACATATATATTAAAGTGCACCCATTACATACAAATGTGCGGGGGGGGGGGGACAGCTGTCATGTGCGAGAACACAAAATATTTTAGTTCACTTGAAACTAGTGACATCACTGTGGCACTGAATGACCTAAGGATAGAACTTGGCAGTCATATGATGTCACTAATTACTAGGCAGAGATACAGGAATAGAAATATATTTTACTTTCTCTATTTGGAGGTTTTCCATTTATGTTATTATTTCATGGGCACATACTGTATATCAAACCTCTGCGAGTGATAAAGCTTGTGGAGATAAAGGGCCTGATTCAGGTTCACTTCAAAGTGAGATCTATATTGCAGTGTGAAATAAAGCAGTCAGTATTTACCCTGCACAGAAACAAAATAACTCCCCTAAACCTAACTCTCTCTGCACGTGTTACATCTGCCCCTCCTGCAGTGCACTTGGTTCCATTTGTCCATTAGCAAACATAGGCCCTCATTCTGATCTGATCAGAACGGGGCTAATTTGGCCCCGTTCCGATGTTTGGGGCTCTGCCCATGGTCTATTATGCACATTTGCAGCTCCCCTTTTCAAATGGCTTTGGAGACTTGCATAGTCGCCGGTTTGTTGGCAAGCATTGGGTCGGGCTGGGGGCAGATGGCCAGGGCAGCCGAGAAGAATACCAGGCCCGGATAAAATTTTAGGGGTGGGCCCTAATCACTGGAGGCGTGGCCAACTCCCGCATTTAAGCCACATCCCCAAATATTTAGAGGGGGCGAAAAAAACACTCTAAAGTCGAGGGGGGAGGGGTGTTATTGCCCCCCTCCCCTCAGCAGCAGCAGCACACACCTACAGCATGTGCTGCGCTGTCAGTGAGATGCTCAAGCAAGCCTGAGCCCAGGTAATTAGTACCCCCCCCCCTCCCCCTCTCGGCAGCCCTGCAGATGGCAGTGGAGATGGGGGGGTCACAGAAGGCAACGTCCAGCGTTTTATTAGCATCCCCATGAAAACGCTGGATGTTCCCATGGGTATGCGGACGTGCTGATGTCTGCCGGGGGTGGCTGACATCACAGGAAGTCAGCCGCCTGCACCATCTTCGCCCCAGCCCTCGCAAATAAAGGTCAGTTTTCATTGACTTCTCTTTGTGAAGGCAGGAGAAATCATTCCATGGTCGGCGCATGGCTGAATAGTCTGTGCAGCCAAGTCTATATTGACTACATACCCTCCAACATTTTCCAAATATAAACCAGTACAGGGGGCATGGCCACAGATATAGGGGGCATGACCATGGGTATAGGGGGTGTGACCACCATTGCCCAGATCCAGCAGCGGCTCCTACACTGAGTGAAGACCGCGCTCAGGCGAGTGATGATAGACCCAGGTGTGGGGAGTGTAATGGACGCACGACCCCCGGTCCAGGTAGCGGATAAATGCGAGGTACATATGCCGCTCTTTCCTTCACCTCTTTATAGCTCCTCCTCCAGTCCCATGCCATGGCCATCATCCACAAAAGCATGTGTAGACAGGGAGCGCATTTATGTCCGCGGTACGGCTGCGTGACATCATGACGCGATGCCCGCTGGTCTGGACCCGCAATGCACCCCTGGGAACGTTTGCAGGACATGCCAGGGACGTATTTTCTTGGTGGGTGAAGTGTGACAGAGGACTCCCCGAGTTGTCGTCTGTCACAGCTGATATATAATGAAGGGGAGTTGCCCTTTGCATCAAAAAACGGTACAATCGGTACAGTGGATTTTAGCCGGTACAGAGCGTTAAAAAAAACGGTACAGTAGGAGCCTATGAGACTATGTTGCCTGTAGAATATATTTTGCCTAGGGCCAATTAGCGGGTGTGGTATAACACACCGACAGTTGGGATTCCGACAGTCATTGGCCTGACTGCACAGCGGGGGGAGCGCAACGAACCCCCTTGCGGGCACAGTGGCTCGCTGCACTCGCCACCTATTTTATTCTCCATCTATGGGGGTCGTGGACCCCCACGAGGTAGCTGTCGGGATTCCGACGTCGAGGGTAATGAATGTCCTGCATATGATAATCGATACATCCCTGTGAGGTATGTATGGATGGTGCAATGGTATGCATTACTGCCTCATAGAACTAAGGTCATGGGTTCTATTCCCACCATGGCCCTAACTGTGCGGAGTTTGTATATTCTCTCCGTACTTGCGTGGGTTTCCTCAGGGTACTCCGGTTTCCTCCCACAATCCAAAAATATACTGGTAGGCTAATTGGCTCCCACCAAATTAACCCTAGAATGTCTGTGTGTGTGTACATGTGATAGGGAATATAGATTGTAAGCTCCACTGGGGCAGGGACTGATGTGAGTGTTCAAATATCCTCTGTACAGCGCTTTGGAATATGTGTGCGCTATATAAGAATCTGTTAAAAAATAAATGTATTTAATAATCGGATTGTGAATTGAGGAGATTTTATCACATAAAATCTGCATCTTCAAATTAGGATTGTGCTAAAACAGCCCCTTAAACTGGGTACACACTGATATATCTGCAGATCAATTGGACAGCACGGATGGTGTAATGGTTAGCATTACTGCCTCACAGCACTGAGGTCATGGGTTCGCTTCCCACCATGGCCCTAACTGTGTGGAGTTTGTATATTCTCCCCGTACTTGCATGGGTTTCCTCTGGATACTCCGGTGCAAGTGTACGTGCGGTCAACAAGTTGTCTCTACACGTCGAATGATGCACCAATATACAGTATATTTTGACATATTGGCCATCGGCTGGGTTGCACGGCTAATGCGACATGTTTTTGAACAATAACTTTCACAGACATATACTGTAGCTGGTATATACTGTCCTCTTCAATTGAACGGCCAATATATTGGCCAGTGTGTACCCAGCGTGTTCATACATTTGGTGATTTGCATCTAATTAGGTTTCAAACAGTTTAAATATCTATCTAAATCTCTAAATGATCAGGCACCTTCACCTCAGATACTGAAGCTGCTGCTGCAAGTAGGACATTAGTCTAGCAATCTCCCTCATGTCACCTAGCCCACATTACACTGTTACATCATAGTTACCTCCCCTCCTGCATTCTGCAGGAGACTCCCTGACATAGCAGCAATCTCCCTCTCTCCCTCATTAGTCTAGCAATCTCCCTTATGTCACCTAGCCCACATTACACTGTTACATCATAGTTACCTCCCCTCCTGCATTCTACAGGAGACTCCCTGACATAGCAGCAATCTCCCTCTCTCCCTCATTAGTCTAGCAATCTCCCTTATGTCACCTAGCCCACATTACACTGTTACATCATAGTTACCTCCCCTCCTGCATTCTACAGGAGACTCCCTGAAATAGCAGCAATCTCCCTCTCTCCCTCATTAGTCTAGCAATCTCCCTAATTTCACCTAGCCCACATTACACTGTTACATTTTTGGGGGAAAAGGGAATGAGAGACAGATACATTTACATTTAATCATCTGCATCATTTCCCAGCACTTTACCAAGTATAGTAACTCATATTAACGGCTTTGGGGATCATCTACATTTGTATATAAGTCATTTTAAAAGATTCCTCTCAGATGTAGCAGTACACACCCATGATTCTAGGTGCCACGTTCAAAATCGCTTTTCACAATCTCTCCACATATGGAACTAGACACGCCCTTTGGGAGGAACATGACACACCCCCTCAATTGCAAAATTCTACTACCAACTATAATCTCCTTGAAACTAGTTTTCAAAAGTAGGCAACTATGAGGAAATGGCACAATGAAACTTAATTTATTAATAAGAATGGCAATGTTTAGAACACACTTGGGCACAGTGGGGTTAATGTGGTATCTACATCTTGTATCTATGTCTATCTGACAACACACAGCAGTACTGGAGAAACAGTAATCAACATACACAGCAGTAGTGCATGTTTAAATGAGTTCTCTCTCTGCTTGGGGAGGATGACACTTCAATTAGCACTACTTGTAGGTTGCGATTCGCAGGTTTACAGTCTTGGTCATTCAAATGTTAGTTATTTTTATACAGATAAAAAATATCAAAGAACAGTTACTTAGACCATACCATACTATTTCCACATAGTGACCAAGTTCTGATGGTGTGTAGATTATATCAAAGGGTGAATGCAGTGTATGTATCTGGTGGAAGAGATGAGTCATCTCAAAGTTGTTCTCAAAACCTTTTTTTATTGGCTTATTGGGTTTAAGTTGTTATTGTCACTGGCCTGGCTTAGCCTCCTCCTATAGGACTCCGCAGTCTTCCTCCACCCGGCATGTATACTATCTATGCACCTTACATCACGGTGTTGGACTAGCCCTACTGTGCAATGAGCAGTAGTTTAGGTGCATGGCCTTCAGAAGGTGCCTTACACAGGCTTCCAGGGGAAGAAGGAGTGGACCAGGCTTATGCTGCAGCCGTGCCTGACCAGGCAGTATATGACAGCAGCCCAATACAGTCTGAGGCAGTTGGTGCGGCCCCAAATGCTTTAAATTGTACTGGTCAAGCCGCCACTGGACTGGCCTGCAGTGTGATCAGGCGTCAGGCGTCGCCCAATCAGCATGGCTGGCGTGTGGGTGTGGTCTGTGGGCGTGTGGTTTTTGCAGTGGGCGGGGAGTTTGGGCGCAGCAGTAGAGGAGGCTGTGCGGAGTTACGCCTTTTATGTTTGAGACACCACACGTCCATGTTGTGATGTCAGACGGTGCCCGAGCAGCTCATCGGGGGGGGGGGGGGAATGTATATGTGGCCTGTGAAAAGTGCCTTTGTGTGGCTCCCTGCTCTTATGGCCCGTTCTCTGGTGGCCTGGTCCAGGTTCACTATGTGAGTGTGTGTATGACTCCGCCCAGACTCCACCCAGCATTATACACACACTCACAGATTGACAGTTCTGGACTATTATATAACAGATTGCACGGGGGCCGGCACTCACTGCTGCTCACATGTGGGGTCCTTATTTCTGCCTGGGTGCCTGCTCCCATGTACCTGTTCCCAGGTGCATCAATGTACTTGTAGCGGTATAAATAAATAAATTGCACTTTTGATATAATCCCTGGCGTGACACTTTATACCGCTACAAGTATATATTTACTTGAAGGTCCGGCACTCCAATATATATATTTGCTCCGGCAGGTGCCCGCTCCCTACAGCATACAAGTTCCAACAAAGAGCAGCACTCCGACCATGAAATTACTGAAAGTTGTTTTAATGAAAAAACCACAGCAACGTTTCGATGCCAGTGCATCTTCATCAGGCTTAAAATACACACTGCAAACAAAGCCATATAAATACAAAGTGTCTAGCACCATGCACGCCCCAAATGCTCACAGTGCAATCAATTCACAGGTGTCCCATACAAGATGATCTCGCATGAGGACGGAGCCCCAAGCGAGAATATAGTGAATGTGCATAATACATAGATACATATATTTGTCAGACGCCGCCGCCGTGCAGTCGCCTCCCCGTCCTCCGGGGTGCACGGCGGGCGGTCCTCTGACGATCAGGACGTTGCTCAGCAACGCCCCGAGCGTCGGCAACGTCCCGAGCGTCGGTGACGTCACGCCCGGCGTCCGAGCATCGGGGCGTTGCCTGGCAACCACGTCCTGCTGCCCGGCGTCCTTCCCCGCCGCGTCATCACCTCGCGCGCGCACAGTCTGCTGCACGCACACTTCTCCTATAAATGGAGATTACACAGTCCAGCAAGCCGCTGGTTATAAGATTGCTTAGGCACCCTGGGGTGTCCTTCTTGTTTTCTTCAGCCCACACTGCAGTTCCTTCCCTGCATTATACCCGTGGTTTCTCCAGCTCCTATACCCGGTTTTCTTCCCTGCCTGTGGTCGGTGGATCCTGCTACTCAGAAGTTCCCAGCAGATTTCTCCTGGCTTCCGGCTTCCTGCAGTCTCCTTGGAGACATTCCGGTCTTCTGCCTTGGGCCCTGGAGTGGTATCGTTACGCACTCCTTATTCCCATTTCTTCCTGCTGTATCGTGGTTTATTATTTTGTGTATTCTTATCAGTGCTAGGTTCAGTGTGCAGGGGTTACCAGGGCTCCCGTCCATTCCTGTGTCCATTTCCCTGCCACCTGTCTCGGCCACCGGGGTCATTAAGTTAGCTCTCCCCTTGTCCACCTCGTTCCTCCAACGGTAGGTTGTGGCCACCACCTAAAACGCTTTGGAGGGCACCGGAGTTGTACAGGCTTAACCCGTGCTTCAAACGTGGCTGCCGTGCGAGAAGATTTAGGGCCTCCGCACCTACCGTGGGACGTACTGGGTGACAACGGAGTTAGGGGCCGAGACAGTTTCCTCCCTACCAGTGCTGACCATCTCCACCTCCGGATCAGTCACCTGCCCTCGCTACTACCCCATGGGCCTCTAGGGCTATTGCTCTCCATTACCCTGTTGATTCCTCTGTGGCCCATGTCGACCGGTGATGATTACCAGCTAGGACCCATTTAGCTTCACAGTTACCGGGCCTCCTAGCACGTCTGAGCCGTCTCGACACCTCCACTTTGGGGTTCCCGGCACCTTGTGCCTAACAGTATAACCAGCCAACAGTGTTGTGGGCCATCCACCTCCGCAGTGAATGGTCCATATTCCCTTACCGCGATTTTTTCATTTTTTATTGCTTGGTCGTCATGGATCCCAACGCGGCCCAAGCTCTGGCCAATCAGGTTTCGCTCCTGACCAAACAGCTACAGGATTTGTCTATTAAGGTGGACACCAAACTCTCAGCTCAGCCACCAGCGGGTTCTCACCAGGAACCCAAAGTTAATTTCCCTGATAGGTTTTCAGGTCATAGGCCCCATTTCATAAATTTTAGAGAGAGTTGTAGATTGTTTTTCCAGTTAAAACCACACTCCTCAGGTTCTGAGCAACAGAGAGTGGGTCTTGTGATTTCCCTCCTCCAGGGGGACCCCCAGTCTTGGGCCTTTAGTCTGGCTCCAGACGATCCTGCTCTCCGCTCGGTAGATGCCTTCTTTCAGGCATTAGGAGTCCTTTATGACGATCCTGACAGATCAGCCTCCGCTGAGGCTTATCTTAGAGCCCTGAAACAGGGTCATCTTTCTGCCGAGGAGTACAGCGCCAAGTTCAGACGTTATGCCGCCGACTCTGGGTGGAATGATCCAGCCCTACGGAGTCAGTTTCGCCTAGGCCTGGCGGATAACGTCAAGGATGGCTTGGTACAATATCCCTCTCCTCCTTCTTTGGATAAATTAATCCTTTTAGCCATACGAATCGATCGGAGGATTAGGGAGAGGCGGTGCGAAAAAGAGGCTCAAGCATTACCCAGTTGTGAGCTCCCAGAGGAGGCTTCCCCAGACCTGGGTGAACCCATGCAGCTTGGGGCTACCAGGTTATTTTCTAGGCTCACTCCCAAGGAGAAGGCCCGACGACGTTCCCTGGGGTTATGTATGTACTGTGGATCTAAGGATCATATCCTGAACAAATGTTCCCTGTTACAGGGAAACGGCAGAGCCCAGAAGTAATGGGGAGTATCTTCTCGGGCCTTTCATTGTTTTCCCCATCGGATTCGTTGTTTATCCCAGTTAGTTTCAGTTCCTGGGAGGGTAAGGCGTTAGTGGATTCTGGCGCCGCAGCCAATTTTTTGGATAGTAAAATTGTCTATGATTTGGGTTTACCGCTGCAACTGTTGACGTCCCAGCTCACCGTTTGCGGATTAGACGGTAATACCCTGCTTGGTGGAGCCATCACTCATTTTGTGGAGTTATTAGATTTTCGAGTTGGACTTTCCCATTCGGAGAGCATAAAGTTTTTTGTTTTTCAGTGTCCCATTACACCCATTGTGCTTGGCCTTCCCTGGCTTAAGAGTCATAACCCGGTCTTTGATTGGCGTTCTGGGGAATTGATACGGTGGGGCAAGGAGTGTTTTGAGCAGTGTATCAGTCTTCCAGCTCTTCTCACCACTACCATTCCTGCCGGGTTGCCTGCCCAGTATGCTGAATTCGCTGATGTTTTTTCTAAAAAAGAGGCGGACTCTCTTCCTCCGCATCGTCCGTATGACTGCGCCATTAATTTGTTACCTGACTCTAAATTACCCAAGGGTAGATTATACTCTTTGTCTTTGCCTGAAGAGAAGGCAATGCAGGAGTACGTGGAGGAGAGCTTAAAAAAAGGCTTCATCAGAGCCTCTAAATCTCCAGTGGGAGCAGGTTTTTTTTTTGTTAAAAAAAAAGACGGGACCTTACGGCCCTGCATTGATTTTCGTCAATTAAACGACATCACGGTAAAAAATTCTTATCCCTTGCCGTTGATCTCTGTTCTTTTTGATCAGTTGCGTGCAGCTGTGGTTTTTTCTAAGATTGATTTACGCGGAGCGTATAATCTCATCCGCATCAAGGCCGGAGATGAGTGGAAGACGGCGTTTAACACTCACTCGGGCCATTACGAGTACTTAGTCATGCCGTTCGGCCTTGCCAACGCACCCGCTGTGTTCCAGGACCTCATCAATGATGTTCTCAGGGAGTTTTTGGGTATCTTTGTTGTGGTGTATCTTGACGATATTTTAATTTATTCTTCTTCTTTGGATCTTCATCGCCAGCATGTCAGGGCTGTGCTTCAGAAGCTTAGGGAGAATAATCTTTTTGCCAAGCTCGAGAAATGCGAGTTCGAGGTAGATTCCATTTCGTTCCTTGGTTACATTATCTCTCCCAAGGGTTTCGCCATGGATCCTGTCAAGCTTAAGGCCATTCGGGAGTGGGTGCAACCTTCGAATTTGAAGGCGGTTCAAAGATTTTTGGGCTTCGCGAACTACTACAGGAGGTTTATTTCCCACTTCTCAGATATTGTCTCCCCCATTGTGGCCCTCACCAGGAAGGGAGCCGATCCTACATCCTGGCCGGAGTCTGCCATTGAGGCTTTTAAAGAGCTCAAACGGGCATTTTCTTCTGCTCCCATTCTTCGACACCCCGATCCCGAATTCCCTTTTATTCTCGAGGTAGACGCATCAGAGATTGGCGTAGGTGCGGTTCTTTCTCAAATGGACAAACTGGATGGCTTGCTACATCCTTGTGCTTTCTACTCCAGGAAATTCTCAGAGGCCGAAGGCAACTACGATGTCGGCAATAGGGAGTTGCTGGCCATTAAATGTGCCTTAGAAGAATGGAGGCATTGGTTGGAAGGGGCCAAATATCAGGTCACGATCTTTACCGATCATAAAAATTTGGCATATTTACGCTCAGCCAAGAGATTGAACTCGCGGCAGGCGAGGTGGGCTCTGTTTTTTGCCAGGTTTAATTTCTTAATTACTTATCGACCTGGCGCAAAAAACGTTTTAGCAGACGCCTTGTCCAGGAGTTTTGCGGCCATACAAGATCCAGTTTCTCGTCCCGATCCCATTATTCCCCCTTCATGCATTCTGGCCGGACTCACGCAAGGGCTACTGGATTCGGTGCTGCTGGCCCAAAGTTCGGTCCCTGCCACCACTCCCGAGGGTAAATTATTTATTCCCCAGAAGCTCCGGGAAAAGGTCTTTTCGGAATTCCATTCATGTAAATCCGCCGGCCATCCGGGGGTTTCCAAGACACTTTCTTTAATGTCACGTGCGGTCTGGTGGCCCAACATGAGGACAGAAGTAGAGCAGTTTGTGTCCAGATGTAACACATGTGCTCAGAACAAATCTTCCCGTCTTTCCCCCATAGGGCAGCTGGTGCCGTTACCTGTGCCTGATCAACCTTGGACACACATCTCCATGGATTTTGTTACGGACTTTCCACCATCATTGGGTTTTAATACCATTTGGGTTGTGGTCGACAGATTTAGTAAAATGGCACATTTCGTACCCCTCAAAGGCTTACCCTCGGCTAAAACGTTAGCCTCTTTATTCATCACCCATATCTTTCGTGCCCATGGCCTGCCCTCTGACATCGTTTCGGATAGAGGTGCCCAGTTCGTTGCCAGTTTTTGGAAAGCAGTCTGTGTAGCCCTGCAGGTTAGACTTAGTCCTTCGACGGCCTTTCACCCACAGTCGAATGGTCAGACGGAACGGGTTAACCAATCCTTGGAACAATTCCTACGGTGTTACGTTTCCAAGACCCAAAGGGACTGGGTGGAGAATCTGCCTTTCGCGGAGTTTTCTTATAATAATGCTTGGCATGCCGCTACCAGGATGTCCCCGTTTTTCTGCAATTACGGTTTCCACCCTAGAGCTAATTCTTTCTTTCCCACGGATGCCAAAGTGGGTAATTCTAGGTGGGTGGCTTCGAAGAGAAAGGTTTGGCGCATGGTTCGGGGAGCGCTCCTCTCTGCTGCCAGGTCAGCCAAACACTTCTCTGACCGCCACAGGAGACCGTGCCAGTTCAAAGTTGGGGACTGGGTCTGGCTTTCTACCAAGAATATCAAGCTCCGGCAATTCTCACACAAATTGGGCCCACGTTTCATCGGTCCCTACAGGATTATCAAAAAGGTTAACCCGGTCGCTTTTAGATTAGGGCTGCCCCGCTCTCTCAGGATCTACAACACTTTCCATTGCTCTCTTCTCAAACCTGCTCTTCAGCCGGTTGTCCGCAGGCCAGTGCCCATCTTACGTCAGGGCCAAAAGGAGTATGTGGTTGATTCCATCCTGGATTCCAAGACTTCCAGAGGGAGGGTCTTCTTTTTAGTACATTGGAAAGGTTTTGGACCGGAAGAGAGGTCGTGGGTCGCTGATCAAGATCTCCATGCTCCTTCACTCAAAAGGAGGTTTTTTCAGTCGTTTCCGGACAAGCCCGGTTTCAGAGGTCGGTTGACCTCTCCTCGAGGGGGGGGTACTGTCAGACGCCGCCGCCGTGCAGTCGCCTCCCCGTCCTCCGGGGTGCACGGCGGGCGGTCCTCTGACGATCAGGACGTTGCTCAGCAACGCCCCGAGCGTCGGCAACGTCCCGAGCGTCGGTGACGTCACGCCCGGCGTCCGAGC
This sequence comes from Crinia signifera, assembly GCF_055691185.1. Lineage (NCBI taxonomy): Eukaryota > Metazoa > Chordata > Amphibia > Anura > Myobatrachidae > Crinia > Crinia signifera. The sequence goes on from NC_139219.1 coordinate 299,413,834, forward strand.
ATCGGGGCGTTGCCTGGCAACCACGTCCTGCTGCCCGGCGTCCTTCCCCGCCGCGTCATCACCTCGCGCGCGCACAGTCTGCTGCACGCACACTTCTCCTATAAATGGAGATTACACAGTCCAGCAAGCCGCTGGTTATAAGATTGCTTAGGCACCCTGGGGTGTCCTTCTTGTTTTCTTCAGCCCACACTGCAGTTCCTTCCCTGCATTATACCCGTGGTTTCTCCAGCTCCTATACCCGGTTTTCTTCCCTGCCTGTGGTCGGTGGATCCTGCTACTCAGAAGTTCCCAGCAGATTTCTCCTGGCTTCCGGCTTCCTGCAGTCTCCTTGGAGACATTCCGGTCTTCTGCCTTGGGCCCTGGAGTGGTATCGTTACGCACTCCTTATTCCCATTTCTTCCTGCTGTATCGTGGTTTATTATTTTGTGTATTCTTATCAGTGCTAGGTTCAGTGTGCAGGGGTTACCAGGGCTCCCGTCCATTCCTGTGTCCATTTCCCTGCCACCTGTCTCGGCCACCGGGGTCATTAAGTTAGCTCTCCCCTTGTCCACCTCGTTCCTCCAACGGTAGGTTGTGGCCACCACCTAAAACGCTTTGGAGGGCACCGGAGTTGTACAGGCTTAACCCGTGCTTCAAACGTGGCTGCCGTGCGAGAAGATTTAGGGCCTCCGCACCTACCGTGGGACGTACTGGGTGACAACGGAGTTAGGGGCCGAGACAGTTTCCTCCCTACCAGTGCTGACCATCTCCACCTCCGGATCAGTCACCTGCCCTCGCTACTACCCCATGGGCCTCTAGGGCTATTGCTCTCCATTACCCTGTTGATTCCTCTGTGGCCCATGTCGACCGGTGATGATTACCAGCTAGGACCCATTTAGCTTCACAGTTACCGGGCCTCCTAGCACGTCTGAGCCGTCTCGACACCTCCACTTTGGGGTTCCCGGCACCTTGTGCCTAACAGTATAACCAGCCAACAGTGTTGTGGGCCATCCACCTCCGCAGTGAATGGTCCATATTCCCTTACCGCGATTTTTTCATTTTTTATTGCTTGGTCGTCATGGATCCCAACGCGGCCCAAGCTCTGGCCAATCAGGTTTCGCTCCTGACCAAACAGCTACAGGATTTGTCTATTAAGGTGGACACCAAACTCTCAGCTCAGCCACCAGCGGGTTCTCACCAGGAACCCAAAGTTAATTTCCCTGATAGGTTTTCAGGTCATAGGCCCCATTTCATAAATTTTAGAGAGAGTTGTAGATTGTTTTTCCAGTTAAAACCACACTCCTCAGGTTCTGAGCAACAGAGAGTGGGTCTTGTGATTTCCCTCCTCCAGGGGGACCCCCAGTCTTGGGCCTTTAGTCTGGCTCCAGACGATCCTGCTCTCCGCTCGGTAGATGCCTTCTTTCAGGCATTAGGAGTCCTTTATGACGATCCTGACAGATCAGCCTCCGCTGAGGCTTATCTTAGAGCCCTGAAACAGGGTCATCTTTCTGCCGAGGAGTACAGCGCCAAGTTCAGACGTTATGCCGCCGACTCTGGGTGGAATGATCCAGCCCTACGGAGTCAGTTTCGCCTAGGCCTGGCGGATAACGTCAAGGATGGCTTGGTACAATATCCCTCTCCTCCTTCTTTGGATAAATTAATCCTTTTAGCCATACGAATCGATCGGAGGATTAGGGAGAGGCGGTGCGAAAAAGAGGCTCAAGCATTACCCAGTTGTGAGCTCCCAGAGGAGGCTTCCCCAGACCTGGGTGAACCCATGCAGCTTGGGGCTACCAGGTTATTTTCTAGGCTCACTCCCAAGGAGAAGGCCCGACGACGTTCCCTGGGGTTATGTATGTACTGTGGATCTAAGGATCATATCCTGAACAAATGTTCCCTGTTACAGGGAAACGGCAGAGCCCAGAAGTAATGGGGAGTATCTTCTCGGGCCTTTCATTGTTTTCCCCATCGGATTCGTTGTTTATCCCAGTTAGTTTCAGTTCCTGGGAGGGTAAGGCGTTAGTGGATTCTGGCGCCGCAGCCAATTTTTTGGATAGTAAAATTGTCTATGATTTGGGTTTACCGCTGCAACTGTTGACGTCCCAGCTCACCGTTTGCGGATTAGACGGTAATACCCTGCTTGGTGGAGCCATCACTCATTTTGTGGAGTTATTAGATTTTCGAGTTGGACTTTCCCATTCGGAGAGCATAAAGTTTTTTGTTTTTCAGTGTCCCATTACACCCATTGTGCTTGGCCTTCCCTGGCTTAAGAGTCATAACCCGGTCTTTGATTGGCGTTCTGGGGAATTGATACGGTGGGGCAAGGAGTGTTTTGAGCAGTGTATCAGTCTTCCAGCTCTTCTCACCACTACCATTCCTGCCGGGTTGCCTGCCCAGTATGCTGAATTCGCTGATGTTTTTTCTAAAAAAGAGGCGGACTCTCTTCCTCCGCATCGTCCGTATGACTGCGCCATTAATTTGTTACCTGACTCTAAATTACCCAAGGGTAGATTATACTCTTTGTCTTTGCCTGAAGAGAAGGCAATGCAGGAGTACGTGGAGGAGAGCTTAAAAAAAGGCTTCATCAGAGCCTCTAAATCTCCAGTGGGAGCAGGTTTTTTTTTTGTTAAAAAAAAAGACGGGACCTTACGGCCCTGCATTGATTTTCGTCAATTAAACGACATCACGGTAAAAAATTCTTATCCCTTGCCGTTGATCTCTGTTCTTTTTGATCAGTTGCGTGCAGCTGTGGTTTTTTCTAAGATTGATTTACGCGGAGCGTATAATCTCATCCGCATCAAGGCCGGAGATGAGTGGAAGACGGCGTTTAACACTCACTCGGGCCATTACGAGTACTTAGTCATGCCGTTCGGCCTTGCCAACGCACCCGCTGTGTTCCAGGACCTCATCAATGATGTTCTCAGGGAGTTTTTGGGTATCTTTGTTGTGGTGTATCTTGACGATATTTTAATTTATTCTTCTTCTTTGGATCTTCATCGCCAGCATGTCAGGGCTGTGCTTCAGAAGCTTAGGGAGAATAATCTTTTTGCCAAGCTCGAGAAATGCGAGTTCGAGGTAGATTCCATTTCGTTCCTTGGTTACATTATCTCTCCCAAGGGTTTCGCCATGGATCCTGTCAAGCTTAAGGCCATTCGGGAGTGGGTGCAACCTTCGAATTTGAAGGCGGTTCAAAGATTTTTGGGCTTCGCGAACTACTACAGGAGGTTTATTTCCCACTTCTCAGATATTGTCTCCCCCATTGTGGCCCTCACCAGGAAGGGAGCCGATCCTACATCCTGGCCGGAGTCTGCCATTGAGGCTTTTAAAGAGCTCAAACGGGCATTTTCTTCTGCTCCCATTCTTCGACACCCCGATCCCGAATTCCCTTTTATTCTCGAGGTAGACGCATCAGAGATTGGCGTAGGTGCGGTTCTTTCTCAAATGGACAAACTGGATGGCTTGCTACATCCTTGTGCTTTCTACTCCAGGAAATTCTCAGAGGCCGAAGGCAACTACGATGTCGGCAATAGGGAGTTGCTGGCCATTAAATGTGCCTTAGAAGAATGGAGGCATTGGTTGGAAGGGGCCAAATATCAGGTCACGATCTTTACCGATCATAAAAATTTGGCATATTTACGCTCAGCCAAGAGATTGAACTCGCGGCAGGCGAGGTGGGCTCTGTTTTTTGCCAGGTTTAATTTCTTAATTACTTATCGACCTGGCGCAAAAAACGTTTTAGCAGACGCCTTGTCCAGGAGTTTTGCGGCCATACAAGATCCAGTTTCTCGTCCCGATCCCATTATTCCCCCTTCATGCATTCTGGCCGGACTCACGCAAGGGCTACTGGATTCGGTGCTGCTGGCCCAAAGTTCGGTCCCTGCCACCACTCCCGAGGGTAAATTATTTATTCCCCAGAAGCTCCGGGAAAAGGTCTTTTCGGAATTCCATTCATGTAAATCCGCCGGCCATCCGGGGGTTTCCAAGACACTTTCTTTAATGTCACGTGCGGTCTGGTGGCCCAACATGAGGACAGAAGTAGAGCAGTTTGTGTCCAGATGTAACACATGTGCTCAGAACAAATCTTCCCGTCTTTCCCCCATAGGGCAGCTGGTGCCGTTACCTGTGCCTGATCAACCTTGGACACACATCTCCATGGATTTTGTTACGGACTTTCCACCATCATTGGGTTTTAATACCATTTGGGTTGTGGTCGACAGATTTAGTAAAATGGCACATTTCGTACCCCTCAAAGGCTTACCCTCGGCTAAAACGTTAGCCTCTTTATTCATCACCCATATCTTTCGTGCCCATGGCCTGCCCTCTGACATCGTTTCGGATAGAGGTGCCCAGTTCGTTGCCAGTTTTTGGAAAGCAGTCTGTGTAGCCCTGCAGGTTAGACTTAGTCCTTCGACGGCCTTTCACCCACAGTCGAATGGTCAGACGGAACGGGTTAACCAATCCTTGGAACAATTCCTACGGTGTTACGTTTCCAAGACCCAAAGGGACTGGGTGGAGAATCTGCCTTTCGCGGAGTTTTCTTATAATAATGCTTGGCATGCCGCTACCAGGATGTCCCCGTTTTTCTGCAATTACGGTTTCCACCCTAGAGCTAATTCTTTCTTTCCCACGGATGCCAAAGTGGGTAATTCTAGGTGGGTGGCTTCGAAGAGAAAGGTTTGGCGCATGGTTCGGGGAGCGCTCCTCTCTGCTGCCAGGTCAGCCAAACACTTCTCTGACCGCCACAGGAGACCGTGCCAGTTCAAAGTTGGGGACTGGGTCTGGCTTTCTACCAAGAATATCAAGCTCCGGCAATTCTCACACAAATTGGGCCCACGTTTCATCGGTCCCTACAGGATTATCAAAAAGGTTAACCCGGTCGCTTTTAGATTAGGGCTGCCCCGCTCTCTCAGGATCTACAACACTTTCCATTGCTCTCTTCTCAAACCTGCTCTTCAGCCGGTTGTCCGCAGGCCAGTGCCCATCTTACGTCAGGGCCAAAAGGAGTATGTGGTTGATTCCATCCTGGATTCCAAGACTTCCAGAGGGAGGGTCTTCTTTTTAGTACATTGGAAAGGTTTTGGACCGGAAGAGAGGTCGTGGGTCGCTGATCAAGATCTCCATGCTCCTTCACTCAAAAGGAGGTTTTTTCAGTCGTTTCCGGACAAGCCCGGTTTCAGAGGTCGGTTGACCTCTCCTCGAGGGGGGGGTACTGTCAGACGCCGCCGCCGTGCAGTCGCCTCCCCGTCCTCCGGGGTGCACGGCGGGCGGTCCTCTGACGATCAGGACGTTGCTCAGCAACGCCCCGAGCGTCGGCAACGTCCCGAGCGTCGGTGACGTCACGCCCGGCGTCCGAGCATCGGGGCGTTGCCTGGCAACCACGTCCTGCTGCCCGGCGTCCTTCCCCGCCGCGTCATCACCTCGCGCGCGCACAGTCTGCTGCACGCACACTTCTCCTATAAATGGAGATTACACAGTCCAGCAAGCCGCTGGTTATAAGATTGCTTAGGCACCCTGGGGTGTCCTTCTTGTTTTCTTCAGCCCACACTGCAGTTCCTTCCCTGCATTATACCCGTGGTTTCTCCAGCTCCTATACCCGGTTTTCTTCCCTGCCTGTGGTCGGTGGATCCTGCTACTCAGAAGTTCCCAGCAGATTTCTCCTGGCTTCCGGCTTCCTGCAGTCTCCTTGGAGACATTCCGGTCTTCTGCCTTGGGCCCTGGAGTGGTATCGTTACGCACTCCTTATTCCCATTTCTTCCTGCTGTATCGTGGTTTATTATTTTGTGTATTCTTATCAGTGCTAGGTTCAGTGTGCAGGGGTTACCAGGGCTCCCGTCCATTCCTGTGTCCATTTCCCTGCCACCTGTCTCGGCCACCGGGGTCATTAAGTTAGCTCTCCCCTTGTCCACCTCGTTCCTCCAACGGTAGGTTGTGGCCACCACCTAAAACGCTTTGGAGGGCACCGGAGTTGTACAGGCTTAACCCGTGCTTCAAACGTGGCTGCCGTGCGAGAAGATTTAGGGCCTCCGCACCTACCGTGGGACGTACTGGGTGACAACGGAGTTAGGGGCCGAGACAGTTTCCTCCCTACCAGTGCTGACCATCTCCACCTCCGGATCAGTCACCTGCCCTCGCTACTACCCCATGGGCCTCTAGGGCTATTGCTCTCCATTACCCTGTTGATTCCTCTGTGGCCCATGTCGACCGGTGATGATTACCAGCTAGGACCCATTTAGCTTCACAGTTACCGGGCCTCCTAGCACGTCTGAGCCGTCTCGACACCTCCACTTTGGGGTTCCCGGCACCTTGTGCCTAACAATATTAAAATAACATAATAACAATACAGTGACACATGCTAATAGTAGCGAATATATACCTTACTCAAAATGAGTATTCATATGGATGATAATCATAAAGTGATACACTGTACAAAGAACTGTCACAAAGCGGAGTTATCATATAAATACACGGCCATTGTTAACACATCCCTAAGCACAATAGCCTAGTTCCATTGACCCATCATTAAGCAAAATAGCCTAACTCTTTTATAACAGTATATTCATACCGATTGACTCATTCAAGCCTTTAGGTCAGTGGTTCCCAATCTTTTTTGAATCACGGCACCCTAAGGGTATCAACATTTTTTCACGGCACCCATAGACCGCACAAAAATGTATTAGATTGGGTTTATATGCGATTCCCAGGGTTAGTTATGTGTTAAAGACAGGATTTGCTTCTGTGTGTACATATTTTATTATTGGCAGCCATCAACACTGGTTTTTCACATAAATAATTAACCATAATTAATTTGAATTGGTCCTGGACCACCAGCCCAGGGCACCCCTGCAAGTGTTCCAAGGCACCCCAGGGAGCCACGGCACACAGTTTGGGAACCACTGCTTTAGGTGATAATGTGTTAAGGCGGATAATCCATCTTGCCTCCCACTGAAGCAGCCGCAGACCCCTATTCCCACCTCGGATATTTTCTTTCACGTGATCAATCATACAGTATTTTAATGTGGTCAGGGGGTGGGCATGAGTGGCAAAGTGACGCGCCACAGGCTGGTCACTATTGCCCCTGCTGATCGCTTTCTTAATTGAGGATCTATGGGCCGCCATCCTCTCTTTGAACGATCTTTCTGTCTTCCCGATATAGCTCAGCCCACACGGGCAGATAATTTGGTAGATTACAAATTGGGAATTACATGACAGTGTGTGTCTGATAGGGATGGAACAACCAGCTTGCGGATGATAAAAACTGGCACCAGGTAGCATTAAACTTGCAAGTCATGCAATTACATGGAACACAACCTCGAACTTTTCTAGTGCTATTAACATCGATAGGGTCATACGTTTTTACCAGCATATCGCGCAAATTGCGATTTCTTCTATAGCAGGGCATCAGTTTTATAGATTTCAAACCTAGATCGGGGTCACAGCGCTGAGGTCATGGGTTCAATCCCCACCATGGCTCTAACTGTGTGGAGTTTGTATATTCTCCCCATGCTTGCGTGGGTTTCCTCCGGGTACTCCGGTTTCCTCCCACAATCCAAAAATATACAGATAGGTTAATTGGCTTCCAACAAAAATTAACCCTAGAATGTCTGTGTGTGCATGTACATGTGGTAGGGAATATAGATTGTAAGCTCCACTGGGGCAGGGACTGATGTGAATGTTCAAATATTCTCTGTAAAGTGCTGTGGAATATGTGTGCGCTATATAAGAAACGGTTAATAAATAATAAATAAATATATATACACTTTGGATATTTCCTCAAAATCCAGCAATTTCTTTTTTTTTTTTTAGCCATACAGTAATTACCTTTTTTAATTAACGCAATTTTAAAGCCTGATTTCTTCTCAGACTAGCCTGGTGCCCGGACTCTTTCCTGTGTGTTAGAAGAACTGACACTGAAACAAAACACCTCAGATGAGATAATGCCGTCACAGAAACATGTATTTCATATACCGCAATTGTTGCTGCCATTACTCTAATTGTCTTTGTTTTGCAATAGAGCTGCTATTGTTGTGTTTTTGCAAATCACGGTTCATGCATTATGACATTGGTATTACAGCAATGGAAAACAACAATCGAATGAGAAGATGAAATAGAACGTGAGAGGATATTTTGGAAGGCTGTAGAAGGACTGAGCTGCTGCAGATTGAGCTGGCAGATAGGTGGGGAGGAAGAGCGCAGGAGAAAATGAACAAAGGAACAGGTGTAATGGAAAGTACATGGATTCATGTGAATGGAAAGTACACTAGGTTTCTTTTTTGCACTCAGCTGCAAATGGTCAAATGAATACAGGGCTGAAAAGTATTTGGCTGGAGATTGGCAAGCTATAGAATTATCTCCCAGTGACAGACTGCTGCATGAATTCAGTGGAAAATTAGAGATACCAATTAGGCATGTGTACTATGTATTTATGTATGCATGCCTTTTTAACCTACCTATGCCCAGATAAAGAATAGCAATTCAAAGACAAAAGAATGAACCTGGGTTGACATAATTGAAATGATAGCTTGGGGCGCACTGGTAAAGAAAAAATAAAGTACAGGTATCTTAAAGATGGAAACTATGCACAATGGGCCTGATTCACATTCGCTCGGAAAGGGACGATTTTGGTACTCCGGTTTACTCCCACAATCCAATTAGACGCCTGGTTGTCAAGGTGATGTTAAATAAAATAAAGAACATAAAAACAAGAAGTGAAAATCTGGTATAACCTTATCTTAACCCTTTGAGTGAATTTGTCAAAATAGGTTTGAAAATTGGGCAAGCAAACATTTTTATTCATAATGACCTTTAATGTTTACCTTATATAGGAAATATAATCTTTTTTCTTTTTTTTACACATTTTTTATTTGAATTTATTAGAGATGAGTCCGGATCTCCGGGATCCGACAGATACGAATATCGCGATCCGAGTCTGCATCCGAGCCGGCTCGGGAGTTCCCGCCTAAATTCCGGACCGAAAACGAGGCAAAACGTCATCATCGCGCTGTCGGATTCTCGTGGGATCTGGATTCTATATAAGACGCACGCGCGCCCCGCCATCTTTGCTCTAGCATAGGAGAGGGAAGAGGGTGGTTGTGCTCTGTGCTGTGTGCTTTGCTATAATAATAATATATTATTTTGCTGCTGCTCACTCGATTAGGGTCTGCAGGGGCTGCTGTACACAAGTCCAGTGTACAGGGGCTGCAGTGGCAAGTGCACAAGGGGCTGTACAGGGGCTGTGTTCAGTGTGATAGGGCCTGTGTACAGTGTGACAGGGTCTGTGTCCAGTGTACAGGGTTTGTGTCCAGTGTACAGGGGCTGTGTCCAGTGTACAGGGATTGTGTACATGGGCTGTGTCCAGTGTACAGGGGTTGTGTCCAGTGTACAGGGGTTGTCTCCAGTGTACAGGGGCTGTGTCCAGGGGCAGTGTCCAGTGAACAGGGGCTGTGTACAGGGGTTGTGTCCAGTGTGACAGGGCCTGTGTCCAGTGTGACAGGGGCTGCGTACAGGGGCTGTGTCTAGTGTACAGGGGTTGTGTCCAGTGTACAGGAGCTGTGTACAGGAGCTGTGTCCAGTGTCCAGGGGCAGTGTCCATTGTCCAGGGGCTGTGTCCAGGGGCAGTGTCCAGTGTCCAGGGGCAGTGTCCAGTGTGACAGGCTGTGTCCAGTGTAAAGTAAGGAAAATAAATAAAAGTAATAAAAGAAAAACACATTTTTGGAGGATGATGGAGGAGGAAATAGTGGGAGATCAGCAACCTGATAGAAGTGCTGAAGCTGCTACCACCAGTCATGACAAGGCCGATACCTCTTTGTATTTTTTGCTCTTTGGAGCATTTCTCTTTTTTTGGGGTAGTTTATTAAAGTGCCCCCCTGTCTGCCCCTGGAGTGCCGCTCTGCTTCCAAGATGTGCCAGGTTGGAAGTGTAAGGTCCACATGTATGTGATGCCCACTGCTGTCGCTTAGCTCAGTCATCCAGCTACCTCGGTATACCCTTTTGGCCCAACTACAGTAAATGAATACAATTTTGTAAGCTGTGAAGTGATCAAAATTGACTAGAAATGAGTGGAAACTAATGTTATTGAGGTTAATAATACTTTAGGGGCAAAAACAGGCCCAAATTCTGTTATTTTAGCCATTTTTAGCATTTTTTCATAAAAATCCAGATCCAAAACCAAAACCAAAACCCACAAGTGTGGTTTTGCCAAAACCAATCCAGTTCCAAAACACGAAGGGAGATCCAGATCCAAAACCAAAACCAAAACCCGAAAAAGTGGCCGCCACACATCTCTAGAATTTATACGACGCTGGCATTTTGAGCAGATATTTTGCACATCTCTCACAGAGATGTAGGCACTCAAAGAGTTAATAAAACTTACTTTAAAAAATCCATAAATTATGTTGAAAAATTCGCTCATTTAAAAAAAAAAAAAAGGGCCCCTCCAGGATTAAAAGGTCTGCAAAGGGGGAAATTTACTAATACCCCATTCATTCCACAAATGCAGAGACAAACCCGGGAATTAAAGGACAAGCCGGGACATTCCCGGGTTTGGACCCATTCACACATGCTTTTGAAGCAGGGATAACCCGGGTCGGCACCTTTCACACTGAACTCGAGTTTACCCTGCATTTCTATCAGAATGTCATTACAAATGGACTTTTTTAGGCCCACAAATATGAGGTAATTAGGGAGAGGGGTAAAGGGATAGAAGGAGAGCAGGCCTTTGCAGGATTTCAGAGGTGAAATAGCACTGCTGGGGTCTGTTGTGCCACAGAGCTTGCACAGTGTCTTCCTGTATGCTGTGTGATTGCCAATGCAGACATTCTTGGCTTTCAGGGGTTAAAACGCACTTCTGGGGTCTGTGGTGCCACAGAACATGCACAGTGTCTCCCTGCACGCTGTATGCTGCCTCTGGGCGGGTCTGTGAGTGTCCACCACAACAGGAAGTTGCCCTGATAGCCAATCAGCATCAGAAAATATCAGCAGAAGCAACACGGGAAGCAGGGAATAATCCGGGAAGGACCCGGGAGCAACCCTGCTACCTAGCAGGGTTGAATTACTGGCAAATTAACCCGAGAATTTGTCCCTGGAACCTTTCACACCAGCGATAGTCCCGGGTTGTTCCCGGACACAACCCTGAAATTTAGGCTGGTGTGAAAGGGGTATAAGATGGGAGTTCTCACATGGGATGTTGCTATAGGCAACCAATCAGAATTTACTTCTCATTTTTTATCACCTTCTAGAAGACAATACAGATGGGGCAGGCCTCTTCCTTGCTGGCGAATCGCCAGAACGTCAGCTCTGGCGATCCGCCAGCGGCCTGCCTCACCATCTGACTGAGACGCGCGTGCGTCTCATGCGCACGCGTGTCTCAATCTCCGTCGGTGGGGTGACGGGAACCCTATCGGTCTCCGCCTCAGGAAGACGGACAGGGTTAGGGGGGGTGCGGGAAGCGGGACAACCTGATGGTGACCCGGGGGAAGCGCTGGAAGCGGGTCGTGCGCGTGCGTCCCCTTCTCGCTATGTAGATGGCGCTGGCGGGGGATAACGGCTGGCATCGCCATCGCCATCCCCTGCCAAGATGGGACCTGCCCCATCTGTAGATAGTGCTCTAAGCTTCAAATGTGATCAAATGGAGAGTGATAAACAGCCAGCCAATCAGCTCCTACCTGCCATGTCACAGACTGTGTTTGAAAAATGTCAGGCAGGAGCCTATTGGCTGGTTGTTTATCACTCTCCATTTTATCACTTTTAAAGCTTAGTGCATCTGGCCCAGTATCTGATTAGATGCCCATAGCAACATCCCATCTGAAATAGAAATCCCATCTTTGTAAGTTTCCCCCAATGGCTAGAGTTCTGTAGGTTCAATAGATGTATATTACAATCTAAACATGAAATGAAAACCTATGTGTGATACTCTCACAGATAAGTATCTTTATCCTTACAGGTTATCTTGCAACAGCAATTATCAACAGCTCACCACAATAACTCAAAAAATAATAGAGTAATTTTATTAAGCTGGAACTCTGTTTTTCTTAAAGGAGCTGATGGAAATTTATTTATTATTTATTTATTTGCAGTTTCTTATATAGCGCAGCAGATTCCGTTGCGCTTTACAATAGTAGACAGTAATAAAACAAACTGGGTAACAGACAGACTTGGAGGTAGGAGGAAATCAAGTATACTATTATGCACAAAATATCAATGTATAAATACAAACATCAGAGATTCTTCCCACGTAACATTGGTGAGATATTGATATATAACAATATTACTTAGAGCATAAGTTGTACTATTCTGCAACAAACAAATAAGCAACTATCCATTCACCTGCAATGTATAACAAACCGTTACAATATCAAAACAGGTTATAGCGTTTTACCAGTACTAGGTTATCATTGCGCAATAATTGTTTATGTCTACAATAGTCTTGGGTTAACCCTATTATGACTGCAGTCACCTGTTCTTTAAGCGCTTATTTATAACAAATATTCTTTCTTTTATAGGTCCCACGCTGCAAGGTCAACTCTCTGTGTATTTGTAATTCAAAGTAAAGAGAATACATAAGGTAAGTCTTGCGTAATAATGCTGCTGACTTTTAACTTGAACGTCAAATAATCTGATAATAGATGACAAAAGCTAGAAGAGTAGAATGATATAAGCAATTTTCCCTTAGCAGTATAATTGCCACAAGTGTCTCTCTAAGTGTCAGTCCACTTCTGTAATATGCAGCTTTGGGGCTGATTCAGCAGCCACTACTCCCTTCCTGCTAACTTGTAACTAAGGACGACTTGGGTATTGTATGCAGTATTAACTACTAGAGTCTCTCCCCAAATGCCAGTGTAGGTACTGCTTATTGCTGCCTGGATGAGGTGAATGTTACACACAATGCTTTCTTTAGCCGGGAGAGGTGTTAGGCTGGCTATGAGGTTATTGCAGGGGCGTTACAGCTATCTGTGGGCCATCCTGTAGGCTGTCTCCGGCTGGACTATCTCTGGGCTGATCTGTGGGATATGCAGGAGGCTGTACTGTGCTGCCTTGGGGCTGGACAATCACTCACCACACCCTCTTCTTTATCGATCACAGCTTGGATCAGTCACCGCCTCTGTCACCGCTGCTCAAGGGGACCTCGGGAAATCACCGGAGCCCTTTTGGTAAGTATTATCCTAATTACAGCAACGCATCACACACTTTCCAGCTGCGCAGCTCTGCTGCCTTAACTTTCTCTCCACCACTGCTACACAGTGTCTTTTCTGCTGCACTTCAGCTTTCCTCAACCCCTATCCACAACACACCTAACGCTCTTTCCCCTGAGCACTTCTATAGTCCCTGCTCTGGGGATTCCTGATGAGCAGGGGCTCTGCCAACTGTCAGAGTATATTTTCCTTTCTGGAATATTCCTCCCAGTTCTCCCCTTTAAAGCAGGGTATATGGTATAGTCCACCCTCATGGGCTAGGAGGACAAGTCCATTGTCAGTTCAGGAAAGGGGTAAACAGTGTTCAGTCCACAATATTCTATTAATAAGGGGTATTAACACATTAATACTTTTCCTAAATAATTAATTAACTACTAATATTATTTTTGATATCTGCTACATTTACTGTATCACAACTATATAACATTTTAGTTTATGTATAAACATTAACCCTTATTGGGGTGTTACATATGTGCTCCAGGTAATGTGGGCATTAGGGGACATTAATGATTGCCTCTTAACCCCATCCCTGGCATTCCTGAGAATTTTCCGGCTACGCTTCAGTGCCCAGACTGGCAAACCCAGCAAATTCTCGGGATTGCCGCTGCTTAGAGCCGGCAATCCCAGCTCCGGCTGCTCGGCCGCGCTTCCTCCTCCCCCCCCTCCCCCGGCGTTGTGCCAGTCTGCAACATGACCTTGTAATGCAACAGGGCAATGTAAGCTCTCCGGGACTTGTTAGTATAATCAGAAGACCACCACGTACACAAGAGGTATTTCTGGTTTACAAGCAGCGCTGCGTGTCTTTTTAAGCCCTCCCACTGTTCGCATTGCCGCCCGTCCCCCGCGAATTGGCCTGCAAGGCTGCGAATGGACTTTTGCGTTTCATGGGAACTCCTATGAAAGCCTGGGCTTTCCCATGGACGCGTCCCCCAGCCTGCCGCCCCACGCCCGCACTGTTGTGTGCGAGCGCCCGGCGAACACTCAGCACATGTGCGGAAATGCGCATGCGCACAAGAAAAATATTGCGCTCCCGTGGAATTCGCATGTGAGTGTATCAAGGAGAACAAGGTCCACAGGGCGATGGCTGCTAACTTCCAGCTGCATTTCCCTGTATCACATTGGTCTTTAATGCTGAAGATAACACAAACTATGACCTTAAAAGCAGATATGATGCCTCTTTAGATTAAAGGCTTTACTCGTGTGAACGAAACCAGATTGTTGACAAGTGGTTTTTATATGAAGTATTTTATCACCTTTTCAAATTCACTTATATGTTTACCATCAATTTAATGAGCTGATAAGATGTTTATTACTGCTATAATGTGCAGGTGTACGAGTAAAGGTCTTCAAGGAAGAAATCTGACTTATTTAAAGTATGCTTGAGAACTCCCTGGTATTATAGCCACATTAACATGTACTGTAGTAATGAGAATGAGACGGAACCCCCCCTTGCACACACATTTATACAGTTGTGCTCATAAGTTTACATACCCTAGCAGAATTTGTGATTTTCTGCCCAGTTGTCACAGAATATGAATGATAACTCACAAACTTTTCTCTCACTCATGGTTAGTGGTTGGGTGAAGCCCTTTATTGTCACACAACTGTGTTTACACTTTTTAAACCATAATGACAACAGAAACTACCCAAATGACCCTGATCAAAAGTTTACATACCCCACTTCTCTTAATACCGTGTAATGGGCCCCATACATCAGCAATCACAATTTATGGATTTTCAGATATAGGGATATTTTGGCCAGATAAATGGATTTTACAATCTATCTGACTTTGCCCACACATTACAGATTTATTTCAGTGATCGGCAGATTTTTCCATCTAAAGATTGCATCTTCATATCTGGAAATTGCCCAATCGATTGCTGTTCATAATGTAAATAGATGAAGAAGACGAATTGGGAATGCCCACACATATAAAAAAGATCTGCAGATAATACTAGATTATTAAACATGTTTAAAAACCCGATTAAGCAATCGATTGGCGATTTTGATTGGGATTGCCAAAAGGGGGAGCCCACACATCTAAAATTAATTGTGGCAATCATCTCCATATCTGAAAATTGTCACAATTAATTGCTGATGTATGGGGCCCCTAAGATCAATGACAGCTTGAAGTCTTTTGTGGTAGTTATGGATGAGGCTCTTTATTTTCTCAGATGGTAAAGCTGCCCATTCTTCTTGGCAAAAAGCCTCCAGTTCCTGTGAATTCTTGGGCTGTCTTGCATGAACTGCACATTTGAGATCTCTCCAGAGTGGCTGAATCATATTGAGGTCAGGAGACTGAGATGGCCACTTCAGAACCTTCACTTTAGTCTGCTGTAGCCAATGACAGGTCGATTTGGCCTTGTGTTTTGGATCATTGTCATGTTGGAACTTTCAAGTATGTCCCATAAGCAGCTTCCGGGCTGATGAGTGCAAATTTTCCTCCAGTATTTTCTGATAGCATGCTGCATTCATCTTGCCATTAATTTTGACCAAGTTTCCAGTGCCTTTGTAGCTCACACATCCACCTCGGTGTTTCACAGTAGGAATGGTGTATCTTTCATCATAGGCCATCTTGACTCCTCTCCAAATGTATTGTTTAAGGGTGTGGTCAAAAAGTTCAATGTTGGTCTCATCACTCCAAATAACTTTGTTCCAGAAGTTTTGAGGCTTGTCTCTGTGCTGTTTGGAGTATTGTAAGCGGGATGTTTTATGGCATTTGCGTAGTAATGGCTTTCTTCTGGCGACTCGACCATGCAGCCCATTTTTCTTCAAATGCCTCCTTATTGGGCATCTTGAAACAACCACACCTCTTTTTTTCAGAGAGTCCTGAATTTCAGTTGAAGTTATTTGTGGAATTTCCTTTGCATCCCAAACAATTTGCCTTGCAGTTGTGGCTGAAATTTTTGTTGGTCTACCTGACCGTGATTTTGTTTCCACAGAATCCCTCATTTTCCACTTCTTAGTTAGAGTTTGAACACTGTTGATTGGCATTCTCAATTGCTTTGATATCTTTTTATATCCCTTTCCTGTTTTATACAGTTCAATTTCCTTTTTCCACAGATCCTTTGACAATTCTTTTGCTTTCCCCATGACTCAGAATACAGACATGTCAGTGCAGAACTGGATGAAAGATGCAAGGGTCTTTCAGGAGACCAGAAACTCACTGACCTTTTATACACACACACACTGATCACAAGCAAACAAATCACAGGTAAGGATGGTTATCTTTAGTAGCCATTCAAACCCATTTGTGTCAACTTGTGTGCATGTTATGAGGCCAAAATCTCCAGGGTATGTAAACTTGTTATCAAGGTAATTTGGGTATACACTACTGAACACTTTTGCCATGATTTTTAGATATTACAGGAAAGCAAAGTAATTTAACCACATTTCCTTGGTTGGAACATGTTATAGGGGGTTCTCTTATGCGTTAGCGCACAGCAGAGGTTTCAGGTGTCACTGATATGTCTAACCTTTCAGTTGGTTAAAGCAGACACAAGGGAAGTGTCTCTCCACGGGCTATAGCAGAGAGTCCGGTACTTGTGTAATATCTGGGCGCCCGATTTTTGCGTCGATCGCATCGCATGCAACCAAATCGCATGCGATGCAATGCGATTGACGCAATTTTTTCATAGGTTTCAATGTTAAATGGTCCTGTTCATACCCCCCACTATCCAAGTGGGCATGGAGTTGATTTTATATAGCGTGGCGAGCGCAGCGAGCCACCGAGCCCGAAGCGTGGCGAGTGCAGCGGAATACATTTGAAGTAATCCGCGTCCGCTCGCCACGCTTCGGGCTCGGTGGCTCGCTGCGCTCGACACGTTATATAAAATCAACTCCATGCCCACTTGGATAGTGGGGGTATGAACAGGACCATTTAACATTGAATCCTATGTAAAAATTGCGTCGATCGCATCGCATCGCATGCGATTTGGTTGCATGCGATGCGATTGATGCGATTTTTCCGAAAAATCGCGTCCATCGCATCTGATTGTATGCCTTAAGTTAAGGCATACAATCAAACACATCGGGCGCCCACATATTACACAAGTACAGAGTCCTCTTACCAAGGCCTTTGAGAATTGTTCCAAGACTGGGGCGGAACATGAGAATATTGATAGGAGGTGCAGTATGTTAGTTACGGAGGAGGTCGTCCCTCTGTCCCCTTTTTAAAAATCTTAACATTTTCCCAAGTCTTGATCTAAGATGGGAGTTTTATTGAAGATGGGATGTTGCCAATAGCAACCAATCAGACTATACTTATTTAATTAGCACCTTCTAGACGATAATAGATAGAATCTGATTGGTTGCTATGGGCAACTTCCCATCTTCAATAAATTCTTACTAAATTTACCCCTAAGAATCAAAGCCCTCTTATTGTTAAAAATACTTATTTCCTGATCATTATTAATGCTCCAAATATCCTGTATGTAAACTTTCCTGATAAGATTTGTTATGAACTTTATGGTTCTTTCCAGTTGCCCTTAGCTCCGATACTACCGGAATGTATACCTAGGGTCATGGATATGACTGGATCTCTTTATAAATTATGTGTCCTTAAACACTCCATCATAAATCCTTACCCAATACAGTGGGGCAAATGACCCATTCACAGTCAGGATAGGGATGAGTATTATTGCATTAGTAGCAATATTGCTCATTAGTCTCTATATTGTATATACTGCTACAGATGTAGCGCCTTCTCATTCACCCGGGGGCTGGCAATCAAATCGCCAGCCGCCAGCCTCTTCCGGAAGGGGTCGTGTACGCAAGAGACACCGCCTCCACGCCCACGTCTCCTCCTGAAGAGGAGACGGGCAGGGATTCTGTCACCGCCGAAATACTGGGGCGTGCGTATGTGTGAGACACACGCACGTCCCAGTCAGTTGGAACGCCTTCCACCAGCGATCGCCAACAGGGGCATTCTGGTGATTCCCAGCAATGAATGAGAGGCGCTCCACCTGTGCCTTCATTATTCTTCCAGCCACATAAGTTGTCAAACCATATTAAGCTTGTATTTTAAGACAAAAAAAATGGCATATTATTCTCCATCTGGGACAGGGCGTCCCGTGTTTACGAGCCTCCTATCAAGGACTGTGATGGACTGCTATTGTTGTAGTACTGGTCCTAAATTTCCTTACTTAACCATTCATTTTGTGTTCTGCTTTTGGATTTGTGTTGCTCACATACATTACTTGACATTTTTTGATGTTTTTTCAATTAGGATTTCACTCTGAAGTAAATCCTGTATATTTTTCCAGATCAAAACCCATTTGTTTTAACCCTTATGGGATTAAAACTCTGTTACTAATCTTTGTATCATCTGCAAAGAGACATGCCATTAGTTAAAGAAAACAGGACCTGCAGTTGATCTCTACGGTTCCCCACAGGTTTCCAGTCCATCTAAGCTTACACCGCTGACTACAACGTTCCTTCAATTTAGCCAAACCTCTGTCCATCACTATCTTTGAGTCAAATCCCCAAACTTAAAACTTCTGAATCAATTTATTGTGAGATATCAAATCAAGTCCTGCTAAAATTGAAATAAGATACATCCATTGATCAACCTATATCTATTTCTTTAGGGACCGAGTGTTTGATATGAACTCCCAGCAGTAAATCCATGCCAACTTTGATCATGTCATTTGTTTGACTCAAATACTCAATAATTCTTTTTCAAACGCCTGAACATCCCCCCCCCCCCCCCCCCCCATGCCAAATCCCCTGCAAGGGGATGTACGCAAACACATTCCTTCGCATGTGGCAGAAGGAGAAATCACCATAAATCGAATGATTTCTCTCCATCCGGACACTAACTATACACAAGACTCCCTTTCTGTGTGTGCGAGGGACCTAGCAGTTTAACTCATCAGTCACTGCAGGTAGTAATGGTGTCTATTTCTATATCTCCCCAGGCACCTTCAGAGCTCCTGTCCCTGTGAGTGCTTTTTTATACCTTGCCACGATCCTTAATTCAACATTGCCAAAAAATATTGGTGTTAATGACATTTTTCATTATTGGGTCTAGAACCTGGAAGTTGCGAGAGACACAATTTTTCCGGCAGTCCCCCACAACCCCTAGAGAATGGGTTCTTCTCCCACAGTCATGCAGATAAATACAGGAATCACAGGTCAAAATAGAGTGGGTGGAGCTAAAATTATACAAATGACCACACGTCTAGCTCCACCCACTCCTCTAATGAGGTGGATGCCAGGCTCTGTTCCCCGGAGTCCCCAACTGTTACTCCTTTATGGACTATTCCTGTGGCGGAGTATTAAAGTGTAGGCAAGTACTGTATGGATTACAGTTGTGTATTGCAGAAAGTGCTCTTTGTTACAAATATATTCATTATTTTTAAATATGTTATCACTAGATATTCGTCATTATATACAGCTTACCCTACTGGTGAGTAACGGGGATTGGTTTGAACACACATTTGTATTAAAATAAATGTATTTCATGTACTCAATGTCCAACAGTCCTTATATGTATACAGTAGCTCACCTGCCTTAAGAGTAAGAGTTCTGTAACATCATGTATACATGTGTCATAGACACAGTCACCCAGTCTAGAAAACCAATATCCTGACAGTGCTGAAGGAACCATGCTTTTCTAGACTGAACTGGGAGACCCTTGTTCTTCAGGCTACAGATCTGGGCATCCCAATTGGTTCCACCTGAAAAAATCTACACTTCTACAACCTATCATATGAACATTGGATTTTAAGGTTGCTTTGGCCTTAGAGGTTGTGTGGGTACACTAAAATACAATAATATTTACACTGAGTATATATCACTTGGACCATTTGGATCATGTCATTTATTGTGAAAGTTTAATGGTGGACGGTGGCATAGCAATGTCACTGCAGTCCAAGCGGTGGCGTGGAACCGGTGCTGTGTCAGGGCATGCTCTCTGCAGATTTCATTCGGTCTGGCGGTCAGGGAATCAGCTAAAAATGGCCCCCAAAAAATGGACGCCAACTTGGAGGAGACAGATGCTAGAGGTCCTACTGGACCTCTAGCATCTTTCAGGGAAGTGTAGCGCGTATATCATTACTCAGAAGTGCAGAATTCTGGGAACGCTTGCATGCATGTGAGTAAGAAACCCCTGGCAGTGAGCAAGAAACCCCTGGCAATGAGCCTGTAACCCCTAGCAATGAGCATGAAACGCCTGGCAATGAGCATGTAATCTCTGGCAACGAGCATGTGGGTAAAACAATTATAATTAATGTATGGGGGGGCAGAAACTTTTTTTTCGGTGGTGCAAAAGTTCTAGTTGCGCCACTGATGGTAGAGGCTGTTTATACGTAGCTACTTATGTGGTAATGTGGGTTAATTATATAGAAAAGGATAAATCTTTTCAGGATAGTCTGAAAATATTACAAATAATTGATTTATCGTATGTCTTGTGTTTGTGAAATCAATACTAGTGCCACTTCCATGTATATAATAAAATAAATAAAAGGATACACCTACTTTGAACTATTTATATCTTGTTATGGTTTGGTTTCACATAACCTATTGCAACCAAACCTGCTATTCTCTGCTTCTCCAAAACGGGTCATACAAATATTGAAAAAATAATTATGATCATTTCCATTCAGATGAAATTACCAGTGTAATACATGATGTAATGTAATGTTGTGCAACGCCCATATAAAAATCATCTGCAGTTCTGTCATAAAATCTGTATCCAGTATTTATTACCCATGGAAAGCGAGCCAGGTCTCTTGTTGCATAACTTTCCGTCTTACAGTACAGCCATAGAAACCAGTACAGCTGATCACCTGAGGGCACAGAAAAACAAGGTCAGCGCGCAGGCTTTTCCTGAGAAAATGTTCACTTTGAGGGCAGAGAAAGAGAAGGATTTCTATACTGAAAAATCTATGGTAAGGCCGATAATTATGCAGCTACAGTATTCCTTCAAAGCACATTTTGCTGCCTGGAACCGTGGTAGATATTTTACACAAAACTGTCTGCAGATTCAGCTGCTTAAAGGAAAATTCACTATTCCCTTGCAGTTCTTGTGTTGACACCATATTGTCGAATTTTAGCATGTCAACATGACTAAAATATCGACAAATGACGTATCTATACAGGTTTAATATCAACATTGCAAATCTTACAGTTAGGATTATCATCATTCAAAATTAGCTTTAGGGTTAGGGCAGTATTCAATGAGCATTTTGGTGATGTGCAGCGAATCCTGTTTAGTATTCACTGCACATTCGCCACTGCTCACTGCGTTCCGGAGCGTATTCAACGAGTCAGGGGCTCGCTGCCCCTGACTGGCGAATTTTAACTCCTGCGGCGAATGCCGCAGGGAGCCTGAGGACAGCAGCAGGCAGGGAGATGGAAGTCTCCCTGCCTGCCCCAGAACGTTTGTAGGGGGGAGGTGGGCTCCCCGGGAGCCAGGCAGCACAGGCTGCCCCCCGGGGGTGCCAGCAGGGGACCGGGTATATTCACTACACCCGATCATGCATATATAATGATCGGGTGAAGTGAATATATGAATATCTAATGAGCGGCTCGGCTCCGGCCCCCTGCTGGCTGGTCGTGTAAAAAATATATATATATATATATATATTTTTTTTTATTAAATATATATTCATGTGCTTATAGCACATGAATAAAAATAGCATGCCCCTCCTCAGAATAAAATTACTGATTTTTTGACACCAAATGTAAAAAATAAAACACTTTATTTTAAAAGTTCACATTCCACTTCACCATAAAAAGATAGCGATTGCTACTCGGTGAATCATGGCGCCATCTGGTCATTGAATAGGGTGATTCACCGTTTTAGTCAAAAATTCGCCTTACAGCACAAAATCGCCATAAAAACATGGCGAATCAGCCTCATTGAATACCGCCCTTAGCGTTAAGGTAGGGATCGCATTAGGGAATAGCTTTAGGGTTAGTGACTTTATGGCAGTTTCGACATGTTCCAAGTAGACCTAGAAAAATTGATTCTGTGACATGAAACGGTCTTCCACACCCTCACCTTTGTTGCAGAGCTTGGCTGTTCCTCACCCAGTTTTAAACTTCCTGCACAGCTGTTTCTGTTTCAGTTAATAACTGTGTTTTAACCTACATATGAAAAAATGAGGATCATTTTCACCGGTTTGGTTAATCATACACCTGACAATAATCCAACATTCCTTTTGACTTTGTGCAATTGTAACTAGAAGAATCAATGCCATTTTGAAGGCAAAGGGTGGTTACACCAAATTGGATTTGATATAGAGTTCTATTCTGTTTATTCACTTTTAATTCTGTTAATTGATAAAAAATAAACTATTAGCACTTCTATTTTTGTAAGCATTCTTATTTTGCACCATTTTTTCACAGTATTGTATATCACCTAGGCATAGGGCATGGGGCATTACCACTGATGCCACACGACCCTTGCTTCTGGCCAGCAGGGTGCTTTGGACACCTCGGGCATACCCCCTGAATTGTCACTCAGAGCATCCTGAGGAAACTCTTGGCAGAGCTGCACTTCCTGTTGCTGGCGCACACCCTTTCTGGACAATCCACTCAAGTGGAAGGGTCAGCTTAGAGCGCACCGGCACCCTGTTACGCCTGATATCAGCAGTTACATTTATTATACAGGTTGAGTATAGCTTATCCGAAATGCTCGGGACCACAAGCATTCCGAATAAGGGATTTTTACGGTTTTTGGAATATATATTTTTTTACATACTTACCTGTCCCCTGGTCGGTCCCCGATGGTCCCTTGGCATCCATGAAGTCCTCCGGCGTCCACGGCAGGCCTTCAGCTTCATCTCCGGCATCTCCAGCGGTCCCAGGAGTGCATTGCGCGAGTTCCCAGGCACGCCGTTGACGTTACCGGCGCGCCTGGGAACTCGCGCAATGCACTCCTGGGACTGCTGGAGACGCCTGAGATGAAGCTGAAGGCCTGCCGTGGATGCCGGGGGACTAGGTAAGTATAAAAATAGTGTCTGGTGGGAAAAAAAGAAAAAAAATTGAACTATTCCAAAAAATCCACGGATTACGGGATACTCAACCTGTATAAATATTGTTTGCAAGTACTGGAGAGCTGGTTATAACGGGTGTGCCTGTTCTATACTCCCCAGTATGTGTCATCCTGTCATTAGCATGCTGCAGAGACACCAGTCATTGCTGCATGTGGCAGGGAAATATCCTATCTTCCACCTACCTGTACCACAATCAGGCTGGTGATTGGTGAGACAGTCCCCTCATATTGGGATTGTCCTGCCAAGATGCGTCCAACTCTCAATGAGGCCCAGTGTGGTTACACTCTAATAATTCTATATTTCTATCATCCATTCCTCCTGCACAATGTAAAATAAATTAAATAATTGTGTTGTTTTTTTTGCCATGTAGCACACACTTAACAAGTGGTCCAAGAGTTGTGGAAAGTACTACACAACCCAGCATGCCTTGTTAGTCTCAATGCGGGGTCTTGTAGTCATACCACAGCTGAAGAGCCACAGGTTGACAACATTTACAGTAATTGTTACACATACACAAAACACAGGACTCCTGTGAGATGGTTCACGGACTAAAGAAACAGAGATCTGCTCCCTCATCAGTGGTGTAACTACTGTAAGGCAGCCCCTGCTGCCACTTGGGGGAGCAAGCAGCAGCAGGGTCTGTGTGGGCGCCGGGCCCAGCTGCGTGCGTCATGAGACTCATGCCACAAGGTAGTGCTCCATTTGGCTAAAGCTTTACCAATACAGGTCGAGTATCCCGTATCCGAATATCCGTTATCCGAATTATTCCGAAATACGGACATTCCAGAAAGTGAAAAAAATTTTTTTTTTTGCTAAAAACTCACTGGGGACATTTGTAACAGCATCACTGGGGACATGATATGTAACTGGCACTATATATGTGCAAGACAATGATTGCTTGGCATTCAAATTCAGTGCTGAGATAGTACACACATTTTGTTTCACGTTTTGAAACCTTGTTTTTTGAACAATTAAAATATATTTGTGTGTATTTTATGTGTTAATAAAATATATTTGTGTGTATATTATGTGTTTATACAGCATAAATGCAAGATACTTCAAGATACATCATTGAAATATTAAAATATTCCGAAATACGGAATAATCCGTTATCCAAAATTCTCCTGGTCCCGAGCATTTTGGATAAAGGATACTCAACCTGTAGGCGCTGTGTATAGCCTTAATCATCGGGAGATTGCGGTTGAAACTACTGGAGCCACCCATGTACTGCCTCCCTCCATTGCCATAAGCATGTAACCCCTGGCAATGAGCATGCGACCGCATTTTAACCCCTGGAAACAAGCATGTAACCCTTGGCAACGAGCAAGTAACCCCTGGCAATTAGCAAATAGGAAACAAAATATAGAATTCATGTTGGGGGGGGGGGGGGGCGCTTGAGACTTTTTTGGCTTGGGGGAGAAAAATGTCAAGTTACGCCACATAATATAGGGAAATATATTGTCACCACAGACGAGATAAGAACAAGGAAAGTTGACTTTTACCAACAAAATAGTTTCTAAAGTTCTATAAATGCACTTGTGCTAATTCACAGGGAGACGTACACATTCAGCAGCATTATGTTGACTTGGCTGTGATATATTTGGCTGTGCAGACTGGAGCATATGTGCTCTACGCAGGTTGTTTGGCAATCTTTTACAAAGGAGGGGGAAAAAAGAAGTTTCTTGACATCTGTCCTGCTGTCCTCTTGCGGTTACTCATGCCTGCTTGTCACATCTGTCCCTCAACTTACATGTCACAATGTACACACTACAAGGTACTTTCAGAACAGCAGGTCTAAAAAAATCTGCTCAATTGTCACATTTCTGAGACAGAAAATAAAATAAACCGTTTCTTGGTCTCCGGTGAAATTTTTTAAATGTGTCAGCCGGAGCAATAAAAGTATCTTTATATTTGTAAATTGTTGAATACAGTACCAGTATTACTAGAAAAGTCATTACTGTTGTGACTACTGAACAATTCTCCAGGTATAAATACAGGATACTAGTTATAGTCTAGGCTAAGGGCTATACCTGTATATTTTATCTCCCCCCCCCCCCCTCTTGTACACAATCAGTCACAACTTTTCTCCCACCCCTTTTCCACATCCACCATACCAGTGGCAGAACTTGTGGTGAGTCCAGCTTCAAAAATATAATTTAAGCCTCCCTCCTCCACCCCAACCCAAGTTCCCAATATGCAACACGACATTGGGTGACAGGCATGAGGAGGCAAAGTGTGATAGGATAAAACAATGGGTGACAGGAAGAAGGTGACGGGCAGCAGTGGGTCCGTTAGTCTTTAGTAGTAGTAGTAGTAGTAGTACGTTTATTTATAAGGCGCCGCAAAGTGTCCGCAGCGCCGTACATAGCAAAAAAAACTTAAAAATTACAAGGTAACGTACAGGGTGTGTTGAAAGATACAGTATAAATAGGGGTATAGCTGGTAGAACTAAAATCAGCATCAGTTCAGAAGTAGGTGTCAAAATTGTCAAGGAAACTGAAGATGAAGTAGAGGAAGGGAAGAACAGGACAGGAGCACAGGTGAGGTAATGAGGTAGGGTGAGTAGGTGAGGAAGGAGGGCCCTGCTCATAAGAGTTAACATACTAAAAATAGGTGGGTGGACGAACGAAATACAATAGGATAAGTAGGAACGGAGGGGAACGGAGGCAGGATAGGAGGATCAAAAGAGGTTAGGAGGAGGGATAGGCTAGTCGAAAAAAGTGGGTTTTGAGGGAGCGCTTGAAGGAGGTAAGGGAATCAGATAGCCTGATGGGTGGTGGGAGGTTGTTCCAGTGCAGGGGGGCAGCGCGAGAGAAGTCTTGGACACGGGAGTGGGAGGAGGTGATTAGGTGAGAGGTCATTCGGCGGTCAGCGATGGAGCGAAGAGGACGGGAGGGAGTGTGGATAGAGATCAGTGAAGAGAGGTAGGGAGCTGTGGAGGAGGAGAGAGCCTTGTAGGTGGTGGTGAGGAGTATAAAGAGAACTCGGAAAGGAATGGGGAGCCAGTGAAGAGATAAACAGAGGGGGGAGGCGGAGGTAGAGCGGCGGGAGAGGAAGATGAGCCTAGCAGCAGCGTTAAGAATGGATTGGAGAGGTGCGAGGCGGGTGAGAGGTAGCCCAGAGAGAAGGATGTTGCACATCCTTGGGCCCCCTTTAGGGGCCCTTGTGCACTGCTAGGGTTGCCACCTCACGCATCACCGATTCCTGAAGATCCCCTCCCCCAACCTCGCTCCCCAAAAGGTGGGCGGGGCCTTGTAAAAATGGGTGTGTCATCACCAGAAAAGTGGGCGTGGTCTCGAATACAGACATGTATTCAAGTGCCTATTGTATCTGGTATTACTGTATGTTTGGTGAAGAAAATAATAATAAAAAAATAAAATATAAATAAAACGTTCTACACTTTGGGGGCCACAAGTCATACATACCTCTTTGGGGCGAGCTCAGAGACTTGGCAAATGAGCAGTGCACCAGGCCAGCGGGCAGCAGGGGAGAGCCGATGAGCCTGAGCCTCTCTCATCTGCAGGACTAACAGCGTTTAGATGCAGCAGCAGCTGGCTTCTGCCGGTCTTCACGTTCCTGCCAGCGTTCTCCTGCCCTCCACAATGTCTCCTGAGGGGCTCACCCCCGGCACTCACTCTGCTGGCAGCTACCATCCCGAGCCTGTCGCGGTGGCACTTTGGCAGATGGCACTCAGTACAGCGTGTCCACGGCGCTCCCCTCAGCACTACTCCTGAAGACCTACGGTGGCAGAGCTACAGTGGTAGGCTGTGGAGGCTTTACCAGTCACCTGGATTCTGGGTGAATCCTGGAATCCGGGAAACTGGAAAAGCCTCCTGGTGGGTTGCCACCAAATCCGGGAGAATCCCGGATATCCAGGTAAGGTGGCAACCCTATACTCCGCACTTGCTGCACCAATTGAAGTGAATGGGGAGTGAGACAATTGGGTCTTGCCTGCCCCTCATAGAGGAAGTTCCAGTGCCAACACTGCAACAAAACCTCTTTATAGTTTTATAGTGTATTGGCTTCATAAGGCAACATGCGTTGGCTAACGAACCATTATATTGATTTGTCCGTATCTTACAAATTGTCCTGCTGCAGCCGTCCCACGCTCCAGCGGCTGCCACTGAACAGGACTGACAGTCTCCGGCTGCTGTTAAGAGGAATCTCACGAGAACTACCGACCTCTCGCAAGAATACCCCTGTACTTGACTCTCGTCAAAGCTGCCGGGCGGGTGGGCGTGCGACTCAGACCTGCTACGGGGGCCGCATTTCTGCTACGGTTCCCCACCCCTGATGTAGAACATGGATGTTTTACTATAAATATGATAACAATTCATCAAAAATGTATTGCACTGGTGCCACATAAAGAATTATGCTGACGAAGGTACATTATATTGAAATATATATGAAATACTTTATATTGAAATATTATATATGGGGTATATTGTTTACACCAGGAATTTATTTTCACTGAACCCTGGGTGTACAGTAAGATAACATCACATCTCGGAGATAGTATTTCATATGAGTGTGAGATATGAGTATACACATGGAAAGATTTGAAGCAAGATGTTAGCATTCCCGATCAATCAGAACAAGCAATCGTTCAAATCGTTGTGTATCGTTCACGATGTGCGTACTCACCAGTTGTTAAGATCGGTCTTTGCATGCAGGAAGATCTTAGAACGATCTTTTCTGAAGTGTTTCAAATCATTTCATGTGTACGCACGATAAATGATTTGAAACCATCGGTAACAATGTCGGATCATTTCCAACAATGTTCCGTGTGTATGCACCTTAAGATATCAGACTGCTTACTCATCAGAAGTAAATGTTGATTAAGCTATAGACTAAAGTTGGGAACACATTATCAGTACCTGGGGGGGGGGGGGGGCGATGCGGTGTCTGCTGCTGAGTCCAGGGGGTGAAGCGGCCGTGGTTACGGCCGTTGCCGAGTGGTGGGGGTAACTTGAACCGGCCGCCGCTGCCAAGTCCAGGGGGGGAGAGGGATGGGGCCACTGCTGCAGAGTCTGGTGGGAATACGGCCGCTGCTGCCGAGTCCAGGGGGAGGAGGAGGGGAGGGGAAAATGCCGCCAAGTCGGGGGCGGGGGTGAGGAGGGGAGGAGGCAATGCCACCGAGTCTGGGGGGGATGCGGCCACTGCTGCCGTGTCTGGGGGGGGATGTGGCGGCTGCCGAGTCCGGGGGGTGGTAGGGGGGTTTTGATGTGGGGCACGGCTCACCAGTCTCGAAGTGGGAGGGGTAGGTGGGCGGAGCTGCTCCCATGCCGCCCTCCAGTGGCCGGCACCCCAGGCAAATGCCTAAGGCTGCCTAGTGGTGGCGCCGGCCCTGTGTACAGACAACAAAGGACTTTGCTACCAACCCATGGCAGTGTGCATCGATAACGGTATAGTAGTGTGTACACATTAGATGATATGCACGAAAAGATCATTAGCAATCATTGTTATCCTGCATATAGTTATATTTTATCATCTAATATGTATGCACCTTAAAAATAAAAAGTGCCCTCTGGTGGCCAAGTAATCATAAAAAAATATGTACTGATTTCACTATACATTTTGGGGGAAATTTGCTAAGATGGGAGTTCTATTTCACATGGTATGTTGCTAGGGGCAACCCATCAGAATCTTCTTATTTATTCAGCACCTTCTAGAACAGTGGTAGCCAACTCCAGTCCCCGAGAGATACAGTATGTCATGCTTTACATCCTTGCTGGCGGGTCGCCAGAACGTACGCGCTGGCGACCCGCCAGCAGCCTCGCCAGCGAGAAAACTGAGACGCGCGTGCGTCTCACGCGCACGCGCGTCTCAGTCTCCGTCGCTAGCGCGACGGAAACCCTGTCCGTCTCCGCCTCAGGGAGACGGACAGGGTTAGGGGGGGTTAGTGGGGGGTGCGGGCAGTCAACGGGGACCCCGGGTTACCGCCGGCAAGCCGGCGGGGACCCGGGGAAACGTATGGAAGCGCCGTCGGAAGGGGACGCGCGCGCCTCTCGTGCGCGCGCGTCCCCTTCTCACGATCGCCATGGCGCTGGCGGGGGATGGCGGCTGGCGACGCCAGCGCCATCCCCTGCAAAGATGGGAAAAGACCCATCTGTACCAACAGTTCCCATTTTCCAGACAACCTAGCTGCTGCACAGGTTCAGTCGTTACTCACTGACACATTTCCAAATCTGCCCAGGTAAGCCTATTTTTGCAAAAAAACATACTCACTGTTCCAAAAAAGTCCTTTCTGAGGTTAAAGAAAAAAAATAATCTGCCCTCCCAGGAGTTTCGTCAATAACTAAGAGAATTTATGGTGATTCACAGAAGTTTCACATTCAATAGTAAAAATTCCAGATGTCACAAACAGACAACCAAGACAACCACAAGATTCTATGTTAACAGAAGTCATTGCTGATTGCTGCATTAGTAACGGGTTACACACATCCTTTTGCCTGTTTCAAAATTCTAACAGAACATACGGTTTACTAGGGACAGTCCCTGTGTATACACGTTGTTTGGTGACTAATCCAAGACACCTGCTCAGGCAACATAACCCGTTCAGGCAAGTCCCTGCTAATATGTACTTGCCTGAACAAGTTCCTCAGGACGCCCTGCTCATTTAGCCCTGCAGGAATAGTCAGTTATTTGCAAGGAGCATATGGAACATAAATAAATTCACAGCCAGGTCCATGCAGATTATTAACCAAGGACGTTCTCAGCTGCAGTGCCAAGCAGTTTATACTTTGAAATACTTTTAAACAATGATTATATCTGGCTGATTTTAGCGTGATTCTAGATGCAGCAGGTGAGTCGCGGAAAGTTCCAGAAAAAAGATTCAGATGTGTACCGCATTTAGGAGGGTATTCAATATGGGATTCCGACTGTTGGAACGTCCCGACAGTCGGCTGTTTTCGTCTGATCCTTCAGTAACTCGAAAAGTCAGAATTTACTGTTCCGTCCATGGATTGTCAAAAAACGTCCACGAATTCGACAAGCCGCGTCCAATTCCGACAAAGCAGATCTGACTTTCAAAAAGTCAGATCTGACATCCTTCAATTCTGTCGTTAACAGCAGCATTGAATAGGTTAGTGAAGATATTTCACCTGTCAGGATACATATTGAATACCCCCCTTATTCTGTGAAGACGTGCATGTTACATTTGCGGAAAGCGTACCTATACAAGTGAATAATCAATCATAATTATCTTTTTCAAAGCACTTCACTAATTACAATTGATAAAAGTATAAGTCCTATGTCTAAAAGTGAGAAAAAGTAACTTGGATTCCAGTACATACTTGTAGAGTATGGGGGTATTCAATTACGTGCCGGATTTTTAGACAATCAAAAACACTTTTTAATGTTTTTAGGTTGAATTTACATTTGCTCTTTTCCAGTGGCTCCCCTTACTGGGGTGCCTTGGTATACTTGCAGGGGTGTCTTGTGTTGGTGGTCCAGGACCAATTCAAATTATTTATGTGACAGGAAATCAAGTTTTTCCAATCAAAGAATATGTGGACAAACATAAACAAATCTTGTCCCTTGCCACATAATTGAACATCAGGTTGACATACACACATTTGACTTAATTTATTATTGTTCTCTAATCTTCTCCATAAGAAACGTTTGGCCAAGGGGTGCCATAAAAAAAACATCCCGATGCTCTAGGGCTCCATAATTCAATAAAGTATGGGAACATCTGACTTATTCAATTAAAGTGCCAATTTTGCGACTGTCGGAAAACACGTGGATTGGTGAATTGCTAACATGTGTTTTTGTCTAAATTGCAGCCGTTTTCAACTATTTTTAAGTCATGTTTCGCCAATGCAAAACATGTCTAAAAACATCTTCCATTTATTAGGATTTTTTTTTTCAATTGGTAGACTTTCAGGGGTTCAGACTTAATTGAATGCCCCCTAGCTCATAACTTCCAAGACACTCCCAAAGTTGGAGGAGAGTCTCACATTTTTCAGAAAAGAGGACAACTCTCCAACATCATCCCAGTTTCCACCACTATTTACTATAAATTACATTACAGTCCGCCCCAGCAGCACAAAGATGGCTGTATCCTCCCTTCATCTTGCCCAACTAGACATCCTTCTCCATGGAGAATGTCTTAACAAACCAATATACAATACAGAGAACATTCCAGTGGCCTCTATACAATACAGATAGTGTATGCATTGCATAGAATAGCTTGATAAATAGAACACAGAGTACATTCCTTCAACCTCTATAAAATAAAGAGCTTTTTAAACACCAATATATGATACAGAAACATCTTAATAGCTGAATACATATAGAAAATATTTGTATTTTCAACAAAGAGCATTTACATGACCACTATTAAAGCACACAGCTGGCATTTTTAAATATGAAATAGTCTAAATTTGATTCACAATCATCATATTGATGAGGCTGGCCGAATTTCAGAACCACTTTGATGATTTCTGGTACCCAACACTATCAGAAAAACGTTTGAAATATTCTAATACTCCTTTACTGTATATCTTATAAGCGGCGCAAAGGAGCAAAATTATGTGCACAATGGATCTTCATTAATTCACCTTACATACCAGTTTCATGTCTTTTTAAGTTGATACAGTGTATGTCTATGGGGCAGATGTATTAAGCCTGGTAAAGTTTTAAAGTGGTGATCAAGTGGAAGCTGATAACACACCATCCAATCATCTGTGTCTGGAAAATTACAGTTAGGATTTGATTGCCCGGTGCATCATCACCTTCAACTTTAGCACAGCTTTATCACTATTCCAGGCTTAATACAACTGCCCCTATGTATGAATACAGTAAATATCACTTTCATTTTATTCACACCACAACTGTGATTTCTTTGTGAAACCCATTGAAGTGGAACACTGATTTGCAATTAACGAACAAATAAAAGTGACATTTCTTTAACAACAACATGACTAAGCATTGCCTTACTGGGTTGCTAAAGTAACTGAAAGACATTGCATGTAATCCTTTATAACACAACCTGCCCATGGTCAGCTGGGAAAGAAAGCACAGCTAACGGGAAATATTTCAACTTGATTCTGGTGATGAAATTCTCTCTGCAATAGATCCTTAAATGAAGTAAATTCATTACAAAAATTCATTTGACTTAACGTCTCATTTTTTAAATAAAAGCGATACATACAGTATACTATACTTCACGGGTTCTAAAAGTCGGTCCTCAGGACCCCACACAGTGCCTGTTTTGCAGGTCTCCTCACAGAATCAAGTGATATAATTAGCTCCACCTGTAGATCCTTTAAAATGTGTCAGTCAGTAATGAGTGCATCTGTCGTTGTGAACTGTGTGGGGTCCTGAGGACCGAGTTTGAGAGCCACTGCTATACTAAGTCACATGGACAAAATTAGGCGTCAGAATTTTATTGTACATGAAACATCCTCATATATTACAAATGGACGAAAATGAGTTTCCCTTGTGCTATATGGCAGACCGTTAATAAATGTACTATCTTTTGGCACCCCAACAATGTTGATCATGACACGATAGCTATAGACCAGGGGTGGCCAAACCGGTCCTCGAGATCCACCAACAGTTTATGTTTCCAGGCCACCTGCGAGTCTGAAGAATGTGTCGGTTAGGAATGAATGTATCACACGTTTCAAAATGTGACAGTTAGTGACGACTGCACCCAGAGGCAGATTAGACCACATATCTCCCTAGGCAAGAGATGTTGTGTGTCCAAACATTTTTTTATCCTATCACAGATCATCAAAGAGAGTCTCAGAGTGTGGGGAGGTCCGTGTGATGTCATAACATCACGCAGTCATCGCGCAATGCTCATCTCGGAATGTTTTAGATGGCCAGGATATCTTTATGGGCCTTGTGGAAAATCCGCCTCTGGCTGTGCCTGTGCACCAGCTAGGTAGTCTGGGAAACCTAAATTGTTGGTAGATCTCGAGGACAGATTTAGCCAGTCCGGCTATTGAATCACACTTGTGACTTGAAGGATTTGATAGTAATTTAGTCTATACTGGTGAATGTCATTATTACAGGTGTTCTGTCCAAATAACCACATTTATTTACTGACCCAACACTCTGTGTCACAAGTATAAACAGTGGTGAGCTTTCTGTAATACTAATTTACGGGCCCCATGTTTCAATAAGACAGAATTATTACAAACTAGAAGTGTCCAACCAAGAGATTGCTATTATCGAAGGTATAAAGTATATGCTGTTGACCCTTTTTGTACCTATAAATAAAAGATAATAA
The DNA here is from genome assembly GCF_055691185.1 of Crinia signifera. Lineage (NCBI taxonomy): Eukaryota > Metazoa > Chordata > Amphibia > Anura > Myobatrachidae > Crinia > Crinia signifera. The sequence goes on from NC_139219.1 coordinate 299,447,248, forward strand.
TGATAATGCACATAAATAGGTAAGACAAGACATCGATTGTGGAGTGCAGATGATAGTGTCAGAACAGGTAATGGACACATGAAGTGTTTATCGGTTATTATACTGTATGGGCAAAGCTAACTGAAGGGCGTTGCACCCTAGACAGCTGTACACTGTACATCAGGGCTGGCCGAACTGGTCCTCGAGATCTACCAACGGTCCCCGTTTTCCTGATCACCTAGCTGGTGCACAGTTGTAGTCATTACTAACAGTCACATTTCCCAAATCACCTAGATCACGGGTGTCAAACACAAGGCCCGCGGGCCAAATCTGGCCCGCCAGACCTCGTCATGTGGCCCGCGCAGCCGCCGCCGGCCTTCACCTTTTATTCTCGCTTCTTTTTTTGAGATCCTGGCCTGCAGTCTGCTGAGGAGATAGCACGCAGGGGCAGTGTGTCCAATGAGATGCATGAGAGCTACCAGAAGCTCTGTGACTCCTACATCATGCCGCACGTCTGACGTCTTGCACTACTACTGCATGGAGTAGCAGCCAATCAGGGCATGCTTTCAGATGGAGTTGTGGAACTTGTGTGATGTCACTCTCCCTTCAATCAGCTCACGTAGCCGGAGCTGCGGGGTTGGTGCTGGGAAATGCTGGGACTGGGACGTCACGCAGCTGGCGATCCGCACTGGTAGTAGCGGATGGGAGCAATGGAAGTATGTGATTGGTCGCTACTACTGCTGGATTCCATGTGGTAACCGTGTGTGCGAGGCCGCTGACTGGAATAGGTTAGTAGTGTCAAGCTCAGGCTGGCCGCTGTACATGGGGATCTGTCACTGAGGGTGACGTTTACACACCAGGTCTTGCTCTCCTCCTAACTTGACTTCAAGGCCAAACAGTGTTCAGGTCGACTGAGCCACTTAAGACGTGTTAGGATAGCTATGTGACCATTTCCATCTTTCTCAAAATCCAAGCAGCTCATATTAGCCCAATAAGTCATTTTCAGGTCCCCAATCTCCCCTATCAGGAAGGAATATCTTTCCTGAGAACTTTCTCAAGTAGTATCCAGGTAACTCCTCCCAAAATCATTTTTAAAAAAATTGTACATTTGAATATCTACTTGTCATTATTCTGACTATGTTTCTGCTTTCAGAGTTAGTTATTACTTACATTATTACAAAAAACAGTAATAATTGAATGCAGTGACAATAATTTATGATAATAAAGAGTGGACACATAGTCCTACAGATACAACCGGCCCTTTGAGGGTGACCAAACTGCTGATGCGGCCCCCAATGAATTTGAGTTTGACACCCCTGACCTAGATGGTGCACAGCTGTATTCATTACTAACAGTCACATTCCCCAGATCCCCTTGCTGGTGCACAGCTGTAGTCATTACTAACTGTAACATTCACCAGATCCCCTAGCTGGTGCACAGCTGTAGTCATTACTAACTGTCACATTCCCCAGACCACCTAGCTGGTGCACAGCTGTAGCCATTACTAACTGTCACATTTTCAAACAACCTGCTGCATTCATTCCTACTGTAGATCCACAGGTTGCCTGAAACACAGGAACTGTTGGCAGATCTAGAGGACAGGTTTGGGCACCCCTGCTGTACATTATCCTCCATGCACCATTGCACATAACCTACAGTATATGAAGTGCAAACTATACACCACCATGCAGGTTTATTCTCAAGTTGGGTATACACAATATATCAGTAACGATATGGACGATATAGATATCGTTAATGATATATATGTAGTGCAAATTCTCCAGTGTGTGTGTGTGCTACGCTCAAAGTCGTTAATGATGCGTGCTCACACACTTCTTTAACGACCCCCTCACCTATCATCTGTACGAGCAGCTCAATCTTGACTCTAGTCAACCATCTAAACTGCACATACGGAGCAGGGGGCAGGTGACGTCACTGATCGATATTGTCAGTGTGTATGCACTATATCATGATTCCTGCAACACCATCAATATTGTTAATATGTCGGCAGTGCTGGGAGTCGCCAAGTGTGTACCCATCATTACTTTGTATAGCCCACGGAAAGCTCTGTAATACATGAGACCACTCCGTTTCAACCCAGGTATTCTCCTGTCGTATGGATGTGAGCGAAATGCGTTATTCTCTGTATTACCCACAATTACTTGCGCAGTGCGAATTCACGCAAGATTAACTTCTGCAAGCTTTTGTCAGCAAGATTTATTATTCAGACTCATTATTTGGTACCAAGTCTAATGCAGGGTACACACCAGAATGATTTGGCCTCAATTCACCCGATTTCGATACAATGGCGACCGATTGCATGTAATTTGGGCATGTTTTGGGCCATTTCTGATCCAATTCCGATCAGATGCGTGTCCCCGCTGGTCATTTTTCAGATACTAACTGCTGCAGGAAAGATTTGAAAACGACCCCTTCAACTGGGTACGGATCGGATCTCAATGTTATGCTGGGTACACACCAGAATGATGCAGATTGTATGCAGATCATGTTCTTCAACAGATCGTGAGACGATCGTCTTACGATCTGCTCATGATCTGCATCGTTCTGGTGTGTACCTAGCATAACATTGAGAGCTATTTACGGTACCAAGTATATAAAAAGGCTATAGTATGTCTGTTCCACATATAACAAATGAAGCTGCTGTAGCTCTGGTGTCAACTATAATCTCCAATCTTAAATCTGGAATACAAACCATACTTGCCTACTTTTGAAAACTAGTTTCAGGGAGATTATAGTTGGTAATAGAATTGAGCAAAGTGCCATATTGAGGGGGCATGTCATGCTCCACCCAAAGGGCGTGTCTATCTCTATATATGGAGAGATTGCGAAAAGAGATTGTGAACAGGGCACCTAGAAGCGTGGGTGTGTCCTGCTACATCTGAGAGGAATCTTGTAAAATGACTTATATACAAATGTAGATGAGCCCCCAAGCAGTTAGTAAGAGCTACTATACTTGGTAAGGTGCAGGGAAATGATGCTGATGATTCAGTGTAAATGTATATATCCCTCAAAATATAACAGTGTAATGTGGGCTAGGTGATATGATTAATGAGGGAGAGAGGGAGATTGCTATTATTTCAGGGAGTCTCCTGCAGAATGCAGGAGGGGAGGTAACTATGATGTACAGTGTAATGTGGGCTAGGTGACATGACGGAGATTGCTAGACTAATGAGGGAGAGAGGGAGATTGCTATTATTTCAGGGAGTCTCCTGCAGAACGCAAGAGGGTAGGCAACTATGATATAAATATAATATAAAGATCTATATTTAGTATAATATGCAGAGTCATAAAGGCTGTAATAGAGAGTAATAGGAAGAGCCATATCTCATGCCAGGTATTGTTGCCTATCGTACCCAGCTGAAAGCAATCTCTCCTCTTCTATTGCTTTGGGAGCTTGCTAGTCTCATGATGTGATAGCAACTGGTGTAATAATACCTGGATACAAATACATGCACAGGTATGAATGAAGCAATCAGATGTTTTACCAGTAAGACAAACATGAATCCCAGATGGATTGCAGAGGGCAGTACAATAGTTGCTACATGAGCTCGTATAGACACTGAGACATTCTTCTGCCAAATCAGATAGCAGCGATCTGCTGTACATGCCGTGTGAAATACAGAAAATGCACATTACGTGGGGAAATAATGATGGTAATATAACCTGACACAGTCACAGCTGAGCATTGTGCGTTGCTCCTCTTCCTTATAGAAAATGTACTGTATGTTTTAATCTGGAAAATATAGGATATCCTGGCGGACAAGATGCTGGCAGTCAGTGCTGTTTCCAGAGGGGAAGTGCCCTGTAATTGCGTTTGCCACCGTGAGATTGCACCGCTTGTCCAGATGGGGAAGACAGCACTATGCAGGACACACAGACAATAGGACAATAGGAGCTAGAGCAGGAAGGCCATGCCCTTTTTAGCGAGGACACACCCCATTTCTAGGATGCAGCTCAGATCAGTAATGCGCCAGGAGGTGTGACGCTTCCTGCCGCATTACCATATTAGTGCTATCCCTGCTGCTTCTATGTAACCAGCAGCAATAGCTATTCCAACCACGTCTGAATCAGGCCAATATTAACTTGGAGATACATTTAACATTTCCACATTTGAGTAGTTAGTAGAACAACATGACCAATGTTAGTGCCTGAAATCACCTGCTGAATTCTCAAAAACACCCAAAAAACCAGTTGCTAACGTTTACCAATAAAAGTCTACTTGCAATCATTAGTCATTGTATTGTATGGATGTATGGGGCAGTATGGAGGATGTAATGGTTAGCATCACTGCCTCACAGCCCTAACTGTGCAGAGTTTGTATATTCTCCCCGTGCTTGCGTGAGTTTCCTCCGGGTACTCCAGTTTCCTCCCATAATCCAAAAAATATACTGGTAGGCCAATTGGCTTCCAACAAATTAACCCTAGAATGTCTGTGTGTGTGTACATGTGGTAGGGAATATAGATTGTAAATGTGGCCCTGATACGACACTTGCATCCCAACTTCCTTCAGAACACCAATGCCAGAACTGAAAGACATCAGGATGCCGACACCAGCATCCGGACAGCCGGCATCCCAAACCTATTCCAAGGCTGGTTATGGTCAGGGGGACTTAGGGTTATGCTGGGTACACACCAGGATGACAAGGGTCCAATCCCATCAATCTAGATCCATTTCCGACCGATTGGATGTAGATTGTGTGGTGATTGGGCCCTTTTCTGTACTGGTGTGGACTGATACCGATCCAATGCGCGGTCCCGTGGGTCGGTCGTTATTCAGATCCTAGCTGCAGCAGGTAGGATCTGGAAACGACCATATTCCCGGGTGCCGGTCGCCGTCAGATCGGTACCGCTCACGGTGCACATTGTGAGCAGGTCGTGCCCCCCCGCGCGCCATCGAGAGCGAGTCGGAAGAAACACTGACGATCCGCTCACATTGTGCATCCTGAGCGGGTCATCCTGATGTGTACCCCACATTAGGCTGCGAGGCAGGGAAGATTAGGTTAAGGTTGTGGGTGAGGGGGGGGGTGTTAGGTTTAGACACTTAAAAGGGGGGTTAGGGTTAGGCTGGGGGGCTGGGAGGGTATGTTTAGGCGGTGTGGTACATGGGTTAGGGATAGGCCCTATCAGGGAAGGTTAGGGGGTAGGGGGATAGTGTTAGGTTACCTACGAAGCCCCTGTCAGGATTCTCCGCATTGGCATGCCGGGGTCGGTCTTTTGACTACCGCAGGGATATCCTATGTACCCCATTGGCACACTAGAAATACTATTGCCTAGCATCCTGAAACTTCTTAAGTAATGCAAAATGCCAATACTGTATAAAAGATAATTCCGTGACCGTACAATACATCTACTTATCAGAGTTCTAGACAAAATCTAGCTTGTACTTGCAATGAAGGCAAACATGAGAACTAGCCAGTCAGTTGTGTCGAGGATATTGAGTAATAAGATGTTTTGGCAATAACAAATGAAGCTCTGTTGTTGGACTTCTAAGAATAAACCATGAGATGTGGCGTCTATTTACTATTTTACAATATGAGTATTTGAATATGTAGGACATAGGTCACGCTAAATATTTAAACAAATGCAATGATGTCATATAACACAAGGATCATGGGGCAAAGTTTTCAATGCTTGGAGTGAAATAAAGTGGAGAGAAATAAAATATCAACCAACCCGCTCCTGTCATTTTTCAAACATACGGGTCATTTCCTAACATGGAGGTTCTACCCCATAGCCTGTAACACAGGGCCAGATTAACAATGGGGTGGATGGAGCTCCAGCCCCAGACCTCTACATTAAAAATAGGCCCATCATCGTGACCGTATGATGATAACAAGTGACCGAGCTGACCACAGGGCCGGTCAGAAATCATAAGCATTAACATTGTCGGTGAAATGTAATAGGATGAGAGATTCAAAAAGTGAGAAATTTGAAAAGAAATCTCCAGGTTTTTTTTTTTCGAAGCGGAAATCATTTGCACGGCAAAACCAGTTTGGTTTTGCCGTGTAAATGATTGCCGCTTTAAAAAAAACTGAGATTTCTTACCAAATCTCACATTCTGATTCTCTCATCCTATTAATTTTCACCCTGTATTTTTGCTAAATTCTGTAATGTTTCTATTTTTATGTGTTTTGTGAGGCCATGGGTCTGTGCAGGGGGCGTACACACCCACACGGCACTGACCACACCTGAACAAAACTGACCACACCTACACAGCACTGACCACTCCCACACGGTGTCGTGTAGACAGATCTACGATGACTAGATCGGCCATGTTAAATTTGACCACGTTTAGTTGAACCAGTCTAGTTAGGCACCTAAAGATAGCTGACCGCAACTAGATCGACAGTTTTGGAAGTTAGATGCCAGCATTAGAGTGATGGGAGTTTGTTTTGGGTTTTTTTTTTGGGGTGGGGGGGAGGCTTCATAGTTCATAAACAGTCCCTAGAAGTAAAGTGATGGACTATGCTTGTTGTAACAAAAATACTTTTGTTATATAAAGAGGGTCTATTTTGTCCTCCTTGACCTGTAACTCAAACAGTATTTACAATATAAAAACCATCTTGACTTACTGAGAAACAATGACGGTTAATGTAGCTACCCTGTTCCACCATCCATTCTGAGTTCTCCAACTACTTATATTATTTAATTTCAAAGCAATCATGGATGTTAGTGCAACTATAATTTTCAATAAAATGCTGCTCATGCTGTCCTGTAAGTAAGATTTGTCCAGATTTATCAAATTTCCATATACTATATAACAATACATTATTCCATGTCTTTTCCATCTCAATGAGGTGTAAACAGATAAACTTCCTATCAGTAGATGTGAGACCACTTGCATCCTCACAAATTAACTTTATTTGCTAATAATAATTAACCTCTAACTTAACTAGAAATAATACACACATATATTATTATTATTATTAATATTATAATTTTATTTATAAGGCTCCACAAGTGTTTCGCAGCGCCGTACAAAGGAACAATACAGGGAGACAAAGCTTGGCATAACATTGAATAAATAACAAAAATACAGTACAAATAAAGAGAGCCACAGATCAATACACATTACAGCTTAAATATAAGTAGTGAGGACTCAATCAACATACAACTAGAGGCTAGATGCCAATGATGGAGATGAGTATGCAGACAAAGATGGTCACTGAGTGTTGGAGTATAGGAGAGCTGTGAGTGAAATGTGAAGAGAAGTAGGCTTTGACAACAGGAGGGAAGAGGGCCCTGCTCAGAGGAGCTTACAATCTAGTAGATATATATTTAGTAGATAAATATATATTTTATTTGTGCATGAAACAAGGTTTCGAAACATGAAACAAAGTTTGTGTGCTATCTCAGGCATTGAATTTGAATGCCAAGAAATCATATTTAATGCCAGATGCATATCATATCTAGTGTTCATTCTAGCACCCGCTATCTTTGAAAACCCATGCAGTTCCTCTTCCCTGCCTGGGGTGTCGCTGTCTCCTGGAGTGCTTTTAGCACAATATGGTTTGTATATCAGCACTGATATGCAAACCAGACCTGTGCTAGAAACACCACAGCAGACAGCGACACCCCAGGCAGGGATCAGGAACTGCATGGGTTTTTAAAGATAGCGGGTGCTAGAATGAACACTAATATCCTCAGTAGTGCTGTTACAGATGACCCCAGTAGTGCCAGTTACATATGATGTCCCCAGTAGTGCTGTTACAGATGACCCCAGTAGTGCTTTTAGCAAAAAAAAAAATACATTCTGGAAACTATGGATAAGGGATATTTGGATAAGGGATACTCAACCTGTATTTATTTTCTACACTTTAAAGTATTGTGGCATAAGAAAGAATAGTCAGATGATCAGCAACATTACATCTCGATGGTGATCTCATGTCCAAGACATGACTCTAAGTTGTCCCATTGGCCATGCCAATAGACTTCTGAGGGCCCAACCCTCCCCCCAATACACCATAATAGGGCTGAACAGACAACTAGTGCCCCTGACACCAAAGTAGGGATGGTCAGACAAGATCAGTGTATCGGGAAGAGAGCTCACCTCCATGAAGCAGCACAATTGCCACTATACTGTCACGTAAGTTGACAAACCCCAACCGGCAAAGAAAAAGGTTGGGGAACTGATGACTGAGGGAGGGCAGGGAATCCAATGGAAAGAGGAAGTTTATAACTGATCCTAGCCACAAAATGCCCTAAACTCCGCCTTAGCTACTCCACTAAGCCTCATTCCCAAAAAACTCCATGGTGAGACTTGTAAAGATTCAGCAATCTCTCACTTCCTGGGAGTTTATATTGGTTTTCTCTCATCCAAACGGTCGCTAGTCATTACACTCAAAGGTGAGGGCAAGAAAGCAAAACACGAAAGGACCAAAGCAATGCTCAGGTATAGAAATGCATATGCAGTGGTGAATTTCCCATTAGGCCCATGAGGAGGAAGGAACTTGGATGAATGTTACGTTATCGTTGGCCCAAAAACATCAGTAACTACAGAATCTTTCCAGTCTAATGTAATGTAATGTACACAACGATAACTGCATGTGCAGGCTACACACACATCCCTACTTAGTAAATATGTATAGATTATTAAAAATAAATGCTATGTCATATCATAGCGCATGGCTTGTTTAATTGGGATACGATCATTAGGTCTACAACAACTAGGTCGACAAGCATTCGATTGACACCACTAGGTTGACAGGCAACAAGATCTAAATGGGTTTAGGTCAACATGGGTCAAGGTCGTCAGTTAAGACAGTGAAGAACTAATTGGCTTCTACTTTATCTCCGTTCACTTTATCGCTCTTAAAGGCAGAGTAAATATACCATTTGGTGCGTAGATCAATCCAGTGGAAGTCCTGGTGTACAGACAAATTTAGCTGAATGTCAAGCATTGTCTTACATTGCAGCAGGTGTCTCCGTTATTGTGTCTTCCTACAGCATTTCCTACAAGAACTCTAGAAATAAAGTAATTGTGCCTGAGAATATAAATGTATGCCGTACTGAATGAAGCTGTTGGACATTACAGTCATCCAGAGACAGCCATGGCTGTAGGCCCTTCTGGTCAAGGTTTTTGAAAGCAAGTCATGAAGTACTAGACGAAAAATTGTGACATTCACCTCCCATTCACCTTATACTTCAAAGACATTTTCTTCATTGTATTTGCAGTTAAAATCTATCTCAAAACATTGTTTAGAATTGACCTTGGAATGTCTTATCGCAAGGACCCAACCAAAACATCACTGGATTCTCAGTAATGCGGACAAGAGAATGAGGAGGTCAGGGTGTTTTGTTTATGACACTGGCCCATTATCTTTGGTTTAGATAATTATCTACACATTCAAAGGTTGTAATGTCTAAATAAATCATGAGAGATAACAAGCTGTCAACAATCCTTTAATCGTTCTGTAAAGTTTTGGTAACTACTTCTTGTCGCCAAAGCATAGTCTTTGTGAGTTACATAACAGGAATGTCTAGTAGTGCAACTATAATGAAATTAACAATGTATGCAATTTTATAATTTTTAGGCCTTATAACAACTGGTATTTGATTTGCACTAAAAAATAATTTATGTACTTTGCTGCAGAACCCTTGTGGTGCCAAATATATAAACAATAATAACAAGGGTGTATCCAATCATCCATGGTAATGGATTATCCAATTAGACCCCGTGTCACAGGCCAGCTAGCGGCTGGTGGCGGCTGCGGCTACTCAGCGCTCCGCCACCATCGCTCCTGGCGGCCTGCGGGGGTTCAGGCCAGCAGGGGATGGGAGGCGGCAGGTGGCAGCTGGCTCCCTGCCTACAGCGGCAGTGACACGGCGCCCGTCCCGGTGACTGGGCACTGCCATCTTGAAATAGTCATGTGACTTGGCAGAGGGGCGGATATTAAGCCCTTTGTCAATCACAACTACCCTAGTGCAGCCTGGCTGGGCTGATAAATCCCAGCAAACTGCAGGCTCCTGTGCTGGTGCAACTTCTAAGTTACTAGCACTTGCTCAGGAGATCAGCCTGTGTTCTGGAAGCTGTTCCTGTGTTCCTGATTTATCTGTGCAAGTCTCTAGTGATTCCAGTTATTCCATACTAGCATCTCTGTTCATCTGTATACCCAGTTTGGTCCGTTAAGTTATCCTGCCTCCCTGTTCCTGATCCGCCTGAAGCCAGCTAGGCCATTTAAGTTCGTTATTACCCTTCTGGAGTTTTCTTCGCAAAGTTGGTCATTTGAGTTACCCCACTGCCTGAGTTTGTTATTGAGAATCCAAGTCGGCCATTTGAGTTATACCGCTGCCTGAGTTTGTTATTGAGAAGCCAAGTCGGCCATTTGAGTTACCCCGCTGCCTGAGTTTGTTATTGAGAAGCCAAGTCAGCCTTTTGAGTTACCCCACTGCCTGAGTTTGTTATTGAGAAGCCAAGTCAACCATTTGAGTTACCCCACTGCCTGAGTTTGTTCTTGAGAAGCCAAGTCAGCCATTTGAGTTCTGTCACTGACGCCAGTCTATGTCTAGCCGGCTATTTCAGTTTCAGCGTTGTCTCGCCAGTTCCAGTGTCTCGACCTACTCCCAGTCTCGGTCTATCTCTGACTTATAGTGAGTACTTCTGAAGAGGGGTCGCGACCTGCTGCCCAGATGCAGCATAGTCCATACTCCCTTGCGGGGGTCACTGGAGAAAACCGCCGGGCAGTTAGACTCCGCGCCCTTGTTAAGGAGTTTCAACAAATCTCACTGTCAGTCCCTATATGCGCAGGTCCTATATCCTACCCGCAAAACTCCAAGCACCGCCAGTGCAGCCTGCCCAAGGTCTGCAGCCTGAGACGGATCCTCAAACACCACCTGCTGTGACACCCCAATGCTGGAATTTATTGTGCATTTTGCTTCATGCGCCTCTGGCACACAAAGTATAATCTGTTATTATTCCATGATAATACATGGGTCTAGATACTTACCGAATTCCATGTGTTTTCTCTCAAAAAAAAAGGACCATTTTGCAGCCAATAAATCAGGCTATAATTGTATAGCCTGATAAGAACCATTGATTTAAAAATCAGACTGTTTTTATTTGGTGAAAAATTAGTGCATGTAATTGGATAAGTAGGTACACCAGACATACTGGACTTAGACAATATCAATTCAATATTGGTGGCTGGCGGGACCCAGCGGGAGCTGGCATCAGCTGGCAGGGAGGGAGGAATGAGGTGGGGGGGGGGGCATGCTGCATTGAGCTGTATGGCCCGCATTCTCACATATTTGGCCCTCGTTCCAGTCTGGGATACCGAATCGGGATCGATGTGTGCGCGCATGGTGCGATTGGCACTAATTTGCTATCGATTTGGACTATAAGTCAAAATAACTAGTGCAAATCCCACCGTGTGTACGCACCATAAGACATCAGCACAATTGACATTCAATTATTATTTCTGTTTTTACGCAATTTAAACAAGGTCACTGAAGAATGGTTTTACTTAAGATAAATGTGAGGGAACAGATGAGGGAAAACTTTAGAATGAGGTAATACCAGTGGTGTAACATAAATTACGCAGATCTCTGCGGTCCCCGCGCTTCTCCTCCAGGCTGCCTCGGCTCCTGTCCTGCTGCTATTAAAATCTCCCTCCCAAAATGTCCGCCCCCTTACAGCAGGGAGGGTCCTCTAGCATCCAAAAAAATTCTGCTATAAGGGGGCGGACATTTTGAGAGGGATATTTTAATAGCAGCAGGACAGGAGCCGAGCCAGCCTGGAGGAGAAGCACGAGACTGCAGACAAATAGATCTGCGTGTCCCGGCTACAGAGGTGGCGGCGGTGGTGGCAGCAAGCAGGCAGCAGTAAAACAATAGCCCTGCAGACCCCCGGCGCCCACACTCTACTCAGCGCCTCCTCGCCACTGCGGGGTCTGCGGGGCTATTGTTACGCCCCTGGGTAATATTCTTGGATGTGAGTAACAACATAGCTAAAATATCTCTTACAGAAGTAGATAGGTTAGAAACTAATTTAATATATTAATATATTAAAAAATTAGCAAATCAACTTGTATACAATGCAGAAGTACGACTTCTCATAAGTAGGGATATCCAATTTTACACCCGAAAAAAAAACAGGCCAATAGCACAATATATAACCCATGACGCATTATCCGGCTATCCAATTAGAGCCCTTTTCAGGCGATAACACATAGGATCTGGGTTTACTTCCCGAGCTCATGTGTTATCGCAGATCCGCTGGCTGCTTGTCATGGATTATGCTCCAGGTGCCTGAGGCGCCTGAAGCATAATCCCGGATAAGTGTAAATGTTGGGTATTGGGCCTGATGAGGGACTCTGGTCACAGCTATAGCCACAGCCATCTGCTGCTGGGGTTGTTGGCTGGGAACAGCGGCACAACAGCATTGGGTACAGCAGCGGTGGGGCAAGATGGGCAACTTGGATAGAAGGGTGGGGTCTGGGGAGACAGATCACTGGTAGCAGCAGCACAGCTGGGATGGCTAGGGAATGTGGGCAGTGGGGCCGGAGACACGACTAGTTGGCGCAGTACATTGGGGGACAACAGGCATCAGGGCACAATTGTTGCATTTGGGATAATAAAATACCTGCCGGCAAACCTATAAACCGTGGTAAATTACTATTTTTAATGGTATACCCCCAAAGTCGGATGTCCCATCTACAGGACATAGGTATTAGATAGATGCATTTTTTAAAATGAATGAATGATCAAGAGTTGGCCTTTCTTTTTATTACCGGCACTTGACTCAGGGTAAATTAAAAAGGAGCAATTTGCTCCATGAATAATCAATTCAAGCAATGTAAATGTGTTTATTTTTTGCATGCAGGGAAAATATTTGCTGCTTTTGCATGTACTGTAGGGGACAAATACTGTAAAGGTTTTTTTTTTTACAGTGACATTTAGAATTAATGTACAACACGCTCCAGCAATAAATCTCTCTGCATGTTTATATTTAGCTTACTTGCGGTACAACTTGGTTTTGCCATGGTGTATATACGGTATGCCTTTATTGATATTCTACCCAAATTTGACTCAGGCCCTTAACATTAATGTAGAAATGTGTGAGAATATTTGTTAAAAAAGGATAAAGATGTTAAGTGTCCCTCATTACCTATAGGAAGGGTTCAGCTTTGATTTGCTAGGGGCCCGTCATTACTCGGTAAATGCTTGTTTAATATTCATGAGGCCTGGCATATATTCATGATGATTGATTTATATTCCTGACCTCTGACCTATATTCATGAGGTACTGAATTTTCGTCAATTTGTACACTCTCTTTTTAAATGTTCGTCCACTTTTGCTAATTAAACAAAGTGATCTATAATTTTTTTTTATTTGACTAAATGTATCTGTTTTTTTCTTTACCATAGTTATCTTTTTATACAATTAGCATATTTCACAGATTAAAGATTGCTGCACAGGAGGAGACAGCATGGCCATTAGCAAATGGTTCCTTCCACTGCTAGCATCGCCTGGGGTGTTGAAGCCATGCCCTTAATTAGTGAGTGGTGGCCAGGGCTCCATTGCCAGGAGCGCTGGTGGTACTGTATGTGCACACTCTAGTCATGCCCTTAATTGGTGAGTGGGCTGGGCAGCACTGTTTACAGTGAGGCTCCTTGCGGCTACCCAGAGTGAGGAAAGCTGCTGCACAGAAGGAGATTAGGGCGGCCGGTACTCAAAGGCTCCTCCCACTGGGCAAACGTCCAGCGTAGCAGCAATGTTGGAGAGGAAGGGTGGGGGCAAATCCGAGTGTCCTCCCAGTGACCGGAGCCAGCATAGTGGTGTGTGGGCTTTTTCTGGAGGCACTCCCCTGATGGTTGAGAGTAGAGATGGGCAGAACGGGTCACTAACGAGAGCTGGGATCCAGCAGATCAGTCAGTGAACAGATCTGTATCTTTTAGGCAGATCAACGGTTCGCTTTGAAAGAAGGGGTAATTTGATAATAACGAAGCATAATTTGTTTTACAATCATTTATTGCCTTTTTTTAACTTTTTTTTTTTAAAACAGTGAGCTGAACAAATAAGAACATATATGACCGAGTAAAACACTGATCGATGGCTGGGTGCAGAATCGCCATTGATGGCGTCTGCACCGATGGCCATCCCTAGCAGCAGCAGCCTTTTTATTCTTTCTTTTACTTGCAGTAGCAGCACTGAACTCAGTCTCCTGAGTTAGTACATCTCAACTGCCACAGGTGGCAGTGCTGAGCTCTTTTTGGGATCGGCGGCTCCCTCAGTCTTTTATGGGATCCGTTCAAAAGACCCGCTTCGTTCGCGAACGACCCATCTCTAGTTGAGAGAGAGGGCATGCCTCATATGGTGATGTCACGGGACGTCTGCGCGGCTCGCCCTGCGGTAATGTAAATATGCACTGCTAAATCTTTATTTTGAATCTCTTTGTGTGGCACCCTGTTTTTAGACTGTGGCCCTGATCTTAAGGTGCCCATACATGTACGATTATCCAGTTCTTTTTGTGCTTAATCGCATCGCATCGCATTGCATGCGTTGTGCACGCCACGTGCATGCAATGCGATGCGATCAAAAGACAGTACAAAAAGTATGTGCAGCACATACTTTTTGTACTGTGCGATGAGATGCCGCGGGAGCGTGCATCTCATCGCATAGGATCGCATCGGGAAAATGGATGGGACGGTTCTTTATGGTCGGTTCTCTGCACCCTGCAGCAGGCTCACTCTGGGGTAGATAACAGTTCCTGCTTCACCTCATTAGCGAGGCGAAGCAGGAGGGGACACCGACAAGATATATCAACATCTTGCCGGCCGAAGCGGGAGAGCATTAACGCCCCCCTCTGGCAATGTCCCCTCCTGGAGACAGCGCATCAGTTAATACTGATGCGCCGTCTCCTTCCCCAGAAGATCTCGCGAGATCTCCAGCGCAGCTCAGAGCCAGCAGCAGGAACAGCGCTGTCCCTGCTGTAGGCATAGGGCATCGCCGCCTGCAGCTGTCGAAGTCGATAGCTGCAGGCGGTGGAACGGTCTCTCCTCCCAATGGGAACAGTCCTTAGTATGGCGTTTTCTATATTTATTGGTCTCCTAATAAGGCAGGCCTTTATAGAATATGGGAGGATTTTTAGGACCTCATAGATATAAGTGGACAATTTTTGTAGCAAGAATAGTGCTCTCTTAGAGAAAATTGTTCTGTAACAATGTATTCAGTTATTTGTGGAATGGGTTTAATCTCCAATTCCTCTATTCACTAAGGGTGTGTGTGCTCTCCTTCATGTCCAGCTCACAAGTGTCATGATACATAAATCTACTCGTCATATGTGTAATGCAAATATCACATTTGGATACATTCCAACGGTGTCATACCTGCCCTGCTACACTGCATACACTGTGTGAGTGTCTCAGGTGTACAGGGCACTCAGCTCCGAGTATCATGGAAAAAAATCACAACTGGTAATTCTGCTGTTTAACATAAACAACACTGTTGATATGGGTGACTGTCAGATCTGTTGTGATAAGCACATCTTGTGCTGCACTGACCTTCATGGTCCCTTACACTTGTAGCATGTACTTTTGTACTGTTTATGACTTTGTATGAGGGAACAGATGAGCAGGACAAGAAAGCTGACAAAAAGAAAAATATCTTTCTTCTAAACAGCCAGAAGAACAAACCACACAGGGCGTATTTGCACCTGCTGTTCTCTGGTGGACCCTAAAAATAGGGTAACATCTTACTGTTTGGAATACCTTTTTTGGCAGCTGTGGGGGTGAGTGGGCAGCAGAGGAGGGAAGGTGGCAGGTTTTCCAGGTTGCTGGAAGTGTCATCCAATTTTGGGGAGAATACTTGCTGTTGCCAGGAGATTAGGCAATTATGGGTTAGGGTTCGTTTAGGGGATTGGGTTAGGGCAGAGCCACTGGAGAGGGGAGCATCACTTTCTCTTTTGCCTCCTGGCACCTGGTATGAACTTGCACCACTGTGGAGAGGGATAAAGTACCAGCCAATAAATAGCTGCCGGTGTTTCGAAAATGACCGGGTAGGGCATAAAGAGAAACACATCCTCCAATTAGAGGCATGTTGGATACATAAATTTAATTCACTGGCTCCCTATGATCTCAATTAGGGTTGTGCATCAGCCATTTTTTTCATGTTGTGTGTATGGATGGGGAGTGTTTTACGCAAAACCACCCTTTTGGGTTTTGGTTTTGGATGTGTATTTTTTCGGGGGGAAAAAAACATAAAAACTATTATTAACCTCAATAATAGTGGAAATTAATTTCCACTTATTTTCAGTCTATTCTGAACAGATTACACCTCACAATATTGTTTTTAGGCCAAAAGGTTGCGCAGAGGTAGCTGGATGACTAAGCTAAGCAAGTGGGTGTTATGCCACTTGGCAGTATGAATGCACCTGGGAGTGCACAAACTAGATACCGTGGAGAGGACCACGGATGGAGACACAGGGGCAGTGCTAGGCAGACTAACAGAGACATAGGAACAGTGCAAACATCAGTAGTGAACAAGTACTAACACTAAAACAGACTGGGAGCATACACACAGAGAGGATACTGGGGGAACTCACAGGCACAGGTGGGGGCTGGGAGGATGAGAGCTTAACAGATAGAGCGTCTCCCAGTATCAGAGGATAAGTATCTCTCCGTTAACAGGAGAGATACCTATAGTGGAGCTTGGTGTAATGCTTCGACACGTGAATGTACTTGTTGCTATAGGCAACCCCAGTCCCAACAGGGCACTACAGAGGGAGGCCTATAGATTCCTAGGTCAGAGATGAAGAAGACCATAGGAAAATATCCTAAACCCGTACCCCTCACTTGCAGTACCCGGGTTCAGCTAGCTGCCACCAAGCTGACACCCGTGGGCTCTGCACTGAGGGAAAAGCTAAGATATCAGGACCTGAGCTCACCTGCAGCACACAGGTTCAGCTAGCTGCCACCAAGCTGACACCAGTGAGTGCTGCACAGTGAGAGAGGTAACACAGGAAATGAGGGAGTGTAACAGCAACCTAGCTGGATCCACAAGGTGGTACATGGACCCAGCAGTTACAGTCACAACTCCTGATTACGGCTAGGTCTGGATCAAGGTGCAAAGACGCAAACTCCAAGACCTATATTACTGTAATCTACATACAATACAATTGCTAGAAACTAACTAGGCACAGGACAAGGCTGACTGGCAATCTGACTAGGATTCTGCAGCACCTGCCTAGCCTGAGAGGAAGGTTTATATAGCAGGTGCTGCCACGCCCAACTCAGACATCACAGACTGTGAGCACAAAACCAGTGCCAGATTCCCTGCTGTGAACAGACTGCTTGTCACCACTGCAACAGCAAAAACCCAAAACCGGAGTGTCAGCTGCGCTCAGGTTACTTTGCTAACAGTGGGTGGCACAAACACTGGACTGATATGGCACACTTAGTAGCACCCATGGACTGATACGGCACACATAGCAACATCCCTGGACTGATAAGGCACACTTAGCATCGCCCCTTGGCTGATAAGGCACACTTAGCATCACCCGTGGACTGATACAGCACACTTGGCAGCACCCCATGAATTTTATTGCAGACTTGGCTCACCCCAGGAATTATATAGCACAGAAGGTGGCACCCCTGACCTGATACAGCATACATGGAATTATACCGCACAGATGGCGGCACCCCTGACCTGATACGGCACACATGGCGGCACACATGGAATTATAGGGCACAGGTGGCGGCACCCCTGGACTCTTACGACACACATGGTGGCACACATGGAATGATACGGCACAGATGGCGGCAGCCCTGGACTGATATGGCACACATGGAATTGTACAGCAACTTTCTTAATTCTGTCAATAAAAAAGGGCACCTCCCCAGGAACTATATGGTTGATTTAGCAGCACCCCAGAAATTATATGACACCCTTGGCTCACCCCAGGAATTATACAGCACATCTGGCTGACCCCTGGACTGATATGGCACACTTAACAGCTCTTGCAGTAAAATGTAATAAATAAAAAAAAGGGCAGCTCCCCTGAAATGATATGGCACATATGGCGGCAGACATGGAATTATATTGCACCCCTGGACTGTTACGGTACATATTATTATTATTATTATTATTATTATTTACAGTTTCTTATATAGTGCAGCATATTCTGTTGCGCTTCCAATTGGAAACAACAGTGATTAAACGAACTGGGTAGATACAAACCGACATGGAGGTAGGAGCGCCCTGCTCGCAAGTTTACTGCAGGTAAAAAAAAATAGCCTAAAGTCTATTTTTTGGGGTGTGGCCTAGCGGAAAAGGGACGTGGCCTATAATTGCGACGCTCCGGTGAGGAAACACCCCCGTTTTCGACACTGTGGGGCACAAATTTATGGACGACAAGGGGGACTCCCAACTGCTCCCACCACGGGACATTTCAGGTCCTGGGTAGGACGCGGGAACGTCCCAAAAAAGGGACGTTCCCGTGGAAAGCGGGACAGTTGTAAGGTATGCCTTTCAGTGATGTCACAAGTTCTTAGTGAATTAATAAGTGGGTATTATCATTATTATTGGTCATATATGTCATCCTCCCCTGTGTGAGGGAGATATGACCACTTTTATTCATGATGATACAAAAAATTATTTTAAGGTGTTAATTTATCCCCACAGCTCAAACAGCAATTGTAATCCATCTGCATCGCAGCCCTGCCACTTTCACTCTATTTAAATCCCTGTTCCCAGCTTCAACTTTGTGCTAGTTACACTTTTTGCATGTTCCTCCTTGCTATCTGCCAATATTCTAAAGAACAGATGCGCTGGGTATGAGGCAAATATAGACAAATAGCTCTTAATCTGCCAAAAAAATAATTATGTAGCACCAGACCCCAGTATTTGTGACAATTAAAGACTCAGTTGAAGAAATGGTAAATATAGAAGCGACGAGTCTTTGTACAAAAATACAATCACCAAAGTTCCCAATGATAGCCAATCATCAACATCCTGAGAAATCCAATATTACTAACTTTTAGGCCTATACTGTAGGTAGTAGACTACAAGTTGCATGAATCAAGCAATTTAACCTGTAGATTTAAAGCGGAAATCATTTAAAAGGCAAAACTTGTTTAGTTGCAGCTTTTAAATTGGCGCTTTTTCAATTTATGGACTGAATTGTCAGAATCGCACCAGTGGCTGCAAATTGCAAGGGCATGCTGGAACTTCTAGTCTTTTCTGTTTGTCTTTAGAACGTTTTTCACATCTCGGGGGAATTTTATAATATGGTTGATTTGAATCAATTTAAAATTAATGAAAATCAATCTTATTGGATGTTGGGTTTAAGGGGCTAAAACAAATATTATAACAGGTGTTTTTTTATTATTTTTTAAATATTAATAAATGTATGTTTTTGCACTGAAAGTACAAGATTGATTTTGATAGATTTTCATTGATTAAAAAAATTACCTTTTTTATTCTCCCCTTATAGTGCATGGACACAAATAGGGCCTGATTTAGTACCACTCGATAAGCAGTGGTCGTTCGCTGCTTAGGAAGCGGCTGCCGAGGACATTGAAGAGTTTGCTATGGGGGCCACAAATTCTAGTAGTAGTAGTAGCAGCAGTAGTATTAGTGATGGTGGGTGAATAATAGTAATAGTAGTAGTGGTGGTGGTGGTGGTGGTGGGGAAATAGTGGTAGTAGTAGTAGTAGTAGTGGTGGTGGTGGTGATGGAAAATTGGTAGTACTGGAAGTAGTGGTACTGGTGTGGAATAGTGGTGGTGGTGGTGGTGGTGATAGTAGTAGTAGTAGTAGTAGTAGTAGTACTAGTGGTAGTGGTAGTAGTAGTAGTGGTGGTATGGGATAGTGGTGGTGGTAGTAGTAGTGGTGGTGGTGGTGGTGGTGGTGGTAGTAGTAGTAGTAGTAGTAGTAGTGGTGGTTGAATAATATTAGTAGTAGTGGTATTGGTGGGGGTGGGGGTGGTGGTGGTAGTAGTAGTAGTAGTAGTAGAGGTGGTGGTGGAATAGTAGTAGTAGAAGTAGTAATGGCGGTGGTGGTGGTATAATTATTATTATTAGTAAAAGTAGTAGTAGTAGTAGTAGTGAAGTAGT
Source organism: Crinia signifera (assembly GCF_055691185.1). Classification (NCBI taxonomy): domain Eukaryota; kingdom Metazoa; phylum Chordata; class Amphibia; order Anura; family Myobatrachidae; genus Crinia; species Crinia signifera. The sequence continues at coordinate 299,467,298 of NC_139219.1, forward strand.
AGTGGTAGTAGTAGAAATAATAGTAGTAGTAGCAGTAGTAGTAGTAGTGGTGGTAGTAGTAATAATAGTAGTAGTAGTAATAGTAGTGGTGGTGTGGAATAGTGGTAGTAGTAGTGGTGGTGGTGGAATAGTGGTGGTGGTAGTAGTAGTAGTAGTAGTAGTAGTGGTGGGGGTGGTGGTAGTAGTGGAAGTAGTAGTAGTAGTAGTGGTGGTGGTGGTAGTAGTAGTAGTAGTAGTGGTGGTGGTGTGGAAAAGTGGTGGTGGTAGTAGTAGTAGTAGTAGTAGTGGTGTGAGTAGTAGTAGTGTGGACTATAGATCATAAGCTTGGGAGCAGGGCCCTCTTACCTTTTGACTGTCTGTAAATACCCTGTTTGTTGTATCACTGTCTCCTTTTGTAAAGCGCAACGGAATATGCTGCGCTATATAAGAAACTGTTAATAAATAAAATAAAAGTGGTGGTAGTAGTAGTAGTAGTAGTAGTAGTAGTAGTAGTGTGGAATAGTGTTGGTGGTAGTAGTGGTGTGGAATAGTGTTGGTAGTAGTACTAGTAGTAGTAGTGTGGAATAGTGGTGGTGGTAGTAGTAATTGTAGTGGTGGTGGTGTGGAATGGTAGTAGTAGTAGTAGTAGTAGTAGTAGTAGTAGTAGTAGTAGTAGTAGTAGTAGTAGTAGTAGTAGTAGTATTTTATAAAGAACTAACCTCTTCTGCATTTCTGTCTAAATGAAGAAATACTGCATGGAAGATCTATCAAACTTTGGAGATAAATAACATAAATCAAGATAAAGCATGAACCAATCAGCTGCCTTTTTTCTAAGCAGCCTATAAAATGAAAGGAGCTGATTGGTTAGTGCTTAACCTCTCTCCAAGGTTTGGTACACTTCCTATCTTGAGAGCATTCTAACAGTGACATAGAGGTAACTTATACCCCTTTTACACCAAAATCCCTGGTCGGACCCTGGTCTTTGAACATGGAAGTTTCCAGGGTCGAACCCTGCTTCATACCCCATTTACACAGCACTTCAACCTGGGTCGGACCTGGGTCTGCACCATTTACACTGAACCTGGGTCAGCCCTGCTTTTCCCTATGGATGACATTAAAAATGTCAATTTTAGGACTGATAAACTGCCATCCAACCTTCCCTCAATGATTTAAATAAAAATTTAAAAACATGAAAAGTTAGCATTGAAAAATGTTGGTTGGTTTATTTAGCAAAATATTTTGTCAAAAAGTTATATTCAGTGATGAAGCGCACATAGCGGTATAAAAGTGCAGCATCACCCATGTGCTCCCCAGTCCTCTGCCCCTGCAGCAGCAGTCAGTTGGTCGACCTAAAGATGGTCGACAGTCATTAGGTCGACACCACTAGGTCGACATACTGCAAGGTCCACATGGGACAAGGTCAACAGGTCATTAGGTCGACACAAGCATTAGGTCGGCATAGGATTTTTCACTGTTTAATGAGCCGACATATACCGACAGGCGGTATTTCATGCCCTAATATCCACTAGGGCAGTGATGGCTAACCTTGACACTCCAGCTGTTATTGAACTACACATCCCAGCATGCCCTGCTAAAGTTTTACTATTTGGCCATGCTAAAACTGATGCAGGGCATGCTGGGATGTGTAGTTCAACAACAGCTGGAGTATCAAGGTTAGCCATCACTGCACTGGGGCATTGTGGGAGAATAAAATAGTGTGCCGAGTGCATGGACACTTAAAACTGTGTCCATGTCGACATTCGGGTAAAAAAAAAAAACAGCGAAAAACCCCATGTTGACCTTTTGACTGTCGACCTAGAGCATGTCGACCTAATGCTTGTGTCGACCTGATGACCTGTCGATCTTATCCCATGTCAACCTAGACACCTGTCGACCTTGCAGTATGTCGACCTTATGACTGTCGACAATCTTTAGGTCGACCATACAATCCATACCCCTCCCCCCAGCCCCCCCAAAACAAACATAAATGATTTCTGTAGGTAGAGTATATATCCCTTAAAAAATTGAGTCACTGGAGTGGGAGGCACATCACGCACCCTCCTCCTTTAAGCTCTTGCTCCCACTACTGCCTGACAGCGCTGCATCCTAGTGCCAGATAGGGTTGTGGCAGGTCCACCTGTGGAGTGCCAGGTAGCAGCCTGTGTGCACTGTCCGCACGGGTTGCTGTCTTCTGCTGCTGCAATGCACTGTGGAACGCATGATACTGACTTACGGAAAGGCGTCCCATGCTTCGGGTATCCTTTCAGCACTACCCATATGTCCCGACCTGGGTTGGGACCATTTACACCGCTCACGACCCAGGTCCGACCAGTGTTCAACCCTGGTCAGGACCTGGGTAGGAGACCAGTGTCAATGGACCTGGGTTGGTCCCATTTACACCAACACTGACCTGGGTCCGACCTGGGTCCGACCTGGGTTTTTCGTTGGTGTAAAAGGGGTATTACACAGAGAAACAACGGAGTAAAGATCATGCTCAAAAGAGCTTACAAGCTAAAGGAAATACAGATAGAACAACAGGTGAGGGTTCGTGTAGGATGACGCAGTTAGCCACCTTTGATGAGAACTCACCACCGACTTCCTGCAGCTAATATGGAAATACTCTAAAAATACCATGTAGTGCTTTTTTGGGGGGTTTTGCTATTTTTGGGTGGAAATTGTATTTTGAGGTTGCAATGCTGACGCTTATATCTGAAACGTGTTTAACGATACTTTGATGTTGTACGTTTTGTGAAACCACCGATGTGACATCAGAACAGAACAGAACAAGGTGCGGTGAGACATGGAGACATGCATCTGGTTTTCTAAAAATCATAAAAAGAGATTTGCTTTATAGCAACTAATAATAACAACACAAGACCTACAGTGGGACGGATTCTAAATAACTGTAGGAGCAATTTGCTCTTGGAACAAATGATGGTGCAATGCAAAAATAATTAATGCATTTGTTTTGTCAAGGGGCAAATTGGTCCTCTTTTTTGCTCCTTTTTGTAATTTGCTTCTAATTATTCATCAGGCCTGAGCAGTCATGCAAATATAAACTCGCAGGAAGTGAGAGATCGCTGAAGCCTCACACAGGAGTGTATGTGGGTTAACAAGCTAGGGATTTTTTGAGGAATGAGGCTTAGGGGAGTAGCTAAGGCGGAGCCTAGGGCATTTAAGTTATGAACTTCCTTTTTCATCAGATTCTGCACCTTCCCTCCCTCAGTCATCAGTTCCCAAACTTTTTTTCTTTTCCTTTGCTGGGGTTTGTCAACCTAAAAGTGGCGGGAAAGAACAGTGGAAATTGCTCCTGCTTCATAGAGGTGCGCTCTCTTACCGGTACACTGTAGAGATGGGCAAAATGGGTCACTAACGAGAGCTGGGACCCAGCAGATCAGTCAGTGAAAAGATCCGTATCTTTTAGGCAGATCTACGATTCACTTGGAAAGAAGGGGTAATTTGAGAATAGTGAAGCATAATTTTTTTTTTTTACAATCATTTAGTGCCATTTTTTTTTACTTTTTTTTTTTAAACAGTGAGCTGAACAAATAAGAACGTATATGACCGAGTAAAACACTGATCGATGGCTGGGTGCAGAATCGCCATCGATGGCAACCATCGATGGCGTCTGCACCGATGGCCATCCCTAGCAGCAGCAGCCTTTTTATTCTTTCTTTTACTTGCAGTAGCCAGAGCTCAGTCTCCAGAGCTAGTACATCTCAACTGCCACAGGTGGCAGTGCTGAGCTCAGGCAAATGCATTGTAATGGAAAACGAAACTGAAAGTAAAAGAACGACGGATCACCTTTTTGGGATCGGCGGCTCCCTCAGTCTTTTATGGGATCCGTTCAAAAGACCTGCTTCGTTCGCGAACGACCCATCTCTAGTACACTGATATAGTGTGACCTTCCCTACTGGGGGGACAGGGGCACTCCTCCTCTCGGCTTACCTGACCGGCCACATCTGCGGTCAGGGTCCCGTCTCTCCCGGCGCCAGCTCCTGCTGCTATAATGAATACAGACTCTTAGAAAATGGCTGCCCCATATTGCAGACAGAAAACTGTCTGCAGTATGGGGGCAGCCATTTTCTAAGTGTCCGTTTTCATTATAGCTGCAGGAGCCCGCGTCCGGAGAGACGGGACCCTGACCGCAGGGCAGCAGCGGGTAAGTGCGGTAACTATAGCTCCGCAGACCCCCGGCGCCCACATGTTCTCTGCGCCTCCCGCTACCGCGGGGGCTGCGGAGCTATAGCTACACCACTGATATCCCAGCATGCCCTGGTACAGTTTTGCTATTTGGCCATGTGGAAACTGTTGCATGGCATTCTGGGATGTGTAGTTTAACAACCTCTGGAGTGCCAAAGGTTTCCCATCCCTGATTTAGAGAATATACTTTGTGGTAGGAGAGGGGTGGACTTTAAAGAGGGAACACTGTATTATGGGGGAGGGGGGGACAGTTCTGGACACTGCCGCAATGTTTGGCAACATACATCCCTAATTTTCCTACGCACCCCTATGCTGATGTTGGCCCATGAGGTTCTTGTGTCCTGACCACATTATGATGACCCGTCTTTTGCATTGTCTGGAAATACATTTCCCCCTATAAGTCGGATACCTCCAGTGTTGGACTTGTTCTGCATGGAACAAAGGATATGTTCCGTGATCATCCAACAGGGATTACAGAAATTCCTTGCTCTAGGCACAGTGAGATAAATATATCGAAGCAAGCAACTATTAAAAACTTTTTGGCTTTTATGTTTCATTAAAATCCCAATAAAATCAGACTATCCTGTACATCGGTGGAAGGTATCCTGCATTGTGCTTCTGGCATTGTATCATTACTTCCTGGGTCTCCACAACTGAATGCTATTTAAAATCCAGTCCTGGTTTCCTTTGCTGGTATACACTGGAAGCTGGCCAAAAGCCATTTCATTACAATCCAAACAAGCCTTTAATTTTATTGGGTGTCAAGTACAAGGTTCACTTGTCTGTAAGCTAAATATCTGGCAATTAATTAGTGGTGTTACACTGGGAGGAGACAATTAGCTTATGCAGATTATCACCAAAGCAGTTATATTCCCAAAGCATGTCTCTGGGCCACTGTTTCTATGGCCTTACCTAGGTTGCTTTGTGGGTAATTTAGTGACGCATATTACGGTGATCAGGCATATTTGTCAATATTATTTCTACTAAATCTAAATTTTAGAATCACTTAAAGGGCTTTTATGCAAACATAAATAAATAGACCACAAGTAAAAAAAAAATGTTTAAAAAAAAATTTCTAAAATACTCACCTGCGCCCTTGATTCCGGTGATCAGTGAATCTCCTCTGGTCAATAGGTCACCAAATTCCTGCTGTGGGAACCCTTGTCAGCTGTGCTGTAAACCGGCAACTCACTTTACAGCATATGAGATGCTAGTTTATGTAAGGTGACGCGCTAGGGTATAGGTTATGCAATTACACAGTCACCATCTAATGTCTGTTAGTCATGGAAGCAAATTTTAACATGAGCACATGTACCTCCCAACATATTGTGTATGTTACACAAAAATAGAAATACATTAAAATCCTCATCAAGCTCTATGCTACGCCTGATGCAAAACTGGACTGAAATCAGATGAAGGTGCTCTGCAGTGCGTGTATGGAAAAATATGCAGTCTATGTATCTATGTATCCCACCAAGGCTGTAATTGTATGCAAACTGCGCCACTGCACACAGCACCATCACTGCTGCACAGTCCCTGCATCTAGCTAGCATGGTGCCAAGAATGGCACCTTGCAGACATGGGGGCAGATTTATTTAGCCTGGTGAAGTGATAAAAGTGGACCGTGATAATGCATCAGTCAGTCAGCTCCCAACTGTCATTTTCAAACCCTTGACAGTTAGGAAGTGATTGGCTTGTGATAAAGTATCAACTACTTTATAACTTCACCAGGCTTAATAAATCTGCTGCATCTTAATGGTCTGCTGCATCTCCTGCGTAAGTGTTCTTTTAGGGGCTCCTGGCAAGCACCCTGCTGTCCGTGCTGCACTTACTGCCGCCAGTGGCCCTGCCCCCTTTGTTATATCATTGGTCGTGGACCAGGGCTGTGGCTGCCTCAGGGTGCACTGCAATCCTGTTATGATGCTTAGTCCCACATGTCTACTGACACGCCCTTGCTAAGCTCTCTGGACACTAAGGGGGAAATTTACTAAAGGAAATTTGTAAAAAATAGGTGTATTTGTATCCAGAAATACACTTATTTTTTACATTTATTATCCCGAAAATATGGCAATTCGTATTCGTATTGATATCACAGCAATACGACTACGAATTGCCATATTTTCGGGATAGTAAATGTCAAAAATAAGTGTATTTCTGGATACAAATACACCTATTTTTTACAAATTTCCTTTAGTAAATTTCCCCCTTAGTGTCAAGTCGAAACATACAGGATACGTAATGCTTTGCTCCCATGTTTCCTCATGCATCCCTAAGCCCTGTCAGATGTTCAAGGGTAAATTTACTAAAATGTGAGTTCTATGGAAGATCTGATGTTGCCCTTAGCAACCAATCAGATTCTAACTTATTTACTGTATTTAGCAAGTTCTAGACGATAATAGAATCTGATTGGTTGCTATGGGCAAAAAAAAAAATATATTGTTATCTTCCAGCCTAATAAATTCACAAGCAATGGGATTTTTTTCTGCGAATGCAGCCCCATTGGATACAAATAATGGACCATGACATGAGAGTTAGTACCAGGCAAGGCACTGAACTGGGCCTTACATTAGGGAAGCCCGATTGGTTGATATCTGCCCTCCCCTCAAAGAACAGAAAATATTCATAATTTCCGATAAATCTTTGATACAGCAATTTAATATGTATTTATTTTTTCTTTAACATTATTTCTCAGAAAGGAAACACCATGCAGCCATCTGAAGAGGAAACCTCAAAGAACACTATTTTTTCGCATGCTGAGGCTGTTAAAAGTAATACGTAGCAAAATAAAATATAACACCTCAGACATGGTGTAAAGGCAAACCGCACCATCTATGGCTTTCTATACATGTCAATGTATTTTTATCTATAGTAACCACAGACACCACACTACAGCAATTAGTACATACTATGGCGAGAATGTTTAACATGCTTTGCAAAATAAATTGCTCCTAGGGTTGCCAGGTCAGCCCTTAAATATTAAAGGACACATGAATTACACAGGTTCTGGGGCTGATTAGAAACAGCTAAAATGGTGACTTGACGTCCACCAGCCACAGAACTTGTGTCACGTATTAATCTCAACTATTGCTTACATCGGCCATTTTGTAGTCTTCATGAGAATGCATCAATTATCTAAGAACCAGTGACATGACGAAAAGAAAGATGTACCAATCTTTGGAAATAGATAAAGTCAAGGGAGATAAAGTTGAAAAATTAAACCTAGAAGCTGATTGGGTGGTATTTTATATTTCTATTTACCTTAATTCGCTGTAAGATTTGATAACTCTCCCTGTCAACCAGTAATGCTCATTGATTCCTATTCATGGTGACTTAATAGAATGCTATTACATTGAATTTAGGGCCTTATTCTAGTTTACTCTTAGAGGCAAATTCCTTCTCAAATTAACAAAACCATGTGCACTGCAGGTGGTGCAGATATAACATGTGAAGAGAGAGTCAGATTTGGGTGGGGTTTTTCTTCAAAGTGAGATCTATATTGCAGTGTAAAAATAAAGCAGTCAGTATTTTCCCTGCACAGAAACAAAATAACTCACCCAAATCTAATTCTATCTGCACCTGTTACATCTGCCCCCCCCCCCTGCAGTGCACATGGTTTTGTACATCTGAGAAGGAATTTGCCTCTAAGAGTGAACTAGAATAAGGCCCTTAGTCTCAGATTACAAAATGGCTGCCCCATACCTCCGAACTTGGGCCAGTAGGGACGTGTCCGATGGGCACATCACTCCCCCCAGCACTCTGGGTAGTATTCAATGCTCCCAATTCACCTGGGATTTTTTTTGCAAATCGGGCTGTTTTTACTCCTTGCGGTGAATCTTTTTCACTGAAAATGTGATTCACCCTATTCAATGTTCACTGTTCGCTGAAAGCGAACAGTGAATGCCGGCCAGTTCTCCGTTTCATGCTCGCTCCAATTCGCTGGTGTATTTCAATGGAGTTTTCACTGGGATTCTCCGAGAGTGTATTCAATGCTGGGATGGAGAACTGATTTCAGCATGATTTTCGCCATGATTCACTGTTTTGCATTCAACATCTTTTTAAGGTGAACTGGAAAGTGATCTTTTAAAATAAAGTTTTTTTGTTTTTTTATGTCAAAAAATCTGAAATTTTATTCTGTGAAGGGGCATGCTATTTTAGCACATGAATATATATTGAATTTTTAATTTAATTTTATTTATTTATTTATTTTACACATTCGTCAGCAGGGGGCGGGGAGCCGCTCGTTAAGTATTCACTTAACACTGGTCCCGCTCATTACATATGCACGAGCGGGACCAGTGCAGCTGCTCCCTGCCAGCTCTCCCGGGGGGGGGGGGGGGCTTGTGCTGCCTGTGTCCCTGGGAGCCCTCCTCCCCCCACCCCCACACACACACACACGTTCGGGCACAGGCAGGGAGGCTTCCATCTGCCTGCCTGCCGCGGTCCCCTGGCTCCCTGAATATCAGAAAAATTTCCTGATATATCTGGGTACATGGTGGTCTCTTTGATCTCTGTTAATGGGAGGAGTATGATGGTTTTGTCTGTCCAAGGAGGGGATTTGCCACGGGGGGCACGACACACTAGTTGACAAGCGGCATCACCTATATAGTTAACTATATCAGCAGTGCCACTCCTCAAATAAAATTTACCAATATCTTTCAGTGCCGTTACCCACCCACATGCAGGTCATTGGCTCATGGATGTTTATTCTGAAACCCCCCTTTTCAAATCCTGTGTTTCCCACTGGGGTGACTAAGCTAAGCAACACAAGTGTGCGACACAAACCCATGACACATCTAGGAGTGGCACTGCCGTGACAGACAGGCCCAAATAAGGCACATAATGTTGTATAAACAGGACATGCACACTGTGGCTAAAATGATTGGTTTCTTTGGGCCCCCACAAAAAAAAAAGAAGCAATAAATCTATCTCTCCTTGCACAAACTGGCTCTACAGAGGCAAGATGTCCTCCTCATCCTCAGATTCCTCACCCCCTTCAGTGAGTACATCCTTATTCTCACAAAGTATTAATTAAACTCCGCTCTAATCCATCATCACAGGTCCCTCTGTACTTTTTGGAGGCAATTGCTGTTCATTGTCTGGGATGATGGTCGACAGCAGTAGGCGTAGCACTCAAAGATCCTCCAGAGGAATCCCGGATAGGAGAACTGTCAGTCATGCCAGAGACATGGACTGCAGGACTACTTCCGATCCTGAGAAGGAGATTGACGGCGAGGAAGTTTCTGGTGTAGAGTGTAGGTGCATGGATACAACAGGAAAAAGCAATGTAGGTGTCACTGGACTGCCTATGCTCTTAGCCAAAGTTTCTGAACTTGACAATGACTTATAATGAAATCACTGCAGGTGACATATAAGGGAGGATGCTCCTAGGTGGTTAGCATCCTTACCCCTACTTACAAAGACTACAGTACATGTGGTGTGACAGTTGTTTTGGATTGAAATTATCAAAAACCGAAGAGGTGGTTTGGTATTTTGCCCAGGCATGACAATGGGCTTTTTCATCCCAAGCTCAACATTTGTATCCATCTGATTCCAACAAACCACATCACCATCAGAAGCCTCATCATCAACTTCCTCCTCAACGCCAGATACACCAATGTCCTCCTCATCCAGGTTTACTTCTACAGTAACATCCTCAATCTCAATGTCCGCAACTGGACTGGTGGTGGTCCTCCCAGCTCTTGCATCAGGTGTGCAAAAGGTGGAAGGAGCCTCCTCTTCCTGTACAGTGTTGGAAAAGTCAGGCCTAGACATCACAACTGCAAACACACTTGGACTTGGGGATTTGTGATACTGTATCTGTGCTTTAACCAGTTTTTTTAATTTTTCGAGATAGAGGAAGGCTTCCATGAGAAGCTGAATCACCAGCCATGAACATAGGTTAAGGCCTTAGCCTTTCCTTGCCACTTCATGTCATAAATGTCATATTGACAATTTTAAATTACTCATTAGCTGACTTTGTACTAAATGACATGATTTGCGTCATTTTTGCCCGGCTACCTCCCTGAAGAGCTCCCCCAAGGAATGAATCCAGCTCTGGGGATATGGTGGCCAATTTTCCAATGGATCCCTTGCCAGGTGGTGAGGAGCAGACAGAATCATTACCCCATCTCAGGCGTGTCAGGCAGTTTTACACCTATTTACACACATTATTCAGACGTGTTACATAAGGATGCTTAGGAAGATCAAATGACTGGCCCAAGGTTACAGGGAGTCATAGTTGGATATCATGTTTAGTCTCCCACATGTAGTGGTAAGTTCTAACCACAAGGTCATTACTTTTTTCACCAGGCCCCTTGTACTGGGTAGACCTTGTGCTGCAATGCGACACCTTTTTGTGATTGTGAGAAATATGACATGTATTGTTATACAGTACTGCTTTCTAATATCAAGTTCACAAGTAACACAAAGGTGAACTGCAGATGTACGAAGCCTTGTCACATGGGAATGAACCAAAATAACAGGAGAGACAAGTTCATCACAATTTTCAAGAAGAAGGCTGTGTCTATTCCTGTTTAACGCTTGTCAGATAATATACAAGGTGTTCTGTTATTAATGGTTTTTAAGTTTTCATTGTCTGAAACTTTTATTGTCATCTAATTCATTAACTTGTTAACTTCTTTTAGTGAACACTGCTAATGGGTCTATGTTCTAAGCCCTCAATGTAGGTAAAGAGGATGGACCCCCACTCCAATAGGTACCTCGTCCAGGGCTGACCAGCCATGGTGCGCATGGTACGGCCGGGGCACCTTATGTAAAAAGTGTCCCCCGACTGTGGCATGACACCGCGGGCTGTTGGAGCCTTGTGCTGGTTCCAAAACACGGGGGATGCGAATGCGAATTCCGGCTTATTCTAAAAAATTGCACCCTATTACATGTGCGAGGTTTTTTTTAAATGTGCGTTTTTTTCGCATGCTATTTTAAAAACATGACTAAAAATCGCACGGGATCCGGACAACGGGTCTACAGTAAAAAGGTAGACAACCAGAGGCGGAACTACCATTGGTGCAGCAGGTGCATTGCACCGGGGCCCCTGAGGATTAAGGGGCCCACTGCTGCCACCCACTGGTGCGTTGCATGTTGTGAACTAGGGTTGGAATGAAGGAGGGGGCCCAAATTGAATTTTGCCCCTGGGCCAACCACTCACAAGTTCCGCCACTGTAGACAACCATTAGGTTGACACCATTAGGTCGACAAACAAGAAGGTTGACAAGCAAAAAGGTCGACATCCAAAAAGGTTGACATGTAAAAAGGTAGACATGCAAAAAGGTAGACATTCAAAAAGGTCGACACAAGCATTAGGTCGACAGTGTCTAGGTCGACAGTCAAAAGGCCAACATGGGTTTTTTCACTGTTGTTTGAGCAAGAATTTACTGACAGGTGGTATTTCATGCCCTACCATCCACTAGGGCATGGTGGGAGAATAAAATAGTGTGCCCGAAGCATTGCGAGCGATGCGAGGGGACAAAGTGCACCTCAAACTGTGCCCATGTCGACTGTGTCGACATTTAGGGGTAAAAAAAAAAAAAACAGTGAAAAACCCCATGTCGAACTTTTGACTGTCGACATGGGGTTTGTTAATGTTTGTGTCGACCTTTTTGCATGTTGACCTTTTTTACATGTCAACCTTTTTGATATATCGACCTTTTTGCTTGTTGACCTTTTTGCTTGTCGACCTAATGGTGTCGACCTAATGGTTGTCTACCTTTTTGCTGTCGACCCGTTGTCCCAGTTCCAAATAGCACATCTCGCCCCATACTTCCTATATAAGGTAAACATTACAGGTCATTACGATGAATAAAAATGTCTGCTTGCCAATTTTCCCACCTATTTTGGCAAATTCACTCAAAAGGTTAAAAGATCTCTAGTCTTTACGTTCCCTTGCATTACCGATGTCCGCGCACCTCTACAGAATCATTTCAATAGGTGTCCTTACATTTCTGTATGACGTCCACCGTAATCTGGCGCTGACATGATCACGGATACTGTATATAGCGATGAGAGTACTCTATGAGAGCGTATATTTACAGAGTCCAGGCTGTGACTGCAAGATCATGTCACTGTTTGTGGACTCAGTAATTGTCCTTTTATTTACCTGCTCCCGTGAGCCTTTCCTGCAAAGCCGCTGCTGTATTGATTCAGTGTCAGAAGGAGATAAATCTGCCGACCTTAACCTATTGAACATCGGTCTGTGTGAAGGGGACATGATGTGTATGCTCGGGGCACAGTTGCCGCTCTTTACGGAAAAATCATTTCTATGATTTGTGGTTCCATATATTGAACTGCTGAGCTGGACAGGAAAGGTCTAGCACAGCAATAGAGAGATATCGGCCTCTAGGGCAGGTCAGGTCAGGATGGGGGATGTACTATTAATTCACCAGCACGCAATATTAAGCTTATACAGTAGAGTAGGGACAAGACTATATAAAATGCTGGCTTAGTTGCAGTGGTACATGGGAAGGCTCTCTACTGTAATTACAATTTATAAACCTGTCATCTTATTAATATGGTAGTAAAGTGCGAGAAACTGCACATTAATATGATGTTGATGTGGCGGATGAAGGGGATGCTGTCAGGGCCGGTGTAAAACTTCTTAGCACCCTATGTGACACCCCCCCCCCCCCCCCGCCCCATTCTGCTACCAATAAGTTCTTTCCAACACATTAAGGCATACTTGCCTAACATTACGGAATGGCAAGGAGGCTCACTAAAATCGGGTGGTCCTACCAAGCACCCCGGAAGGTGGGCAATTCCCCTGCTTTCCCTGGAGGCCTCCCTTTGCAAACCACAACAGAGTACAAGGAGGAGGGGGCAGCAATGTAGGACAGTATGCCTCAAGAGAAAGTATGGAGGTGAGGTCTTTGAAGTTCCACAGCCGCCACCTGCATTAAGTACAGTACAACAAGGATCATCATAGACATCCTTGAATTTTTGATACTAGGCATAATTTTACCCCAAGGGTGTCATTTATACTAAATTCACATGACTTCTCTATGCATTGTGGGCCTGATTCCACATCACTCGGGCCCCAGTATATTCATGCCTGGGACCGATGGTGCGGCTCTGCGTATGGGCAATTATACGCATGTGAATGCCTAAAAAAAAATATCCGATGGTCAGCGACCATCAAATAATTTTTTTAGTGGCATGCTCACATGCAAATGGCTATGTGAGCATACAAGGGGGGCGGGCATTCCCTTGCCCCCCTCCCAGCGGGCGGCGTCTAACCACACGGTAAGAAGGGAATTTACAAATATTTAACATAATATTCAGGAGAACATACTGACCAGGAGGATTCAGCAGTGATCACACTCACAGTTCAATAAGGATTATCATCATAGATACAGAAACTTTTCCCTTTCTTATGTTTTAATATTGCGCTCGCCAATTATTATAGAAATATTTCAATGTTATATTGGTAATTCTGGGCTTCATTCCGTAGCCGCAGGACTGTGAAAGTCTCCGAGCCTGTAATATGGGTTATAAGATTTACAGAGTTGTTTCTAGATGGTCTTCTGTGTCTAATCTGGGGATTACAAAATAAGGCAGCAGACAATTCACAGACTGTATATGTCTGAAAGCGTAAAGTGACAATGGCGCAGAGAGAAACATTAGTGACCTGGCTTGTACTGCCAGACTTTAATGAGGTGACTGATGGGGGCATGGTGAAGATGGCACGGAACACTGCTGGACCTAATAGTCTCCTGCATTATAAGGAAACTCATTTCTGACACTTGTCGGCAATGCCTTTTCTAATTATTAGAAGCTATGAATCCATAAATTGTATTCTGATCTGCTTTTCTTACCCGTAGTGGAAATAGGTCCACTGTGTTTGACAGAGAAAATATACATGCAAGCAATTAACATGCATGTTATAAAGGTTAATAATAATGTAAATAGCGCTAAATATGACAGACCAGTAAAACATACAAAGCAATGTAATTCTGTGCTGCACATTAAGGGGGGGGGGGGGGGGGTAATCTAGGATCCCTGCCGACAGCCATGATCCTGGCCTGTTTGCGGTCAGCCCGACAGCTGAACGACAGGCGGGATTCATGTCCCACCTGACGATTGTCGCAAAGGGGGTGTGGCCACGAAAACGGCCGTGGATTGTTGATCTGTGGTCCGGTATCACGACAATCCACGGCTGTTATTGGCAGAACGGGCCCGACAGCTTCTAAAGTCGGCCCGTTCTGCCGCTAAAGACAGCATTGAATAGGGAGCCGGCGCTATTTCCCCCATCGGAAATAGCAGTGGCACATTGAATAACCCCCTAAACCTAGCAATATTGCAAGTGTTTTCTCCATATATACCAGAGTGTTATGTGGCATCAGCATCTATTGCTTTTGCATTATTGATATTTATTTTTAAAAAGACCGCAATCATAAGACTGAGGGGAAGAGGTATCAAGCTTCAAAAATGTAGAGTGATCAACAGCCAGCCAATTAGCTCCTACCTGTCATTTTTCAAACCCAGCCTGTAAGATGGCAGGTAGGAGCTGATTGGCTGGCTGTTTATCACTCTCTATTTTATCACTTTTTTAAGCTTGATACATCTGGCCACTGTATCAACCTTACTACCCCCCACCGCCATGCTCAGTAATCCGGGATTCTCTTCCGCTTACTTCCAAAGATGTATATAAGTGACATAAGGGCGTGGTTGCAGCAGAATAGACATAACAACCTTTAAGTATTGGGCCTTAGACCCAGTTTCCGTGTGCACGCACCCCACACCCTCCAACCAATATAGACATATAACTGCCATTGAGCATCCCAGGTGTTCATTGTATCCTTGGAACTCTGCGATTACTTAGGTTGTCATTTTACAGTTTCCACCTAACCTGACTCTTTCAGCGCAACTGCAAAACAAAACATCTGCAGAGAGTAATTTACGGAACATGCACTCATTCATCTGTGCGTGCTGGGTTCACAGGGGACATATATGGGACAACTGCGTCTGACAGGTCGTCTTTGATTACAGCATACTCTATACCTGTCACTGTGGCCGTGCCTCCAACCAGGTGCTTCCATGAACTGCGATAGTAATTACTGACTCTGAACAGCTGAAGGCTCAAGGAAATAACTTCTAGGTTATGTTTCTAGCTTTAAAAACTACATTAATACATAAAACATCAGGCTTTTGGTATTTTTATAGAGCTGGGGAATTTCATTGTAACTCGTAGTAACTACTGACCCATGAAAAGTCTATATAAGCGTATATGAAAATCTAGAGGTGTTAAAATAAAGCAGAGAGGAGCTACAACTTATATTGTCCTCAGGGGATAGGGAGATATTTGAGCTTGGAGGGTGTCCAAATACCCCTATGTGTAGGAACACCTGAGTTTTGCGAAATAAATACCACTGTCCATCAAGCCTCGTTCTTTAAAGAACTCCAAACACCTGTTCGCCTGGGTGTTACCTCTCCTCGTGTGATTACAGTCTTTAGAGCAGCCTTTGTCTGTTAGAGCACGGGGCTATCTGGATAGACCGGAATAGCCGTTATAGCTTCCCCTGTAACAGTAGCATTATATCATTGTGTCTTTTTTGCCCCTTTCATCTTGTTTGTATTTCCTGAAAGCCCTTGTACTTTATTGGCAACCTGTACACTTGCCATGAGACAGTCACACATTGGCAAGCAAGCGTGAATACTCAAGAGACAGGGATTAAGTGGAACTGAGGGTTAGGTAATGGAATTCAAATGAATTGACTTTTTCACTACACGGCTGACGGTAAAAGACATCTTAAGAAAAAAATTTGTATAAATGATCCTATAGAAACGGTGTTATCTTTCCTCGTTGGCGTTAGTGCAGCGTCCTCTCCTTGATATACAGATCGGCTAGTTTATATATAAACAATTTGAGTGGCAACATCTCTGTGGGAGATGCGCAAAAGTGTCGCTCACATTTGTTAGATAAATTCAAATAAAAAATATTGTCAAAAAATATTATGGGTGAGATTTAATGGGATGTGATTTTGAGAAAGATTCCAAAATCGCACCTTTTCGCATTTTTCAAAATCGCATTTTTTTGGCTATGAGATGCAAATTTGCTGCAAAAAAAAAATGCGATATGGTGTGATTTTTGTGTAACAAATCCAGGCTCAGGCGGTGACTCTGTCATCCCCTGCAGTATCTCACCCTGCACTGACTTGTAATCACAGTGGAGAATCGCACTGTCAGAGTGCTATAGAAGCACTCAGCCCTGATTGGCTGTAGACAGGGCCGACTCTACCACTAGGCAGCTTTAGGCAGCTGCCTAGGGCGCCGGGATCTAGAGGGCGCCACCAAGTCTGCCTATCATAAAATCAAGGATGTCTGTGAGGATCCTTGTCATACTTAATGCAGGTGGTTGCTGTGGAACCTCTACGACCTCACCTCCATACTTTCTCTTGAGGCATACTTCCCTAATTTGCTGCCCTCTCTTCCTGTACTCAGTTGTGGGTGGCAAAGGGGAGGGTGCTGGGGGCCTCCAGAGAAAGCAGAGGTCTTTCCCACCTACCTGAGGGGCTGGGATGACCACTAAATTTTGGCAGGCTCCCTGCCATTCCAGAATGTTAGGCAATTATACATTAAGGGGTTGGAAAATGGTTATTGGTTGCAGTATGGGCGGGGGGGGGGGGGGGGGGGGGGCGGCAGTAGGTTGAAGTTTTGCCTAGTGTGCTGAGCACCTTAGGGTGCTGGTAGGGCATGAAATACCACCTGTCAGCACATGTTTGCTCAAGAAATCTAACTCTCTCTGCACATGTTACATCTGCCCCATCTGCAGTGCACATGGTTTTGCCCATTTTGAGAACAAATTTGTACTGCTATCAGATCTTAAAAAGGGCCATAATATATTGCAGCTCTGTGTAACCTGTATGCAAAGTAATTCCCAGCACCCATACATCGAATACCTGTATATTGGACATATACTACTTGTGTACACATGTACTTATAGAGGTGGAAAACTAAGCAAATAGCTTAGTGGGTCTCCCAACTAACATATAAGTACCCACTGTTACAGTTTTGTTGATTTTACATGCAATGCCTACTTTTGAATTGAATTTGAATGCTTACGACTTACAGACACAAATCTGCAAGTGTACCAGTAATATAGCTATACAGAAGTTGCTTCATTTCTTTAGGTGAGACACAACCAGTGGTCAGATACTCACAGAAGATCTGTCCAGGGCTGCTATTTATAAACTAATATTTTTCTTATTTGCGAGAACAAGGCAAGTTCCCAAACAGACCTGGAATGTGGAACACCTGCATTTAAACATACAGTAACTACCCCTATGTCAGCTTAATGACATACTAATACTTTACTTTAAAATGCACTTAAGGCTATAGTGAAAGTATGTCTCCTTCTATTTATCAGTAATGTGGAAGCTGAAGGGGAAGCTGTGAAATCGTGTAGAGTAGTGGCCAAATTCATATTGCGCCAGACATCCTGAGCTCTGCAGATAAGCCCCGTACACACTAAAAGGATATAGTAAGATATCGCTCAGAAAGGGCTTTATGAGCGATATCTTTTACTATAACTTCTAGGCTCTTATTCAGATCTGATTGCAGTACAAATTTGTTCTCAAGATGGACAAAACCATGCTGTAGGTGGGGCAGATGTAACATGTGCAGAGAGTGCTAAATTTAGGTGAGTTATTTTGTTTCTGTGCAGGGTAAATACTGGCTGCGTTATTTTTACACTGCAATTTAGATTTCATTTTCAACACACCCCACTCTCTGCACATGTTACATCTGCCCCACCTGCAGTGCAAATGGTTTTGCCCATTTTCCGAACAAATTTGTACTGCGATCAGAACTGAATAAGGACCCTAGTGCGTACACTCAATATAGTTAACGATGTGAGCTTCCGCGCATCGTTAATGATATCCTCCATCATCCTGCATGTACAGACGAGGGACATGGTGAATCAGCACAGCCCCTACTCCACCCGTCGCTTCCCCCGTCGTCAGCCCCCTTCCCGCCGCCATTGGCAACTGTATATGCACTTGCAGATGCCGGGATGGCATAGTGTGTAAGTATGGTGCTATAGACCACAATCAGCTTGCACTGATAAATATACTGTAGTACAGTATACAGATGTAGCCACACTCATCTGTCCTACCTATGAATGGCCTGACAGACGAGGCAGTGTGCAACATTGCAAAACGTTACGCAACCTAGCTAGTGTGACATATTACGTTCATCCACCAGATGTCGCTTTTGAAAATCACCAATGCACATGCAGGACGTCTCCAATGAAACAGAGTACAGCAATATAGACCAATAACCATTTTGTGAATACAGTATGCTCCGTAGCCAATCATTCTCAGACCGCCACCATGTTGTCAAGTAATTATGCTACGTAGAGATCATTCAGCCCCAAGGACTCATTGGGGAAATGTATGCCGAGATTAGCTCTGTAAGAGTGGGCTAAGCTCTGTCCGTATACCTACGCCAAAATCCCGACTGCTCATCTGCCCGACAGTCAAAATCCCGACCAACGGGGTGCAGCAAGCCCACAGTGTATACAGTCATCAAAATCCTGGAGTACCAGGATTCTGATGTCGGTATACTGACCGTTAGGATCCCAACCATCGGCCAGTCATAACCCATCATGTAGGTACAGAGCCGCATGAAGCCAGGGCCGGTGCAAGGGGGGGGGGGGCGCTCACCCGATCCACGGAGGAGGGGGGGTTGCGGACGTGCGGTGGCCCGGCTACTGTGCTACACAGTAGCCGGGGGAGATGTGGTGTCAGGTGGCTGCTACACGGAGGGGGGGTCGGGTGCCGGGCGTGCACGGGACCCAGCTGCTCCAACTTCCGCCCTCCAGTGGCCGACGCCGTAGACAAATGCCTAAGGCTGCCTAGTGGTGGCGCCGGTTGCGGTTCATCTCACTGCACCAGAGTCAAATCAAAACAGCATGTTTCCACTTTCATGAATTTTTTAACAGTATCCTGTTAGTTGAGTAGAGTTCTATTCAGTGCATACAAAAATGCCTTAAAATCACACATACAGTACATATACCATATGTTCTAGAATTCATTTTCCTCCATAGAGAGAGACATAGACAAGGTATCAGTCATCGGTATGGTGGCTGACACACAATAGCAGTCAGCATGTCAGCCGGCCGGTCCCCACAATGCTCTACCAATGTCATTGATTGATCTGGCTGGAAAATGAGTTGTCCTATTTAATTACCCATTCACTGCCATCACTTATGCCTCACAGCAGAGATGGTTGGATCACTGCTCTCCTATGCTAGGGGGATGGGATGTTACTGTTTACAGGACTTTCCACCTTCAGATGACTTTAATTTGCTCACCCGTGCATACCCGCTGTGACTTTTATTAAATGCTTTGTTGTATCATTGTGGTTTTAGTCTAAAGATATGTAATCGGATCAAACTTACCCACTCTCCTGGGATTTTAAGAGACTCTGGGGGACTTCTCTTGGCTGCTGAAACAGAAAAATTGTCTTTCCACAGAAATTATGTGATAAGTAGCTACTGGGGCCAGGATCTGCAAATCAGTCCAGAACTTAGTCAATTTCACAAAATAGCAGCCCCTATTTAGGGTTACATACTGTATGTGCTTAACACTGGGGGTCAACTCAAATCTGATCGTCTAATGAAGGATTTTGGACATTTGCGCTAGGGTGTGAACAGACACAGCTTTGAGAACAGATCTGAATCAGTTTTTTTTTTCTTATAGAAATTTTTCTTTCTACTTTTTACTTTTTTTTTAAACTGATTTTTTTTTTTTTATTGAATTTGGAAGTGGAAGCCGTAGTCGGCCTCCCAGTCCCATAAACCATCTCAGGCTTGCGCGGATAGACATCTTACAGGCCTGGCATAAGGTAGATATTCTCTTGCTTGGGTGCAGAGATTATTTAAGTGCTGAGCATCGCTCGTCTGCCCCAGTGAATGTTGCTGAGGTGCTGAGCATCGTTTGCATGCCCCGCTTATTGTTGCTGAGGTGCAGACCATCGCTCGCCTGCCCCAGTGATTGTTGCTGAGGTGCTGAGCATCGCTCGCCTGCCCGGTGATTTTTGCTGAGGTGCTGAGCAACGCTCGCCTGTCCCAGTGATTGTTGCTGAGGTGCTGAGCATCGCTCACCTGCCCCGGTGATTGTTGCTGAGGTGCTGAGCATCGCTCACCTGCCCCAGTCATCATTTAGGTACTGAGCATCGCCAGAGCCGAATTTCCCATTAGGCACGTGAGGCACCGGCCTAGGGGCGGCACATGTTTGGGGGCGGCACTTGGATGCCTGTGATAGTACTGTCAGCCCAAAATGTACCAATAACTGCAAAATATCCACTGTACTGTACTATATTCCATCTTAAATAGAGTGTAAATGGATAGGACATGCAGATACTGCCCTTATAAACTGTCCTACTTAGTAAACATTATTGTTGTGCCTAGGGGCGCCCTCCTCCCTAAATCCGCCCCTGAGCATCGCTTGCCTGCTCCGCTTATTGTTGCTGAGGTGCAGAACATTGCTTGCCTGCCCCAGCAATTGTTGCTGAGGTGCTGAGCATCGCTTTCCTGCCCCATGATTGTAGCTGAGGTGCTGAGCATCGCTCACCTTCCCCAGTGATTATTTAGGTGCTGATTGCACCGGCTGATTGTTGCTGAGGTGCTGAGCAATGTTCGCCTGCCCAAGTAAATGTTGCTAAGGTGCTGTGCATCGCTCGCCTGACCCGGTGATTGTTGATGAGGTGCTGAGCATTGCTCGCCTGCCCCAGTGATTGCTGTTGAGGTGCTGAGCATCGCTCGTCTGCCCAAGTAAATGTTGCTGAGGTGCTGTGCATCGCTCGCCTGACCTGGTGATTGTTGATGAGGTGCTGAGCATCACTCGTCTGCCCTGGAAATTGTTGCTGAGGATCGCTCGCCTGCCCCAGTGATTGTTGCTGAGGTGCTGAGCAACGCTCTCCTGCCCCTGTCATTGTTGCTGAGCATTGCTTGCCTGCCCTAGTGATTGTTGCTGAGGTGCTGAGCATTGCTCGCCTGCACTAGTGATTGTTGCAGAGTTGCTGAGCATCGCTCACCTCCCGAATGATTGTTGCTGATGTGCTGAGCATCGCTCGCCTACCCGGTGATTTTTGCTGAGGTGCTGAGCATCGCTCGCCTGTCCCAGTGATTGTTGCTGAGGTGCTGAGTATCGCTCGCCTGCCCCGGTGATTTTTGCTGAGGTGTTGAGCATCGCTCACCTGCCCCAGTGAATGTTGCTGAGGTGTTGAGCATCGCTCGCCTGCCCCGGCGATTGTTTCTGAGGTGCTGAGCATCGCTCACCTGCCCAGTGATTATTTAGGTGCTGAGCATCGCTCGCCTGCCCCCGTGATTGCTGCTAAGGTGCTGAGCATCGCTCACCTTCCCCAGTGATTATTTAGGTGCTGATTGCACCGGCTGATTGTTGCTGAGGTGCTGAGCAATGTTCGCCTGCCCAAGTAAATGTTGCTAAGGTGCTGTGCATCGCTCGCCTGACCCGGTGATTGTTGATGAGGTGCTGAGCATTGCTCACCTGCCCCAGTGATTGCTGTTGAGGTGCTGAGCATCGCTCGCCTGCCCAAGTAAATGTTGCTGAGGTGCTGTGCATCGCTCGCCTGACCTGGTGATTGTTGATGAGGTGCTGAGCATCAATCGCCTGCCCTGGAAATTGTTGCTGAGGATCGCTCGCCTGCCCCGGTGATTGTTGCTGAGGTGCTGAGCAACGCTCTCCTGCCCCTGTCATTGTTGCTGAGCATTGCTTGCCTGCCCTAGTGATTGTTGCTGAGGTGCTGAGCATCGCTCACCTCCCAAGTGATTGTTGCTGAGGTGCTGAGCATCGCTCTCCTGCCCCTGTCATTGTTGCTGAGCATCACTCGCCTGCCCTAGTGATTGTTGCTGCGATGCTGAGCTTCGCTCGCCTGCCCCAGTGATTGTTGCGGAGTTGCTGAGCATCGCTCACCTCCCCATTGATTGATGCTGAGGTGCTGAGCATCGCTCTCCTGCCCCTGTCATTGTTGCTGAGGTCCTGAGCATCGCCGATGCCATCGCTCGTCTGCCCCAGATCTTCTATTGCTATGAAGAGCAACAACTATAAGATTTATTTTTGGAAGGTTGTTGATAAATAGACCCAAAAGTATGTTGGTCACCGCCGCCATCAGGAGGAATTTCTCCCCGAGTTCCTTCATCTCTGCTACCAGATCCCCCGGGGGACATCTCTCCAGGACGCAATGCTCTGCTGACGTTCTTGCTGCAGCCCTCACTTCATATATACAATCACCAGTGCAGCGACAGAACAGAAGCAGAGCACTGTGCTTCCGGCAAAGTGGGTCCTGTATGGTTATCCTGATCAGCATCATGTCACTGTGAATTAGCATGTTTAATGCTTCAAGACAGTGACATATCGCTCTTTCTCTATAGTGACATTAGCCCCCATGAATAATCATGAAATAAAAAGAGATAATTAATATTTAACTTTGCCAGAGGGAAGTACTTACAGCGATCCATCCTTTAGCGTGAAGCAGCTGATATTTGTCAGCTGCAGGGCGGGCATAATTAGATGCACCAGGCAGTGGTGACAAGAAGTTGAAGAACAGCTTGTCAGTTTGTAAATTGACCTACAGCACATGATTATGTATAGAATGATGGCTTCCTGCAGCCACAGGTGTGCCTTTCATTTCCCTCATACAGTACTTCCCATGTCTTCTGTTCCCGACATGACCTGTGACGTGTGGGCAGGTGCACAGAGAGTCTTCTGCCTGCCCAGATTATTACAAAAACCTATCGCATGGCACACAAAACCTGTCATCGCCAACAGGCACGGTGTCTGTGGCTACATTTACTGAAAAATATCTGGCGTGCGTCTTATGGTGCAAAACCAGGACAATATATATTTGTGTGTTATAATGACAGGAATCCCACTGTCATGATTGTAAACACTAGATCACATGAGCATGCATCCTTTCCCAGTGACTGTAAACCTCCCAGTGCCAGTGTCACCACACGCCTGACCTACCTCCAACTGTCATCAACACTTCATCACACTGTTGCAGCATCACTCACAGCATCACCGCTCCCAGCACATCCCTGCCTCATTGACAGCAGCACATTACTGCCTCACTGACAGCAGCACATTACTGGTTCACTGACAGCAGCACATCACTGCCTCACTGACAGTAGCACATCACTGCCTCACTGAAAGTAGTGAATGCCTGCCTCACTGACAGCAGCACATCACCGCCTCACTGACAGCAGCACATTACTGGTTCACTGACAGCAGCACATTACCGCCTCACTGACAGCAGCACATCACCGACTCACTGACAGCAGCACATCACCGCCTCACTGACAGCAGCACATCACTGCCTCACTGACAGCAGCACATCACCGACTCACTGACAGCAGCACATCACTGCCTCACTGACAGCAGCACATTACTGCCTCACTGACAGCAGCACATCACTGCCTCACTGACAGCAGCACATCACTGCCTCACTGAAAACAGGAGGACCAAGCACGCAGTATAGTAGCAGAAAACAGAAGTGTAACTAATACCCCTTTTATATCGCAAATGCTTGGTCGCTGGGACCGTCCTGGCATTTGCGAGGCGAAGCTCCTCTCACTAACTCAGCAACAAGCCGTGTAGCTGACATCACACAGGGGCTGGACAGAGTAGCAGCGCGTAATCGGGGGCGGGGGAGGAGACATCGCTTAGAGGTGATGCTGCCTCCACCCTAAAGTGTAAATGGGACCCCGAAGCTTGACCAGGGTTACTCATTCACAATGCCCAGCAACACGGGTCCGACCTGGTTAAAACCTTTCTTTTAATCCGAGTCGGAATGCTGGGTTGCTGGTTTTTCCTGTTGGCACTTTCACACCAAAGAGTGACCCGGCTCCACCCAGCAACAACCCGGGTTGGACCCCGGTTTATTTGTGCAGTGTGAAGGGGGTATAAAGAAATGCATTGTGCTCTGTAAATTGTGCAAATGCATGTGGTCATACAAATACCAGCATTGTAAAGTTCCCATACACACTGGGTGATTTTGAGCTGAAAGCAGCTCACTTTTACCATTTGAGTTGCATTCAGATCAAAAGCTGCCCAGTGTGTATAGCCCAGCGATGAGCGGTGAGTGCTGATGCACGCTCTCGCCTCATCACCGGCTGCCGCTGCTCATGTCCTGCTATGGAAAGCCATCCTCCCCAGTGTGTATGCACTAAGCGATTTTCAGCCCAGCGATTTTCTGCATCATCGTTGTCCTTACAGGCTGGGCAAAATCGCCCAGGCAAATTCCTTCTCAAATGGACAAAACCATGTGCACTGCAGGGGGGCAGATGTAACATGTGCAGAGAGAATTATATCTGGGTGAGTTATTTTGTTTCTGTGAAGGGTAAATACTGGCTGCTTTATTTCTACACTACAATATAGATCTCACTTTGAAGAAAAACCCCACCCAAATCTAATTCTCTCAGCACAAATTACATCTGCCCCACCTGCAGTGCACATGGTTTTGTCCATTTGAGAAGGAATTTGCCTCTGAGAATGAACCAGAATAAGGCCCTATATGCTGTCACATGTTTTTGATAGCCAATAAGATCCCGTTTTGAGATTCCGGTAAATCTGTGTAAATCCGGATCTGCACATAGGTCCGTGTACTTTATATCCACAACGCCACTAACAAAAAAGGCAAAAAATAGGGATTGTCATTAATAATAATACTTCTATCTTTCATTTCCAGGTCTTGGAGGAATTCCGTGCTCCCACTTTGATCATTAACCTCTGCATGGATGAATCTGCAATGCAGCTGAGGAGCTTACGGCTCCAGGCGCTCAAGACTATTTCATTTTGAAAGAAAATCAAGACATTAGGTGGGGGGGAGGGGGAGAACACAAGTTAGCAAATTAAGAAGGCTAACCTTTACATCACAACTGGCTTTAATAAGTAACATGTGAAGGTTTGAACTTACAATGCCCCAGATACTCTACAGTAAATGCGAGATCTTAAATGCCAAGCTAATGATGCTCATCCACTGTATTCAAGCCCCTTGAAATGGAAAATAAAAAGTATTTTGCTGCAGAAAGCATATGTTTTATGCATAATAATCGGTACGTTGTGCTGGGTATTTAAATCATACATCACACTTCCCGCTCTCCGCTAGCAAACAATGGGAAGGAAAAACATGTGCTTGCCTGAAGGGGACCCATCTAAATGATACACTCCCGGCACCATATAATGCTAATGCACAATGTAAAGCAGATGTATCGCATGGGTTCTGAAGGTACATTTTGATATACTGTATAGATTACTAAGAGCTTATTCCTTGGGTGTCTTGTGTGGATTGTCACCTGCGCTACCTTGCATTCTTTGGGAAACAAGTTTCATTGCTCTTGTAAAGAATTATATTCAAGGGGCCTAATTCAGCATACCCCCCAACTGTCTCGTTTTTCGCGGGACCGTCCCAGTTTTTTGGGGAACGGTTGCCTCGCCCGCCCAGTGCCACTAGTGTCCCACGGCAGGGGGCACAGTTGGGAGTCTGCCTCGCCTGAAGGCAATAGACGATGTGCGCATGTGCACAGCGTCTATTCAGCATCGCAGAAAACGGAGGTGTGGCCTGCAGACACATCATCCACGAGGCCACACCCCCTTTCATAGGCCACACCTCCTTTCCAGGCGCTCGCGCAGCTGTCCCGTTTTCAAGATATCTTTGCGAACACATCCCCTCGCATGGAACAGAGGGGATTTGGTGGTGGGAGGGGGGGAGAGCGGGTGGCATCTCAGCACTTGGTAAACATGAATTTTCTCTGCTTATCGAACCTTACAGAATAGCCCCCAAAGACCCCTTTATCTGTAAAAAATGTGATTTATTTTCTTCAATGTCATAAACACAAGTCTCAGAGATAGTTATAGAACTAATTGCCCATAGTTAGGTATAACATCCGTGTCATGTATAGAGTTGTGTGCTGCCTTATGCAGTCGTGAACTCAGCGGTCAGAATATGGACATTTCCAGTATTAGCTCCATACCTCCCAACCGTCCCGGATTCGGCGGGACATTCACGATTTACGCAGTGGCAGATTAAGCCTTTGGGGGGCCCGGGGTACTTTAGAGCGGGGGGCCCCCTTGCACTTGTCATTACTGGCCGCACACTGCATGGGCGAATATTATACTGTCCAAACATAGAGTAAAGGCAGAATAAACTTGGTCAATGGTTACCTGCAGGGGATATATATATATATATATATATATATAGACAGGGGGTTGGCGGCACTCGGAATAATAATAGACCCCATATATATATATATATATATATATATACACACACCACATGAAAAGCCTGTGTTTGTCCCTCTGCCCCTTACTCTGGAGGAGACCTCACAGTCCTAGTGCTGCCTCTGATTAAAAACCCTCCTATGACTAAGCTGCTGCTGCTGTTCTCCATGGACCTGAGAAGCATGTAATGAGCTCCACCAATCAGAGCTCAGCACAAACTTCTCAGCCTCTGTCCTCTGGTGCAAAGTGTCATGGGACTTAGTCAACTCCCAGAAATGCACTGCACACTTGTGCAATCAGTGTGCCTTGGCTCCCGATGCTCAGCACCATAAATCATTGTCACATTGGCAGATAGGTGAAGCTGCAGCACTACCCCACCCATGCACAAAACATTTAGCTAAAAAAAACAAAACATAACTTAAACATTTTATTTTTAAAAAATACATGACAACCACAGGGGGCCCCTAGCTAGAGGGGGGCCCAGGGGCACTGACCCCTTGCGCCTCCATTATAATCCGGCCCTGGATTTACGGCCGATGTCCCGTCGTCCCGGTACTGCTTACCGCAGTCCTGGCTTCCCGAGACGGTTGGGAGATATAAACCACGATAATATTACGACGAGCGGCGAAAACGGGGCGTGGCCGTATTTCGCGGCACCCCGCGAGGCCACGCCCCTTTTCTCAAGGCCACGCCCCCTTTTCGGGAGCGCGCGCGACCTCCCAACTTCAAAAGTTGGGAGGTATGTTAGCTCTACAATTAGGGTTGCTGATAGGGTTAGAGTTACTGGTAGTAGTGAGAGGAACTGTAGGATAGTCATTTATTTATTTGTTTATTTATTAGGGTCTGATAGGGTTAGAAATGCCATTAGGGTTGCTGTTTAGTCTAGGGTTAGGGTCACTATTAGGGCTACAGTTAGGGATATTATTAGGGTTATGGCTACAGTTGCCATAATGGTTAGGGGTCACCATTGGGGCTAGGGTTTGAGTTGCTGTTACGCTTGGGATTGTCATTAGGCTTAGGGTTACAGTTGCCATTAGGGTTAGGGATGCCTGTGGTTATGGTAGCTATTACAGTCATCCGTTAGTGCCAGGCTAAGGTATGTGGTTGGGTTATGGCTAGAGTTATGGTTGCCATTAGTTCTAGGGTCATCGTTAGGGATAGGGTAAGGGTCATTTAGGACTAGGGTAAGGGTCAGGGTAGTGTAGACTTTGAAATGAAGGGACCACCGGGGAATGCAGTGATAGGGACCCTTGTTTAGGGGTGTGGCTAATCTCCAGAGTGGGTGTGGCTAGCTGCTACAGAAGTGTGGCTAACCCTTAGAGGGTGCAATATCAATGTATCTATAGTAAATACTGCTACTGCATGCATGATAATGTACCAGAGTAATAATGGCTATGGCACTATACAAAATACACCATGGCTCAATGAGTAGGAAGCCCCCCAGGCAGTGGGGCCCATCAGGAGTTTCCCCTGAGGGCCAGTCCAACCCTGGGTACCATTAGTGTTAGGACTGCCTACAAGGATAGGGACATAATTAGAATAAATCTACAATGTGACGTGCTAACGGAAATGCTGACACATGGTGAATGTTGTCATTTTGAAAACAGTTACTAATCAGAAATCTATAAATAATAATTTAATTATATAAAATAATATATATATATATATATATATATATATATATATATATAAAATATAATCAATATATATGTCTAGTGTCTGTGAGTCTCCGAAAAACTGCCATCTCTTTCTTTCACATGCACAATCACAGAAGGTACCAGGCTAGCATTAAGCTGGCTTACTTGTAAATATACAGTATAATATATATATATATATATATACATATATATATATATATATATATATATATATATATATGTATATATATTGACAAGGATCTCAACCATGAAGACGTAGATGTTTATTTTCAACAGCAGCTCAGAGCATTCCAGGTTAATTCCATAAGCAATCGTAATTATCGTCAGTAGCATAGCAGCCTCTTGAAACGCTCCAATGGTACCTACCATAGTCCACACACCCCGGCCTGTCGCTTGGGCAACTAGTCCACCATTAAGAGCAAGCTGACTTCTTATATCAGAAAAATCCCCCGTGCTACTGATTACACACCTGGGTTCTGCTACTGCTCCAAACCCTGGTCTGGATCCTCTGCATTACTTTTATGTGGGGAGGTGCTGTCTCTGACGCACACACACACATATACACACACACATACAGAACTATGGGCATTATGAAATATGTTATTAATGAAAGATTCCCTAACAATTGACAGTATAAACGCAAATCCTGTATCCCATGTATTAAGTAGAGACAGACACATTCACGAATGAGCGTTAAGCGTATCAGTAATAGGACTTTATGTCATTTACAGCACATTATTCAGGTAATTGTGTATCAGTATGATGAGTATTCACATTATATATGTGTAGTTCTGCATCTGTGGGATATTTCAGTGTTCAGTTCAAAAGGGAACGTGCCAAGTCTACAGGTGATTTCCCCGGAGCTGCTGTGCTCGTCACAAAAGAAATGTAAAAAGAAATGCAGAATTGCCTATGGGGACAACTGATGATCACTCCACCTGAAACCTTACACCTGCTGTAAAGGCCCTTACATGACATATTATTCCAAATATGAAAGGATGAATTCTATTACAGCCCAGCTATGCTTTGCATACTTCTGGGAAAAACAAAAACAAAATACAGACGTAAATACAAATGCTAGAGAAATGCATCTTTATTATTCTATTTTCCATAAGAATTTCATTTTTATTTACTGCTTGTTGTAGCAATGCAAAATGTATTCTTAACACAATTTACTGGAAGCCCAGTGATGCTGATCAGGCAACGGAAAAAGATGGACCTCTTATGTGACCTATCAAAATATTAAAAAAATATAAGCCTCAGATGGCGATAGCATTAAGTGCAACAAACCCCCCCTCCCATCACAACACTGACCTCTATAGCAAGAAACAAACCAACTACTGACCTCCGAGCAAAAAAACATCCAGAACTGACCCCCTGAGTAACAAACAATCCAAAACTGACCCCCTGAGCAACAATCCACCCCAGCACTGTCCTCCTGATCAGCAAACCATCCAGAACTGACCCCCGAGCAAATAAACCAACGAAGAACTGACCCCGAGTAACAATCCACCTCAGCACTGTCCTCCTGAGCAACAAACCATCCAGAACTGACCCCCAGAGCAACATCCCATCCAGAACTGACCCCCAAGCAACAAAACATCCAGACCTGACCCCCTGAATAACAATCCACCCCAGGCCCCAGCACTGTCCCCTGAGCAACAAACCACCCCAGCCCTGACCTCCTGAGCAACAAACCATCCAGAACTGATCCCATGAGCAACAATCTACCTCAGCACTGTCCTCCTGAGCAACAAACCATCCATAACTGACCCCCGGGCAATAAACAATCCAGACCTGACCCTCTGAGCAACAATCTTCCTCAGCACTGTCCTCCTGAGCAACAAACCATCCAGAACTGACCCCAGAGCAACAAACAATACAGACCTGACCCCATGAGAAAAAAATCCTCCCCAGCATTGTCCTCCTGAGCAATAAACCATCCAGAGCTGACCCCCTGAGCAACAAACCACCCCAGCCCTGACCTCCTGAGCAACAAACCACGTCAGCCCTGACCTCCTGAGCAACAAACCATCCCGGCATTAACGTCTTGAGTAACAAACCAACCAGAGCTAGGCATGTGCATTGGCCACTTTTAGTGTTTCGTGTTTCGGGCTGTATCTCCGGCCATGCTTTGGATCTGCATCTCTTCCAAAACACCACCCTTCCGTATTTCGTGTTTTGGATCTGTATTTTTATTTTTATTTTTTTAAACATTAAAATCTCAGAATTATAATTTTTTTTTTTGCTTTTACACTATTATTAACCTAATTAACATTCATTTCCACTCATTTCCAGCCTATCCTGAACATTTCACACCTTACAATGTTGTTTTTAGGCCAAAAGGTTGCACCGAGGTAGCTGGATGACTATGCCAAGGGACACAAGTGGGCGGCACAAACTCCTGGCCCATCTAGGAGTGGCACTGCACCGGCAACAGGATGGCAGTATGAAAAAGTAGGCTCCAAACAGCACATAATGCCAAAAAGAGAGAGGTGCAAGATGGAATTGTCCTTGGGCCCTCCCACCCGTATGTTGCGTAAATAGGACAGGCCTTTAAGAAACCAATAATTTTAGCAACAGGGTCGTCACACGACTGTGGCTGAAATTATTGGTTTGTTTGGGCCCCACAAAATAAAAGAAGCAAATCATCTCTCTTTGTAAAAACTGGCTCTTTAGAGGCAAGATGTCTTGCTCATTCCTCACCCCCTTCAGTGCGTACATCCTTATCCTCACAGATTATAAATTCGTCCTCACTGGAATCCACCATTACAGGTCCCTCTTTAGTCTCTGGAGGCAATTGTTGGTCTTCATTGAAAAATTCATAATTAATTTTGATGAACATCATCTTCTCCACATTTTGTGGAAGCAACCTCCTACAACTGCTCGCTGACCAGGTTCCTGGCTGATCTAAAAAATCTTTTGGAGTACACACTGGATTTATGCAGAAATACCAATGAACTTTAATGGCAGTGCACCTGGACTGGACTTTTGCAGCAGTCTCACTGGACTGGACTTATGTAGCAGTATCACTGGACTTTAATGGCAGTATTATTGGACTTATGCAGCAGTACCACTCCGACTGGACTTATGCAGAACTATCACTGTACTGGACTATACAGCACTATCACTGGACTGGCCTATACAGCACTATCACTGGACTTTACCGACAGTATTACTGGACTTATGATGCAGTACCAATGGACTTCAATGGCAGTGCCACTGGACTGGACTTATGCACCAGTATCACTGGACTTATGT
Source organism: Crinia signifera (assembly GCF_055691185.1). Classification (NCBI taxonomy): domain Eukaryota; kingdom Metazoa; phylum Chordata; class Amphibia; order Anura; family Myobatrachidae; genus Crinia; species Crinia signifera. The sequence continues at coordinate 299,498,649 of NC_139219.1, forward strand.
AGCAGTATCACTGGACTTTAATGGCAGCACTATCACTGGACTGGATTTATGCAGCACTATTACTGGACTGGACTATACAGCAGTATCAGTGGACTGGACTATACAGCAGTATCACTGGACTGCATTATACAGCACTGTTACTGGACTATACAGCACTATCACTGGACTGGACTATACAGCACTATCACTAAACTGCACTATACAGAACTATCACTGGACTGGACTATAAGCACTATCACTGGACTTTAAGCACTATCACTGGACTGGACTATAAGCGCTATCACTGGACTGGACTTTTAGTACTATCACTGGATTGGACTGGACTATAAGATGGCCAGGAGGGACAGCAAGCAGGTGTGTGGGCAGTCAGGCAGGTAGGCGGGTGGGCAGAGAGGACGCTGCCTCTTCATTTTCCTAGACTGGAGTCAAGATGGCGCCCAGCTGTCCACACTTTTATTGGGAGCCTGCCGTTGGATCTCGCGAGATCCAGAGACTCGCACTCCGAGACTGGGTGGGAATTCCCGAATAGGCTCAGAGCACAAACTCGCAAATCCCTAACCATAACTGACCCTTTGAGCAGCAAACCATCCCAGCACTCTCCTCCTGAGAAACAAATCCACCCCAGTACTGACCTCTTAAGCAAAAAACCAACCCACTACTGACCAACTTGGCAACAAATTATCCCTAGCCCTGACCTCCTAAGAAACAAACCACCCCAGCACTGATGTCCTGAGCAACAAACTAACCAGAACTGATCCACTGAGCAGAAAACCATCCCAGCACTGTCCTCCTGAGCAACAAACCACCCCAGCACTGACCAACTGGGCAACAAACCATCCCTCCAATGACAGCACTAACCTCCAAAGCAAGAAACAACCCAACTCCTGGCCTGTTGGGCAACAAACCACAACAGAACTGACCCCCTGGGCAACAAACCACCCCAGTACCCCAAACCAGTACTGACTTCCTGAGCAACAAACTTACCTGCACTGACATTCTGAGCAACAAACCATGCGGCACTGACCTCCTGAGCAACAAACCACCCCAGCAATGACCTCTGGTACAATAAACCACCCCAACACTGACCTACTGAGAAACAAACAATCCCTCCCATCACAGCACTATCCTCACCAGCACTAACCTCCTGAGCAACAAACTACCTCTCACATCACAGCTTGATCCTCCAAAGCAAGAAACAACCCAACTCCGGACTTGCTAAGCAACAAACCACCCCTGAACTGACCTGAGCAACAAATTATCCTCAGCCCTGACCTCCAGAGCAACAAACCACCCCAGCACTGACCTCTTGAGCAACAAAGCACCCCAGCCCTGACCTCTTGAGCAACAAACCATCCCAGCACTAACCTCCTGATCAACAAACCACCTCTCACATCACAGCTTGATCCTCCAAAGCAAGAAACAACACAACTCCAGACTTGCTGAGCAACAAACCACCCCTGAACTGACCTCCTGAGCAACAAATTATCCTCAGCCCTGACCTCCAGAGCAACAAACCACCCCAGCACTGACCTCTTGACCAACAAAGCACCCCAGCCCTGACCTCCTGAGCAACAAACCATCCCAGCACTAACCCCCTGGGAAACAAACCACCCCAGTACTGACCTCCTGTGAACAAAACACTCAAGTACTGACCTCCTGGACAACAAACAACCCCATTACTGACTTCCTGAGCAACAAACCACCCCAGCAATGACCTATTGGGCAACAAACAATGCAGCACTGACCTCCTGAGCAACAAACCACGTCTCCCACCCTAGCACTGACCTCCAAAGCAAGAAACAACCCAACTCTAGACTTGCTGAGCAACAAACCACCCCTGAACTGACCTCCTGAGCAACAAATTATCCTCATCCCTGACCTCCAGAGGAACACACCACCCCAGCACTGACATCTTGAGCAACAAAGCACCCCAGTACTGACCTCCTGAGCAACAGACCACCCTATCACTGACCTCTTGAGCAACAAAGCACCCCAGCCCTGACCTCTTGAGCAACAAACTATCCCAGCACTAACCTCCTGATCAACAAACCACCTCTCACATCACAGCTTGATCCTCCAAAGCAAGAAACAACCCAACTCCAGACTTGCTGAGCAACAAACCACCCCTGAACTGACCTCCTGAGCAACAAATTATCCTCAGCCCTGACCTCCAGAGCAACAAACCACCCCAGCACTGACATCTTGAGCAACAAAGCACCCCAGCCCTGACCTCCTTAACAACAAACCATCCCAGCACTAACCCCCTGGGAAACAAACCACCCCAGTACTGACCTCCTGTGACCAAAACACTCAAGTACTGACCTCCTGGACAACAAACAACCCCATTACTGACTTGCTGAGCAACACACCACCCCAGTACTGACCTCCTGTGAACTCAACACTCAAGTACTGACCTCCGGGACAACAAACAACCCCATTACTGACTTCCTGAGCAACAAACCACCCCAGCAATGACCTATTGGGCAACAAACAATGCAGCACTGACCTCCTGAGCAACAAACCACGTCTCCCACCCTAGCACTGACCTCCAAAGCAAGAAACAACCCAACTCCAGACTTGCTGAGCAACAAACCACCCCTGAACTGACCTCCTGAGCAACAAATTATCCTCATCCCTGACCTCCAGAGGAACACACCACCCCAGCACTGACATCTTGAGCAACAAAGCACCCCAGTACTGACCTCCTGAGCAACAAACCATCCCAGCACTAACCCCCTGGGAAACAAACCACCCCAGTACTGACCTCCTGTGAACAAAACACTCAAGTACTGACTGACCAGCCCTGACCTCCTTAACAACAAACCATCCCAGCACTAACCCCCTGGGAAACAAACCACACCAGTACTGACCTCCTGTGACCAAAACACTCAAGTACTGACCTCCTGGACAACAAACAACCCCATTACTGACTTGCTGAGCAACACACCACCCCAGTACTGACCTCCTGTGAACTCAACACTCAAGTACTGACCTCCTGGACAACAAACAACCCCATTACTGACTTCCTGAGCATCAAACCACCCCATCAATGACCTCTTGGGCAACAAACCATGCAGCACTGACCTCCTGAGTAACAAACCACATCTCCCACCCTAGCACTGACCTCCAAAGCAAGAAACAACCCAACGCCTGACTGGTTGAGCAACAAACCACCCCATCCCTGACATCTTGAGCAGAAAACCACCCCGGAGCTGACATCCTGAGCAGCAAACTACCCCAGAACTGACCTCCTGAGCAAAAAATCACCCCATTACTGACCCCGTGGGCATCACATTACCCCCAGCCTTGACCTCCAGAGCAACAAACCACCCCAGCACTGACATCTTGAGCAACATTGCACCCCAGTACTGACCTGCTGAGCAACTAATCACCCCAGCACTGACCTCCTGAGCAACAAACCACCCCAGCAATGACCTATTGGGCAACAAACAATGCAGCACTGACCTCCTGAGCAACAAACCACGTCTCCCACCCTAGCACTGACCTCCAAAGCAAGAAACAACCCAACTCCAGACTTGCTGAGCAACAAACCACCCCTGAACTGACCTCCTGAGCAACAAATTATCCTCATCCCTGACCTCCAGAGGAACACACCACCCCAGCACTGACATCTTGAGCAACAAAGCACCCTAGTACTGACCTCCTGAGCAACAAACCACCCTATCACTGACCTCTTGAGCAACAAAGCACCCCAGCCCTGACCTCTTGAGCAACAAACTATCCCAGCACTAACCTCCTGATCAACAAACCACCTCTCACATCACAGCTTGATCCTCCAAAGCAAGAAACAACCCAACTCCAGACTTGCTGAGCAACAAACCACCCCTGAACTGACCTCCTGAGCAACAAATTATCCTCAGCCCTGACCTCCAGAGCAACAAACCACCCCAGCACTGACATCTTGAGCAACAAAGCACCCCAGCCCTGACCTCCTTAACAACAAACCATCCCAGCACTAACCCCCTGGGAAACAAACCACCCCAGTACTGACCTCCTGTGACCAAAACACTCAAGTACTGACCTCCTGGACAACAAACAACCCCATTACTGACTTGCTGAGCAACACACCACCCCAGTACTGACCTCCTGTGAACTAAACACTCAAGTACTGACCTCCTGGACAACAAACAACCCCATTACTGACTTCCTGAGCATCAAACCACCCCATCAATGACCTCTTGGGCAACAAACCATGCAGCACTGACCTCCTGAGTAACAAACCACATCTCCCACCCTAGCACTGACCTCCAAAGCAAGAAACAACCCAACTCCTGACTGGTTGAGCTACAAACCACCCCATCCCTGACATCTTGAGCAGAAAACCACCCCGGAGCTGACATCCTGAGCAGCAAACTACCCCAGAACTGACCTCCTGAGCAAAAAATCACCCCATTACTGACCCCGTGGGCATCACATTACCCCCAGCCTTGACCTCCAGAGCAACAAACCACCCCAGCACTGACATCTTGAGCAACATTGCACCCCAGTACTGACCTGCTGAGCAACTAATCACCCCAGCACTGACCTCCTGAGCAACAACCCATCCCAGCACTAACTCACTGGACAACAATCCACCACAGTACTGACCTGCGGTGAACAAAACACTGAAGTAATGACACCCTGGACAACAAACCTCCCCAGTACTGACCTCCTGAGCAACAAACCACCCCAGTGCTGACCTTCTGAGCAACAAATTATACCAAGCCCTGACTTCTTAAGCAACAAACCACCCAGTACTGACCTCCTGAGCAACAAATCACCCCAGCACTGACCCCGTGGGCATCAAATTATCCCCAGCCCTGACCTCCTGAGAAACAAACCACCTTATTCCTGACCTCCTGAGTAACATGTTATCCCAGCACTGACCTCCTGAGCAGCAAACCACCCCAAACCTGACATCCTGAACAACAAACCTCCTGACCTACTGAGCAACAATCCACCCCAGCACTAACCACCCGAGCAACAAACCACCTCTCCCATCACAGCTTGAACCTCCAAGGAAAGAAACAACCCAACTCCTGACTCACTGAGCAAGAAACCACCCCTGAACTGACTTCCTGAGCAAAAAATTATCCCCAGCCCTGACCTCCAGAGCAACAAACCACCCCAGCTCTGACATCTTGAGCAACATTGCACCCCAGTACTGACATCCTGAGCAACAAATCACCCCAGCACTGACCTCCTGAGCAACAAACCACTCAGTACTGACCTCCTGAGCAACAACCCATCCCAGCACTAACTCACTGGACAACAATCCACCACAGTACTGACCTGCGGTGAACAAAACACTGAAGTAATGACACCCTGGACAACAAACCTCCCCAGTACTGACCTCCTGAGCAACAAACCACCCCAGTGCTGACCTTCTGAGCAACAAATTATACCAAGCCCTGACTTCTTAAGCAACAAACCACCCAGTACTGACCTCCTGAGCAACAAATCACCCCAGCACTGACCCCGTGGGCATCAAATTATCCCCAGCCCTGACCTCCTGAGAAACAAACCACCTTATTCCTGACCTCCTGAGTAACATGTTATCCCAGCACTGACCTCCTGAGCAGCAAACCACCCCAAACCTGACATCCTGAACAACAAACCTCCTGACCTACTGAGCAACAATCCACCCCAGCACTAACCACCCGAGCAACAAACCACCTCTCCCATCACAGCTTGAACCTCCAAGGAAAGAAACAACCCAACTCCTGACTCACTGAGCAAGAAACCACCCCTGAACTGACTTCCTGAGCAAAAAATTATCCCCAGCCCTGACCTCCAGAGCAACAAACCACCCCAGCTCTGACATCTTGAGCAACATTGCACCCCAGTACTGACATCCTGAGCAACAAATCACCCCAGCACTGACCTCCTGAGCAACAAACCACTCAGTACTGACCTCCTGAGCAACAAACCACCTAGTACTGACCTCTTGAGCAACAAATCACCCCAGCACTGACCTCTTGAGCAACAAACCACCCCAGTGCTAACCTCCTGAGCAACAGCTATCATTTTATAGAATTTATTGTATAAAGGATAGCTAGAATCTGATTGGTTGCTATGGGCAAATACCTCCACTTGTCCTTTACAGGAGGTTTAATAACTCTTCCATTAACTCCTTACATTTCCTTATTTTATAAACAAACAGAATTTGGAAGTACTGCATTAAGATGCATTAGACTAGGGGGGGGGGATTCTAAATGTTTATGTGTTCATAAATCCACCTTAAAATAGCATCCATTGTTTGGATCCAAGTATTGCTAATATGTTCATAAATAGGCTTTACAAGTATACACAACAAGTGTATCAATGGGCATATCCTCACTGATAGCTACTGAAGTTTGGCACAACAATGAGACTTATCTTTGGGGAAACAATCCTAGGCTTATAGGTGCCCATACACTAGTAAGATTTATATTCAGATCTGGCTGGTTGGAACAAAAACATGGTTATGTATGAGTGACAGTTTGTCAGTTTTCCAGCATTTCCAAGCAAATGGTCAACTGTCATTCGCTCTCATCCAACACCATGTTTTTGTTCCAACCAGCCAGATCTGAAGATAAATCTGCGTGTGTATGGCCAGTGCTACAGTTATTATGGCATAGTCAGAAGGGGGAATGGAAAAACAGATCTTTGCTTAATGCTGAAAGGGACAGCACCATATTGTATTTTAGGGAGTACCACCCAGGCATCCAGCAAAGTCAAAGTAGGGTAAATGTCTGCCCTGACCTCTCCTCCCATGAATATGTGACATCACACTAAGGGGGCAGGTATCAGAAAGAAGAGCTTGGCCCACATTGTCCTTTGGATGCTTCAGTCATCTGTATAGTAGGGATGGCCATCATTGCCATTGATGGTTGCCATAGATGGCAATAGCGCAACTGACCATGCAATGCAATTACTGATCATTTGTGTTTTTGACTATTCATGGTCATCCATTTTCTTTGATTGGTTGGCCTGTGGGCCAATGAAAACATAGGGACAGGGCTTCACAGGTGTCAGAGGTGGAGCTATGCTCTATGTCCCAGCCGCTTGGGGGAAAAGGGGAAAAAAACGATTAATTTCTGCTTGACACGATGGAATAAAAATATTTGATTCTCCCCTATCGATGGCAAAACTATTCTAGATCGGCTATAAACCATCAAAGATTTTGAATCGTCAATGGTCAATGGCCATTCCTAATGTATAGGCTATTCAAAACACACTGCAGGCCAAATGTAGGTGCTGGGAGGGCCCTCTGCTAATGGATGCACAGCTCTCACACACTCCTAGTTTCGCTGCCCTGTAGCCCATGTCTCAAAAAGGTTCAGAAACTTTGTAGTCACTTCTCTCAGACAATTGTGGCAACATGTGGGAGCACTTTTGCGCTGAAGTCTGTAAAGTTTACAGGATAATTACAGCATAGTACTGTCCTAAATCCTCAGTAAATCTATGCAAACACCGGTTTCCCGTAACAGTGGTTCCGATCTTTCTTCACCATTAAACTTTATCCTCTCAATTTCCCCTTTCTAAAAGTTATCTTGCAATAAGGGACTGTCCGCACATCAATCTATAGGTCATTTATTCAGCGTGTGCACCCCTGCAGGCGATTCACTTTACTGTACCTCACCCGGGGGAAGTGCAAGAAAAGGAGGATAAATTACCCTGCACTCCAGAAAAGTGTAGAATAATTATGGACAATAGTACAAGAGGCTATTAGTGGCCATAATCCGTTGTGGTATAGCTCACAGACAATGGGGGTTATTCTGGTTGATGCGAATCCGCGTTCTTGCACGTCAACCAGATCCCGCCTTGCAAATGGAGGCCGGCCCACCATTCGCAAGGTGTGTACGTTCACACTGGCTGCAAATGGATGTTTTACATAAACTTCCATTCGCAGCCAGCATGGGTAACATCCACATCATTCGATGGTTCGCTCAGAGCAACCTTACATCTGCGTGCACTTTCGGAGGGAAGTGGGCGGGCAGCTGACATCAGGTGATATCAGCTGCCTGCCCCCCCGCACCCGCACTATCTGCCCGTTAGCATGAGGATAGCCCATGAAACGCTGGGCGTTCCCATATGCTAATGGGCCGCCTATCATTTTGTTTGCTGTGGCCACACGCAACCAGTGCAGAAATGTGCAAAAAATCGACCCCATGAGAATGCAGACAGCCATGCGAACGGACTTGAATAAGGTCCAATGTCTAGGTCAACAGTCATTAGAGCAACAGCAATAGGTCATCATGCACAAGATCCACATCGACAAAATGTTGACGCAAGCAAAAGTCAATATTGAAAAGATTGGCATGTAAAAAGGTTGACTTGAGTTTTTCACCTTTTTTTGTTTCAATGGCAATACCAGAGCACGTGATCCCCGAATTCCTTTGCTCGCCATGCATCAGGCCACGTGTCTCACTCTGATACCGCTGTGTTCGGCACACTTCACAGTTCCCAATCGGAGTCCAAGTGGATCGTAAAGTATGAAAAAGCCCACAAAAAGATTTTTTTTTTAAAGAATTAATGTCAACCTTTACCATATTGATCCTTTGCTTGTGTCGACCTTTTTTCAATGCTAACCTTGTGTACAGATGGAGCCAGCCTAAACTTTGCAGAAGCTGGCAAAACTTTCGCCAGCCCCGCCACCCCTGGGTCCCTGCCACTTACCCCGCCGCCAGTCCCACTCACCGCCCAGACCCCCCATAACTCTGCCTGTCTCCCTGAAGCAGAGACGGGCAGGATGCCGCTGCCCCGCTGAAGGAGGATTGGGACGCGTGTGGGCGTGAGATGCACACGCGTCCCAGTTCAGGGTACTTGTGAGTTATCCGGGCGCCCGATTTTAGATCGGGTACCATCGGATCGGATCGCGTCGCATCGCGTGTTAACCAAATGGCATGCGATGCGACGCGACGAGATCAGCACCCGATTTTAGCAGTATACCCGATTTTAACATTGGAATCAATGTAAAATGGTCCCTGAGACCCGATTTTACATTTATTTCAATGAAAAAATGCCCAAAACCCCCAAAAAGTGACAAAACTTAAATCCCATCCCCATTGTTAACGCCACTCCACTATTGACGCCAACCTGAAGCGTGGCGAGCGCAGCGAGCCCGCGAGGGGCGTCGGTACGCGTCCTCCGACCTTTTCATGCCCTACTATCCACGTCGGCGTGGAGTTGAGAATAGAATAGTGTGGCGAGCGCAGCGAGCCACCGAGCCCGAAGCGTGGCGAGCGCAGCGAGCCCCGCGAGGGGACGCGGATACCTGTGAAGCCCGCGAAGGGCCGCGCTTACCTGTGAAGGTATCCGCGTCCCCTCGCGGGGCTCGCTGCGCTCGCCACGCTTCGGGCTCGGTGGCTCGCTGCGCTCGCCACACTATTATATTCTCAACTCCACGCCGACGTGGATAGTAGGGCATGAAAAGGTCGGAGGACGCGTACCGCCGCCCCTCGCGGGCTCGCTTCGCTCGCCACGCTTCGGGTTGACGTCAATAGTGGAGTGGCGTTAACAATGGGGATGGGATTGAAGTTTTGTCACTTTTTGGGGGTTTTGTGCATTTTTTCATTAAAATGTGTTAAAATCGCGTCGCGTCGCATCGCGTGCCATTGTATACAATAGCATCCAATGCGACGCGATTACGATGCGATTTTGGATACAAGGACATTTCAAGGGAAATCGCGTCGCATCGCGTCGCATCGTACTCTTATTGTACTGACATTCAATTTCAACATCGGGCGCCCGGATAACTCACAAGTACCCAGTTCAGTGTAGCCCCTGTCTGCCGGCACTCACCAGAGGGGAGGCTCTGGCGAGCCCCGGCCAAAGATGACAGGGGCTACATCTGTATGTCGACTTTTTTGTGTCAAATTATTCACTGTCTTTCAGATAATTATTTCCGTTTTATTTACAGCAGTAATATAAAAAAGCATTTTACCACATTTAGGCATCTTGAATAATTTGGGTTACAGAAAAATGTCTGTGATTATTTATAATTGTTAAGCAAGTGTCAAAGATATTGGGGGGGAAGGGTCACTGCTTAATCTCATCTGCAGCTTGCAAAACTCACTGGCCATCTATACAATACCCCAAAATCTATGTCCTACTCATATTTACCTACTTTGATGCCCCCTCCTCAAGGAAGGTGCAAAGGGGCACGGCCAGTGGAAAATTGGTCTACCCAGGGTGTGGCATCACAATCCCATGATGATGGCATGATTCAGCGCAGATCGCATAATAGGGTTCCTCTTGGATATCCAAGAGGAGGGGAGGGGGGGTGTTTTGGGGGCTGGCAGAAAAAGTGGGATACTTGCGCACATTTCTGGGGAGCCAGGAGTGCCACCAGATTTCCAGGAGTCTTCTGGCCATTCTGGGACAATGAGCAAGTATGTGCCTTACTTAAGTTACAATTAAATAATGTCTTTGATGTCTGTGTACTTAGGCTTGGAGAGAGATAAATTGGAAGGAGGTAAAGTACCAACTCACCAGCTCCCGCCATTTTTCAAACACAGCCTGTAACATGGGGTGAGAAGCTGGTTGGCTGGATCTTTAGGCCCGATTCAGACCTGCTCACTAAGGCAGCATGTGTTCGAAGCCCAACAAGCAGGTCAACGCTGCCCAGACAATGATACTGTCTACATTGATGATATGTCAACATTATGTAAAGAAGACAAACATTCCCTAGGGGTCTATCAGTGTCTTACCATGTCGCATTGGCTCAAGCAGCTCCAGCTTATTCTTCCGTTCCCGGCGGGAACATGAGTAATAAGATCTGGCTAGAGATGTGCAAGCATGGTGCTTGGTTTTGTTTCTAATTTTATTGCTGTGTTTTGGTTTTGATTTGGCAAAACCACAATCAAGTGTTTTGGTTCGGAATTAGGATCTCAAATCCGAATCTTAGGTTTTTGATTTCCGGATATTGGAAAAAAATGTAAAACTTTTTTAATTTTTTAAATCCAAAACCCGAAATATGGATTCAAAATCTGATTTAGAATGGGTTTTGGTTTGGCTCGGATCCACAAAATTGGTGTGGTTTGGATCTCTAGAGAACCGAAGTGCACATCTCTAGTTCTGGGTCAGCCATCTGAGGAGTGGTATTTTGGGTAGTAATTCTCCCGTTTCTAATCTCAATTACTGACTAACCCTTCCCTTAGTGCCTAACCCCAGTTACTGTCGACCTTCTAATGGAATAATGTTATATTTACTATTACTGTAAATGATTCTTCTAGACACCCTGCTGTTCCACTGTGGAACCCATGAAATGTAATGTTCGTGTGTGATCTGTACATTGGCCCTTATTCTGGTTCACTCGCAAAGGCAATTCCTTCTCAAATGGACAAAACCATGCTGCATTGCGGGGGGGGGGGGGGGGCAGATGTAACATGCAGAGAGAGTTAGATTTGGGTGAGTTATTTCATTTTCTTTGCAGGGAAAATACTGACTGCTTTTTTTTTACACTGCAATATAGATCTCACTTTGAAGTAAAATCCCACCCAATCTAATTCTCTCCGCACAAGTTACATTTACCCCCACCTGCAGTGCACATGGTTTTGTCCATTTAAGAAGGAATTTGCCTTTGCGCGTGAACCAGAATAAGGGCCATTGTATACAGGCAGACCAAATGCGAACAATAGCATTATGAATAGAACTTGGTTTTGGTTAATACCTTCTATAAAAGTGAATCTTGTGGCTCTTTGGAACTTTGTGAATGAAATGTTCCCAGAGATTTCAGTGTTTAAAAAACATCTTATCTTCGCCAGGCCCCAAAGGTACATTTTTTAAATGTGAATTTATGGAAGCGATTGACAGCTACAGAAGTAGATTACTTTGCTAAAACACAAGTAATTTCCTCCTAAGAACTTTGACAAGATGTCATCATCTTCTTCCAGATCTGCGAAATCAGGTCATTTGACACATTTTGTGTTTGTGTGTGATTTCCGTGTGCTTTACGCGTTTCTTGGGAATAGCCCTGGGGAACATCAAAACACAATACAGCACATGTATTTATTAGGTCATTTTGCTGAATGGCTTAATAATGTAATGAGATCAACAGATTAGCAGGATGAAACAGATAAAGATATTGTTCATGTCACTTAATCTGTCAATTATCTTCAAAAGGATTTGTACAGTAATGTAACCTCTTAATCATACAATTAATAGCTGTATTTCCTATAGTTTCATTGCAGCAGTATGACTTTTCTTTCTGGTGATCTTGTTAGCGGCTGCAGCAGAAGCAGACATTTTCTGAACTCATGTAATGTGCAAAACAGCGTAGCCTCACAATTCACCAGGAAATTCCGGGCCTCTCAAATGTCCCAACTTTTTTATGTGTGTGGTGTGGGAGCAGCCGTAATACATAGACTTTGAAAATTACCATGTTCAGGGGTGCCAAGAAAGGCGGGAGGGGGTATTTTTTACATAGGCCTGCTGGTTTTAGGAGCCCACTTTCTTTGCTCCTCCCACACTTACATGTCCGTGGCCATTGCCTCTCTCCCCAGTCCCAGCTGCAGTAGGTCCAGGATATTTTGAGTACTAAATCATATTAAGGATTTTAATTTTTTTATGTGAATTGTTTATTTATTTATTTACGGTTTCTTATATAGTGCAGCAGATTCCGTTACAGTTTCTTATATAGTGCAGCAGATTCCGTTGTGCTTTACAATAGTAGACAGAGAAAAAACGAACTGGGTAACAACAGACAGACTTGGAGCTAGGAGAGCCCTGCTGCAAGCTTACAATCTATAGGGACATAGGAGGGAAACACAAGGACAGGCACCAGTAATAGCATTGCAGTCCCACCAAGTTACAAGTCCAGAAGGGAAGCTATATAATACATAAGTGCCATAGAGGGTTATGCGTGTAGAACTTAAATATGATAGGCTTGCCTGAAGAGGTGAGTTTTCAGGGAACGCTTGAAAGTTTGGAGGCTAGTGTAGAGTCTTATTGTGGGTGGAAGGCATTTCATAGGGTGGGAGCAGCCCGCTGAAAGTCCTGTAATAGTGAATGGGAGCTAGTGATCCGTACAGAAGAGAGACGCAGATCTTGTGCAGAGCAGAGTGGTCGGGATGGGAGATATTTTGTGATAAGTAAAGCGATATAAGCTGGTGCAGTATGGTTAATAGCTTTATATGCGAGTAGAAGTGTTTTATATTGAATACGGTAAGATACAGGCAACCAATGGAGGGACTGGCAGAGCGGATCAGCAGACGATGTGTGTCTTGCTAGGCAGATCAGCCTAGCAGCAGCATTTAGAATGGATTGCAGTGGTGAGAGTCTGTTCTTGGGAAGACCAGTTAGGAGACTATTGCAATAAATAAATGCAGGATATAATGAGTGCATGGATAAGAGACTTAGTAGTGTCTTGTGTAAGAAAGGGTCGTATTTTGGATATGGTTGCCCCCATTGTAGAATTGACTCGCAAAGGAGCCAATCCAGAAGTTTGGTCCCCACAGGCCATCGAATCCTTTCATAAGTTAAAGAAGGCCTTCTGCTCGGCTCCTGTCTTACATCACCCGGATCCCAGAATTCCTTTCCTTGTGGAGGTTGACGCCTCGGATGTAGGGGCTGGGGCTGTCCTTTCTCAGAAGGACATTCATGATCAAAAAATTCATCCTTGCGCCTTCTTCTCCCGCAAGTTCTCCACAGCCGAAAGGAACTATGATGTCGGGAATCGTGAGTTATTGGCCATTAAGTGGGCTTTCGAGGAGTGGCGTCATTGGCTTGAAGGGGCCAAACACATCATCACTGTGATCACCGACCACAAGAACTTAACCTACATCGAGTCAGCTAAACGATTAAACCCACGACAAGCCCGGTGGGCGTTGTTCTTTACCAGGTTTCAATTCATCATTACATTCAGACCCGGCCCCAAAAATGTCAAAGCTGACGCGTTATCTCGTAGTTTCCAGACTTGTCAGAGTGCTGGACTTAAAGATACACCCATTGTCCCGTCTTCTGTCATTTTTGCGGGTCTTACTCAGGACTTGGCCTCCCGTGTCTTGGCTTCCCAGCCTTCAACTCCTCAGGGGACTCCACATAATAGACTGTTTATTCCGAAACATCTCAGAAAATTGGTCCTCAAAGACTTTCATTCCAGTAGGGTCACTGGACACCCCGGCATTACCAAGACCCTTGAGCACTTGTCCAGAGCGGTCTGGTGGCCCACCATAAAACAGGATGTTGCTCTATTTGTCTCTTCTTGTCCGGTCTGTGCTCGACATAAGTCTTCCAGGTCATCACCAGTGGGTACACTCCTGCCTTTGTCCATTCCAGAAAGGCCATGGTCCCATATTTCTATGGACTTCATTGTCGACCTTCCTTCTTCTACTCGTTTTACCACCATTTGGGTCACGGTCGACCGCTTTAGCAAAATGGCACATTTTATACCCTTGCGTAAACTTCCCACTGCTAAAGAATTGGCACAGCTCTTTATCTCTCATATTTTCAGACTCCATGGCCTTCCCTTGGATATAGTTTCAGACAGGGGGTCTCAGTTTGTGGCCAGGTTCTGGAGAAGTTTTTGTTCCGGGTTAGGAATACAGGTTAGTCTTTCTTCCGGGTATCACCCACAGTCCAACGGACAGACCGAAAGGGTCAATCAGGCCCTGGAGCAATATTTACGCTGTTTCGTCTCTAAATGTCAGAGCAATTGGGCTGAGCTGGTACCTTTGGCAGAATTTGCTTATAACAACTCTTATCATGTGGCCTCCAAGAGCTCGCCTTTCTTATGTAATTTCGGGTTCCATCCCAAGTGCAACTCCTTCTTTGTTCCCAGGGATTCCTCTCGGTCGCCCTTCTCCACAGTGTCCTTCCTTAGGAAGTCATGGCAAAAGGTTCATTTAGCTCTGAGGCAGTCTTCTGCACGTTCTAAAAAATTTTTTGACAAGCATAGGAGACCATGTTTATTCCGAGTGGGGCAAAAGGTGTGGTTGTCAACTCGCCACATCAAGCTTCGCCAGAGATGCCCAAAATTAGGACCCAGGTTCATCGGTCCATTTCTGATCACGGCTCAAGTCAATCCGGTGGCATTTAGGTTGCAGCTCCCTAGAGCACTGCGAATCAATAATGTCTTTCATTGTTCTCTTCTTAAACCAGCCTCGATGGCTCCCCAATCAGGGCCTGCTCCGAACCGTAAACCAGTCCTCATTCAAGGGCACAAAGAATTCTTAGTAGAGCAGATATTGGATTCCAAGGTCGTTCGGGGTCAACTTAAATTTTTGGTCCATTGGAAAGGGTTCGGAGAAGAGGAGAGGTCTTGGGTGCCTGAGCGATTGTTACATGCACCCAGGTTTAAAGCAGAGTTCTTTAAGACCTTCCCGTTCAAACCTGGGTCTAAGGGTTCGGTGACCCCTCCTCAAGGGGGGGGTACTGTTAGGAGCTGCACGGGCAGCGCCTCCGCTCGCCCGGCAGTCTCCTCTAAAGTTCTCCCGGCGGTTGCCGGGTTACCTTGACGCCGTCGCGTCATCAGCCGGGAGCTTCCGGCAGACGATGACGGGCGTCAGGCTGCCGGCGTACAACCCCTTCCTCCCCTGCCGCAGCGGTTGCCAAGGCGACGGGGACGCCTGGCGGCCGCAGGGAAGAAGGGGTGTGCATGACGCCGCACGCAGCGTCAGGGTAGTGCTTGGCGCGCTTTTTAAACTGGATTGCCGGGGCACTCAGACGCCGGCTATAGCTCTAGATTGGCGTCCAGAGTGTTTCCGGTTCCAGGCTCCTGTTCTACACTTGGCTCCTGTTTCCAGTACCTGTTCCTGGCTGCCTCCAGGATCCTTGCCCGTGTCTGACTGCTGATCTCTTGATTTTCAGATAAGTTGGGAGATTCCCTCTCCTTGTCTCCCTACTTCTCATTTATTTATTGTGTCAGCATATTGTGTATTGTTACACCCGTCAGCAGTTCTTATTGTGTCAGCATATTGTGTATTGTTACACCCGTCAGCAGTTCTTATTGTGTCAGCATATTGTGTATTGTTACACCCGTCAGCAGTTCTTATTGTGTCAGCATATTGTGTATTGTTACACCCGTCAGCAGTTCTTATTGTGTCAGCATACTGTGTATTGTTACACCTGTTAAGCGTTTGGGTACAGCTCGTGTATTGTGATACCGGTCAGCTTGGTTACGGTACATTGCCTTACCCGTTGCCAACAGCGTTTGCACAGCGGGTTCCAGCCTAGACTGCTATCCACTGGCACCCCTCTCCATAGGGCAGGGTGGTTCTCGCCTCCTTGGTTGTTAGGTAGATTTCCCCTTGTTTACCTCTGGCCTTGGCGGCTGCGTTGTCACTAGTAAGACCAGGTGGCATCGGGGTGGGAGCCTGACTAACGGGCTCCCACGAACGCGGCTATTATTGGTGAAGGTTAGCTTAGCACGCATCCGCCAACTTCTGTCCCTTCTGTTTTTTTTTTTGTTTGTTTGTTTTTTTCTTCTTTCTTCTTGCTTGAAGCCCAGGTGCCTGACCTGTTAAAGGATCCACAAAGTGCAGATAGTGTGCTGCATGATCTGAGAGTGGGCCACTGAGGAAAACGTGCAACTGGAAGAAATTACAGAGGAAGCGGACAGATACAGGTGTGAGGACACCAGGAGAGTGACACAGCTGCAGGAACAGATAAGTATCAACTTTCTTATATTTTGATAAAAATTAACTTGTAGTGTGTAATTGCATTGTAATTTAACTCTCTACTGTATACTAGGGGGTTAGTCGCAGGGAGGTAGATAAAATGGGTGGGGCCCTGATTGAGAATCTCACTCAGTGCATGTTGTGCAAGATGTATGCGCACCTGGAGCAAGAGTCCCAGTGCGAATACATCTGCACGAGATGTGAGCGAACGTCCGCCCTGGAAGCCCAGGTCACTGATCTAGAGCGGACCGTTCAGCGACTGAGGGATATTTCCAATCTTGAGCAAAGCCTTAATAGAACGGTGGAGGAGTTGCAGATGGGGTCACTGGTAGAGGAGGAGGATCAGGTAGCCAGCTGGGTCACGGTTAGAAGGGGAAGCAAGAGGGACAGGAGGGACAGGAACGACATCTCGGATCTATCACACCCGAACAAATTTGCCCGGTTGGACGAAGTTTCGGGGGAGGATAGAGACGAAATGACGGAGCTGGAGGAGACGGCTCCCTCTAGCAACCAGAGGAGAGGTCCCTCTAGCTCAAACGGGATGACAGTTAGTGAGGTACCAAGGCAGATAGTGGTGGTAGGGGATTCCATCATTAGGAGAACAGACAGGGCAATCTGCTATCGGGACCGCGATCGCCGCACGGTCTGTTGCCTCCCGGGTGCTCGGGTACGGCACATCGCGGACCGAGTCGACAGATTGTTGGGAGGGGCTGGGAGCAACCCGGCGGTCTTGGTGCACATCGGCACCAACGACAAAGTCAATGGTAGGTGGGATGTCCTCAAGAAAGAGTATAGGGAATTAGGTAAGAAATTAAAGGCGAGGACATCTAGGGTAATTTTCTCGGAAATATTACCAGTGCCACGCGCTAGCTCAGGGAGGCAGAGGGAGATCAGGGAGGTAAATGTGTGGCTTAAGGATTGGTGTAGGAAAGAGGGATTCGTGTTCATGGAACACTGGGCGGACTTCTCGGTCAGGCGCCATCTTTTTTGCCGTGATGGATTGCACCTGAACGAGGAGGGGGCTGCGGTGCTGGGGGGAAGGATGGTTAGAGGGTTGGAGGAGATTTTAAACTAGGCTACGGGGGGGTGGGGGCAGCAAGACATTATGGGACCATCAGGGAGAGAAGCCGGACTGGGATCAGGAATCATATGGGGGAAGGAGATGGGGGGGGGACGGAGACATAGATAAAGTCCTGGGACATAACAAGGGTATAATCGGGGGTAACTCTCAGGGTGCATCAGGAATGTCATGTAATAAAATGTTATGTTGTAACAGTCACGTTACCCCATTACAGTTCTTAGGTACAGATGATCTTAGTATACGGGAAGGAGGGAATGACAGAGGAAGAATTCCCGGAACTATGGAGAGGGCAGGCAGTGTGCATGGTGGGGAGGCCTGTAGAGAGTCTATTGAAGGGGAGAGGGGAAAGAGGAAGCTAGTAAAGAATTCAAATGGGTCCTGGGGTGAAACTAATCACAATATTAGAGCCATATCTAAAAATAAACATAAATTAAAATGCTTACTGGCTAATGCAAGAAGCTTAGTGAGTAAAATCGGGGAGCTTGAAACGGTGATCAGTAGGGATGACTACGACATCATTGGTATTACAGAAACATGGTGTAATGAGTCGCATGACTGGGCATTAAACATGGAGGGATATACACTCTACAGGAAAGACAGGGAAAATAGAAGGGGCGGGGGTGTGTGCCTATATGTAAATAATAACTTAACATCATGTGAGAAAAATATGAGCACAGACCTGGAAGACGACAACTCGGAGACAGTGTGGGCAGAGATAACCGACAATAATAAGAAACCAAAAAACAAATTTATAATAGGGGTATGCTATAGACCACCAAATATAAATGAAAGGGAAGAGTCTCTTCTTTTAAACCAAATCAAACAAGCATCAAATCAGGGTCAGGTATTAATTATGGGGGATTTTAATTTACCCGACATTGATTGGGAAAACGAAACAGGTAAATCAGCAAGAAGCAATGGGTTCTTAAGCTTACTTAAAGACCAGTTTATTACACAAACGGTAGAAACTCCAACTCGTGATGAGGCGCTCTTGGACTTAGTATTAACAAATAACACAGACTTAGTTTCAAACACAAAAGTAATTGAACAATTAGGGAATAGTGATCACAATATGGTTTCACTGGAAATCAACTTCAGTAAATTACATCAAAAAGGAACTGCAAAAATACTAAACTTCAGAAAAGCGAACTTTGAATTATTTAGGGAAGCCCTAACAGGAATTGGGTGGGAAACGGTTATGGAGGGAAAAAATGCAGAGGAAATGTGGGATACTCTAAAAAAGGTGCTTGATTCACTAACTATTGAATACATTCCTAAAGTAACTAAAGGTAAATTCAACAAAAAAAAGCCACCATGGTTGGACAAAGAAGTAAGGTCAGCTATCAACAATAAAACCAGAGCCTTTAAATTCTATAAAAATAACTTGAATGAGGAGGCATTCGCAAAATACAAAGAATCAAACAAAACTTGTAAAGGGGTAATCAAAGCAGCTAAAATATTATATGAAGAGTGCATAGCCACTGAAAGCAAAAACAACCCAAAGAAATTTTTTAAATACATAAATAGTAAACGTTTAATTAAGGAAAACATAGGCCCATTAACTGATACTAGTGGAAAAAGTGTTACTGAGGACAAGGGAAAAGCAAAACTGTTAAATGAGTTCTTCTCATCAGTATTTACTAAGGGAGAGCAGACTGTGGAACGAACATTTACCACAAACGGGACAAATAAGCCAGATCTCATTGTGGATTTCACGCCGAAAGAATTAATACTGAGGCTAAGCAAACTCAAAACAAATAAGTCACCAGGGCCAGATGGGATTCATCCGAGGGTATTAATGGAATTAAGGGATGAACTAGCTACCCCCCTACATTATATCTTTAGCAAGTCACTATCGTCAGGTATAGTACCAAAAGATTGGAGAATAGCAGAGGTAGTGCCAATATTCAAAAAAGGAAAAAAGGAAGATCCCGCTAATTACAGACCCGTTAGTTTAACATCAATTGTGGGTAAACTATTTGAAGGATTTTTAAGGGATAGTATCCAGGAATATTTAGATCATCACCTTCTACTCAGTACTAACCAACATGGGTTCGTGAAAAATCGTTCATGCCAAACTAATCTACTAGGGTTCTATGAAGAGGTTAGCAAAAACCTCGATAATGGAAATGCTGTAGATGTGATTTTCCTAGATTTTGCTAAAGCATTTGATACTGTCCCACACAAGAGATTGATTAATAAAATGGAGAACCTAGGATTGGGTGAAAATATCTGCAGATGGGTAGGGAATTGGCTATGTAATAGAGAACAAAGAGTGGTTGTGAATGGTGCCGTATCAGATATGATACCGGTACTAAGTGGAGTGCCCCAGGGTTCGGTTTTGGGGCCCATTTTGTTTAACATTTTTATTAACGATATTGGGATAGGGTTACTCAGCAATGTATCCATCTTTGCGGACGATACAAAACTTAGCAAAGTCATCAAATCACCAGAAGATGTCACCATGCTTCAAAATGATTTTGCAATTCTAGATGAGTGGGCAAAAAAATGGAAGATGAGGTTCAATGTAGATAAATGTAAGGTTATGCACCTTGGGAGACACAACCAGTGTGCAAGTTACAACCTTAGTGGAGAGGAACTGGGTAATTCCATACTTGAAAAGGATCTAGGAGTCCAAATAGACAGCAATCTAGGATGTAGTGCCCATTGTAATGTAGCTACAAAAAAGGCCAACAAAATTCTGGCATGTATTAAGAGGGGAATGGAAACTAGGGACTCAAGGGTAATTATGCCACTATATAAAGCATTGGTGAGACCTCACCTAGAGTACGGAGTACAGTTCTGGGCCCCACACTATAAAAAGGACATCATAGAATTAGAAAAAGTCCAAAGGCGAGCAACAAAGCTTATTAGGGGAATGGAGAATTTAAGCTACGGGGAGAGATTAAGCAATTTGGGACTATTTACATTAGAAAAGAGACGTTTAAGGGGGGACATGCTCAACATGTACAAGTATATCAAGGGCCAATATAAGGAACTGTCACACACCCTATTTTCTACTAGAAAGGAATCTAGGACGCGAGGGCATGAGTATAGATTAGAAGAAAAAAGATTTCATTCAGCTAGTAGAAAGAATTTCTTTACGGTCAGAACAGTCAAACTCTGGAACTCTCTTCCCAGAGAGGTGGTAACGGCTGGCTCATTAAATGCGTTCAAGGCAAAGTTGGACAAACATTTACTGGAGAAAAACATCCATGGGTACAAATAAGAAATATAATTTGTCTGTAAAATACCAGAACCAACCAAATCAGCAATGGATATCTATACCAGGTTGAACTAGATGGACGCAAGTCTTTTTTCAGCCTTACCTACTATGTAACTATGTAACTATGTAACTCCAAGGGGTGACAACGGAGTTAGGGTAGGCGAGATCTCTCTGTTCCTAACAGAGATGCGTACGAAATAGTCTTCCCCTCCCTGTACATACAACTCACACAGAGCTTCAACTACACCACCACGTGACACTCCCTTTTATATTCACACTAATCAGGGTATTATTGTGATCCTGCGTTGTTGCTGTCCAGATGCCCCCCCCCCCCCCCCCAAATGCCCATTTTCACAGAAAAACAGAATCAGTCTAGTTCTGTCTGATTTAGAATATAAAGGACAAATGCAAAACTGGGTACAGCTACACCTACACTTGCACTGTATGCAATACATGGCTGCTTGTAATCAAAGATCCGCCTAACTCAAGCCCTTTGTATGAGTAATTAAAAGTAATGTTAAGACGCTATTGGTATTCCATGCTTGTATTATTTGTTTTAGATATTCTTCTGGTTATGGCCTATCAGTGTATAGTTTATATGTTCTCTCCTTGTTTTTATGGATTTTATCTGGGTACTCCGGTTTCCTCCCAGTACCCCTTACACTATATGTATGCACTACTACTGTGTGGCATAATGTGTAAAGGGCATTACTACTGTAGATACAATGTGCAAGGGACACTACTGGTGTGTTGGCATAATATAGGGCACTAATACTGTGTAGGCATAATGTGTAATCGGCACTACTACTGTGTGTGCATAATGTGTAAGGGGCACTACTACAATGTGACATAATGTATAAGCGGCATTACTGCTTTGGGAATAATACGCATGCGGTACTAATATTGTGTTAGCATTAAAATGTATGTTGGCACTACTACTATCTTAGCATAGTGTTTTTATAAAGTGTACTACTGTGTAGTGTAATGTATATGGATAATAATAAAGACTATATATGTATATAATGTGAAATGTGGTGAAATAATTACACCTTTTAAAAGTTTTTCTAATGTCAAATCCCCAAATGTGAAAGAGCCGAGTGGGATATTGATTATAATAATCCATATTGAATTATTGGACACTATGGAGTTAATAAAGAGTGACTCTGCATAAGCATTATACCAAATGGATACAAATAAGAGGCTTGGAATGCAGGCTAAGATCCGCCATGATAATATACACAAAACAAACAGACACGGAGACGAGGTCTGGAGCGCATAGTGACGCAAGGCGGAAGCAGAGTGAGCCCGGGATTCGGGCGCATGCGCACTAAGTAAAAACGCGCTATAAAAAACGGAACTGTACTGCGGCTTATATCTACCTCCTGAGGAAGCCGCTGATTACTTCTAAGAGGCGGAGAAACGCGTAGAGGAGTGTGGGGGAATTTTCGGCAGCAACAACCTAGAACCGGTGGAAGGATCTAGGATATGATCGCGTATTATCTGGATTGAACCAGCGGTCGGAGCTCACCATCGGGGTCTGGAGGCCGGAGCCCACACCCACAGATCTACATAAGTATAAAACCTTGTGCACATAGGTGGGACTAATTATATCTGGATATTCCATCTAACTTACTAATCAAAGTAAATTTATTGCTGAAGACTAACTGCATGCATGCACTAACAACTACTATGGCCATATAAGGGGATCTAACCAGCTATTTGTTTACTGAATCGGCTCATTGCTGTCTGATTTTATTATATGCATTTTTTATATATAATTTTGAAAGTGTATTTTTTATGTGTACAAAAAATATAAAATAAATTAATAATACTATTCTACACAAGCGCTGTTTCTATTTTGTGGTTTTCTGTGTTGAATTGAAGGGGTTTGGTAATCCCCCTTGAAACAGCTGTGGTGCAGAATACTACAATCTGTGCTGGGATACTGCTTTGCAAAAATAATGTGAATAATGAGCTGTAATGCCGCAAGTGTGGTGTAAGATGTATAAGGGGTTTTGCGGAGTGCTGCAAAATATATATATAAGTAGGAAGAGGTACTACTGTGTTGTGTAATGTGAAAAACCAAACACTACTGTGTGGTGTAATGTGAAAAATAGACACTACTGTGCAGAGTACTGTGAATAATATACCCTAATGTATGGTGTAATGTGAATAATGTATCCTACTGTGTGGTGTAATGTGGATGATAACAGGCAAATGTAATTTGTGCAGAGAGAATTAGATTTGGGTGTGGTTTACTTCAAAGTGAGATCTATATTGCAGTGTAAAAATAAAGCAGTCATTATTTTCCCTGCACAGAAACAAAATAACTCTCCCAAATCTAATTCTCTCTGCATATTTTACATCTGTCCCACCTGCAGTGCACATGGTTTTGTCCATTTGAGAAGGAATTTGCCTCTGAGAGTGAACCAGAATAAGGCCCACTATGTGGTATAATGTGAATAACAATATTAATAATTGACACTACTGTGTCTGTAATGTGAACAATAGGGACTACTGTGTGGTGTAATGTGGATATTAGACACTACTGTGCAGTGCAATGTAAAAAACAGACAACACTGTGCAGTGTAATGTGAATGATGGACACTAACTTTGCAGTAAAATGTGAACACAGACACTACTGTGCAGTGTAATGTATATAAAGGACACAACTTTGTGGTATAATGTGAATAATTGATTCTTTTGTTTGGAAACACCTCTTCACAATGAAGCTACACCCTGTTGGGGCAATATATCTTTGGCATAAAAAACTTCCTGGCATAAAATGTCTAGTGACGGCGCTGCCTGCATTACATTTACTGAATTAAACATATTGGGGCAGATGTATTAAGCCTGGTGAAGAGATAAACTGGAGATAAAGTGAAAGGAGATAATGCACCAGCCAATCAGATCCCAACTGTCATATTTCAAACACAGCTGATTGGCTGGTGCGTTATCTCTTCCATGTTATCTCCACTTTATCTCCAGTTTATCTCTTCTCCAGGCTTAATACATCTGCCCCTTTGTGTTTCTAATAATGCAGTCGGTACTTATGTAGTATCTGGGCTGCCGATTTCTAAATCGGGTCGGATCGGGAGATCGCATCGCA
Organism: Crinia signifera; assembly: GCF_055691185.1. Classification (NCBI taxonomy): domain Eukaryota; kingdom Metazoa; phylum Chordata; class Amphibia; order Anura; family Myobatrachidae; genus Crinia; species Crinia signifera. The sequence goes on from NC_139219.1 coordinate 299,522,666, forward strand.
TCGCATGCGACCATGCGATTCGATGCGATGCGATGCGATGCGATGACCCGATTTTTCCATAGGAATCAATGTTAAAATGGACTGAGTCCATTTTAACATGGAATTCAATGGGAAAAATGGGTCCTTTTCATACCCCTACTATCCAAGTGGGCATGGAGTTGGATATAAACCTGTGGCGAGCGTAGCGAGCCACCGAGCCCGAAGCGTGGCGAGCGAAGCGAGCCCCGCGAGGGGACGAATACCGTCCCCTCGCGGGGCTCGCTTCGCTCGCCACGCTTCGGGCTCGGTGGCTCGCTACGCTCGCCACAGGTTTATATCCAACTCCATGCCCACTTGGATAGTAGGGGTATGAAAAGGACCCATTTTTCCATAGGAATCATTTTAACATTGATTCCTATGGAAAAATCGGGTCATCGCATCCGATATCGGATGCGATGCGATGCGATGCGATATCGCATCGCATCGCATCTGATTGTATGCCTTAACTTAAGGCATACAATCAAAAAATCGGCAGCCCAGATACTACATAAGTACCATGCAGTCCACTTGCAAAAAAAAAAAACCCAGCAGAAAAAAAAATCTGTTTTACATGTACAGTATATGAAAAATTCTCTTTCGAACTAAATCTACAGCGAACCAAACACAGAAAGGAAGAGATATTCAGTTACATAACTATATTGGTTAATGACGTCACTGAGCTCAGAAATGTGGAAGTGAATATTGTGACAAGTCTTTACAGTCTTTTACAATCAACTGGCGATTAGCAGATGATGAAACAGAGTATTGCACTATTTAGAAGAACTACTTTTTAGCATTTCATACATATCATAACAGCACGTTTCACATAGAAGAATTGCTCAGAAATTCACATTTCTGATCCAGGTACAAACTTATTTTAATACAGAAGTCATTTACATAGGCAAACTATTTTGTACAGATGGGTCAGGTCCCATCTTTGCAGGGGATGGCGCTGGCGTCGCCAGCCGCCATCCCCCGCCAGCGCCATGGCGATGGTGAGAAGGGGACGCACGCGCTCGAGAGGGCGCGCGCGTCCCCTTCCGACGGCGCTTCCATCAGTTCCCCGGGTCCCCGCCGCCTGCCCGCCCCCCCCCCAACCCCCCCTAACTCTGTCCGTCTCCCTGAGGCGGAGACGGACAGGGTTTCCGTCGCGCCAGCGACGGAGACTGAGACGCGCGTGCGCGTGAGACGCACGTGCGTCTCAGTCTCCTCGCTGGCGAGGCTGCTGGCGGGCCGCCAGCGCGTACGTTCTGGCGACCCGCCAGCAACGATGTACATAGTAACATACTGTAATGTGGTAGCCCCAGCTCCAAGTCCTCCCCAGAACTTGGGTAACTTTGATGGTTTTCCACCCTATCTTATGACCATTATACACCTTTCACACCAGCCTAAATTCCCAGGTTGGGCCCGCTCCTGATGAAGGCATGTGAACACGCCGAAACGCGTTGAGCCACTGCATCCTGCTCTAGCACTTTATTGGAGAGCCATCCATCTCACACCCAGTTCCATCTTAAAACCTTGGAATTCCAGAGGACACCACACCCGGACCAGTTTTGTTGTATCTACCCCTGAAATCTGCAGCCAATACATTTGGTACCAGCCGTACCTTAAGGACTGCCTTATCATTTCATCTACCGTGAGAGATTCGGGAATCCACCACTGGGAAATCTCCGGGACTCTGAAAACCCACTCCCATTTAAGGTCATCCATAATATATGGTAACTATAAATCCTGGTGTTGATTTGGACCAAAAATATCAATTTTTTGCCCCAATATTGATTGCTAGCTGGAAATTATCCTTTTTTAAATACATTTTTATCATCATTTTTTCACTTTGAGAATTCTCATATGTAATGTATTGTATATAATTTGTATTTCATTTCTTTTTAATATTGGAATAAATTCAGTAAATACCCAAGCGCTGTATCATACAGTATCTCTATATTTCTGGGTCCGGGAACAACCCGCGACTGGCGCTGGTATGAAAGGTTCCCGGGCCAAAATCCCGGGACCAGCGTCCCTCGATTTCAACCCTGCTTAGATAGCAGGGTTGTTCCCAGGGCCAGCCCGGGATACAGGCCGGTGTGAAAGGTACTCAACCGGCTTCCCAGCTTTCCTGTCCTGGACGTGAACCTGCTGACACGGAGCTCCCGGGTGCAAACACCCCCCCGCCCGTCACTGCCCATCGCTCTGGAGACCTGGGGACACAGAGCTGCCCAGTAACACCCCCCCCCCCCCCCCAGCCCGCCACTGCCTGTAGCTCTAGGGATCTGGGGACATGGAGCTGCCGGGTGCCCCCCTCCCTCAACCCGCTGCATGCACTATCTCTTCCCCCTTACACCAGAAAATGCAGAGACTAGGCTGGTGTGAAAGGGGCCAGAGCTGACATCACACACCCTCCCATAAAACGCTTGGGTACGCCAGCATTTTTTTTCAACATGCCCATAAAATGGCAGGTTACCACCACCCAAACGCCAGCTTCCTGTCAATCAACTTGCGAACGGCTAGCGATCAAAAAGGGATTTATTTGCTAGACGGCATTGCACGTGCGCATAGCGGCCCAGACATATGCGCAGTCTGACATCATATGATACTCACCAAAAAGCGTTCACACAGGGGGTTTCCACAAGCACATACCACCACCATCAAAAATGGCCCTGAATTGTCTGCTCAACGAGCAGATCTGAATTAGGCTCTAAGTTCCCCAGCTCATATTATGCCACACTGAGACAAGTTCCCCAGTTCATATTATGCCACACTGAACCAAATTTCCCAGTTATTATATTATGCCACACTGAACTACTGTAAATGTCTCCTATTCATATCCTACCCTTAGGTATCCCTCCTATTATCCATATAGTTTGTAAGCTTGCGAGCAGGGCCCACCTAACTCTATATCGGTTTGTTACTACCCTGTTTGTTTTATCACTGTTTCCTGTTGTAAAGTGCAATGGAATTTGCTGCGCTATATAAGAAATTGTAAATAAATCATGCCACACTGAACTAAGATTCCTAGTTAATATTATGCCACATTGAACTTATTTCCTCAGTTCATATTATGCCACACAGAACTAAGTATCTCCTATTCATATCATGCCACACAGAACTAAGTACCCCAGTTCATATTATGCCACACATAACTAAATATCTCTTATTCATATCATGCCACACTGAACTAAGGCCCTTATTCTGATTGACGCGGACTTTACCGCATACTTTCGGATCGCGTCTTTACGGCGTCTGCGCATGCGTGGAGAACGCTACGCGCATGTGCCACGCCTTGACTCGGTACCAGTTCGGCCAAATCCCGTCCAAAACTGTTCACCGCTATCAGTCGGGAAATATGGGCGTATTATGGGCGTCATGCGGAATGTCACATGGGCGTAGTTTAAAAGTGGGCAAAACGGGGCGGAAACATGGGCGGACACGGGGGAGTACACTTATGTTGGGGGGCGTACATTCGGATACCACTCCGAATGCACGCGATCAAAAGGGGAAGAAATGTGCGGTGTCCACAAGTGTACTATTGCTTTGCGGACACCACTCGTTCATGCGGTAGGCGAACGTACGCCTAATGACTACAAGCATTAACACCTGAACCCAATAGAATCTACTCCTTTACTCATTACTCACTAATAGGACGCTTGTCAGTGCTTTAATTGAAACCATTGCACTTCAATTGCTGTAAGGGTTAATGTGTGCAATGCATGTGTTAGGCATGCTTGTAAGGATATATTGGCATCTAATTGATTCCAATTCCAAATAAGCTGTTTTTTATGAGGATAGGTAATTGAATAAGTGGGTCATGTGATGTATTGCAGAAGATACTTCATAGTGGGTTGTTTGGCGTAAATACTCCGCTTACGGGCGGTAGCACCGCTTGGCTCCCGTTCGGATGCGGTATTTCCGAGCATACTCTGTAATACTCTGTAATACCGTGCAGAATCGGAGTGTTTCTCCCGCACACGCATGGTTTGTATGTCGTCCGTAAACACGCCCTGTTCTTAAAGAGTGAGTCCGTCCGAATGCGGAGGACACGTGGGCGTTTCTACGGACGATGGCCGCATGCGGCAAAACACCGTGGCGTGCGGACCGCTCCGTAAGAATGCGGGAATATCCGCACCGATCAGAATAAGGGCCTAAGATCCCCAGTTCATATTATGCCACACATAACTAAATATCTCCTATTCATATCATGCCACACTGATCTAAGATCCCCAGTTCATATTATGCCACATAGAACTAAGAATTCAATAGTTATTCAATACACTTTTGGCAATGGGTGAACATATGTACTTTTTACTCCCCCAGTTTTGCCTAAGGTCGTATGTATTCCTTGTTGCACAGCAGTGTTACATGGTCTTACATGCAGTTTATATGTATCATGGTCATGCTTTATATTTGCAGATGGAGAAACGTTTGTTGTACTGAGTGTCCACCAAGGTTAATCCCTTCATTAGTAGAACAAAGACTTGTTTCCCTTTGCTGTTTGTGAGCTAACACAAATAGCTGCAAACCCAGACTTCCTCTATCACTGACATCTGTCTGGTCCTATAATCAGACTGTGTCTAAAGTGAAAGCCATGGGAAAGTGCCACATTTTTCTGTATATTATGTCACATCATGTCCATTCAGGGTACAAAGTACCTACAGTATTACAGTAAATGTAGGGACAACCAATCTGGTGCATTGCTGCTAGATCCAAGCACAGGATGCACACATTGCTATTAGATCAGCTTAGACTCGGAGAACTTGCTGGTGACTCCTCTGCTGGTCAGATCTGGTTTTCTAATTTGGACATACTATGCTGTTACTAGACAGAGTTCCATTTAATCATTAATGTATACCTCCCAACATCCGAAGTATCAGAAGAGGGACATTGTATGCACCGTAGCCTGACTTTTTTAGGGTGTGGCCTAATGGTAGGGGGGCCATGGCCTATACTCGTAAAGCTGCCATGAGGTCATGCCTCCATTTTTGCCATTGTGTGGGCATGTCCAAAGGCTCTATGAGATGCTGGCCATGCCCCCAGCCCCTCTGTCTCTGGGAAAAGATGCTCTGCGCATGTGACAGTGTCTATTCCCTGCTGCTCATCGCTGGACAGGGAGGAGTCCCAACTGCCCCCCTCCTCACTGTGGGACACATACCCCATACCCTCCAACATGACCCACTCCATTAGGTACAAAATGCTCTGTTCCTGGACTTCCCTGCCAGTGGCAGTTGCAGAGGTGGGGCTACAGTCCAATATTCAAAAAGGAGAGCCACACCTACTGCCACAGCAAACATCACTGCTCTGGACTCACTGACAGTTGATGTGACCCCCCTCTTTGAATTTTGGACTGTGCTGCAGCCCCACCTCTATAACTGCCACTGGCAGGGAAGTCCATGAACAGAGCATTTTGTACCTAATGGAATGGGTCATGTTGGAGGGTATGCATACCTTCCAACATTTGAGAAGCAAAAAACGGTATAAACTCAGAAAGGGGCATGATCAAGGGTAATGGGATCGTGGCCACATCCGCTTTGTCTATACTTACAACGGGCAATTAGAGACCCAAAAAAAGGTACATGCCATTAAAAACTAGGACTGTACCTGCCAAAAAGGTATAGTTGGAGGGTATGGGAACACTGCCGACCCCAGGCGAGACGTGGGACCATCCTGAAAAACTGGAACGGTCCCACGAAAATCAGATGGCTGGTGGTCAGGATAAGAATCCCAATAGGTGTTCAGTAAGTATACTTACCCTCTCCCTGTCTAACCTTATCCTTCCCAACCAGATGCCTATTCCTAACCCTTCCTCTCTGCAGCCTAAGCCAAAGTCTCCCTATTAATGTTTAACTCTAACTCCCCACTCACCCCACCCGCAGCCTAACCCTAATCCTCCCCATTAGTGTCTAACTCTAACTCCCCACTCACCCCACCTGCAGCCTAACCCTAATCCTCCCCATTAGTGTCTAACCCTAACCCCCTACCCACCCACAGCCTAACCCCCTCCCCATTAGTCTTTAAACCTAACCCCCACCCACAGCATAAACCTAACCCTCCCAATTAGTGTCTAACCCTAACTCCCCACCCCACCGCAGCCTAACCTAATCCTCCCCATTAATGTCTAATCCTAACCCCCCACCCACCCACAGCCTAACCTAATCCTCCACATTATTATCTAACCCTAACCCCCCACCCAACCCACCCGCAGCCTAACCCTAATCTGCCCCTATTAGAGTCTCCCTTTTTACTGCCCCTTCCCTTCCTTGCCCACAGCCTAACCCTAACCTTCTCCCCTAACTCTAAGGGGTTTATTTACTAAGATGGGAGTTCTGTTGAAGATGGAATGTTGCCCATAGCAACCAATCACAATATACTTCTTATAGATTAAGCACCATCTAGAATATAATAGGTAGAATCTGATTGGTTGCCCATAGCAACATCCCATATTCAATATAACTCCCATCTTAGTAAATAAACCCCTAGCTCCCCTTAATGTCTAAACCTTACCCCTCCAACCTAACACCCCCTTCCCTCCGCCTGCCTGACAGGCCCCAGCATAATTATAATTGCAATGCTGGATGTCAGGATATCATGGTCAGCATTTCCAATGATGTTGGGGATTCTAAGGGCCAGTGCTGTGGCCCCTGGATGGGATTTTGACTACCAGCATCCTGACCGCTGGCATGCTGAATGCATCCTCTCAAGTCAATCAGCATTTGACAGCCTGAAGAGGAGACCTCTGTTAGTACAACCTCTAATAGATCACACTAGTCTACTGCAAAATAAGCATGATTGGGGTGGGCATGTAGGGCATCTGGAAAGTATTCACAGCGCTTCATTTTTTCCACATTTTGTTATGTTACAGTCTTATTCCAAAATGGAATACAATTATTTTTACCCCTCAAAATTCTACACACAATACCCCATAACGACAATGTGAAAAATGTTTTTGGAAGTTTTTGCTAATTTATTAAAAATAAAAAATGACGAAATCACATGTACATAAGTATTCACAGCCTTTGCTCAATACTTTGCTGATGCACTTTTCACAGCAATTACAGTCTCAAGTATTTATGAATATAATTCCACCAGCTTGGCACACCTAACTTTGGGCAGTTGCGCACATTCCTCTTTGCAGCACCTCTCACGCTCCGTCAAGTTGGATGGTAAGCGTCGATGAACAGCCATCTTCAGATCTCTCCAGATTCAAGTCTGGGCTCTCAAGGATATTCACAGAGTTGTCGTAAAGCCACTACCTTAATATCTTGGCTGTGTGCTTAGGGTCGTTGTCTTGCTGAAAGATGAACCGTCGCCCCAGTCTGAGGTCAAGAGTGTTCTGGAGCAGGTTCTCATCCAGGATGTCTCTGTACATTGCTGTATTCTTCTTTCCCTCTATCCAGACTATTCTTCCAGTTCTGGCCACTGAAGAACATCCCCACAGCATGATGCTGCCACCACCATGCTTCACTGTGGGATGGTATTGGCCTGGTAATGAGCAATGCCTGGTTTCCTCCAAACATGATGACTTGCATCCACAACAGAGTTCAATCTTTGTCTCATTAGACCAGAGAATTTTTTTCTCATGGTCCGAGAGTTCTTTAGGTGCATTTTGGCCAACTCCAGGTAGGCTGCTATGTGCTTTTTACTAAGGAGTGGCTTCCATTTGACCACTTTACTATACAGGCCTCACAGAGTGACCATCGGGGTCTTGGTCTTGGTTCAGAACTTTTTCCAATTTTACGAATGATGGAGGCCACTGTGCTTATTAGAACATCAAAGCAGCAGATATTCTTCTGTAGCCTTCGTCAGATTTGTCCCTATTAGAAATTTGAACTGTGCTGCAGTCCCACCTATAGAGTCAACACTGGTCATGTGTATGGCTGGTGGACATCATCTTCAGTGGCATCTCTGTATTTCCAATAGTAATGATGGCGGCTCCTCTAGTAGACAGAGGCTTGTGGGCAGTACAGTTGAAGAGATGTGTCCATCTCAGAATAGAGGTAGTTACAGGTGGATAGACACGCACTAGACTTACGTTTGCGGCCTGCATATGGATAATGGCCTGGGACTCAGAATAACTAATCAAAGTTTGTACACAGAGCAATGACCACAAATCCACATTGGCCACTTAACAATAGACCCAAGTTCATATAGTCAGCTCTTTGTCTCTGAAGACATGTTATTGATGCATAAATAAGAGCTCATTGTCAGCTTTTTTTCTTTGATCATTTCGTTGAATGGAATTTTGTATCCTCTCATTAGAAGTGACATGTTGATTAAGACTCTAATGTGACACAAATGGAATCTGTGTTTTTGGCACACGTAGTGAAAACACTAAAGTCCTACTATTTTTAGAGTGCTCTCTGGTGTCTGAGGAATTTATTTGGTAAATAAAGTATATTTTTAGTAACGGGCATCTGAATGGACCAGTCACTGTCCATGACATAATAAGAATGAAATGCTTGTCTGTAACATGTTGGGTTAAGAGACTGGTATTCATGTATGGCTAAACTCTACAACAGAAGCTGAAGCAATAAGACAACACTTGTGTCACAGAGACGCTCTATCTGCTGTAGCTTATACTGCCTGCCAGTCATACGTTCACTGAGAAATCCTCAGCCATTTACCAATGGACATTGGCAGTGCATACCTCCTAACTGTCCCGATTTTCGTAGGACCGTCCCATTTATGGGATACGGTCATTGGGTCACCAGCATGTTGGTCCACAGTCATTAGCTCGGCATGCATCTAGATCGACATGCAGGAAGGTCGGCATGAGTCTAGGTTGACATGGGTTAGGTCGACAGGGTCATTAGGTCGACATGGGTTAGGTCAACAGTCAAAAGGTCGACATGGGGTTTTTCACCTTTTTTTGCCGACATGTGCCCACAGGCGGTATTTCATGCCCTACCATCCACTAGGGAGTGGTGGGAGGGGAAGCAACACTACGTTTCAGTGTCCATGTCGACTGTGTCGACATTTGGGTAAAAAAAAATTGAAAAACCCCATGTTGCCCTTTTGACTGTTGACCTACCCCCATCTAATGACCCCGTCGACCTAATGACCCTGTCGACCTTCCTGCATTTCAACCTATATTCATGTCGACCTAAATGCATTTCGACCTAATGGTGTCGACCTAATGACTGTGGACCAACATGTTGGTGACCTAATGAGCCATCTCCCCATTTATTAGGGCTGGCAGTGGGGTGGGGGGGGAGCAGTTGGGAGTCCCCACAGCTATGCCCCGCTTTGCTCAGACCCTAGTACTGGGCCAAAACTTTTGTGACCTGGTGCAAGGCAATCATTTTGTAACAGGTAATCTGGACACCTGGTAAAGATTTGTCAGGGGAGCTCTGGCTAGGGGGCCTCCTGAGAGAGAGGGGGGGGGGGGGCAGAGGTACTCACCCACCCCACTTAGTCTAAAAAGCTTCTGTTGCTTTATGATATTGCTGCTACAAAGCTCCTCCCTGGTGTACATATACAGTATTTGTATGACTGTGGAAAAACTGAGACACCCACTGCTGACGCTGCTTTGTAGTCTAGTGCATAGAAAGAAAACATCGGTCCCATCACTTAAATTGCCCAGACACATGGCCTCCTATGTGAGCAGTAGAACATCTCTGTGTGCAGAGGCCCCATGGCCTTCTATGTGAGTGCTAGAGTCTCTCTCTGTAAAGAGGCCCCATGGCCTATATGAGTGGTAGAGTCTCTCTGTGTGCAGAGAATGCATGGCTTTCTATGTGAGCAGTAGAACATCTATGTGAGCGGTAGATAATCTCTCTGTGAAGAGGACCGATGGGTATTTAAGACAGTTGGACTTGCAGCTAATACACAGAGTCATCTCAGCTTCACAAACACAGGTGCTGGTGGGTCATCAGGTGGGTGCTCATTTGCTCCCACTGACACACCCCCCCCCCCCCCCCCCCGCCATAGGAGGGTGGTCATGGGAGACTGCCCAGATTCCGGGAGGCTTGCCTACCTTTCTGGGATGCCGGGAGGTTGAGCCGATTTCCGGGACCACCCTGCTCCCTGCACTGGTCCATTCATTCAACATTGCTGAAAATGGTCTGCGGGGGACCCAGGAGATAACTCATTGCTGATCTGAACAATGGCCCTTATTCAGATTTGTTCTCAAAATGGGCACCACCATGTGCACTGCAGGTGGGGCAGATGTTAAATTTAGGTGGGGTGTGTTGAAACTGAAATCTAAATTGCAGTGTAAAAATAATGCGGCCAGTATTTACCCTGCACAGAAATAAAATAACTCACCCAAATCTAACTCTCTCTATACATGTTACATCTGCGCCACCTGCAGTGCACATGGTATTGCCCATTCTGAGAACAAATTTGTGCTGCAATCAGATCTGAATAAGGGCCATTGTGTGTGCCAACCTCTCTTCTAGGGGTGCTCTTTTATTAATCAATAAATTGTCTATTGACACGGTAGCTTCCAACCTTTTTGGACAAGAGGCAGAGCTATAAGGTTCCCTGCGTTGAAGTTCAAGAATATTTATACAATCAGTATGTAAACATAAACCATGCTTAAAAAACAGTGTGTGTTTCCCTTTAAAACAATTGTGCCGCTGTAAATCAATAGTTCTAGCATGTAATAAATCCCTACTCTAGTGTTCTGGAGAAAATTGTGAGATCTCATCACATTGCTAGTGTACCTTGTGATGCCGAGGTCTGACAATGCTCTGTTTTGTGTTGCCGGCACAATGGGTTAATTATGGCCTGTGTCCCATCTCATATCTCTCTCTGTGCTGACGAAAAGACCAGTAGCAGCTGGCAGGAAATGGGTATGGAAGCTGACCACAGATAAACTGTAGGATGCTAAAGAGTTGCAGAAGATATACTTTGAGACAGGAAGTCAAGCTGTCAGGCCACAGAGGTTTGCAGAATACATCTGCAGCGCCATTGACGAATGTGGCCCTAGATAATGGCCAGGGACACAGCTGTCAGTTTGCGATGAAGTAACTTCAAGGAAGCCTAAGGCCTTTTGTGGTACAGTTACGGATGTTGCTGTTCGGTAGGATAAAGACACTTGTCATAGCCATGATATTAGCACATGCAATGCTGTTTGACCGAATTGTCTTTTTGAATCATGTTTTTCGCTGTAAAAAAAAATAAACATTACACAAAGGTCCGATCTGTTGTTGTACACGTTGTATCTCTTGCATTAGTATCTTCGCTTTACACTGACATTATCTTTCACAAACAATCATAACCGATCAACAAACATTTTTATTACATGCAAGTTTAATGTATTATTATTATTATTATTATTATTATTATTATTATTATTATCCTTTATTTATTTGGCGCCATAAGGGATCTGCAGCGCCCAGTTACAGAGCACATAAATCAATAAACAAAACAGTTACAGTTGAATACAATATAGAACAAGTACAAGGTACATACACAAAGCTGCATCAGCAGAGGACACTGGAATAGGTATCAGTGTGGCAGGACTGCAGGAAAGCACCTGATGGAAGAGGGCCCTGCTCATCGAGAGCATGTGATAACATGTTATTATAGATCAGTAGTATGAAAGAATGTCCATAACTTACCTACATTGTTATTAGATTTTATTTATAAAGTGTACATATTACACACACAGATAGGGCCTGATTCAATTGTATGCAAATTTACGCTAATGCTGCTGCCAATCAGCCATTCTACTTAGACACCCCCTGGCTGTCACTCTAATCCGCTGCGGATAACTGGTGTTATTCTGGTTGAATCGCAATGCTGCGAATTTGCACCCATGCAAATCCACCAAACCCCACCCTGCGAATGTCCGAACACCCGCCTTCCCCTCGCAGCGCGGGTTGGCCCGCACAGGCTGCAAATGGATGTTTAGCATAAACATCCACTCGTATGCTGCGGGTAACCTCCCACATCTTTCACCTTATGTGGAAGGTAGACACATATAAATGTGACTTTCAAGTCACTTCCATATGTGTGCATGCTGGGATGGATATGGGTGGGCAGCTGACATCCACGGGTTACGTCAGCTGCCCGCCCCTCGCACCCGTGTCACCGCCTCATTACCATGAAAATGCCCAGGGTTCGCTGGGCGTTTCCAGATGGTAATGGAGATGCCCGGCGCCTCCCGCACACTGTGTAGGGTGCGTTCACCCGCTGAACCGAAAGTTTGCTGTGGATGCACGCTCCCTACGTCTGCACATGGGCAGAAACACTCCTGCGCATGCGTATATGCACAACATCAGTTCTCCGCGTGAATGCACGGAGGACTGAATGAACAAGAATAACCCCCATTGGCCGTGCCCACTGACATTAGAGCAAACCTATACCATAGTTGTTTAGAATATATCCAATGTTACGTGGTCGCTAGTGCCGATGGAACTACGCCTTTAAACATCTCCTAACACACCCACTGACATGCCTGCCAATGACTTCCATGCAATCCCAATATGCGTCCATCAGCAACAACCATTGGGAGTGGGCCTTGGATGTATGCACAGATTTAAAACATCAGACACTTGCACTCAATGTTCTAAATCCATCCCTTTCTTTGGGCCTTATTCTGGTTGGCGCGTATATTTCCGATTTATTTCGGAGCGGTCCGCACGCCACGCTGTGCGGACATCGTACGAAGAAATGCCCACCGGTCCTCCGCATTCGGACGGACTCACACTTTAAGAAGAGGGCGTGTTTACGGACGACATCCACACCTTTGCGTGTGCGGTGGACACACACATATTCTGCACGGTCTTACAGCGTATGCACGGTCTTACCGCGTCAGAACGGACGGGAACCTGCCCGTACACACCGATGTACAAGTGACATGTATATTTATATTAGTGATAGGAAGTTCTGTCCATTGCTTGCAGTGTAAATGTGTGTCAAAAATGCAGCATATATTTGTGTGTTTAGTAATGGTCCATTTAAGCTGCAATGGTTCCAATTGAAGCAATGAGAAGAGTGTAATTAATGAGTAATGAGTAAAGGAGTGGATTGTATTGTGTTCAGCTGACATTGGTTGAGGTGCGCCCGTACTGATTGGGCGTTCCGAATGCCTAGCGCATGACCGAGTGGTGTCCGCAAAGCAATACTTGCTTATGAAGACCGCATGTTTCCTGCCTTTTTGTTCGCGTGCATTCGGTGTGCTGTCCGAATGTACGCGTACCAAAATGAGTGCACTCCCTCGTGTACACCCATGTTCACGCCCAGTTTAGCCCACTTTTAAACTACGCCCCTGTGTAGTTCCGAATGACGCCCATAATACGCCCATATTTCACGAGTGAATGCGGTGCACATTTCTGTACGGTATTGGTGAGAACAAGTACGGAGACCTTGCGTGGCACATGCGCATAGTGTTGCCCACGCATGCGCAGACGGCTAAAAGACGCCATCCGAAAGAATGCGGGAAGGTACGCACAGACCAGAATAAGGGCCTTTATGAGACTCATCGACAGTTACATTATAAAAACAACAATAATACCAAGTAAAATAACAATGCAATGGAATTATAACAGCCTTTACATATTTCCATTTCGCTTACAGGACCATGAAGGCAAAAGCCCACCCGTGATACTGTATTCCTGGATCAAAACAAGCTTATAGCTCTCCCATCTGACTGCCCTAATTCTCCTGCACTGTGGACAATTCAGGACGCCAGCCCAGCTGTGAAGGGTTCAGTGATGATTAGCAGGATGGCCGTCCCCTGGAGCATATAGCATCCCACACAGCAGCAGTCCCACGGGAACCAAGTCACAGGCCAGTAGATTAGCTGCAGCTAACTGCAGACAGTTTGAAAGTGACGTAAAAAAAAAGAAAACAGAACAACTTATACATTAATCATAAATAGGAGTCAGCGGAGAGAGCCAATCACAAAGCAGCCAAAAAGCATATATATATATATATATATATATATATATATATATATATATATATACACACCAATTTAGCACATGTAACCGAACCTACAGCCTTATCTGGAGATAGGATCCTTGGATGTGACAGCCGTGTTCTAGACGCATGATTAAAACCCCTGATGTACTTGGCGATAAGTTTATGAACACTGTGGGAAATGAACTCATGTAAATATGTTCTGTGTACATTGTTGTGCGGTAACCCCTTCTAGGCCATCGGTGCTTTTGCCCGTGTGAGTAGGCTCATTTTCACTTTTGTTTCACTTTAGTCATTTGTACCAGAAATCATTGTATTATACTGTGGTCAAGCCAAGGTCATTTTCCATTGCTTTAGTGATATACAGAGTGCTTAGGACAAATATTCATTAATTTTATGTGTATGTTACATGTTTCTACTTTTTTATGTGTTTAAGGAAACCTGACAAATATATTTTTGCATCTTTAATACCATAGGGGACCCGTTTGTGTAAATAACTGGAAATCGTATGGATAAATCATACCTCCCGGGATACATACTGTATGGGTGACCGACCGTTGGGATTCTAACAGGGGTCATGTTACCAGGGGTCACCTTCCCCCTCCCCCCTTACTTTTTGTAGCCTAACCCTAATCCCCCCCCCCCCCATAGATTAACCCTCCCTTCTCCTAACTCTAACCCCCATTATTGTGGCAGTGAGTCCCCGGTGGCAAGCCCAGCAGCTCACCCTCTTCCTTTACTGCTGCTACAGGAACCAGAGGCTCTGCCTCCTCCTTCCTACACCTGGAAGTGGAAGTATGGGGCTAGGGAGGAGGAGGTCACTAGTCCGGGCAGCAGAGCACTGAGGGAGGGGGAGGCGGCGTGCACTGTTGTGGGGTGGCAGGGGGACGGAGGGGCGTTGTCGCAGTAAGAATCCCATAGGCTTCTATGGGGAAAAGGACAGCTTTTAACACAAGAGAGGTCCTTTGCAATAATTATCGCATATTTTAGTGCATATGCCAGGGGTTCCCAATCTTTTTGGAATTACGGCACCCTAGAGTATCAGAATTTTTCCACGGCACCCGTAGGCCCAAAAATATATATATACAATTAAGTAGATTGTGTGTATATGTGCTTCTTAGGATCAGTTATATGGTAAAGGGCAGGATTTGGTTCTGATTGTACACATATTGTATGATTGGCAGCCACCAGCACTGGTTTTGTCCATAAATAATTGATCATAAATCATTTGAATTGGTCCAGGACCACCAACCCGTGGCACCCCTGCAAGTGTCCTGAGGCACCCCAGGGAGCCACGGCACACAGTTTGGGAACCACTGGCATATGCGATAATTATCTATGCGGTAGCCGGCGATGTGCAGCGGAGAGGGGCTGCGGGTGATAGTGCATCCCGCCCAAGTTCTGAAAAGTTATGCCCTTCAAATCTTGGTAAATTACTATTATTACAGCTCTAATAGAAAGCTGTGGAGATCTGCAGCATCAACATCTTCCAGTACTTTATTTATTTATTTACAGTTTCTTATATAGCGCACACATATTCCGCAGCGCTGTACAGATAATATTTGAACATTCACATCAGTCCCTGCTCCAGTGGAGCTTACAATCTATATTCCCTACCACATTTACACGCACACACACACAGACATTCTAGCCAAATAACCTACAAGTATATTTTTGGAATGTGGGAGGAAGTAAACCCACAGAACTACAGGGAGAATATACAAACTCCACACAGTTAGGGCCACGGTTAGAATCAAACCCATGACCTCAGTGCTGTGAGGCAGGAATGCTAACCATTACACCGTCCATACTGCCCATAACTTCATTACTTAAAAACCTTAAATTGTTGCAATCTACAAAAAAAAAACTCCACCAAACCCTCAGCTAGGTCCAATGCTAGAAAGCTCTTTCCAGTGGCAGTCGGCTCTGTTGTATAGCTCTTCATGACCAACTTGATCTCTGGTGAGCAGGGTAGTTAACAATTTTGAGACCTCCTTGACTAGAACTTGCCCACCAATGGCACCACAAATAAAGATAAAGATAAAGAGACATTTGCCCATTATATCATTTTTTAAAAAAAATTCAAACACAATAACAATTTTTGAAATACACTTTGTTTGAGCATCTCCTGAACATTCCTCACCTATATTCAGGCGCCACTATGGTTTACCTGTAAGTGAGCATCAGTGTTGGACTGGGAAGGCAAGGGCCCACCGGCGGGTATGGCATGTGATGTCATGACGTCAGCCCGCCTACCTGTCAACATGGCTCCTCTGGGAACTGAGCCAAAGAAAGCCTCACTCCCAACCTGCAGCCGCAGCCACCACAACCACTGCCACCATCACAGGGTGAGCAAGGTCATAAATCTTTGGGGCCTACCGGTGAATTCCCCGATTCCTCACCGGGCCAGTTTGAGCCTGCTGAGCATTCTTCCAAGCCTTCAGCAGGGCATTTCTGACTTATTTTGAAATGTTGCCTCTAAATACGGAAAGTGCATTAGGATATAAATACGTCATACAGTACAGCGCTAAAGTCAATCTAAAGGAAATTAAGGTTACGGCAAGAAAATGTTTCAAATGCAGAAATTTTCTTAGGCACCCTTAGGGGCCCATTTATCATTGATTGTAATTACAATACGATCTGGAAGGAATATGCATGGAATACGCATGCAGGGTTAGCGATGGCCCCCCACGACCCCGCTGACCGCACTACCCCGGCGGCAGTGCAATCAGAAGCCCATAGGCTACAATGGGCTACAGCCATCTCAGAATGGCGAAAGCCCCGGGATGCGAAGCCAGGCTGCCCGATATTGATACATCAGGCAGCTTCGCAACCCCCATAGAAACCTATGGGGGAGGCGGCTGGTGGCGGTGCAGGGGGGATCACAGCAGGGATCGGAGATTCCTGCTGCAGTTCCCCATTGGTACATTACAGTGATACTCATAACTCCCAACTGTCCCGCTAAACGCGGAAAGGTCCCGGTTTTTGGGGATGTTCCCGCATCCCTCCCGCGGCTAGCAGTGTCCTGCTGCGCGGGGGGGAGGGGGGGTCAGTTGGGAGCCCCCCCAATCTGACAGAATAGATGCTGTGTGCATGCCCACAGTGTCTATTCAGCGGCGCAGTGGCCGAAAATGGGGCGTGGCCTAATTTGCATAAGCCACACCTTCATTTGCATACACCACGCCCCATTTTCAGGCACTCGCTGCGAGTGTCCCTATACTTCGATTGAAAAAGTTGGGAAGTATGGATACTTAATATTTGCGGCTATCCCCCTGAAAACTGGTGTTTTCAGGGATTTAACTGAAAATATTGTTTGATAAATGCCCCCTTTAGTCTCAGAGCAAAGACGGGGCAGCAGACTGTGAGCAGAAGGAGTTAACATTTAAGCCTATGTTAATGTGACCCCTGTCAATGTCAGAGATTTGGCCTGAAATGCAGGAAAATTGCTGTACAAAGCAAGAAAATGTACAAGAGAGAGTTCATGAACGTTCCCCTGGTCACCAACCATGCAGTGTTTTCAATGGTTCATTGCATGATACATTATTTCAAGATTGTGATCCTTTAAAGACTGGGGAGGAAACCATGGAATAACAGTCTTGTGTTCTGAATTACAAGCATGTAACAGAAGTCAGTGTTTAATAATATAACCACAATGACAGAGGGCAACGACCCAGATTGAACACATTGTCCTCCTGACAGCTCTGCTGGGGACTGTAATTCGTTTCTGTCACACGGTATTATGCATTGGAAAAATGTACAATGGCGAGGATTCTGGTGCAATAGCTATCGCTGCTGCTGCTGCTGCTGGGGATCACAAACAAAACAGCCAAATGTTGACGGAGAGAAATGTAAGTCTTGGCTCAGGCGGGACATGGCCCAAGTCTTATTCAATGGGAACTCTGAAATCCAGCCACACATACAATAATACTTTGTTCAAGTGCCTGTACAATAGCTATAACCTTACAGCACATTTGGATCATAAAACTGAAAATGTCAGGTCATGCTGCAAATTTAACATGTCTTAGTAGTTTCCACAAAGCTTCAAACCAAATAATAAAAAAAACTGCTTGGTCCCCCCAACTATTGTCCCCCAAAAGTGTCGGTTTAATGCATAGGAATGAAATTGTATGAGGAACACCTGGGTCCTTGAACTATAACCAATGTTGCCTACCCTCCCGGAACGGAAATTGGGTCCCCCTCCAGCATTGCCCTCAATCTCCCCCTCAAATAACGCAATCGTGGCAATCGTGGCATTTTAGCCCCGCCCCCAGAGTGCAATGCCTGAAATACCAGGGCTAAAATGATGTGATCACTCTAGACACGCCCCCAATAGGACAGCCCATCCGTGGTTCCGCCCCAGAACCGTCCCTTTTTCCCTGCTGGAGATGGCCCCGTCCCCCTGCTTTACTGAGCTGGCTGCCCTCTCCCAGAGAAGGCAGCCAAAAAGTCGTCAACTATGCCTATAACTGTCATCATAAAGCAGGCTGGTTTACCAGTACACAGGTTTACACCAGGTCTTAGATACATAGGAAGTGAAGATGGGAAAGAGAGTAAACTCAGGCTTGGGTGACATGAGAAAGTCAACAAGGTCAATATGGAGACAGACATGTTGACATGACCATCATCAAGAATCATCAAAATACCATGGTGATAATATTAACAAGCAGTTCTTCACCTAACCCTAAAGTTATTGCTAATGCTACTGTCAACATTTCCATTAGGGTTGACATGTCGTTTGTTGACATGTTCTCTGTGTTGACATATTGATGATATCAACATTCTAAACCAGGTCGACTTCATAACATGACATTCTTGTGGTGACATTATGAATGTTCTCATAGTAGAATGTTGACAGTCTGACTATTAACCTTCCAACGAAGGAGAATCACTCAAATACCTTTGAGTATAAATGATGCCCATCACTTGTTACTTGTGTTCTTTAGGGACAAAGAAATCAGACTGTTATTGTGATCACTTAAATGTGACTCTGGGCCAGATGTACTAAGCTTGAAAAGTTATTAAATGGAGAGTGAGAAACCACCAGCCAATCAGCTCCTACCTGTCATGTCACAGGATGGATTTGAAAAATTACAAGTAGGAGCTGATTGGTTGGTGGTTTATCACTCTCCGTTTTATCAATTTTCAAGGCTTAGTACATTTAGTCCTGTGTCCCTTAGGGGATAATAAGTTTATGGCTATGTGATGACATTATGTAAGCATGCAGGATAATGTACAGTACAACGGAGAGAGCATCAGTGACAATGATCTGCTAACATAAAGAATAGGAGATGTGGACCATTGGCCTGATTCAGGCTGAATTTACAGCCCCAATGATTATCAAACCAAAACGTATGCGCACATATCATAGTGCACATGTACAAGGTCTGCCTGCAATTAAATCCAGCACCAGCTGTTCAACACTGGCCCTAGGCAGGGAATGAGGCGGCTGGCATTTGGGGGGGAGCACCCACTCGTTTCCTGGGAGAAAAGATGGAAAAATGCAGAGGGGACCAGCCGTTACCGGGGAGGACCTCTGACATCAGCGCCGGCTCTGATCAGCTCATTTCTTCACAGCCACTGAGTAATGGGCCCCATACATCAGCAATTAATTGTGACAATCCTGAGATCTGGAGATGATTGCCACAATTAATTGTAGATGTGTGGGCTCCCCATTTTGGCAATCCCAATCAAAAATGAATAGGGATCGCCAATCGATTGCTTAATCAGATTTTTAAACATGCTTAATAATCTGGAATTATCTGCGGATCTTTTTTATATGTGTGGGCATTCCCAATTCGTCTTCTTCATCTATTTACATTATGAACAGCTGAAATGACAATCGATTGGGCAATTTCCAGACATGAAGATGCAATCTTTAGATGGAAAAATCTGCCGATCACTGAAATTAATTTGTAATGTGTGGGCAAGTCAAATAGATTGTAAAATCCATATATCTGGCCAAAAAATCCATGTATCTGGAAATCGATAAATTGTGATTGCTGATGTATGGGGCCCATAAGTTTCTGGCTACTCAGCCGCTGCCAGGGAGAGCTGGGCGGATGGCTGCTACAGTCTCCGACAGAATGGGGTGCGCGAGCGTCTCCTGAGCGTGCGCCCCCTTCTGTCCTCTGGCGGCGGGTGGCAATTGGCGATACATTTGCCAGGATCAGCTCAAATGAAAGCTGCTCCATCTGTACATATATGCATGTATGGTGCTGTATGTGTGTGGGGGGGTGGGGTGTGGGGGAGCATCAATATTAATCTTGCCTCTGGGCAACTGGGACAAACTGATTGGGCCCATTATACAATCTCTGTGTTCCCTACACTGCTAGCAAGGACTGATAGGACAAGCAAGGACTGATAGGACAAGCATGGACTGATAGGACAAGCATGGACTGATCTCACAAGCAAGGAGAGAGCTTTCAGAGGGATTTGTAGCACTTAGAACTCTTGGATCTTTAGGAAGTTTCAAAACATTCTAAACTTTCATTTTCTCAGACGCTCAATTGTTCCCCGTGAATAGAAAGCTTGTAACAACATTACTTCATGGAAGAAGAAATCACTAAACCTTACAGGAAATTGCATGCCGGGGAGATTTAATTACCAAGCTGTCCAAACGCCGTGTACTGTATGTACTGGAGGTGTAAATATAACAAATATGAAATATTACAATACAAAGTGTCTTCAGTAACAGCATATTGGATGTAGGTGCCCATGAGATACAATTCTGCATCCTGTACTATGTGACTTGATCATTTGATAATGTTACATTGTGTTACTTTTGGAAGAACACACAAGGACAGAGGCCCTGAAGACTTGGGTGGTTGATGTATGTAGTCTTCAGAACAGAGGCTGAATATACTCCGTATTCTGGGCATACACTATCCAACAGGGACGTGCAGCGCGGTCAACGTGGTCATATGTATAAATTGACACCAAGAAACATGAAAAACTGATCTTTTCTTGTCGAAGATTTCCATGTCGAACCTTTTTTTACATACGTCAACCTTTTCATAATGTCGACCTTGTACTTGTCGACCTAATTACTGTGGACCCTTTAATCCATTCCCTAATATAATAATTCCTCCTTACTGCACGTCCCTGCTGTACAGTTATCTGGCTGATCTGCCTGAGATCACCCAGATAATTGTACAGTGTGTTGGCATGACTGGTCGGATTATAATGATTGGTTGGGCATGGCAGATTGTCCAGCCTGCTCAATGAAAATCAAGGCACGGTACCTGCCCATATTCTATACGCAACTGCACCGCCCCCAGCTGTCCATTCACTGGAGCAGTCATTGTCACTATTGTATCTTATACCTACCCCATCCATGCCTGGTGCAAGAGATACCACTGTAGTAGGCCTTCACTGAGCAGCTCATATTGTAATGTAATGCTGGCTACCAGCCTAGGAGACGGTTCTCTCTCGTGTGTGAGCCCAGTTGCCACCCAGTAATGACCATCTGACAGATGGAGAAAGAACGACCGCTGTATCCGCCTAGGAGGTACACTAATATGTGTAGGGTCACTGTGGCGGAGGCACCTTCTGCAAATAATCACTTCAAACTACTTCAGGCCCCAGGTATTCAAAAGTCATCATGTGCATCATATTCCTCATCGTGGGGCTGATTCTGTGCCACACACAAGATGCAATGCACACACGGATCTTGTGGATTTCAACATACTGCTTCGAAGCTCTGCAGTGTCTTTGTCGAGTGATTTCTATTACCGGTGCAGGATGCCACCACGGGGCTCGGAAGGGGCATATATAATATATATGGATGCAGAGTGTGCGTTGTGGGTCCCCCCTGGAACCAGGGGCCGTGTGCACCGCGCACACTGCACCCATTATAGAAACGTCTATGGTTGCACCATAGTTTAGACTGTATTTTGCATTATATATCAAATTATGCTTAGACTCTTGCAAATTGAACCAAAGAAGAATTAAACCAAAGCTGGTGCCCCAGTCACTGATTTCCTTTATGTGACATTGTGCTTATGGGTGTAATTCAGCATGGTGCATGGATTTTTAATTTGCAATGTTGCAGTTCACTGCGAGTAGGTTGCTGCCTGCCCAGACGGAAAGAGAAAATGCCCCGTGCAAATCGGTGAATGAATTGCGAATGGTTCACTAATTGCTATTCATATACAATTCCCGAACGTCAAAAGGTTTTTGCAGTCTGTGCAGATGTGAGTAGCTCTGAGGCTTCCACCAATCCGTGACCGAGACAGACTGATCGAGACCATCGCCGATGTCAGAGGCACAACCTGAAAACGATTGGGCGCGTCTGCATTTTTCTGACACTCCCAGAAAACATCAGAATTAAACCCCCATACACCGGCTTCCTGTCAGTCAAACTGCGACTGGATTGTGTTTACGATCCGTATGCAATTTGTTTGGCTAATCACCCTCGGTGAGGCGCGATGTGTATGGAATGCATGCACAGTCATTGGATAATCACTCAATTTGCAAATTCGCTGATTGGCGATCCATGGTGAATTAGGCCTATTTGTGCCATTCTCTTCTTAATTGCCTCCCTTATCCTAACCGTAGATGCTAAGCGGTCAGGAGTTCATTCCTCTACTCTATGTATTAGTCAGACATTCCCAAACTTTTTCTCTCCTGTATCCCTTGATTAGGCTTTTCATTTATCAGTACCCCTCCTCTCAATTTGAAATATCCACAATACTTACGAGTGGAGTGGAAGTAAGCAGAGGAGTAGTGTGCAGTCAGGAATCGGGTCCCTCTGTGTCTGCCCGCTGGCTGTGTACTGTCTCCGGGGTTCCGGCTAACACCTGTAGGATTAATGCCGCTGCTTCCTCCACCCGTGCCAGCGTGGGGCAGATGATTGCTGATGTCTGAGGACAGCGTGGGTAGCTTCCAGTGGATTGCTGGTCGGGCAAAAGCACAAGGAGATGCTGATGACGCTGCAGGCGGAACCGGAAGTGATGCATTGTGGTTCGTCTCCATGACTGCCATTTGGAGACTTCTTCCACCATTACCAATATTATTTTCAAGTACCCCCAACTGGTCTGCAGAGTACCCCTAGGGGTACTAGTACCCAAGGTTGGGAACCACTGTATATGTTATCTTGTTTCATTATATAACTTTTATCCCAACCTGTCAATATCACACCATAAAAATGTATACTAAAGTGCTCCCAGCCTCACTGTATAAATGCTGGCTACCTTTCTGATGCACATCTGGCAAAGGCCACCGTACAGACAGTCCCAGTGCTGTTGAAGTTGGTCATAAAACTGATTTACTTCTCACTTCTATATGAAGCAGACCACCTTGTAATAGAATATTACATGTCTCACAGACAGGGTTCCCGGATTAGTCATTAAAAAATGAATAAATATAAACATGAAATCCCCCGTTGCACGCCAGTTTGCTTAGCTGTATGATGCAGGTTTTATGTCTGCGTTTCACAGTGTGATAATGGTCTGTTTCTGCTTTTCACACTTATTTTCCATCTACAATAACCTGGAAAGCATTAAACTGGAATTAAAGGTATTTGAAAACACATCAGTCCTGTAGATCCGTACACATACAGATGGAGCGCCTCTCAGCCAGCGCCGGGGCTCGCCAAAATGCCCCCGCTGGCGAAATGGCGCTCCATCTGACTGGGAACATCCAAGTTTCTGGGTGGCAGGGGACACAAACCCTGCCTGTCACCACTTCAGGGAGACGGGCAGGGTTGGGGGGGGTGCGGGCGGTGGGGGCGATCGGCAGGGACCGGCAGCGAGGCGGCGGGGATCGGAGGGGAGCTCCATTGGAAGGGGACGTATCACATCGGGTGGATGGCTTTGTTACATTGCCTACCTATATTTAAATCACCTGAAGTAGTGACTCCTAGATCCCTCTCCTGCTCAAGGGTGTGGTACAGGGGTCCGACAGTCGGGATCCCGACAGTCATTAGCCCGACGTCGGGTTCCCGACTGGCCAGACACAGACAGGACATTGAGCGCAACTAAGTCCCTTGCGTTGCAGGCATGGTGGCTCGCTACGCTCGCCGCCTATTCTATTCTCCCTCTATGGGGATCGTGGACCCCTATGAGGGAAAATAGCAGGTGGCCGTCGGGAACCCATCTGTCGGTGTTTTGACAGTCGGGATCCCAATGTCGGTTAAATGCATGTCAGGATCTCAATAAATTGGGGATATAGAGAGCGCACTGTGTTGATTTAACACTTTATTAAATATAAAAATAAATAGTAATAATAATAAAAAACAATTTAATAAATGCAAAAATATACCATACACACAAAATACAGTTAAAAACAATTTGACACTAAGATATCCAGCATTAGGTTATGGGATAGCGATGTAATAATATAAAGTCCCATCCAATTAATAGCAGCAGCTCTTTGTAAATGGTAAACTCCAATGTCCAGACTTATTTAGATTAGAATAGCTTTTTGGATCAATATATACGGATATAATTACCAGTCCCGCTGAGCTCCGTGAATTCGGAGATGGAATGAGGGAGAACTTTGGGGAATCCACCGATGCCCGCTAACAACCGGCGGGGCTTAGTTGAAATGAAAGCCACCGTCGGGAGCAGGTATCCAAGATGTAATGTGGTTTGCAGGAGGATTCCTTTGACCTCCGCTTCCACCGGCGGGGCTCAGATGTAGTGTGAGCCACCGTCGGGAGCAGATGGTCCGTCTCCTTCTACCTGAATTCACCAGGTCCCGATGGAAGGAGGAGAGAGGAGCTCAAACACCGGCCTGGTGTTACGTGGCTGTTGAGATCGCCGCAGGTCACTCGCAGCAGACGGCCGGGTAGCGGTAATATCTGGAAAGCCGTGAAAGTAGCAGGTTAAGCTGGAACTCAATTGGGGATAAATTCAGCAGAGCTTGGCTGGATAAAAGGTTGGCTTGACGCGTTTCTCCGTCTTAGAAGCACGACGGTTTCTTCAGAAGCTCAGGTGTCATAATGATCTTGTGGTTTAAAAAGGCAGGTTAACCAATCACCTTTCCGGAGTAGTTATAATACACCTGTTGTCATTTAGCATTTTCAATTCAAGGTGCATTAGAGCGGCATATGGTTTAAATGAACGAATTTCATGATATAAATGCTGTGAATATCATATATATTATAGCGCTTTTGTTACACATTAAAAAAATATAAAAATATATATAAATTACATAAACAACATAAACTGAATTAAATATATGGCATCATTGAACGTTGTTATCAATACATATAATTGGTGCCATTGCACACATTAATTCTTGTAGGACACAAGTGGTTCAGCGGTAAGAAAACAGGCCAGTATTCAGACAGCTTGCAGTCTCACAGGTTCAAGACCCGGCAACAACAATATCTTAATTTGGTTTAATTTATATCTAAATTGATAAAGAAATCAAAATGGAATAGTTAAAGTTTTTAACAACATAGAAAGCGAATAGTTCAGGGGTAAGGGTGTGGACTATCGTACAAATGCAGGCTCACTGCATAGGTTCAATCTTCCCTTTGTACATATCATGAAATAAGCTTTTAATATTTATTTATAAACAAGTAACACTATTGAGATAATTCAAAGTATAAAGTATAAAGAGTGTATACCTATAATTTGAGTAAAGTTATATAGTTTTATAGTGTACTAATGCAGATAGAGAACAAATAATCAAAAATACTCAAAAAATACTAGAGTAGTTAAATACATATCAGACTTCATGCGAATTTATTAACCCATCATATTTCTTTATGTATATTTATTATCATTGGGTGAATTCAGCTGCCCGGACCGCACAGTGATTTTTATATATATCCAAGCAGCTAAGTTCAACCAATTATATATTTGGAAGAATCACAAACACTATGTTGGTATGAGATAGGTAGGACATGAGAGAGGGAACAAGGGAATATATCGAAGAAGAAAACAGGACCCAAGATTTCTAATTAAATTAAATTAAAGACTAGAACAGAATAGAAAAATATCTTCATCATCTCAGAATCTCTATACATTATTTAATTCAATATTGTCATTTAGACCAGCAGGAAAGAGGGTGCCAAGGGAAAATATCCAGAATGCTTCTCGAGCACATAATCTGTCATATCGGTCGCCACCTCTTAATGTATGTTCTATATGTTCTATCCCCTGCAGATTCAAAACCCGTAGGTCTCCATTATGTTTCTGTTTGACATGTTTTGATAATGAGTGATTGAGCACCCCTTTCAAGATATTTCTTCTGTGCTCCAGAAATCTTGTGTTCAAAGTACGAATGGTGCGGCCCACATATTGGGACCCACACACACACGTAATTAGATAAATTACATATGAAGTTTGGCAATTGATGTGACTTTTTATGTTAAATGATGTTCCTGAGCATGATGAAGTAAAACAATTATTTGGTTCTTTAATGTATTGGCATGTCATGCATTTATTCTTTTTACATTTGAAACACCCCTTTATTTTATCTGTTTTTTCGTTATCTTTATTTTCACGTATAAAGTGACTGGGTGACAAGATATCTTTTAAGGTTCTATTCTTTTTAAATATTATTTTCGGATTTTCTTCCAAATGAGGGGCCAATATATTATCACATTTGAGAATCCTATAGTTTTTATTTATAATTTCTCTTAGTTGATCCGAATATGTGTTAAATTTTGAGATAAATAATGGATTATCCAATGTTAATTGTTTATTCTTGGGTTTTGATTCTAAGAGAGAAGTTCTCTCTATTTTTTCGCTTTCCAGAGTGGCTTGATCTAATAGCCAATCTGGATATCCTTGGTCGGAAAAAATCTCTCTCATTTCCTCCATCTGTTGTTTATATACATTATTTTCAGAACAATTTCTTTTTATCCTACAAAATTGATTTTTTGGGATATTATTGACCCACGGTTTATAATGACAGCTTTGATAATTGAGATATTTGCTATTGTCAACTTCCTTCTTATATGTTGCAGTTGAAATACAATTGTTTTTGATGGAGATGGCTATATCCAAGAAATTTATCTGTTTGTGATCGTAAGTGAAGGTGAATTTTAAACCAAAAGTGTTAGAATTAAGTGAGTGTAAAAAATCAAGTGCTAGTGAAACGTCCCCTTTCCAAATAAAAAATAAATCATCTATGTATCTGCCGTAACGCACCAGGTTCGCCCCATATTGGCTCTGCCATATATGTTGATCTTCAAATTGGCCCATATATAAATTAGCGAAGCTCGGGGCGAACCTGGTGCCCATCGCAGTACCAAGTGACTGTAAATAAAAAACACCATCAAATGTGAAATAATTATGAGTGAGTATATAGTGAACAGATTGTAAAATGAACTTTTTCTTGACATCACTCAAGATTCCCTCTTTATCAAGATAATATTCTATTGCAAGGATCCCCTTGTCATGTGGGATGTTGGAGTACAATGACTCCACATCACAGGTCATCAGCAAATAATCTGGTTGCCATTCTACTTCCATAAGTAACTTCAAAAATTGAGTGGTGTCTTTAATATGTGAGGGGAGTGAGAAAACTAAATTTTGTAAATGTGAGTCAACAAAAGCAGAAAGATTTGTGGTTAGGGACCCAACACCTGAAATTATAGGACGACCAGGAGGTGCAGTGAGGGACTTGTGGATTTTGGGCAAATGATAATATGTGGCTACAATTGGATGTGGATTGAAAATGTATTGATACTCTTTCTTGGAAATGGCCCCCTCCTCAACTGCCAACATAAGGAAAGCCTTAAACTCCCTACAGTATCTCTCTGTAGGGTCTTTTGTTAATATTGAATAGAATTTTTTATTATTAAGCTGTCTATGAGCTTCTGCAACATAATCTTCAGTATTTTGTATGATAATGCCGCCGCCTTTATCGGCGGCTTTAATTGTCACCGTTTTATCCTCTTTTAATGTTTTTATCGCTCTATATTCATTTGGATGGAGATTATTCTTCCTCTTTTTATTTCCATCTTTGTCTAACTCTTCACAAAATGTATTAAAGTCTTTCATTGTGAGTGCATAAAAAGCTTCAATGCATCCACTTTTATGCTGCATGGGATAAAATTCAGATTTTTTCTTCAAAATTTTGTTTCTATCTGCAGTAGTCTCGTTTGTATCATAGATAGGGAGAATATCTTGATTATTTTCGCTTTCTAATTCCTCAAGTATTCTAATAGTTGCTCTATCTGTCTCATCTAGAACAATAATTTTTTCAGATTCATGATTTTTTGTTTGTTCTTGATTAAGAAAATAACGTTTCCTACAAAGGTCTCTAGTATACCTGTTCAATTCGACGAACAAATCAAATATATCAGGTTTTTTTGAAGGGGCAAATTTCAATCCCTTTGAAATTACCGCTTTCTCTGTTTCACTAAGGATTTTTGTTGATAAATTAAAAATACCTGTCTCTCTTACTCTCTTCTTATGCTTTTGGATTGTTTTCTTCCTTCCTCCTCTTGTTCCTCGAAATCTAGATCTTTGCGTTTCGGGGTATCCTGACTTAGTACTTGGTAACGGTTTGTGGTTTTCCATATTGGATATAGACCTCTCTCTAAAAAAGACGGTGTCTTAGGTGGCGCTGTATTAGACCTCTCTGGCCCTTTCTGAGAACTTGATTGATTACTATATTTAGGTCTTGCTCCTCTCTGATTGTAATCTACAAAATTAGGGTTTGAATATCTTGGAGATCCCTTTCTTTGATATCTCTTATTTTGAAAATGGCGTTGTTCTGGTTTATAGTTTGTTCTCATAGGGGGAGTTTTTGTCTGGTTGGTATTATCTTCAAACCTCACATTTTGGTTTAGAGGGGCCTGATGTTGGAAGGATCTGAATTCTGGTTGTTGAAATCTTCTATTGTAAGTACGTACTTGGTCATTTTTGTAATCAAAATTATCTCTGGAAAGTTTATTATTCTTAAATTTAATTAAAGAGGATTCAAATTCCTCTATTCTTTTATTAAGTACCTGGTCATACTCCTTAAATTCTGGTTTGATTCTGAGGGGTTCCAAGAGGGTTTGGATTTTTTCTATTTCTGCATTTGTGGAATTAATTTTATTATCTCGATGTGATACCAATAGTTCCATTAAATTAAAGGAGCATTGGTCCAAGATGTTATTCCATTTTTTTGTTAAATTATCATCTTCTTTAAAGGAACATGATTTAAAAATTCTTAGACCCCTAGGGATCATTTTATCTGACAGGTATTTTTCCAACATTTTTTTATCTAACCAATGTCGGGTCTCGACTTTTATAAGGTCTTCCAATTTATAAAACATTTGAGATAAGTCAGCAGTATTTGTGTCAGAAATGTCGACCTCATATCTATCTGACGTATCAAACAACAATTTATCTCGTCTTTTATTTCTATCACCAGCGTTCAATGATGCCATAATCTAAATCAAAACAGTGCAGCCCAAAAAAAATATATTTATAAAAAAATCGGACGGGGATACTTCTACAGAAAGTAAATCGGGCGCAAAATAGGTAATGGTCACTTTAAGGCCACAGCTAAATATAATTAGTTAGGGCTGCTCCCATATGAAAATAAATTCAATAGGACAGAATAAATTGGGGATATAGAGAGCGCACTGTGTTGATTTAACACTTTATTAAATATAAAAATAAATAGTAATAATAATAAAAAACAATTTAATAAATGCAAAAATATACCATACACACAAAATACAGTTAAAAACAATTTGACACTAAGATATCCAGCATTAGGTTATGGGATAGCGATGTAATAATATAAAGTCCCATCCAATTAATAGCAGCAGCTCTTTGTAAATGGTAAACTCCAATGTCCAGACTTATTTAGATTAGAATAGCTTTTTGGATCAATATATACGGATATAATTACCAGTCCCGCTGAGCTCCGTGAATTCGGAGATGGAATGAGGGAGAACTTTGGGGAATCCACCGATGCCCGCTAACAACCGGCGGGGCTTAGTTGAAATGAAAGCCACCGTCGGGAGCAGGTATCCAAGATGTAATGTGGTTTGCAGGAGGATTCCTTTGACCTCCGCTTCCACCGGCGGGGCTCAGATGTAGTGTGAGCCACCGTCGGGAGCAGATGGTCCGTCTCCTTCTACCTGAATTCACCAGGTCCCGATGGAAGGAGGAGAGAGGAGCTCAAACACCGGCCTGGTGTTACGTGGCTGTTGAGATCGCCGCAGGTCACTCGCAGCAGACGGCCGGGTAGCGGTAATATCTGGAAAGCCGTGAAAGTAGCAGGTTAAGCTGGAACTCAATTGGGGATAAATTCAGCAGAGCTTGGCTGGATAAAAGGTTGGCTTGACGCGTTTCTCCGTCTTAGAAGCACGACGGTTTCTTCAGAAGCTCAGGTGTCATAATGATCTTGTGGTTTAAAAAGGCAGGTTAACCAATCACCTTTCCGGAGTAGTTATAATACACCTGTTGTCATTTAGCATTTTCAATTCAAGGTGCATTAGAGCGGCATATGGTTTAAATGAACGAATTTCATGATATAAATGCTGTGAATATAATTATATTTAGCTGTGGCCTTAAAGTGACCATTACCTATTTTGCGCCCGATTTACTTTCTGTAGAAGTATCCCCGTCCGATGTCAGGATCTCGACTGTCGGGTCCATAGGTGCCGATTTTGTGGGTGCTCAAGGGCCCGAGCACCCCACGGAAATTGATGAGCACCCACGGGCCGCCATATTAACTTGCTAATTTGCGGCTGCAGCACCCACATTGCCGGACCCGCCACCTGGGAAACAGTATGCCGGCAAGAGTGTATCATACCTCCCAACTTTTGACTTGAACAAATAGGGACACTCGCCCGAAAAGGGGGTGGGGCGTATGCAAATGAGGGTGCGGCTTATGCTAATTAGCCGCAACCTCATTTTCATACGAGAATAGACGCTGTGCGCATGCGCACAGCGTCTATTCTACTAGATTGGGGGGTCTCCCAACTGCCACCCCCCGCAGCGGGACAATGCCTGCCGCGGGTGGGACAGCGGGACAGGACCCGAAAATCGGGACTGTCCCTCTAAAATCGTGACAGTTGGGAGGTATGTTGTATTCTGTCCAAGTACCTGCACTGTGGGGGCATTTATGTATGTGGAACTCTGTTGCCCTAATTTGAATACTGGAGACAACTGTGCTCCGTAATATAAATTGGTATTATTTTGTGGCCACACCCCTTCCCCATGAAGCCACTCCTCTATATTTTTGGCTTGAGCACCCACCAGCAAAAACATAAATCGGCACCTATGGTCGGGACCCCATCCGGCACCCCCTGCTCAAAGCATTATAGTGCCATCACTACTATATTTAGACTTTGGGTTTTTAAGGTCATGTGCATGATTTTACATTTTAAGTATTAAACTGTAGCTGCCACATTCTTCACCATTCCTATAGTCTGCCTAGTTCCTATGCCTGATCCTTAATCATTTGTTATACCCTTCTTGTTGCATATCTTTGTCTCATCTTTGTGACATACTTTCTCTTCAATACCATTTACAATGTCACCAATAAAGATATTAAAGCCTGCTGGCTCAAGTACAGATCCCTGGGGTACTCCACCGGTAACATTTCCCTCAATAGAATGCAATCCATTTACTACAACTGTCTGTTTCCTATCCTGCAACCAGGTTCTTATCCATTCCACTTATTTTCTATCCCAATCCCACCTTGTCAATTTTATTTATGAGTCTGTGATGTGGGACAGTGTTAGAAGCCAGTACTACACAGCTGTGCTACATATACGGCCCCTTTGATCTATTAGTTTGGTTACTGAGCCAAAAATTCAGTAAGATTTGTTTGGAATAGGTTAACCTAGGGTCACAGCCCAGTGTGAAAGAGTCCCCAAAATAACCATCGTCCAGTGACTGGGAACTCTAACCCAAATAGCGAGCAGTAAGGACCCAGATTATGGGGCAGCATGAACAGGTAACTCCGAATATCCAGCCTAAGTCCCATTCATACTTGATGGTGAACCTGCTTGGAGATCTCCAAGCGCTGGCATAAAAGGAGGAGTGCGGTATAGTGTTCCAACAGTCAGGATCCTGACAGTCATTAGCCCGAAGTCGGGATCCCGACTGGCCAGACTCAGACAGCATGGCGAGCGCAACAAAGCCCCTCTATGAACCCCCACGAGGGAGAATAGCCGGTGGCCGTCGGGAACCCGTCTGCCGGTGTTTTGACAGTTGGGATCCCGACGTCTGGTAAATTACTGTCGGGATCCCGACTGTCGGGACCCCATCCGGCACCCAAAAGAACAAGTGTCCAGACAGTGGTGTAACTATTAATGGTTCAAACCCCCCTCCCCGGTGCCCCCACCCCCATACTTTTATTATCCTTTTTTATCTAAATACTCGTTGCAAGGGGTTTCATGGTCATTCACAGTAGTTACATGCTCTTTGATAGAATTATCATGCTCATTGACAGGAGTAACATGCTCATTGCCAGAGTTATTATGCTCATTGAGAGGAGTGACATGCTCCTTGCCAGAGGTATCTTGCTCATTGCCAGAGGTTGCATCTCATTGCCAGGAATTACATGCTCATTGCCAGAGGTTCCATGCTCATTGGCAGGAGTTACATGCTCCTTGCCAGAGGTATCATGCTCATTGCCAGGAGTCACATGCTCTTTGCCAGAGGTATCATTCTCATTGAGAGGAGTTACGTGCTCCTTGACATGGGTTTCATGCTCATTGCCAGGAGTTACATGCTCCTTGCCAGAGGTATCATGCTCATTGAGAGGCGTTACATGCTCCTGGCCAGAGTACAGTAGGAGCAAGTTTCATCTTTGCTCCTTTGGCCATGGCTAGCCATACGTATTGTATTGCAGCTGAGAACAATAGAATAGCCATGGCTAGCCATGGCTAGCCATGACCAAAGGAGCAAAGATGAAACTTGCTCATACTGTATTCATGCTCATTGCTAGGACTTACATGCTCATTGCCAGGGGTTAAATGCTTGTTGTCAGGCATTGCATGCTTGTTTCCAGGGGTTTCTTATTCGTTGCCAGTCTTTTTTTGCTTGTTACCAGTGGGTTACACGCTCATTGCCAGGGGTAACATGCTCATTGCCACGGAGTTATATGATCATTCATTTGCTACCTGGAATCTTTAATGATATATGCTACCCAGTAGGACCTCTAGCATCTATCCATCTGTCCAGAAGGACCTCTAGCATCTGTCTCCCCCAAGGTGGCAATTTTTGGATGAACCCTTTCAGCAGATTCCATATAGGTGGTCAGACCCATTGGAATGTGATAGTGCCTCTTTGCAAGGCATTGGTGAGCCCACACTTGGAATATTGTGTTCAATTCTGGGCACCGCACCTTAAAAAGGACATAAATGAATTGGAACAGGTACAGAGAAGGGCGACTAAGCTAGTAAAAGGTCTCAAATCACTAGAATACAAATAGGTTAACCAGGCTGAATATGTTTTCACTGGAGAAACGGAGGTAGAGGGGTGATATGATTAGTATGTTCAAATACAGGATTGGGAATCATATGGAACTGGGAGATGATTTGTTCACTAGCAGGCCTATACTTAGGACACGTGGGTATGTACTGAGGCTCGAGGAAAAGAAATTCCGTACTGAATTAAGAAGAAGATTCTTCACCATTACAGCAGTAACATTCTGGAACTCATTGCCGGTGGTGGTGGTTACAGGAACTACTGTTAATGAATTTAAATCAAAACTGGATACATGTTTGGCCACTAAGGGAATCCTATAGATATGACAGTCAACTCAGTAGTTACAAGTTAGATAGCTTGAACTCGATGGACTAACGGCTTTTTTCAGCCTCAATTACTATGTTACTATGTTATGTTAATGCACCCCTACGCCACTGGGTCCAGACTGTGGTGTGAATGGGTTTCAAGCTGATGTGACACAAATTTTGGTAATGAAGGGGTAATATTGTTTATCGGTGTGGGCTCTTTCTTTGACCATTGCATTATTTTTTTTTGCTTTGCTTAAATATATGGTTCAAAGCTCAAACTCTTATGTCATTTGAACAACAAAAAAACTGGTGCTACCCCCTCTTCCACAGTCTTGCCGGTATCATCTGGTTATTGATATGTACTTAGCGTGATCTGGCCTTTTCTACGTAATTAGTATTGATCTGACGTTCTCACTTTTTTTCTGTGTATTTAATATGAAACTGGCTTCTCTGTGTATTGAGTATGGATCAGGTGAAAACTGCAAGCATTAGATTAACTAATTGCACTCTATACAGTACATGCAGTATGTGTCATTTGTATTTATGTTACTGCAGGGTAACCAGCACCTGCAAAGGGTCTTTGTGCATTCCACTGACATGAAGGATATCAGGGTTAGCTGAATGTAAGTTCAGCTGTGCGACTGACTCACTGTTTGTTCCTGGAACCATCTGAAGGAGGAGAGGATGCTGTGGGCAGGCACTAACTGTATCATCTGGGCTGGGGCCGGTAGTAGCAGATGGTCCGAAAACATACTTCCACGTGGGTTTTAAATAGAACAGCACCCACAGTCAGCTGACTTGGAGTAAGGGAACAACTTTGTATCATCAGAGAGATTGCATCAAACCATCTATCCCTGTGTTTGCGTCCGTCTGTTTGGCATGAGACAATATACAACTTCTGCAAACTCTTTTCTTTCTTTTTTTCTTCATAACTTTATTGTGCCGTCCACTTGCATTTCTAGACATTTGTTTTGCAATCTCATTGAATATATGTCTAATAGCATGAAGTGATTTCTGATGAATGTTTCCATGAAATACTTTTGATCCAATAACCTTTGATCCAATGGCTTAGTGTATGTTTACATTTTGGCATGATAATCTGTCCATGAGGGGGCAGTGTTTCACTGGAATAGGTCATTTTAGGAACATATATTTTGGCAACTACAGTCCTGCCAGAAAAGAATTGTGTGGGCTGGATAGATTTAGATTTGTCATTAAGCCTAACAATCCTTTAACTGCGTTTACAGATTAGTGGGGTTAATTATGTTTTTCTTCTTGGCTATAAATTATCACCTGTAGATAGTGTTGGCAGCCATTATGTGGCGGGAACCAAATGATAATCTGCCTTGTCATGCACATTGGTTCAACCATTTTGCCTGACAATGACGATTATGAATTCACAAGTACAATTTGATACATCAATATTGTCATTTCTTGAGGCGTAAAATACAAAGCGCCTTAGTACCTATTTGGTTCCCATCAAATTGGTTCATCTCACAAAATGGCTGCCTGCACTGTAAAGTGCAGGCAGCCATTTTGTATGCATGAGGCACGCAGTCTCTATGCAGGCCTTGGAGTGTACACAATTAAATAGAGAGCTTTGATACAGCAATACAGCCACGCTCAGATATTTTACATTCAGGCATTATTAAAGCTGCAATCCTAGGGCATCTGAGGCTACAAAAATTCTTAACATTTCTGGGGTTTGTATCTTCAGGGTGTTATTAATAACAATGTGTCACAATGTCATGATATCACTATGGCATCCACAGTCACATGTCATGATGCAGTGAGGAGAGACGCTCCTGGGAGCTCTGTAATGTAAAATAACTCCTCCTTCTGTGACACAAGTATATCAGACCTGTCATATTATGCCAGGTCACCTTAATCTAACTACAGCTCCGTCCCAGTGGGCGAGGAAGGACCAAGTGGTGGGACATGTAGCCATACTCTGCACCCTCCAGAGAGATTTTGAAAAAGAGATAAGGATTTTTAGGAGGAGCATCATAAAAAAGGACAGGTTAAATGCTTATAGGGTACTTGCTATTTATAGAAAATAAACCTTCAGTGAGGAATTGCTTCACTAACCTAGAGAAAAGCGGTACTTATGTAATATCTGGGCTCCCATTTTTCTTATGAGACCGCATCCCCTCGCGGGGCTCGCTGCGCTCGCCACGCTTCGGGCACGGTGGCTCGCTGCGCTCGCCACACTATATAAAATCAACTCCATGCGTATTTGGATAGTAGGGGTATGAAAAAATGGGGTGCATTTAACATGGGAGCCCAGATAATACATAAGTACCAGAAAAGCTATCTTCTGCAGCTACAAACCATAAGGAAAAGACAGACAGACAGATAGATAGGATAGACAGATAGATAGATAGATAGATAGATAGATAGATAGATAGATAGATAGATAGATAGATAAGGTAGATAGATCGATCAATAGATCATACTTGCCAACTTTTATCTGCTCCTCTTCGGGAAAAGCCAGGAGAGGAGATACTAATGTGCAGTAAGGGGGCTGGGATGGACATGACGTCCTTAAGCCCCGCAAAATGACATGATTCGTGTCATTTTAGCCACGCCCCCTCCCGGAGCATCATTTTTACGGCTGAGGGGGATGTGGGGCTCGGTGGAGGACATGGGAGACTTGCCCACCTTTTTATGGGGCCGGGAGGACCACGTGAATTTTGGGAGCCCCCCGACCATTCTGGGAGAGTAGGCAAGTATAAGATAGAAAGATTGAGAGATAATTTTTCATCGATGACTAGCTTAATGACCATCTTTTTAAATGGTTAAGTCAAGTGTGCTTGTTAACAATGTATGTATAAGCAATCTGACATAGAGCTGACATTTCTGAGTGGCCATTAATGTACATATGACTCCGGAAACACTTGGGATATAAGGAATTTTTACCACTATGACTTTTGTGTACTTCACACGAGACTAGTGTGCTAGTGGCATCTCTTGTAAGTGGGTTTAATGTTTCAGCCTGTGTTTGGCTGCTGTGGTACCACCCATCGAGCAAATGAGGTGGTGACAGGAGAGGAAGCGCCCTGTGTTTCGAGTAGAGTGGATGCCAACCCTGAAGAATGACAAGCACCTGGAAACGTACACCAGTAAAGTTCTGTGACCTCAGCTTCTGACCACAAGTACTCGAGCGTGAAAGGCGACTATTTAAAGCCAGCCCAGCTAACAATAGTAACTCATTGAGTTTTCAGTGCATCTAAATCCAGATTTATAGCAGCCTACCTCTTAGTAAGGGAAGAAGTGACAACATATCCGCTTCACTCCACTGGCAGCTGAAGTGACGGAAGGAATATTGCTACTGAGTGTGATACATGGTAATAAGTAGAATCCTTTCTGTTCCTGCAAGGGAATTCGAGACCTTATAAATTCTATCTCCAGTGTTGTTAAGTGACACAGCTAAACTTAATGCAAAAAATCTGTTTCAATCTGGGCTTCTCTCCAAAGACGATGTAAGTGCCTTAAATCTATCAGAACTCTATTAGGATTGCATTGCACAAGACAAGTCTGTGTCCCTAGTCTAACCGAAACACTGGACAAGGGGGTACAATTATATCAAACACAAGTGCACAGAAGAGACCTTCACCCACCCTTCTAGCTAATATGCATGAGAGAGTACTTGAGCGTAAAGCCATTATTTGAGGTACATGTATATTAAAGGTTGTGCAAAATGATAATATACATAAATTAACTGGATAATTAAATATGTTCGTCCTGATCCCTGTCACCCCTCTGCAGCAGGTTACCATGTTAGAAGGGAGGAGTTTTGGATGGACAGTGGGGTAAAAATAGAAAAATCATTAAATAAAAAAAAAACAGCATGGGGTCCCCCTGTATTTCTATAGCCAACACCAGGCTCTTGGTCCAGGCCTGGTTCCCAAAATACGGAGGACAAAAGGAGTAGGGGCCCCCCTTATTTCGTAAACCAGCACCGGGCTCAAACAGCCATCAGGGTGATGCTACAGCCGGAGGACACTTATTATATAAGGTCCCTTTGCCAAAGCATTACTCCATTGGCTGGTTAGCCCGGACAGGCTCCCTGGGGGAGTGGGGGGCCCCCAATAAAAGGGCCCACCCCTCCAGGAGATCTTTGGCACAGGTTTAAGCCTGAGGCTGTCCCTGCATCCCAGAGCTGTGGACGCTGGGCTCATTGTATTAAAATAGATAAATAAAATGTTAAAAATAGATGTAAGGTTCTGTAGTCAAACTACAAGGCCCAGCAAGCCTCCCCCACATGCTGGGACTTGGAGAACCACAAGTCCCAGCATGCGGCTCATTAAGGGGTCTGCTGGGACTTGTAGTCCTACTACGGAACCAATACAAGGGAAACCGACACAGGAGTATATAAATACTGTACTTAGGGCCTGACTCAGAGTTTATCGCTGATCAGTGAATTCGCAGATCGAGCTATTATCTAATCAGATTGTAGCTCGCATGCACAAGGGTGAACAGCGATAGAAATTGCGTATGGATTGTAAACACAATGTGGCAGGAGGTTGACTGACAGGAACCCGGCATTTAGGGGTGGTAACCGTCCATTTTCAGGAGGATAGTAAGGGCCGGTATAAGGCTTCTCAGCATCCTAGGCAAAACTTCAACCTACTGCAATCCCCCCCATACTGCCACCAATACCCATTTTCAACCCCTTAAGGCATAATTTCCTAACATTCCAGAATGGCAGAGAGGCTCCCAAAAATTTGGTGTTCATCCCAGCCCCACCCTGGGAAGGTGGGAAAGTCCCCTGCTTTCCCTGGAGGCCTCCCTTTGCCACCCACAACAGAGTAC
This sequence comes from Crinia signifera, assembly GCF_055691185.1. NCBI lineage: Eukaryota > Metazoa > Chordata > Amphibia > Anura > Myobatrachidae > Crinia > Crinia signifera. Next base: position 299,561,016 of record NC_139219.1, read on the forward strand.
AAGGAGGAGGGGGCAGTAATGATAGGGACGTATGGCTCAAGGGAAAGAATTGAGGTGAGGTCTTAGAAGTTCCACCGCAGCCTCCTACATTAAGTACAAAAAGGATCCTCATAGACATCCTTGATTTTTTTGATAGGCAGACTTGGTGGCGCCCCCCAGATCCCGGCGCCCTAGGCAGCTGCCTAAAGCTGCCTAATGGTAGAGCCGGCCCTGAAGGTAGCTAGAGAGACAGTTTGGATCAGAATTGTGTTTTTCTTGAATGGGGGTAATCAGTGCAGAATGGGGGTAATAAGTGCAGAATGGGAGTAATAAGTGCAGAATGGGGGTAATAAGTGCAGGATGGTGGAAGTAAGTGTAGGATGGGAGTCATAAGTGCAGGATGGGGGTAATAAGTGCCGAATGGGAGTAATAAGTGCAGAATGGGGGTAATAAGTGCAGGATGGGGGTAATAAGTGCAGGATTGGGTAATAAGTGCAGGATTGGGTAATAAGTACAGGATGGGGGTAATTAGTGCAGGATTGGGTAATAAGTGCAGGATTGGGGTAATAAGTGCAGAATTGGGGTAATAAGTGCAGGATGGGGGTAATAAGTGCAGGATTGGATAATAAGTGCAGGATGGGGGTAATAAGTGCAGGATGGGGGTAATAAGTGCAGGATGGGAGTCATAAGTGCAGAATGGGGGTAATAAGTGCAGGATGGGGGTAATAAGTGCAGGATGGGGGTAATAAGTGCAGGATGGGGGTAATAAGTGCCGAATGGGAGTAATAAGTGCAGAATGGGGGTAATAAGTGCAGGATGGGGGTAATAAGTGCAGGATTGGGTAATAAGTACAGGATGGGGGTAATAAGTGCAGGATTGGGTAATAAGTGCAGGATTGGGCAATAAGTACAGGATGGGGGTAATTAGTGCAGGATTGTGTAATAAGTGCAGGATTGGGGTAATAAGTGCAGAATGGGGTTAATAAGTGCAGGATGGGGGTAATAAGTGCAGGATTGGATAATAAGTGCAGGATTGCGAAATAAGTGCAGGATGGGGGTAATAAGTGCAGGATGGGAGTCATAAGTGCAGAATGGGGGTAATAAGTGCAGGATGGGGGTAATAAGTGCAGGATGGGGGTAATAAGTGCAGGATGGGAGTCATAAGTGCAGAATGGGGGTAATAAGTGCAGGATGGGGGTAATAAGTGCAGGATGGGGGTAATAAGTGCAGGATTGGATAATAAGTGCAGAATGAGAGTAATAAGTACAGGATGGGGGTAATAAGTGCAGAATGGGAGTAATAAGTGCAGAATGGGAGTAAGAAGTGCAGAATGGGGTAATAAGTACAGGACGGGGGTAATAAGTGCATGATTGGATAATAAGTGCAGAATGGGAGTAATAAATACGAATGGGGGTTATAAGTGCAGAATTGGATAATAAGTGCAGAATGGGAGTAATAAGTACAGGATGGGGGTAATAAGTGCAGGATGGGGATAATAAGTGCAGAATGGGAGTGCATGCTTGAACAGAGAAGGAAAAATACAAGTAGAGAGAGAGGTTACCTATTTTAGTTAATCTTGGGATAAGCACAGGAGACAGAGCTTTACTGACTTGTTAGGGTATAGGATCAAGAGGAGAGTTAGCGGAGTAGGAAGATGAGAAGAGTGTGGATACTTCATCCTCACTTGTGGGGTCAAATGAGGAGAAAGTGGCAAAGGGCTCAGGAAAAGAAGAGAGCAGGTCACTGGCTGAGGAAGAGCACGCCATTTCATCTTGTATTTTATCAATCTTGTCCTAGAAGAAGGATGCAAGTTCTTGTGCACTGATATTAGCTGGTGGGGAGGGTAAATAAGTGTGTCCTTGTAATGTCCACCTATTGGAGTTGACCTATTGACTGTTTCCGGTGATGGGGGGCAGTTAGGAGTCACAGAGCAGCAGTGAATAGATGCTTGGAGGGAGAGAGGTCCTGACCAGAGGAGGCACCAGAGCTGAGGCTGCAGCACAGTTGAAAATTCAAATAGGGGAGCCTCACCCACTGCCAAGGAGTCCGTTTGGAATGGCAGTTGGTGGCAGTTGGTGTGTCTCCCCTATTTAATTTTGAACTGCAGCCCCAGCTCTGGAGCCTCTCCTGGTCCTGACTGTTCATTTGAAGATGATGAGATGTATGCATTGTACCATAACCATACCTCCCAACTGTCGCAATTTTCGCAGGACATTCTTTTTTTGGGGGGGAGGGGGCGTTCCCCCAGGGGGGGGGGGTTCGGAGTCCCATCAGCAGAGCATCGGGGAATAGACAGTGGGGCTGGGGGCATGGCCATCAGCTCACAAAGACCTGCCCATGCCCCCCACGGTGACAAAAATGAGGGTGTGGCCATAACCAATGAGCTCATACCTTCTCATGATTTTTGTTCTATGTTAGGGAAGGAAAATAACTTTTGTTTTTAAAATCATCCAGCACAATCCAGGCTTCGGTTCTGCCCTATCATTGTTACTATCCCATGCCTCCATATACTGTATGAGTCAGTTCTAGTGTTAGCGCCATTAGCAATTATTATGCAGTGTTTCATTTATAAATGTTGTCAGTCCACAGACGTGAATATTACACCCAAAGACAATATGATACGTGTTTAAGCAAAATTACACTGTATAATTTGTATGCTAAGCCTTTAAAACTTTAGCACGGCCCTTCTCTGGAGAATACAGATGTGATCCTGTTACCAGAGGGCTTGCAGAGAAGTCTTTCTGCAGAACACTGCATACTCCATATCACAGTTCTGTAACAGAGGAGGGAGACCTGCTCCATCTGTGCCTGTAGTGTATGCAATGCAGTAATGTTCTGGCCAGTTATAGAAACCTTGAGATCCACTTATCCTTGTCAAGTAAAATAACAATCTGATAACAAGCACAGGCAGCCTCTGAACTCTCCACATTCCTCCCCAGTTGACTGCAGAACACATGCCTGACTCACCAGGTGGCTGGTTATGATCCCACCAATGGCTTGGATCCTAAATGCTGTACCGTTACGTTCTTCCCCATGAAACGTGTCCATTTTGTTGCTTTTTTTAGATCTTATTTCCAAACCTAAAGTCTAATTAAAATCTAATTGCCTTTCCATATTTATTTCAGTGATTGATGGTGTCGACATTTTTCCTAGTTTTAGAACCAGGAGCCTGATTCAGGGATTTACTTAATGACGATATTTACAGAGCTGATTTATTATGGTACCTGTGAGGGTCTCAATACATTTTCAGGCGGCTACAGGACATACTTGCTTACTTTCTCTTTCGTCCATCCTGGCGACACAGCTCAACCATGGATGTAGGAGGGTCCGCAGGAACAAGGCACCTATGCTGACTTCTTTTAAGAGGCAGGCTCCTCCCTTCTGCATCCCAGAGTTCCTCAGTTTGTTTTAGGTGTCCACCGGCGTGGGTGCTGTGCTGACTGGCTGCGGGCTGCAGCCGTTTTTGAGTAGAGTAGCTAGGTGTTTGTTGTTTTATTCGTTTCATTAGTTAGTGCAGGCACAGTGTGTTACTTCCAGAGGAAGTTTATGCACACTGAGAGCGCAGCAGGGGCTGACAGAAGCGCGTCCTGTCAGCTCCCTGTGTGCAGAGGGACGCAGTCTGCTCCCTCTGCACAGCGCTTCAACCTCCTTACAGAGAGGTTTCCTGGGCCCCGGGGGTGTCCTGAATTGGCTCCCTGCTTAGGGGGGATCTTGGGGGATGGACCCCCCCCCCCGTTATGGAGGCCGCCATTTTAAGGGGTTTATAGGCTGAAATGCTGATGCTTTCAAGTGGTCCCAGAAGTAGGGGAGACACTTGAGGTGAGGAGAAACACTGGTGCTAGCGGCTGAAGGGGGAAAAGGTGCCAATAGGCTTCCTTCCCCGCTGTAGCAGAGACTTGGTCTCTTACTGCTCTCTGTTCTGGCGCCCTTTCTCTCCATACTGCAGAGCTGAAGGAGGATTTCATTGCAGTTCAGAGGGAAGTTTCTGCTGGGCAGCGCTTTCCCCGGTGATCGCTGAGGATCCATTGCAGCAAGCAGACAGATAAGTACACTGCTACATTATTCTGTGCAATTGCCCGACATTGTGCACTGTGTGTAATCATGACAGAAAGGTGTAGTGCTTCTGCTCTAGGGGAGGATGCGCCAGCCATGTTAATTAACTGCAGATTTTGTGGTGTTAAATTAACCATTGAACAGATGGATCAGGGGGATATGTGCCCCTCATGTGAATCTGTGCCCAGTGGGGCTCAAGCACAGAGGTCTGAGCAGTCTGAACCTGCGTGTGCGGCTGCTTTGGGAAGGTCTAGGAATGCTTTGGTTAAGGCTTTAAATAGGCAGAGAGATGGTCTTGTGAAATCTCCTGGCCCCTTTCCCCCTCTCAACCGTCTGTGGGCTCTATTACCCCATCTCAGGGGGACCCGGCTTTGTTGCACGTCATGCAGGACACTGCACATAGTGTTCATAAAATGAATGTATTTATGGAACAAGTTGCCAAAACTCCTGAGGTTACTTCTCCCAGGCACCCCTTATCTACACGTCCCCTGTTGAATTTAGATTCTGATGAGGAGGGTGTGTGTGCGGAAGATGTCTTTTGGGACCAGAAGGGGGAAGTTGAATCTTCTGTCCCGGGTATAGATGATTTCATCCTTGCAGTTAAGCAGACTTTAAATCTTTCAGAGGAGGATAAAGTACCTACTCATTGTGTTTTCAAGAAAATACGCAGAGATTCTGTGACATTTCTGTGATGAGGGCATGATTTCTGTACTGAAGAAGCATGGAAAACTCCTGACAAGAGGCTTCTCATGCCTAAAAGGTTTGCTAACATGTACCCAATGCCAGAGGTACATGTCAAATTATGGGAGAAAATCCCTTTAGTGGATGCGCCAGTGGCCAGGTTGTCTAAATCCATGGCTTTACCTGTTCAGGGGGGTGCTGCATTTAAAGACCCGGTGGACAAGAAAATTGAAGGATGCCTTAAGGCGGTGTTTGAAGGGGTGGGCTGTACCCTATGCCCTATTATTGCCTCAGCTTGGGTATCCAAGGCTATGATTAAATGGGCTGAAGCCTTAGGAAATCAGCTCCAACCTGACTCTGAGGCCTTTGCATTGGCTGAAAAGATTAGGTGTGTGGCAGAGTATGTATGTGAGGCTGTAGAAGAAGGCGCCAAGATGGCGTCAAAAGTGTCGGCCACATTTGCGACAGCAAAAAGATCTCTCTGGCTTAAAGCTTGGGAAGCAGACAGTGAATCAAAGAAATCTCTTGAGGCCTTGTCTTTTATCAGAGAACTGCTTTTTGAGACAGAACTTGAGTCCATTATAAAGCAGGCCACGGGGGGAAAGAGCACTTTCCTTCCCACCACGTCAAAACATTCATTGTCCAAGTTTGGGGCTTTTAAGCCGTCCTTTCATTCCTCCTTTCGAGGGGGTGCGTCTATCAGAGGAAAGGCAGGAAGAGGAAAGTTTCCAGACAGTAAGGGGAGGGCACCCAGATGCCATTCCGGGGCCTTTGCGAAGAAGCACCCATCCAAGAGCGAGGATAAGTCCTCTGCATGACGGGGCGGAGACTCCCCTTTCTGGGTTCAGAGTGGGGGGTCGCTTCCTGCAGTTTCGGGACATGTGGAACATTTCAACCATGGACCCTTGGGTTCTCTCCATAATTTCAAAGGGTTACAGAATAAATATCAGGGGGACTCCCCCAAAGAGATTTCTTCCAACACCTTTGCTCTCTTGGGGGCGGCAATGTCTCTTCTCGAGAAGGGAGTGGTGGTCCCGGTACCTCAGGAAGAAAGAAAGAGAGGATTTTATTCCACTCTTTTCTTGGTCCCCAAAGCAGACGGGTCCTTCAGACACATTCTAAATTTGAAATCTTTAAACCTGCATCTGTGGGTGGAGCATTTTTCACATGGAATCTCTTTAATCTGTGCCGTTAAGCACAGAGTCGGAAGAATTTCTAGCATCAGTGGACTTCCAGGATGCTTATCTGCATGTGTCTATCAGCAAGGAACATCAGTCTTTACTGCGTTTCGCGATAGCAGAGACTCATTTACAGTTCCAGGCTCTTCCTTTTGGCCTGCCACAGCGCCGAGAGTGTTCACAAAAATGATGACTGTCATGGCGGTGGCTCTCAGACTAAAAGGGATAGTAATTATCCCATATTTGGACGATCTCCTATTCAAGGCGGAGTCAGCAGAGAAGTTGCAGGAATATCTGGCTTTTGCAACACAATTCTTCCAAGATCATGGGTGGTTGTTAAATCTCCCGAAGTCTCATTTGACACCCACACAGAGACTTCAGTTTCTGGGGGTGATTTTGGACACACACCTTCACTCCAGAGTCCAAAGCAGTGGACATTCGCCAGTTGGTCCTGTTGATCCTGCAGTCTCCATATCCAACAGTTTGGCAGGGAGTGAAGCTGCTAGGCAAGTTGGTGGCAACCTTTGAGACACTGCAGTTTGCAAGGTTTCACTCAAGAACATTTCATTGGAACATTCTGTCATGTTGGTCAGGAAATTCATGAAGCAGGAACGGCTGATCCTGTCTCAGGAGACAAGGGAGTCCTTGATTTGGTGGATGGATTTGGAGTCTCTGCAAATGGGGCGTTCCCTCTGCTCATGGGATTGGCTGGTTGTCACGACCAATGCCAGTCTCAGGGGCTGGGAGGCGGTAGTTCTGCACCTGAGGTTGCAGGGTCTGTGGTCCAAGTAAAAATCCAGACTGCCGATCAACATCTTGGAGCTCTGGGCAGTTTTAAATACCCTTTTTCAGGCAGAGGATCTCCTGAAGGGATCACCTGTACGCATACAATCAGACAATTCCACGGCTGTGGCTTACCTAAATCATCAGGGCGGGACTCGCAGCAGGATGGCAATGCAGGAAGTCTCACGGATTTTCAAGAGCAGAGGTAGAGGTGAACATTCCTACTTTGTAGGCTGTGTTCATTCCTGGGATCCGGAATGTAGAACGGATTTCCTCAGCAGGGCAGAGCTATTGGAAGGAGAGTGGGCGCTTCATCAGGAAGTCTTTCAGGAGCTTATGACTCTCTGGGGGCTCCCAGATATAGACATGATGGTGTCCAGGCACAACTGTCAGGTTCCCAGGTTCTGCTCTCGGATCAGGGATCCGACCGCATGGGCAGTGGATGCCATGACAGTTCCATGGCGTTTCAACCTTGCCTACGTGTTCCCTCCGTTCCCTATGATTCCACGGGTCCTTAAGAGAGTGAGGACGCAGGAGGTACAAATCATTCTGATTGCACTGGACTGGTCCAGGAGGTCGTGGTATTCAGACATACTGAGGTTGTCGACAGACTCTTGGCGTCTTCCTCTTCGACCGGACTTGCTCAAACAAGGACCGTTTCTGCACCTGGACCTAGCTCGTCTAAATTTGACTTTTGAAACCTCCTTACTAAGGAAGAAGGGTTTTTCGGAAGTGGCTATCCAGACTATGCTCAGGGCTCACAAGCCTGTATCAGCTGCAAATTACCATTGTGTCTAGGTTCAAGGTCTCTAGAGTGTTAGAATTTCTCCAAGATGGGTTTTCAGCAGGACTTAGCCTGCAGTCTTTAAAGGCAAAGTTGTCGGCTTTATCCATTTTTTTTCAGAAAAGGGTAGCCTTGTTACCTGAAGTACAGACTTTTTTACAGGTAGTCATGAGGCTTAAACCCCCATATAGGCAGCCGGTGGCGCCTTGGGACCTGTCTTTAGTTTTGTCAGTGTTACAAAAACCTCCTTTTGAGCCTTTAAGGTCGGCTGATTTTAAATTTCTGTCTTGGAAACTTACCTTTTTGTTGGCTATAGCTTCAGCTAGGCGAGTGTTGGAATTGGGGGCCTTATCTTGCAAGTCTCCGTTTCTGATTTTCCATGAGGACAGGGCTGTGCTTCGTACAGTGCCAAAATATCTACCTAAAGTAGTGTCAAGTTTTCATTAAAACCAGGAGATTGTGCTCCTGGTGTTTTGTCCTCCTGAGGAGGCCAGAAATAGGGATAAGTTTAAAAAAACTGGATGTTGTTCGCGCTTTTGCGCATATACGTTAAAACCTATTCATATATCCTTCAAGGATTAATGCCCATACCTCCAGGTCAGTTGCTTCCTCTTGGGCTGTGCATCATGGGGCTACAGCGGAGCAGTTTTGCACTGCTGCCAGCTGGTCCTCTGTTCATACCTTTACCAAATTCTATAGGTTCCATGAGTTTGCATCGGAGGACGCTTCATTTGGGCAAGCAGTGATGAGAACTGTAAGCCTGAGCGTACCCTCCCAAAGGACGGCTCTTGAACGTCCCATGGTTGAGCTTTGTCGCCAGGATGGACGAAAGAGAAAAGGGGATTTTTGTAAGAACTTACCATTCAAATCCCTTTCTCTGAGTCCATCCTGGCGACACAGCGACCCCTCCCTTACGCTCAGTAAGTTTATACCGTTCATGTGTTGTCATGTTATTGGTTATGTTGATTGTGCATATTAATATGTTCAGGTTTTGTACTGAGTAATGTATCCTAGTGTGCTTTAGAAGTTAAACTGAGGAATTCTGGAATGAGAAGGGAGGACCCTGCCTCTCAAAAGAAGTAAGCATAGGTGCCTTGCTCCTGCAGACCCTCCTACATCCATGGTTGAGCTGTGTCGCCAGGATGGACTCAGAGAAAGGGATTCGAAATGTAAATTCTTACAAAAATCCCCTTTCTGAAAACTGGGCAGATTACAGTAGGATGTGCCACACTTTGCTCAGCACGCCATCAAGGGGGCATGTCACCATCTGCCCAAAGGTTGTGTCTAGCATCTCAAAAGGGCGTGTCTATGCTGTACCTAAAAACAATTAAGGACAGGCGGGAGGGGGAGATGTTTGGGTATTGTAATGCATGCGGATGGATAGCTTGGTGTTTCAGTATAAGAGGGCAGTTATCTGGGTGTTGTAGTCTATGAGGGGATGTGCCTGGATGGTGTGGTATACGAGAGGGGGGTGTCTGGTTGCTTCAGAGGTATTAGTAGGGCTTAAAGTTATCCTGAAGAGGTGGTAGAACTAATTTCCCTTATCACCAACCCCCCCTCCCCTCTTAGGTGGAGCCTAGGCCAGTGCCAGTTCCAGGGTTTTTGACACCCCTTCAAAATGCTAATGTGCTCTCTACCTGCTTTTATTATATAAAGAGACAGTGGTTTCACAAGAAAGGAGTGTGGTCACTCAATAGTACCCCCAATTTAAATAACACCACACAGTAGCACAATCACATAGAGATTACACCGCATGTAATGCCCCTGATTCATATTACACTACATAGTGCCCTTTATTCACTTTATGACACACAGTAGTGCCCCTTTTAAGTTACTCTACACAGTAGTACACCTTATACATGTTTGCCACCTAACAATGTATCTTATACACAATACCCACAGTAGTAGTGCCCCTTACACAAAATTCCCACGGTAGTATTGTTGCTTATACACATAATGTCTATAGCACTAGTACCCATTACACAAAATGTCCACAGTAAATGCACCTTACACAAAATGTTTAAAACAGTGCACCTTATACACATTTCTGTCTCTGTCACTACAGCAGCTCGCCACACGTGTCCCTCCAGTAGCTTCTCCACCTCTCTGTGTTCCTCCTGCTCCATCTCACCTTGTCTTCAGCATGCACGGACCCTACTCGTCTTAGTGGCTGTTATTTGCTTCAGCAGTGGTGATGGTATACTTTGCCAGAAAAGGTTGTGGTGGAGGAGGAACTAGTTCCCCTACCATTACAAGTGGTGGAACTCGGTTGCACCCAGTTCTCCCTCACTTTAACCCCTGGGTATTAGTATTTTATGGGGATGAGTGCTAGGTGAATGTTGGCAATGAATGAAGGGCTAAATGGATTGTCTGTGTGCTACTAGTAAATGACAAGGGGTGTGTCTGGTCTGAAAATTGGTGGTTAATGAAGGATGAGTGGTTGGGTCCTTATGGTGTATCATTGGTGAATGAATGGGGAGAGGGTGTTTTGGTGAATGCGTGCTGCTAGGGTGTTGGTATATGTGTGGTATATGTGTGCGTATATGTGTGTAGCTATATAAGAACAGAAGCAGAAATTGACAGCAGATAAGAACCACTTGGTACATCTTAAACATGTTTCCTTTACTTTCCCTGTTACTGATGTATGTCTTACTGGTGTGTGATTACTTACTTCTTGCTTGCTTCCCCTTTTGTGCAGTGGTACAACATTTGCTTTTTCAGTCCCCTGGAAGTTCACTTGTAGCTAGAATAATTTTGTTAATGGTACTATCAGCATATCTTAAAACTTTTTTAGTGTCCTTGGATGTATATCATCTGGCCCCATTGATTTCTCCAGTTTCAATTTTGAGAGTTCTGTTAGGATCTTTTCCTCTCTAAATGTACTTTGCCTACCTTAGTTTTATAAATGACCTTGCAAATTATCTGTGGCCCCTTCACCTCTCCTTCTGTAGTGAATACTGTATGCAAATAATTAAACAATCTGCTATTGGGTATACAAGCGAAATAATCTTTCCACCAGTGCTTGTAATTAAGGAAATATGAAAAGGTGGAGGTCAACTTGTGTGACCAGAGAGAAGGGTGAACAACAAGGTTTTTTGGGGCACACTTAGACAAATAGTAATGTGTGAATTTTTAAAACATAGCTTTTAATATAATGTATATGCTAAAAGGATGGGTACGTATTAACAAATAATGACTCACATTAAATTAATACAGGAGAAACAAATTATTATATATATATATATTTCTCTGTAATGTGACGGTCACACTTATGACGGCGAAATAATTAGAACATAGAAGCAGGGCTCCCCAAATTGTCAATCTAAGCTGATCACAAATAAATCTCTTATAGGTTCACAAATAGTGATAATAATAAAAATTGACAATCAATAATATGAGTTGGATATAAGAGGAGCCGACAGATAAAGGACGCCCTGACAGCGCACCCTTGTTGATGAAATATAATATTGTTCCCGGTGCAGAGTAAGGAACACAGATAGGGTGCTACCTCCTCGAGACAGAGATGTATCTGCTGTCCAGATTATTATACAGCTACTGGTATTCCCAAATGGTCTCCCAAGTTGGTACTGACCAGACCATTCACTGGTCTGGTCAGTACCAACTTGGGAGACCATTTGGGAATACCAGTAGCTGTATAATAATCTGGACAGCAGATACATCTCTGTCTCGAGGAGGTAGCACCCTATCTGTGTTCCTTACTCTGCACCGGGAACAATATTATATTTCATCAACAAGGGTGCGCTGTCAGGGCGTCCTTTATCTGTCGGCTCCTCTTATATCCAACTCATATTATTGATTGTCAATTTTTATTATTATCACTATTTGTGAACCTATAAGAGATTTATTTGTGATCAGCTTAGATTGACAATTTGGGGAGCCCTGCTTCTATGTTCTAATTATTTCGCTGTCATAAGTGTGACCGTCACATTACAGAGAAATATATATATATATAATAATTTGTTTCTCCTGTATTAATTTAATGTGAGTCATTATTTGTTAATACGTACCCATCCTTTTAGCATATACATTATATTAAAAGCTATGTTTTAAAAATTCACACATTACTATTTGTCTAAGTGTGCCCCAAAAAACCTTGTTGTTCACCCTTCTCTCTGGTCACACAAGTTGACCTCCACCTTTTCAGTTGCAACGCTGAACCCCCCCCCTTTTGGGAGCACCACCAACCACAGACCACCTCAGGACTTACCAATGGTGGTAATTATGTTGGTCTAATCTATTAATTCTGGTACGTGAATACCAACTCATTTTCATTTTCCTGTGCCACTCCCGACCCATATTGTACCTAAAATTAAGGAAATATCACTTCCCTAATGGATCACAGTGCACTTCCTTTCCTCAATGGAATAATATTTATTTGTTCCTGGTCTCAGATTTGGATAGGCAGTGCATGAAAAACAGATGTATAGAGTATTTAATCAAACAAACATGATAAAAATTAACATACAATAAAAAACCTCCTAACACAAGATATGTATATAATGGTACAGAATAAAGTGGCGTTGTGCAGGGTGCTCAAAAGGGTAATTACCGGATGGTAATGAACTGTGGGTCACAACAGTTCAAGCAGGCATGAGAATACAGGTATGAAGTCCAGGTCACATACAGGATTCGAATCCGCTGGCAAAGTACCACTAGGACAATCTGCTTATCGCCGTCCACCAACGCGTTTCGGATCCATTTTCAAGGTGTGTAATACTGTGCCTCCAAAGTCCGTTATTTATAAGCCACAATGTCCAATAGAAAGAGAGTCCTCACATTAGATCCAGCTGATGTGCAAGGAGAGCGGGACTTCCGGGTGTAGATCAAACCTCTTCCGGGTGTACTGTGCGTCCGCATCACTTCCGGTAATGCGTCAGCATCACTTTCGGTGACGCGAGCTTTCTATGAGTCCAGAAAACATTTTTATTTATAAAAACCAATATAATTCAAAGTCTGAATTTATTCCATTGGGTTTCAATGTGTTGTAATTAAAGATTATCTGCATCTCAGTTTTAGCTAACTGAGTGCTCAGATCCTGTCTGCGACTATTTCCCTCTAAAAATTTGAGTCCCATAAATAATTTAATATGACTAACAGAACACGCATGGCAGGTTTTAAAATGTTGTGATAATGAGTGTGTTTCCACACTCTTCGATATTTCTAATATGTTGTCCCATGCGTGTATTCAGGGGACGTGAGGTTCTCCCAATATACTGTAATACATGTCACAAGAACACCCAATGAGATATATTACATTTTTGATGTTACATGTAATAAACTCCTGGACTTTATGATTAATACTGTTAAGGGTTATCTCCTCCACCTTCCTTTCAGCTTTTATGTTAATGCATGCTTTACAGGATCCGCACCTATGAAAACTAGAGATGAGCGGTTCGGATTCCACGGAATCCGAACGCTCCGAACACTGCCGGCCCGACGACCCGCGAGCCGACGATCCAGCTCTATCTACTGACTGGACCTTTTTTCCAACAGCTTTTGCACATCTGATCACCTTTTTAGCCTCCTTCTGTCAGGAAAGATCCACTTCTTTGTCATTATTATGTTGGGTCAGGTGTTGGCACCAGTAAATGATGAGGGGTATGTCTGGTCTGGGAGATGGTGGTGCATGTAGGACAGTAGATTGGGTGTTTATGGTGTGTCCTTGGAGAATGAGTGAGGAGGGGATACTTTGGTGAATGAGGGCGAGTGCACAGTTGTGGGGCAATAACCACTATTTCACCTCCAGGCACCTCTTAAAATGTATGCCCCTGGCAAGAAGTGATGCATGCAAAACAGAATTAAACTAGAAGATGGTGGGTCAAAAGAATAGCTTTGTCATCCACTGCAAACTAATAATGGCATACTGTATGGTCCTAATTCATGTTGGCTCGCTAAGTATCGTTCATTCGCTGCTCAGCGAGCAGCTTAATGCTGCCCCACCACCCTGCCAAATGGCAGGTACTGGCCTACCCCTAACGTTTTCATGGGGACGCCCATAAAACACTTGGCATGCCCCTGCTCCATGTCCATCCCTGCCTGTCTTCCCCCCCCCCCCCCCTCCCCGCCGCTGGAGCTCCTGGCTCGATGAGTGTGAAACCCGCCAAAGCTGTTCACTTCCATGGTCTGCAAATACGCACTTGCACAGACCCCCACCATCAGAACGGGGCCCAATCTGCCCCTTTTCGACCCAACCTGAATCAGACTCTTTGTTAGATAAAATGATGTTCTTCTCTAAAATAACAATCGAGTTAAAAATAAAGACATAAAAACGTAAACGAGTAATCATTGCAACAAAGAAAACTGATATGAATAATCATTGCAACAAAGAAAACTGATATGAATTATTTTTTTTGTCCGTCTACATAACACTGTCAATACAGAAAATATTTTCCCAAGATTAACAATGACTCTTGTACACAGTCTATTCATCAAATACTCCAAGTGAAATGAAAAAAAAAAAACTGTCAGAATATGGGGCTAGAGGTATTCATACATAAAGAACGGACTTGATGAAATTCTGATAAACATTTGGATGTATTATGTACCTTTTAGGCTGAGAATCCTACACAATAGAATGTAAGAGAAACATAGGAAAGGCAGCTACTCGGTTTGATCGTCTGTGTAGGAATAAGTCACTTTTTAGAAATGAGAGCACAGACAGTACAACAGCAGCGGAAAATGAATGTGGCAGACCTGTTTTCATGGGATGTCAGATTCAGACATGCAATCACCTCTCCATTGACAGTAACATTTTACAACAGTGATTTTCAGCTCTGACTCCCAAGTGCTGAGATGAGTTGCTCTGAATTATTGCAGGAAGATATTCAACAGAAAAAGAATGACATCGAAAAGGTAAAAAAAAAAAACATTCATATTCTGCTCAGTTCTTGGAAAAATATTGTATGTTGTTGTGACATCTTTACAAGTGAACAGGGCAGGCGACAGGGGGGTCAAAGGGGACACTCGTACCGGGCCCCGACCAGTTGAGGGGCCTAAAAGCTGTTCGGTGTTGGGGGGCCTCAGAGATATCAGTGTTCCGGGCCCCAAGGTTTCTGTTGCCTGCCCTGCAAGTGAACTGATGTTAAATATAGAAAAAATATTTTTGCCCTGTTCTAACCTAACCAATTGTACCCACTCTGACTCATACCTCTTTTCCACCGACTTAAAAATCCCATGAACGCGCACCGACCTGGAATTTTTGTCAGTGGAAATGGTGAACATGTAAAAATCCCAGGTCTATTGACCAATAGATTCTTACCTGGAAACCAATCTGGGTTTTTAGTGGGTTAAACCTGGTTAACAAGCCGTGGAAACAGCCCATACCTGGGTTTTTCAACCCAGGAAGGGGTGGCTGTCATTGCAAAGGTGCCTTCCGCTGCCCACCCATCCGCTGGTTACAGCCTGCTGGTGCCCACCTGCCAGTTGCTGACTAGCCCGCACCCCCCCTCCACACACACACACACGCCGGTGCCCAACCATCACTGACAAGCCCCCCATGGTGCCTTTCTGATGCTGACCCTCCCCGCCGCCAGTGCCCGCCTGTCAGTGACCACACTCAACGGTGCACACCCGCCGCTGACCTTCTGAAAACTGTAGATTTCTATATAAAAGACTTTTAGACACAGAAGAAAGGAGGACACACTCCTGCTATTCTGGGGGTATAAACAGACCTGCCAAAATAACTAAGACAGATACTCTCTGCTCCCAGGAACATTCTGCTAGGGATTGCTGTGGAAACCTTTGGTTCGGAATTTGTTACTGGAGTATGCTGAGCCGTTATCACCCATTCTGTTTAATAAACCACTATTGGTTTTTATCTATCACTGTGCATGAGTGATGTGGACCCCGGATCTTCACATGCCTGACCCGGGATTCAATAGAATTGAATCCTATACCGCACCACCTAACTAAACCTAAGGATGACATCTAAACACAATTTACTTAAATTAATATTTTTGAAATACATTTCTCAAGAAGAAACACTTGTACTAGGGGTGCTGTGAAAGAAGATTATTATACTCTAGGGTTCCATGATTTAAAAACATTTGCGAACCACTGAACTAAAGGGGGCGGCACACCTGTCAAACCGTAACGCAGGTGTCCTAAGGCGAGCTCAGGGAGGACAGAAACCTCCCTTGGAGCAGAAGGGAGAATTGCAGTGTGTGCTGAGCGATGTGTGCACTGTGTGCTGAGCCAGTCACTGTCCTTCGTCAGTGATCAAGTAGATTTATCCAGCATGCTGGATATTAATCGCTGGGTGATAGCACTGCATGGGACCGCGCATCGCTATTGCTATGGCCCCTACACACAGAGCAATGTAGGGGCATTTTCTAATTGATCTAGTGAGATCGCTTAGAAAATGCCCTGAAATCACCCTGTGTGTAGGGAGCATAGCAATAGCGATTAGCGGTCCCACGCGTCGCTATCACCCAGCAATTAATATCCAGCATGCTGGATAAATCTACTTAATCACTGACCAGGGCCAGTGGCTTAATTCAGCATGGATTGCTAATTAGAGAATTTGTAAATCAAGCAATTATCGAATGACTGCACGATGAATTAGCAGTTGAAAATGCGTATAGATCGTACACACAATGGAGCCAGAGGTTGACTGACACAAAGCCGGCATATGGGGGTGGAAACCTTTTGTTTTCTGTGTGTGTCAGAAAAAGTGCAGGCGAGCCTAAGTGTTTTAAGGGTGGGTCTCTTAAGTTAGAACTGGCCTTGTTCAGCCTGATTAGTAGAAGCCTCAAACCTACTCACATTTGCACAGATAGAAAATTCTCTACAATGTTTCCGGATTTGCATATGGATCTGCGAGTGGATAGCTGTGAGTGATCTATTAGCAGTTCATTCAAAATTTGCACTGAGCTTTTTTCTCTTTCTGTCTAGGCGGCAGATATCTACTCTGCTATGATTTTTGGGTGTTACCCCACAGCTGTGACCGCTGTTTAGGACGGCCACAGCGAACCCTACACTGCCTCTGTTGATCTGTCCCGATGGATGGCCAGTACCTACAGATGCTAAGTCTTAATCTTTAGTTGCCAAATTTGAAGGGGCAAATTAAGTCTGCCCCAACTCCAGTGCAACCAGGTCTTATGGTTGGACAAGGTACTGGAGATCCTTCAGAGACAGTCAAAAGGTGAAACTGACAAATGGGCCTAATTGTGAACTACACTAGCTAACGGCTCCTGAGCCAATCCCAGGGAAATGAGCAAACAAAACTTATAGGGCAGTATTCAATGCCGCTGATTTGCCACTTTTTACGGCGAGCGTGTGCTATTTTCATGCTCCACGGCGAATCTTTTGGGTGAAAAAGTGATTCGCCCTATTCAATGCTCAAAATTTGCTGACGGCGAACAGTGAATGACGGCCAATTGGCCGTCTGTTAGTGGCCGCAATTCGCTGGCGGTTTTCCAATGGGTTTTTCACTGATTCGCTGTGAGTGTATTCAATGCTAGTGTGGCGAATTGCTTTCAATGTGATTTTCGCTGTGCTTTACTGTGTAGCAATCGCCATCTTTTTAAGGTGATCTGGAATGTTATCTATTAAAATATAGGGTCTATTTTTTTAATTTGGTGTAAAAAAAATCAGTAATTTTTTCCTGTGAAGGGGCATGCTATTTTTATTCATGTGTGTGCTGCACAGGGGGCCGGGAGCCGCTCATTACATATTCATATATTCACTTCACACTGCTCCTGCAGTGTATGAGCGGGAGCAGTGCAGCGGCTCCATACCTGTGTCCCCTGCCAGCTCTCCGGGGGGGCAGCTGCTGCTGCTTGTGTCCCCTGGAGCCCTCCTTCCCCCCCACACATTCCGGCGCAGGCAGGGAGACTTCACTGCTCCCTGCGGCGGTTAAAATTCGCCATCAGGGGCATTGAATAGGGTGACAGGGAGGGCTGGCAGCGAATGCTCCAGCCCCTGGATCATGGCGAATGTGCAGCAAATCCTAAACAGGATTCGCTGCACATGCCAAATATCAGCATTGAATACTGCCCATAGTCGTATAAGAAAAGATGCCACGCAAAAGCACAATATAACACCACACAACAAGACACAGCAAACGACACAAAGAGGTGGGTACTTGCAATACACAGGAAACCATGCTGAGTGGGTGAGAAATAAACCAATAGGTTTCTCAGACCTGCGGCAATCCTCTAGTAATCCCAGAGGGAATGTACCAATGTGGACCAGAGAAATATAACAATACTGTCCACAATATAACTAGCAAAAGCAAGTAGGAAAGGAATAAACCAGAGATCCAGATGGAGCACTTGCGGTGTCCCAGGACTGGGACTGAAAGCAGACAGGAATGTCCAGGAGCAAATGAGACCAGAAGCTGATGCAGGAAACTGGAACAAACTGGAGGGCAAGTGAATATCACCAAGATGGAACTAGACTGCTGGAAGCAGTGAGCAAGAAGCTGGTAACTAGAAGCTGGGAACAGAAGCTAGAGCTCAGTAGCGCACGCAGAGGGGGGTTTCCGAGTACCCAGAAACACACCCCCCCCCCCCCGAAGTCTTTCCATGGGTACAAGAATTTTAAAATCGGCTCTTGGGAACCGGAGATATATGACTTCAAAGCAGTGCTCCCCATCCAAGCCTGTTAATTGCTCTTCCCAGTCAGATATTTCAGGTTCTGTCTGACTTAGAGATTTTCTGAGGGTATATTCCAAAAGCTGGGACTCGGCTTCTTTGAAGGACACAAGTAGCTTGTCTCTACTGTTCCCACAACCAGAGATATCAGCCTTCCAGCAGCTGGTTACTGCTCCATCTCCACACACCTGGTATGTAGTTTTATATACTCATTGGCAGATTGCTCTGCCTCCTGAACTCTGATCCCCTAGTCCCCAATGCCATTTGGTAGGTGGGATTCTCTAGTTTAAAATTCCATTAAAATCTAAGAAATCTATTTCCGGAAACTGGAGATATTTGCAGTCAAGCAAGCTGTCCTCCCACCAGAAAATTATGAATAATAAGCCCACTCCACTATACACACCTCCTCTACATATTAAACATCCTCTACCACCCTGGAAGCTATGTATCAGGGCCCCTTCATTCAGCCCAATGCCCCCTTCTCCCACCCCATCTTCCACCATCTGTGCAGTAAAGGGGTAATCAGTGGAAATTAATGATCCAGGCCCTACATGCTGAGCGGTTGATATAATACCACCTACCACCCGCGGGACATCAAAGCTTCCCCCACCCCTACCGCTGGAGGATCGGTAGGGGCCCCAATACATTGCTATGCCCAGGGGCCTACACTGCTGTTGATGCCCCTGTATGTATGTATATATATATATATATATATATATATATGTATATATATATATATATATATATATATATATATATATATATGTTTTTATTATTTATATACATTTGGTCTATCTATAATACTTTAACTGACCCGGCATATACTGGGTCACCTAAGTGTCCATTTCCGTGCTTTGCTCCACCCCTCTGGAAACCCCCTTCTGAAAATCCTGCGTTTGCCACTGGAGCTGAAGCTATAACCGGCATCTGGGTATGCATCTGCAGTGAATATAACAAGAGCAAACACCAATCAACACTGTGGGAGAGGCAAAGGCTTCCTAAAGCACAAATTACTGCAGCTGAGACCTAAAGTTAACGAGCTAATTAAGCGACAGCCTTGTGCAGAACAATGACACAGAATGGAGCTGCAATAGCAAAGACTCACCACAGGAGGCCACCAGCAGGTCCCATACCAGAAACAGAATCTTGGAAAGCTCACAGAAACTGACATAAAAATAATGAGTCACAGCAGTGGCTCATGACTGTACTCCACCCCCCCCCCCCCCCCCCCACACCCTCACTCCCCTTTGAGGAGAGATCAACAGACCCCCAATATCAAGATTATCCCAAATAAGGATACATAAGAACCCAGAATGTTGGTTGAAAGGAAACAGTAGCAGAAACCAGGCAAAACAGGCACATACTATGACTACAACTTGTAACACATTCTATTATTTATTATTTATTAACGGTTTCTTATACTCACAGTCAACTGCAGCTTCTGCTGAATTAGTGCAATGCGTTAAGTAAACCTGGAAACACAGTAAAACATGCATCTACCTCACCAAACGCATTACATCCCCCTTCTTCTTCAAGTCCTTCACTGGCTCCCCATCCCTTATATAAGCCAATTCAAACTTCTCACACTCCTCTCCCAAATACATCTCTGACCTCATCTCTCTTTACACTCCTAATACATGCCACCTCTCCTATGGATTTCCTACTACCATTCCTATCTCCAAGACTTTTCACATGTTGCTCCCTACCTCTGGAACTCTCTACCTCTGACTCTAGATCTTTCTACTAAACTTCAAACAGGCTTTCAAGAACCATTTCTTCACCAAACCCACCCAACTTTCATCGAACCCGCTCATTTCTACCCCATCTGTGTCTCCCCTGTCTAACTGCCCCTCCCTTTTGAATGTAAGCCGTCACAAGCAGGGCCCTCTTCCCTAATGTGCTTTTCCTTCTCTTACTTAAACCATTTTTGATGGCACCAAATCCTAAAAATGTTCACCACGTTGATACTTAATGCAGCGTCCTCTGATGATGCAGCCATGTTTATCTACCCTCTACTTGTCCTCTACTGTACTTACATATCTGTAAGTCACTTAGGGGCAGATTTATTAAGCTTGGAGGAGAGATAAACTGGAGATAAAGCGGAGAAAAGGTAAAAGGAGATAAAGCACCAGCCAATCAGCTGTGTTTGAAAAAGACAGTTGGGAGTTGATTGGCTGGTGCTTTATCTCCTTTTACCTTTTCTCCGCTTTATCTCCAGTTTATCTCTTCTCCAAGCTTAATAAATCTGCCCCTTATTCATTTATGCACACATTGAGCACTGCGGATCCCTTGTGGTGCCATATAAATAACTGATAATAAATAAATAATAATAACATTTTGCAGAACATGATGTATATTCTGTAGAACAGACCGCAGAACAAATGTTGCATATTTCTAGACTGGGCCGGTGGGGAAAAACCTGACCTACTGGTGTCATTAAGTGATCACCAAACGCCATCGCCTGCCATGAGGTACTCCACGAGCCATTACCTAATCCATCTCCTCCCTTGCGTGCCCTTTGAAATCTTACAATGATACATAGACCGATCCTCCTATTACTATCAGTAGAGCCATTTATCTAGGGACTCTGCCTCTTTTGCATCCATTACAGTGAATCCAGGTGACAGTAACACAGTTATGCCTTATGTGCGGTGTTTCTGAACACATTTACCAGCTGGAAGCCTGTAATAATAACTGCCATTATAAACCCTCCGCAACAATCCTCCCACAGAATCGTCTTTAAGGTAGACTCCTGATACATGATTGCTGCATGACCGGTTCGTTGTGTGCTCTCCTTTCTACAGAGCTGCTAATTACCTAATAATTAGACCTTAAAAGGTGAGTCAGGTACACAGGTGCAAAACACAGAACACAGGGGATTGTTATCAGTAGCTATTCATTAGCTGAGGTGGCTCAGATGAGCAGCTGTGTGCCTGTAAACATTACGTCGCCTCACACTGTGCCCTTTGAACCGTCAAGGTAATAAAGATTATGTATGGACGGCAGCCGAGAGATTGTTTGTACCTTTCAAATTAAGTGGTTGCACTTCAAAAAAACATACCTTTGTACCGGACACCTCAGCCGCCTAACCTGCAAATAATGCTTCTTTTAGGGCTTCAGGTGTCAGGTAAAATGAGGGCATTGACTTCTATTTACCTGTGACGTAACCCTTGTTATAATGATGATGACTAATGACTAATGCGTACAGTTCTTATATACTCTTAGATCAATATGGCAGCTTTGTAAATGTATATGTACTATACTCATGGGTAATATCTTGGTTACAGTTTCATCATCTATATATGTATAATTGAATGATGTTTGTGTGTGTGTGGGGATGTTCCACGATAACTCTCGAGCACGTTAACTAATCGTCTTTAAACTTTGCACACTGCCTTATCATCTTTAGGGACGATCTAAGTCCCTAAGTCCCTAAGTTTGAGACGGTTTAATCGGACGAGCCCTTAAGGGTGGTGTCATAAGCGTCCATGCTATTTCTGTTGTTCACATGTATTGTGATGTGATATTATCTGAATACAACACAATAAACAGACTCCCTTAAGTGGACCCTTCAAGGCCTATAAGGGTCTATTAAATTAAAAACTTTTGTCAACTTAATGCTTGTGTCTACCCAATGTCCCTGTCGACCTAACCATGCCAACCTTAAGTCATGTCGACCTTCATGCATTTCGTCCTAATGCTTGTTGACCTTCTTGTTGTCGACCTAGTGACCGTATCCCGACCCGGTATGCACCGCTATTATGACCCACTAACAACCATATAACGGCCTGTGCAGGTTGCCATTCCTGGAGCTGGCCACAGATACAGATGGAGCAGCTTCCAATGGAGCTGCTCCTGGCAATATAATCGCCATTCGCCGCCTCGTGCCATCCGAAAGAAGGGGGCTCGGGTGCAGGAGACGCTTGCGTGCCCCGTCCTGTTGGAGCCGGCTGCCGCCCTCTGCCGGCTCCCCGCAGCTCCCCATCTCCCCCCGCAGCCCCCACTCGCCCTGCCCATCTCCCTGAAGCGGAGACGGGCAGGGAAGCCGCCTTGCTGATGGGGATGCGCGAGCGTGTGAGATGCTCACATGTACCAGTCAGATGGTGCTCCTGTCCGCCAGCCTGCGCCAGCTCAGTACATCTGGCTGGCAGGCGCTCCGATCTGTATGTGCATCAGCCCAATTACTATAGCAACTCCCTCAATTACATTACCTGATAGCTACTGAATTTTGAGTGGCCCATCCTAAAGGGGGTATTCAGTGTGCCGCCGCTATTCCCGATGGGGGAAATAGCGGTGGCTCCCTATTCAATGCTGTCTTTGATGGTTGTGGATTGTCATGATCCCGGACGCAGAATGACAATCCACGGCCGTTTTCGCGGCCACGCCCCCTGTACAGATCGGCAGACGGGGACATTAAATCTAACCTATCGATCACCTGTCGATCAAACCGCAAATGGGCCAGGATCGCGGCTATCGAGAGGGATCGACAGCCGTGATCCTGAAATGAATATTCCCCAATGAGTCCTGTACAGGACACATCATAAAGACATCACGGGATGGTGTGTGTGATTATCATGTATGATAGCGGACACATCACGGGATGGTGTGTGTGATTATCATGTATGATAGCCGACACATCACGGGCTGGTGTGTGTGATTATCATGTATGATAGCCGACACATCACGGGCTGGTGTGTGTGATTATCATGTATGATAGCAGACACATCACGGGCTGGTGTGTGTGATTATCATGTATGATAGCCGACACATCACGGGCTGGTGTGTGTGATTATCATGTATGATAGCAGACACATCACGGGCTGGTGTGTGTGATTATCATGTATGATAGCCGACACATCACGGGCTGGTGTGTGTGATTATCATGTATGATAGCAGACACATCACGGGCTGGTGTGTGTGATTATCATGTATGATAGCCGACACATCACGGGCTGGTGTGTGTGATTATCATGTATGATAGCCAACACATCACGGGCTGGTGTGTGTGATTATCATGTATGGATTCAGTATTAAATCCCGGCGGTCGGGATGCCGGCGTTCAGAATCCCGACCCCGGAATCCCGACAGCCGAAATGCCGACAAGGGGGGGACGTGGATCGCCCCCCCTAGCGGGCTCGCTGCGCTCGCCACGCAGCGGGCGCGGTGCCTCGCTACGCTCGGCACACTAATTTATTCTCCCTCCAGGGGTGTCGTGGACACCCCAGGAGGGAGAAAGTGTCGGCATTTCGGCGGTCGGGATTCCGGCGGTCGGGATTGTGAACGCCGGGATCCCGACCGCCGGGATTGTAACTGCATCCCTCATGTATGATAGCAGACGGCATCACTGCATCTGCAACCACACTTCCATACTCTTTAAGATCAGATAACCTCTCGGGACAGAAATACTATCCAATATCAATATCAATACCGCATCTGGCTACCGCAAACCTACCAGGCCTTTGTAGAGGGTTTAGTTTATCTAGTGGCATGGGAAATGGTGACCCAGTAGTTCCAGCACAAAGACTTGTCCAGGGGTTACATTGGTACCAAAACTGTTCTGTGCACCCATTCCCCACATGGACATGATTGCAGGTTTGGGACAGTAACTTCATGGACCAAAAGCTTTGTAGCCATGTTAGTGCTCCCATTGGCTGTCGTTAGGGCACCAGAAGCAGCCACAGCGGGGCCTGAATTTCTATGCAATCCAAATGGGATACACCACAAGGAAACCACTAGTCTATTAGCAATGACGTTGTATATATCGGTTAGAGAGAAGATCATGAGAAAATTATTCAGAATTACTTTTGTATCATAGTATCATAGTATGCTTATCCCTCGGGTGGTAGAGCAGGCGGCAACCAGAATCATCTCCGATATGTCAATGGTGTGAATGACAACACAGGGAAAGGTCTGGCGGGATTGTGAGCATGGCTTGGTCCCACAGCCTTGTGATAGAGGAAAGGTAACACAGGTGGCAGACACAACTAAGTTTGTTTACAGTCTGTACAAACACAGCATGAAACGGCTCCGAGCACACTGTATACTCCCAACCGTATTATGCCCTGTAAAGTAAATACAATTGTTGAAGTTAGAGTGTTATCTGTCATCATCTTCTATATTCTGTACTTGTGTTTATCTATAATGCAGGTAAATGGCCTCAGTGAGGCAAGACCCTATTCAACCCCACTCCAACCAATTAGAATGAAAGAACATTTTTTTTTTTTTTTGAGCGTTTTCTTACAGTATATATGTTCCAGCTCTTGCTTCTTGGTAAATGGCCCTAAAACATCATCTCCTATCAAAGTAAAACGGCAGAAAGGTTTTGGGGGTAATGGAATAGGGTGCTGGAGTTTTTCTGAGAATGGCCATATTCTTAAAGTGTAAAAATATGTCAATTCTGGGACAAACTCCTGCACTTTCTTGCACCCTATTTTTTTTCCCCCATGATCTTTAGTGTAGAAAATTTGCTTCATATCAATGGTTCCCAAACAGGGTACCCTGACACCAGGGGTGGAAGAACGCTGGGCTCCTGCTTCGAGGGGGGGCACCTCTCCTCCCTTGCGAAGGGCCATTCCATTCATAGTTTGAATTAGTGAATTGTAAATTATATATTGTATATGTACTCCCGGTATTTGATGACGGTCCTCCGTCCTGCCGGGGCGGGGGCAGATGGGAGTTCCCCCCCGTCATATGCGATACAAGAAGGCAGCACTTGGAGGTTGAATACTGGGTGGAAAGCGCAGTGTTTCTGTGCAGCAGAAATGTTCCGAACACTCCAGTATTTCATACTCATAATGATCACATAACAAAGGTTTATTTTTGTATGGTTGTATAGTTATTGAGAAATGATCTCGCCATCAGATAAAGCTTCTTACCTCGCTCTCATCTGCCCCGAAAGCTGGTAGATGGCAATAGATTACATCCACCAGCTCCAATTCAGGCATGTGACATCGATCAAATACACTTTATCATTGCTCTTCTACAGATTTCATGGCCCCTACCTGTTCCCAAAATCAAAAAGATAAGATGGGGGGGGGTGTTATTATGACTTTGTACATTGTAAAAGTGGACAGCAGAGCACAGTTGCCACCACAACGGCACCTGTTTCCATGTTACTGGTTGCCTGGAGATACACCATGCTGCATCCGTGTTGGTTACCAATCATCCTGCTTGCAGTGCTTAATATGTGATGTCATGTGGTCCTTTGCTGCAGTACTGACCATTTGCACAACTTGTATAACATGCCGTACCATAAAAAGCATAGATTAATCTAGGCACCCATCTTGTTTTCTCAATATGTTTTTTACATAGTTTATAATCATTAATACATTTAAATATACATATAAAGCATAAAAAAATAGATAATACAAATTAAATTGTATTTATCATGTAAAAAAGGGGCTTTTCTGTAGTCAGACAAGTGGTGCATGTGCAGTTGTACGATAACGTGAAGGCATTGTAGCAGTCCCTCCACATTAGTTGCTACAGTCACATTACATTTACCATGCAGGCATTGTCATTGTGACTTCCATTTGCCTCGCTCTGAATAATTATCACACGGTGTGAAGTCAGACTGTAAGCCCTGTGTTAGCTATGTCATCACTTCGCTAAGCTTGCCTCCAGTGTACAACCGTCAGATGCAAATGAAACTTTCTTCCAAGGAATTGTAAAGGAAATAAGAATAGTGTGCGTTAGCTAGAATCCAACAGACCAACCTACCAGCTTACACGACTACTAAGGACCTTATTCTGGTTGACTCGCAAGGCTGCAAATTTGCAGCCTTGTGAGTCACCCAAACGCCGCTCAGCAGTCCACCTGACCTCCCCGCTCACACGGCGGGTTCGCCCACATGGGTTTGAATGGATGTTTAACATAAACATCCATTTGTGAGCGGGGACATGGAGAAGTGCTGTGCTCTGGAGGAGGTGGAGGATGCTTACCTCCGTTTTCTTCCAGGCGGTGACACGGGTGCAAGTTCCTCCAGGCCGGGGACCCTCTAGCGCCGCCGAACCCGCCGTGCTAAAGGGGTGCCCCTTTAGCACGGCAGGTTCGGCGGCGGTAGAGGGTTCCCGGCCTGGAGGAACTTGCATCCGAGAGGATATAAGTTCCTCCGACAGGCTCTCAGCTTTTTGAATGGTGCGCTGAGCGTGAGCCATCCAGTGCTCGCGGTTGGGTGGGCCAATCAGGAGAGGCTTTGGCGAGCCAATCAGGGCTCACCGCATCATACAGTAGCTCTGCCCCTTCCCAGTATCTTATAATTGACACTGCAGAGAGGGGGAGTTCAGTTCGTCGCCAGAGAGGGAGCAGTGAAGAGCTCCTGAAGAAGCCCAACAGCGGAAGAGGCGGCGGCAGAACAAGAGGCGGCAGTGGAAGGAGAGGCGGTGGTGGTGCCAGAAGTGGCAGAAGACCCAGAGACAGCAGCAGTGGCTACCGAAAAAAGCTGAGGACCACAGAGTGCAGCACCTGGGAAGTAAAAGAGCTAAGGAAGCTCCTTGCTGCAGCCTCTCCAAATGGAACAGTTAGGCCCTGGGCCGTCTCCACATATCTTTAGCCCCCTAGACCACCTGGTGTTCGGGTGCTAAGCCCGTGGGTGCCGCAACAGTCAGGCCCCTTAGGCCTGTGCCCTACCTTCATGCCTCCTGCCTGTGCCTTGTTTCCAGGCCTCCTGCCTGTGCCCTATCTTCAGGCCTCCTGCATGTTCCCTACCTTCAGGCCTACAGCCTGTGCCCTATATTCAGGCCTCATGCCTGTGCCCTGTATCCAGGCCTCCTGCCCATAGGCGAATCTAGAATTATGGTAATGGGTGGTCCTAGATCTAGACACAACAGCAGGGGGAGCTTTGCGCGGCGTAGCCGTGTGGCAAAAAGGGGGTGTGGCCTCATGGGAAGGAGGCGTGGTATCACACAAAGGGGTGTGGTATTACACTTTAGACCATACACAGTAATGCCCATTACACATTTTAGCAAACTCCGTAATACCCATTGCACATAAAGCCACACGCCGTAATGCCAATTACACAAAAGGCCACACACCATAATGCCCATTACACATTGTGCCAGACATCATGATGCCCATTACATATTTGCCACATAAGTGCTGCTTACCTACGTGCTCATTGCTAGGGGGTTCTTGCTTGATGGCACCATAGTACCCATTACACATGATGCCACACACCATAGTACCCATTACACATGATGCCACACACCCTAGTACCCATTACACATGATGCCGCACACCATAGTACCCATTACACATGATGCCATGCACCATAGTACCCATTACACATGATGCTGCACACATAATGTCCCTTACACATGATGCTGCACACATAATGCCGCTTACACATGATGCTGCACACCTTAATGCCCCTTACACATTAAGCCACACATTATGTGTAATGCCCCAACATACCGCCACTTGTAGCGTCCCTTAAGCAATACCCCCAAAAGTGTCACTTACTTTAAATTTTTATATGAGTCTTCGCTGCTGCTGCAGGGAGAGATGGAGAGCAGTGCAGCTGCTTCTATGGGGAGAGGAGCAGAGCGCAGCGCAGAGCACGCTCCCACTCCCCTCCTGGTGTCCCCTCTAGCCGAGTGGACATTTGAAATATTGTGCACGCTGTTGTTGTGCGTGACGTCAGGGAGCCGGCACCACATGATTAAAGGGGGGGGCGGGCTGAGGTGAAAGCGGGGAGAAGAATTGGAGCGGAAGCTGCAGGGGTGACAGTCATTGACAGCTGGACAGAGGGGCTGCTCGGCTGTATTCAGAGCACTACATGTCACGCTGTTTGAAATAATACCCCTTTCACAACAGAAAATGCAGGGATTTACCCGGGAATATGGTCCCAGGATCATGCAGGGACATTCCCAGGCTGACCCCTTATACACCAGCCTAGTCCCTGCATTTTCTGGTGTGAGAGGGAGAGACAACCACTCCCCTCTCCCTACCCCCCTTTAACCAACCAGCTATATCTTCGGAACCAACTGACCCATTTACATGAGACCAATATCATATTGAAGAACTTTTGAGTTGACTTTGAATGATTTTGGTCCTGTGAAACTGGGCTGTTTGGTTCAAGAGAAATCTGCCCTCAAAGAACACAAACAGTCATGAAATTACATTTAAGAATTGAAAAAAACGGTTTAACCTCAATATCCCTGGAACCAATTAACCCATATGGATCCAGCCTGGTATCAGATTGAAGGCCCAGCGATTTGGGTTCGACTGAGATATACCTCGAGCTTCGGTGATGCCGAAGGGGGAACTGGCAGCCGTTGAACTGGGTGGGGGTCGGAATTAGCGGTTCCCATGTTATCCTATAGGGAAAACGTTCCAGCTTTGCCTGGCAGTATCTCCGGTTCCCAGGGGGCTAGAGACACAGGACTGGGCTCGTTGGAAAGCCCCATCCCTCAGCTACAAAATTGCTAATTGGTGGTCCTGTGCACCCCCGGACCACCCCCTAGATTCGCCTATGCTCCTGCCTGCGCCCTATATTCAAGGCTCCTGTCTGTGCCATGTATTCAGGCCTCCTGCCTGTGATCCCACTCAGGCCTATCGTCCATTTTAGGTCTGTTGGACATTTTAAGGCTCTTAAGGTCTGCATCCACACTGTAAGGTTTATAGTAATCTAGTAAAGGGAAGCACACACTCTTGAAGGGTCCTGGTCCTAGGAATAGTGGGCTGTGCGGCAGCTCTTCCTGGGTCTAGGATTGAGTAGGGAAAGAAGGAACGGTAGTTTCCTCTGTGTGGTCATTGGAAGGGGGTGTGGTATTAAAGTAGTTTTTTCCCCACAGACTTTGACACAGGGATAGGCGGCTGTATTGTATCTGTTCTAAAGGTTTTCCACACTGACGTTTGCACGTGCGTTACATCACAGGGAATCCGCTTCACACACACATCCTTGTGTAACTTGGTATTCTTTTGCTGTTGAATGATTGTCCCCTGAATGCCCTGTTGTTAGTTTAGACTGGTGGAGCATTACCTGTTAGCATTGTGATGTCAGTCTAGTTTGTTATTGTGTTCCAGCAGGGACAGTTTGTTAGTCCTAGTTACGCTAGTATAGATTTGTAGAGAAGCGCACAGCGTCTATTCAGCAGCGCAGATGGGGGAAAATGGAGATGTGTCCTAATCGCAGCTCATTTGCATAGGCCGTGCCCTCATTAGCATAGATCACGCCCCCTTTTCAGGTGCGCTTGCGCAGTGTCAATATTTTACTTCAGAAGAAGTTGGGAGGTATGGATATGGGAAGGTGATCCACCAAATTCCGTGAATTTGGTGGACAAGTGGTATTAGACACAGTCTGTAGCAGTGTACACAGACAAAGTCATGAGACATGATACACGACAAAGAATGACAATAAGGAATCATAGGTTACAGTTACTTTTTACTTGTTTCAGAGACAGTGGCCTATTTGCTCATAGCAACCAATCAGAATTTGGATATTTATCCAGTACATTCAATACAATTATAGAATTTCATTGGGATGCCATTTGCCACTTGTCCTCTTTAGAAGATCTGATAAATCTCTCCCAATGATGGTTATGTAGTAGGTTTCAAGATGAGGAAACCAGTGTGATCTCAGCTTTATAACTGATTGTCGCTATAATCTATTGGCAAATTCCTTGAACCTATTATATAACTATGTATTTCATGTAACAATGCGCTCTGGCGTGCCGCACCATGTGGTGTAATGTAGCAACTTTTTCTCTCAATCTACGTCTTATTCGCATCGCAGGTTTAGTATCTCGTATCCGTATATCTGAAAATCTAAATATTCCAAAAACCGTGGTTTTTCAGAATATTTTGGTTTTTTTTTGTTTTGCTTACCCCCCCCCCCCCCCCCTTTTTCATACTTACCACATCCCTCAGCGTCCACGGTGGGCTTCAGGGTCCTCTTCCATGGCATCTCTGGTCCCAGTGGTGCATTGCGTGAGTGTACGGATACGTCGGTGACGTCACCGACGTGCCTGCAAACTCGCGCAATGCACCATTGGGACCACTGAAGAGGATCCTGATAAGGGCTGTTTGGAGCATCTACACTAATAGTGTATGAGGACCAGGGGAATTTTAAGAGAGTAGAAGACCCATGTGCAGTGTTCTCCATCTGGACCCCCTCCTCTCTACTAGCAATGCTGTCAAAGTCAAAGCACTATAGGGTTCAGACTCAAATGGACATGTGCAGATCTCTAGGAAAATGGTGTGGCAGCCATTTTCCCAGCGATTTTACTATTGTGCATGTGGAAAACACCATGGCAGCCGTGATAAACAAAACAAAATGGCAGCCGTGATAACGACACATCGACAGGATAGTCATCTAAATTCTGCCAATTGTATATCATATACAAAAATAAAATCACCCTGGCAGGTTTGCTTTCACACCTGTGCCTCAGACACGGTTTTTGCTCAGAAATTAATGAACAACTATTATTAAAATAGATATTAAAAGTTTTGAAAACTAAACTACAAAATATTTTTGGTGGAAAAAAACGATGACGAGAGAAGAAACAGCCTGGGTGAAACTTTTTTTTTTTTTTTCACATTTATTAAATCAAGCTGAACTTAAAAAAAAAATTATATATATATATATTTTTTACAGAATTCATGCCTTGGCAATTTAAGTGGAATAGAAAACAGCACATATTGCCTTAACATTTGTTTACCAATGAAAAAATAAAAACGAGCGAGATATTTCTATCTCGCTTTGCGAGTCCTAGAGGGCCACAGGCTGTTCTGTTTCAGCAGATGTTCTATTACAAGTAATAATGGAAAACACACATATTTAAATCATTCTTAGAGGTACGCGCAGCTTTTTACATTTAATGCCAGAGCCAATAGTTTTGTTAAGTAGTGAAGCAACTGTAGAAGATTTAAAATGAGCGAAAAAAAAAGGATATCTTTATGGCTGTGCAATAACAAACAGCCTCTGCCATTTCCAAAATGTTCATTATTATGCGTGAAGCCGTATTTCATTTTTCCCATTCTCTCATCTGACAAAATATGAATTCGGCAGCAGCTTGATGTCAGGGGAAAAAAAAAAAAGTTTTCAATACGGAAGAAATGGTGCTAGCTGAGGATTTAACTTGTTAGCCCGGTGTACCGCATTTGGATTTAAATAATGAACTATCAAGATACGAGGAGAAACGATTTATCAACCAGACGTCATAAAGCAGGAACCAACTGTGGTGCCATTTTTAATTGCATAGCGGGGATAGTCAGAGAAAAACAAGTACACAACGTCTGCAGCCAAAATACACATATTTTAAGCGTAGGTTTGTACACATTTGACATCACTGAGGTGCTGCCAGATTACATGAATATGTTTCATCTGTTTCATCATCTGCGAATCTAACCTGCTCTTCAGAATTAACACATTTGGTGACCGCATCATTAGGAAGCGTCACGGAGAAGATTATTAATGTAAGAAGTTAAAATAAGCTGTGATATTTATTACAGTAATCATTTTCTTTCCACCTGTTATCTGGAATGGAACACATGATGATGATGATTTTTTAAATTATTATTATTAATATTATTATTTTTAATAAAATATAATACCATAGAGTAGGGATTGATTTATAGATAGACACTACTGCACAGCTGCTGCCTCTTTGGAATCAGACATTTGAGAGATCAGAGGACTCTTAGTAACCTTCAGAGTTACTCAGGGGCAGATTTATTAAGCCTGGTGAAGTGATAAAGTGGCCTGTGATAACGCAGCAGCCAATCAGCTCCTGACATTTTTCAAAGCCAGCCTGCAACTTAACTGTTAGGAGCTGATTGGCTGCTGCATTTTTACTGGCCACTTTATCACTTCGTGAAAAAAGTGCCTCAAATGAGGGATAGGGCGGCGCTACAGCAGACTGCTAAACCAAGCTGCTGCTCGAAACAGGATAGCTGGGCCTGTATATATTGGAAGATGCAACAAGCGCTGCTCCCCTTCTTTGTTGTTTCTTCAACTTTATCACTTCACCAGGCTTAATAAATCTGCTTCTAAAGCTGGCCATAAACTACTGCAGTATATTGCAGCAGTTTACGTCCAGCCATTCCCCCAAGAGCTGGCCAGGACCTTCCCAGGTGACAAGGTCGCATGCAATACCTGGTCCTTGTGAAGGCATGCAAAGGTGTCCCTCCTCTAATGCCACCAATGTTGGGAGGTATGTATCAGCCATCTATAGTACACTATCATGGCTGGCCATCAATATCATGACTTGTCATTGGGCTATCAGTGGTTGCTGAACATTCCTTCCCCCTTTCCTCTCTATTTCTCTTTATTTCTGGACCTCTAGTGTCTGTCTCCTCCAAGGCGGTGGCCAAGTTTGAAGGGGCCGAAACAGGCAGCTTCTTCTGCCTGTTCTCTGGCACAGCAAAGGCAGGAGGAAAGGGGGCCACCGGCACGTCTGCTCTCCTCCCTGGCTCCTGGGACTTGAGCTCCACTGGAGTCACTTAGCCACAATGCTGTGCCGATGTAGGTAGATTAGCATTTAACTCTATCCCACTATGCCAGGAAACATTGTCTCAGGTACTCTGCTCACTGGGATAAATAAAATCATGCAGTTTTGAAATGTGAATATTTTGATTAAAATATCATTATAATAATATAAATAAAATATAATCTTTTCCTGCACATAAAATACATATAATTTGCTTGAGAAATATACGTTGTGATATAAGGGAGAGCAGCAATACTTGATAAACCAGATGCGTTGCATGCAGTGAGCGGGCTCCTGCAGTCTACAGGCCCTTTGTCCCTTTCATTTTACAAGAGACCTACACTATTCTTAATCACAGCCTTGGGGTCAGTTTGGTGCGGTTGAAGTTGCGATCAGGAAGCTTCTATTACAAACATTAATGATTGAGCTGCAGCATCGGTTCAAAGCACCCACCATCGGGAAGCATGCGGCACCCATGGTACTTCTCTAGGCACCCATTGCTGAGTCCAGGAAATCTCTGTCTTAAACAAGGCATAAACAAGGCAAAATGCCCCCATTTTTCCATATGGAACTCATTGCTTCCCCCACCCCCAAATTGGCATCAGACAGTCACATAATGACATGCTGTCATGCTGGCCCGCACCTAATGCCATAGGACCCGTTCACACAATGGCATAGAAACAGTACTTTGCAATGATGGTTGCAGGTGCAGCCGCACCTGAATGATCCTCCTGTCTTCTAATGTGTGTGTGGGGTTGGGTTTGAAAAAATGATAGTATTCACTTGGGTTCCCCTCATAAGCGTTCCATCTCTTGGGGATTTTATTTCCTACCCATCATTTTTTTCTCTCTGACTTTGTTACTGTTATCTTACTTTAGCATCTGTATTGCACAATAGCTGCATTCAAAAGTGCTTATACAGTGTACTCTGTGCTGGATTTACCACTAGGCCCTACGGACAGCACCTATTGGGGGCACCACAGCATCTACAACATCTGCATGGCCGCCACCCCCACGGCGTCCCGATCTTCACACGGTACTTCCAGGCATCATCTTCATTCTATACTGGCGGCCTTTGAACTCTTTTGCATAGTGCCGCCCATCCGGGACTTCCAGGGGTCATCTTCTTTCTTCACCTGGTAGGTGGTGGCCTTTGAGATCTTTTGCATGGCTGCGTCCCCCATTCTGATAGTGACCCTGCCCCACACTTCTCAATGGATGTAATCACAACATTGTACAGTGATGGGGGAGGCCCATAATGACACAATTTTGTCATCAAACCCACTTTTCCACACACAGGGCCAGATGCCCTAAGCTTCAAAATTAATATAATGGAGAGTGATAAACAGCCAGCCACAGCTCCTACCTGCCATGTCACAGGCTGTGTTTGAAAAATATCAGGCAGGAGCTGATTGCGTGGTTGTTTATCACTCTCCATTTATCACTTTTAAAGTTTAGTGCATCTGGCCCACACCCCCTCGGACTGGACCTGGCTGCAATCTCTCCAGGGCAAAGTCAGACAATATTTTACAATAAAATGAATTTGCGGAACTATTCTATTTTCTCTCTAGCCGCATGTACTCTCACAAAGTCACAATTTCACCAAGCACAATCTAGGCTATGTTAGTAAACATATCCAGACAGCTATGGAACTTAATGAAAAGGACACAGTAAGATTCTCCAGGTTCCTAATTTATCACAGCTCGTGTCTGGAATTCACCAGACAGCTTGTAATCAAAGCTTCACATTCTTAATGCCGAACCGAGTGAAAGGTTAGATTTTTCCTGTCCTAATATAAATTAAAACTGTAGGAAGCCAGTCGTTGCATTAAAAATTTATACCTGTTGCCTAATAGGGTAGGGAGATTTATTTTCAAATCTTTTCTTTTTAACATATCAGAAGCTCATCGCTGCATGATAAGCTCTACTAAACAGAGTCCAATGGGATAATAATGATGATATACAAAAGTTTTTAAACATTCGTAACTCCAGTGGTACTGTAACTATCAGGTGGTGGTGGAACGCGTTTCCTTTGCCACCCCCCTTTTGGTTGGAGCCAGAGCCTGTGTTAGTTTTTTGGCACTTCCATACCATCCAACAGTACCGTTTTAGCAGGTACAGTACCGTTTATTTATGGTCTGTACCGGCTAAAACCTTTTTGTACCGATTTTCATTAGGTTTCATCCAGCAGTCTGCAAATAGTCTGATTATTTCTCTGCTTGTCCTGTGATTCGGCAGTCGGAGTCCCTGAGGCAGTGAATCAGTCTGTGTGATTGGCCAGTGCTGTGTCAGTCACCGTGCTGCTGCCTCTGATTGGACAGTCCCGGTGACAGCAGCACTAACTGCTGTATGATGGTTGGTCAGTGATGTCACTGTCCCACCCTTCCCGGTCCCAGTAATAGGAGGACTCTGAGGCGATGGCTGCTCGCATGCTGGCCGGGCTGTGTACATGCACTGTGCACTGCTGGACATGGAAGCGCTGAGTCAGGATCTGGATGCTGCAGAGAGGGAGCTAGGGGAGAGGAGACCAGGGAGACTGAAGGAGGAGGAGCTGTGGGCTGTGGTGAGCTGCGGAGACCCTCAGCAATGCAACTGGAAGGGGTTCTCTGCACAGGGAGTTGTTAAACCCATTCTGTAGCCCACTACTGTTTATATTTGTCTATAAATATATTTTTTTATTTTTGTGTGTGAGGTGCTCAGGATAGGAATGGGGACATGGCCACACCCCCTTTACCCATGGCCACGCCCCTCCCCCAATTTGTACAGATTTTTAGGTATGTGATGTTGGAGGGTATGCACTTCCCTCCTGCAAACTTCACATTTGCTTCCTACCTCCCAGACTTTCTAAAGGGACAGTTTACTCACAAGGAAGGGGCGTGGTCACACACTAGTGTAGGGATGTACCCAGTGTCGGACTGGGGCATGAAGGGCCCACCAGGGAAATCACTCACAGGGGCCCACCAAGGGGCGTGTTGCGCGCCGCAGGCGTGCCCGATTTTTTTTCGGGGGTGTGGCCTAGCAATATGGGGGTGTGGCCTATTTCAATGAGACCACGCCCCCATTTTGACGCTGTGGGGCATGCCTAGTGGCTCTGAGCTGCTGGCTATGTCCCCGGCAAGGACAGAGAGAGTGACAGCAGACAGAGAGTGACAGCGAGGACACAGAGAGAGCCACATATGTATATTGAGCATCATTGTGTGTGGCAAATGTATAATGGGCATCACGGTGTGTGGCCTATGTATAATGAGTCCATTATACAGTGCAAATGCACTGTGGGCAAGGCACAACTGGCACACAGATAGTTACGTCCCTGTGTGGGACACAGATCAGGCTGCTTCTGCCTCCACCCATACACATTATTATGTTTTTCACTAGTGTTTAATGACAGGTGTTGGTGCACTGCCCTACCCTAAAACAACCACTGACTGCCAAAATAATGATCTTTCTTTTACTTACCATGTTCTTGGTCTTCTTTCTTCTCCTTCTGTCTTTCTCTTTTCTTCTCCTTCTGTCTTTCTTCTCTTTTCTTCTCCTTCTGTCTTCTAGGGCTCCTCACTGAATGATGCAAAATGTTATGAGGTGGGAGGGGGTCTCTTTTCAAGTGTAAAGGCCCCCCTCCACTAGTGCACTTTGGAATGTTTAATCCGATGCAGAGCAATCAAATCAAATCAAATTAAAATGTAAAATGGAGGTAGAATCTACCTTCATTTTACATTCCCTCTCCCCTAGGACCCAATAGCAGCATCTTCTACCAGGTACCAGCATCTTCTACATTCATACATACTACACCCACTGCCACTCTCATTCATACATACTACACCCACTGCCGCTCTCATTCATACATACTACACACACTGACGCTCTCATTCATACATACTACACACATTGACGCTCTCATTCATACATACTACACTCACTGCCGCTCTCATTCATACATACTACACACACTGTCGCCCTCATTCATACTATACACACTGCCGCCGTCATTTATACAAACTCCACACACTGACGTCGTCATACATACATACATACTACACACTGCCACCCTCATTCATACATACTACACACACTGGGCACCTTCTTCATCTTGCACCTTTGCTGCCCGCTGAGGTGTACAGAGGCGCTGGGCACTTTGCTAGTTGAGCCTGTACCCAGCTGCCTGCTTCAGAGTAAAGCTCAGAACTTGGGCCAAAGGAGGAAGGGAAGCGGGACCACAGCACTGGGAGCGCTGCTTGTGCAGCCTGTGACTGTACCCAGCCGTCCGCAGCAGGAGAGGAGGAAGACGGGACTGCGGTGCTGGGCACTTTACTTGTTTAGCAGCCCGGTACCCAGCTGCCTGTGCACAGTTCAGATGCCACGGCAGAGGAGGGGGGTGGCGGACCCCAGCACTGGGAGCGCTGCTTGTGCAGCCTGCCCACAGCAAGAGAGGAGGAAGACGGGACTGCGGTGCTGGGCACTTTACTTGTTCAGCAGCCCGGTACCCAGCTGCCACGGCCAGCACATAGGCCCCCCACTCAGATAATAGTACAGCACAGTAGTAGTAGGTTTATTTATAAGGCGCCGCAAAGTGTCCGCAGCGCCGTACATAGCAAAAAAAAAAATTTACAAGGTAACGTACAGGGTGTGTTGAAATTGCCTAAACAGCATGTAGGCCCCAATAAAATACACTACATAGGTCCCCCACTCAAATAGTACAACACATAGCCCCCCCATATAGTACATTACATAGGTCCCCCACTCAAATAGTACAGCACATAGGCCCCCATATAGTACAGCACATAGGCCCCATATAGTACAGCACAGCACATAGGCCCCCAATAAAATACATTACATAGGTCCCCCACTCAAATAGTACAACACATAGCCCCCCCATATAGTACAGCACATAGGCCCCCATATAGTACAGCACATAGGCCCCCATATAGTACAGCACATAGGCCCCCATATAGTACAGCACATAGGCCCCCATATAGTACAGCACATAGGCCCCCATATAGTACAGCACATAGGCCCCCCATATAGTACAGCACATAGGCCCCCCTTATAGTACAGCACATAGGCCCCCCTTATAGTACAGCACATAGGTCCTCCCTACCCATATAATATAGCACATAGATCACACACACACACCTAAAAAAAAAAAAAGGGACTATAAAAAAGTTAATACAGCACCAGCACATGGTTAGGTTAGTTACCTACCATTTTGCAGAAGGGGTCCAAAAGCAGCAAGCAGCTCCCTCTTCACCAGCCGGGAGGTCTCGGGACATCTACCCCGCAGTTCGTATCCTGCAGCCGGGGGAGGTGGTTACCATGCGGGCGGGGATCTTTGCTTGGGGCCATGGTGGCAGTTGCTCCCGTCCCGTGCAGAGTCCTGTGCTGCGCCGGCGGGAGTCGGGAGAACTGTGGCGTGTGGCTGCGGCGTCTGATGTCATGACGCAGCGCAGCACAGCAGTCAGTGTGACAGGGTCCCAGGCACATCCCAGGCACTGTGACACATCCACACAGCCTGCACACAAGCAGCCGGGTCCCTCCTCCTTCACTTGGGGTGACCGATCCCCACAGCAGGAGGGGGAGGCATCAATGACCTACTCTTACTGCCGGCAGCCTAGCCTCCCTGCGCCGGAATGCCAGTCCCCGCCCCGCCGCCCCCACCCCCTGTGCTGTGCACCGCTCACACGCAGCCTGGCTGTCAGTGATTATCACTGACAGCCAGGGACCCCAGCCCGGCGCCGTCCTCACCTCACGTCTGCACTGCCACTGGCGCCGCTGCCTGTGCACGGCGCATTGAAAAGGTGTCACCCCCGATACCGGTGACACCCGGTGCGGCCCGGCGGCACCCCCCCACCGGCCTTCTGATGCCACTGCCCGGCGGCACATTAGGTTAGTGTTAGGCCCCGCCCCGCTTTGAAAGTGGGCGTGGTCATAAATCAAAGGGGCCCACCGGGGAATCCCCCGGTTCCCCGCCAGGCCAGTCCGAGCCTGGGTGTACCTAACTACACGGCTTTGTCACACCACCCAGCACTGGCTACATCTCCTCCTCTTCTAAGCAGGGGAGGCTCCAGAGGGGGGCTGCAGTGCAGTTCTAAATTTAAATAGGGGAGGCACAGCAACTTCCACCAACTGCCATTCCAAACTGAGTCACCGTCAGTGGGTGTGGCTATCCTATTTGAATTTTGGACTGTGCTGCAGCCTCTTCTCTTGAGCCGCCCTTGCTTCTCAGTATTGGCCTTTTAAATATTTTCATGTGAGACTTTAATCTGGCCCTGAATCGCAGTAAGTGTCTCCAAGAGCATAGTGGACAGCAAAGAAAAGAGCAGACTGGAAGCAGACTGGAAGTATGATGCAGGAGCCATAGGCCCTCTTTAGGGACCGATGTTTGCGCTCTGTGCATACCCATATTTGCATATGTGCAGGGCTGCTGTGTGGACACACAAGGGGGCATCAAGGTGAGCAGGGGGTGTTGGCATGGGGACGCCCAGTGTTTCCTGCCTGCCAGGGGCGGGAGGCTGGCCTCACAGGATGTTAGACCCCGCCCAGTTCTTGGACTAGATGCCACCACTATAGGTCAGTCAAGACTGACTTATATTTACAAACAGGGGAAAAACAATTCGATGGTAGGCGACTAGCGAATGACTTCACCCCCGTACGCTACCCTGTGAATGAATGTTTATGCAAAACATCCATTAACAAAGCGGCGGGGATGTGCGGACCGCAGTGGGAGGCAATTTTTTGCTGCTTAGCAAGGCAACCAGAATCACCCTCATAATGTGATAGTAGCCAGATGACCTAACACCTTGCAGGGTCACTGAGAATGGTGAAGTAACGAGGAGGTGGCCATTAGCCAGTCTTGTTACAAAAGGCTTAAAGGATTGACCCACACCATTTTTCAAGATGGTGGGCAGCATATGAGGTCAGGGCCCCATACATTATGCTGGGCCCATAATGTCCAGAACACACTGTAACAGAGAAGAGAATATCATTCCTTATCAAGTGTGAATAGCATTTAATATAATTAGATACTGTATAAAATCATCTTATCTGGGGAACACATGACCTATGGAAGTTGTTATGGCCCCCAAATCCCTCAGAAAATCCCTGAAAACGCATGTAAATTGCTGTGTACGGTATATAGCCCACACAGCGATTTACATGCGCGCCCCCGCACAAGATTCAGAACGGCCCCGTCTGTAAATTCTGCCGTCGCACCCGCCCACCCTCTTCAGTCACAAGCTGCGCTGCTGCAGGGAGAGGACGCGATGCTGGACAGACTCCGAAGCTGGTAAGTTTTTTGTTTTTTTACACTGTGCCACCGGGGGGGGGGGGGGGGATGTAGGGGGGAGGGGATTTACACTGCACCACCAATGAGAACTTTTTTTGGGGGGTGGCACTGGCCACCGATTAATTAAAAGTTTTTTTGGGGGGGCAACTGGCCGCCAATGAATTAAAAGTTTTTGGGGGGGGCCACTGGCCACAAATAAAAAGGTTTTTGGGGGGAGACACTGGCCACCAATGAATTATCAGGTTTTTTTTGGGGGGGGAGCACTGGCCACCAATGAATTAAAAGTTTTTTTTGCGGGGGGGGCACTGGCCACCAATGAATTAAAATGTTTTTTTTTAGGGGGCCACTGGCCACAAATGAATAAAAAAGTTTTTTGGGGGGCCACTGGCCACCAATGAATTATAAGGGTTTTTTTGGGGGGGGGCACTGACCACCAATGAATTATAAGGTTTTTTTTTAGGGGGGCCACTGGCCACCAATGAATTTAAAGTTTTTTTGCGGGGGGGGCACTGGTCACCAATGAATTAAAAGGTTTTTTGGTGGGCACTGGCCACCAATGATTAAATTGTTTTATTTGCCACTAACCATTATTTGCTTGGGGAGTGGGGGGGAGCGACACTATGCCACCAACATATATTTATTAAGGACATTTATTTTATTAAGTTTATTTAGAAAATGTACTGTCTATACCATATAACATTATTTTTGTGATGAAGTGCAGTTTTTTACATCACTTTCTGTGACAGTTGTGACAGATTTGAAATCTCCTGTGCTGAATCTCCCATTATGAATCTGTGGCACACATCTCTCTGTATGTGGCTCATTATCTGAGAGAGTGAAATCTCTTGTGCTGAATCTCCCGTTATGAATCTCTGGCCCAAATCTCTGCGTATGTAGGGCCCTTAAGTTCTGTTGGCAAATGGTTGCAATGATAAATAATTGAATCTGTTAAATTAAGTTAAGTGCTTTAAAAGTAAAGCCCAATTTTAGAGAAACCAAGTCATGTAATCAGTGGCGTAACTTGAAATTTTTCTCCCCCAAGCCAAAAAAGTCTCTGCACCAATTTTCTCTCCCAAGCCAAAAAAGTCTCTGCACCAATCGCCCACTGCTCCTCGGATGGTCGTTGCCTATGGTCAGAAGGTTCCACCCCTTTGCAGCTATTGCATTGCTGCACCAATCACCCACTGGTCCTCGGCTGGTCATCACCTGGTTATGTCTGGTCAGTAGGTTCCATTCCATTCTACTGCCGTACATATAATACCTCTCTGCTGGTGCATCTACTGCCTTAGATAGGGTGTTACAGGTGTCTCCGGGAAGCCATTCTGCAGTGTTGTTAATGTAGGCACTGTACCTTAAGCCAGGGCCGGATTTCCCACTAGGCCTGTGAGGCACGGGCCTATGGGCGGCACCTGCTGGGGGGCGGCAAGCAGTGGCGTAATTTTTTTCTTTTAAAATATTGTTGCACTGTGCTGGAAGTGCCCTACTTCAGCATCTGTGAACCGGCACCGGGGATCGATCGCTGAATACCAGGCGCTGGTGAGAGACAGCCCTTTGATGCCTGTTGATGGCCAGCAGAGAAGAGATCCTAGGAAAGACGGCTGCAGCTTCAGCTTCCAGGCTGCAAAGAGAGACCCAGCAGCAGATGGAGGAGGGATCCCGGGACCCGCTGTCATCCCAGGGTGATAAGTGAAGATGACAGCGGCCGCGGGTGTAGCTTCCGGGCGGTCCACAACAGTGAAGATGCCGGGAGCCACTGAAGTTTCCAAGCAGCAGGCCGAGAGGGAGACCTGAGTGCGGGTGGCTACAGTGAAGACCCCGGTGGCTCAAGACAGCGGTGAACTTCGGGGAGAGGTGCCGCTGAAGACGCCTGGACACACTGGAGGATCGGAGCAGTCCGCGGAGGGGAGACTTGCCATCATCCTAGGTAAGCCCCCTGTGTGCAGCTGTGTCGGGTGCACAGTGAGTGGTATGCTAGGGAATGCCATCATTGTGCACAGTGAGTGACCCGGGATTAGCAGCCTGGAGTTACTTGTGGAGTTGACGTTGCCTGTGCTGCTTTGGACAGAGCATCCTCTCTCATTCTCTACCCCACCCTCTCTATAACAGGTGTGTGTGCGTGTGTGTGTGGGGGGGGGGGGGGCGGGCAAATAATGTGGTGCCTAGGGGCGGTCTGACACCTAAATCTGCCCCTGCCTTTAGCACAGATAAGTTTAACACGTACATGACTATGTCACATTCACAGATACTGTAATGCAGATGATGATATTCCATATATTATTCCGGGAGCACACAACCAGACGCTGTCGGAAGACGGCCTAAAAAGTGACAGGAGCGTGCAGGAGATGCTTGTGGTGGCCCACAATATTGCTGGTCACTTTTGCCATTCTGCCACTGCCTGCCGAAGGCTGCCGAAACGCCCACTGCTCCTCGGCTGGTGGTAAACACGATCAAGCCAGATAGGGGTCTTTTTGGGGCCTTGTTTTTCAAACTGCCATCCTGTCTGCCGCTGCAGTGCCACTCTTACATGAGCCACGTGTTTGTGCCGCACACTTGTGTGGCTTGTCATAGTTATCCAGCTACCTCCGTGCAACCTTTTGCCCTAAAAACAATATTGTGAGGTGTTCAGAATAGACTGGAAATGAGTGGAAATGAATGTTATAGAGGTTAATAATAGCGTAGGAGAAAAAAAATCTGCGATTTTAGCAGTTTTTATGCTTTTAAAAATAAAATAAAACCAGAACCCAAAATGTTTAGGGGGTGTTTTGGCAAAACCTATTAGAACCCAAAACCTGAAGGTAATCAAAACCCAAAACGCGAAAAGTGGCCGGTGCACATCCCTAATATTAACTAGCTGTTTATGTGAGAAGACAGCAAATCTCATTATCACCTGAGACTCATTAACAGCTGACCACCATTATATGTGATGTGAGAAGTCCCTGAGGGAGAACCATTCCAGCTGACCACATCATCTCATGTAACACCTTGGTCTAGCACTCTCACTAGAGGGACCAGCAGTTAATTGACTGAAAGGTCATATTCTCTGTGATCCTGGAGAAAAAACTAATCAGGCTTTAGGCTGCAAATGAGAATTTCACTTTTACATGGAATAAGTGGAGCGCAGGTGCAGCTAATCATAGTAGGTGGCCTGGGGGCTGTGGACGGATATTGCAGAAATGAGATGCAAGCACTCACCCTAATTTCACACCTGTACCAGACACTTAAATGGAAATTAGGAATTTTATTTTTCGCTGTACTTCTTGGAATCATTTTTACATGTTATGGGTATCATCACTGGTGTACTGAACCTGAAATACGGGTGACCTATGCCCCTGTATCTATGTGATACATACAGAAATCTGCAATATCACTATGGAGGACGGCGATGGTACAGAATTTGTAGCCATTCCGTAATCATCTTTTATATGACTAACGGGTCTATGCGCTAAGCCTTGAAAAGCAATAAAGTACAGAAAATAAACTACTACCCAATTAACTCCTAACTACCATTTTACAGGCTGTGTTAAAAAATGACAGTTAGGGGCCAATTGGCTGGTACTTTCTCTCTTTCTCTCTACTTAGTACATAAACCCCCTCAGGGCCATCAGATTTGCAGCGCAGACAGATATTTCGGAGAGTAACCCAAATACATGCCTGAGTCCCCCATATTTGTCATTGTGTTATGGTTGGTTGTTTCAATCCAGTGTATCAGTTAATTAACCAATATGTATTAACCAATGCGTGACTTCAAATTGGCTGCGGAAATTATAAGAGAAGCTGGTGTCCAATGAGGTAGCTGGAGAACCGCCAAGCTTGATGTCCTTGATTGATGGTGGGGTGACCACCTACAATCCAACTCTGTACATCCCTATGACTCATATGTCGACATGGTCATGTCTGTAGTAGATGATTAGTCTTGTCCCAGACGTTTGGCTCCTAACTCCTGTGCCTACCAGCAGTAATTACACCTGACAACTTGTTATCCAGACATCAGACTGAACATGAACTGCCTCTGGGGGTTAATCAGTAAGGATATCAAAAAGATCAAAAGCAAAATTTTTCTCTAATGGCAAAAGCCATGCTGCACTGCAGGGAGAGTTCGATTTCGGTGGGGTGTGTTCAAACTGAAATCTAATGGCAGTGTAAAAATAAAGCAGCCAGTATTTACCCTGCACAGAAATTAAATAACTCCTCCAAATCTAACTTTCTCTATGTACATGTTACATCTGCCCCACCTGCAGTGCAAAATGGTGTTGCCCATTAGAGATAGATTTTGCATTTGAGATTCTTACCGAATAACCCCCTCTGTCTTGTCCTTTATTATTTGACAACAAGGGCCTAATTCAGGTTAATTCGAAACGGGGCAAATTCGGCCTGTTCCGATGCTCAGATGGGCAGCGTCGACGTTCACATCTTACTGAGCCAACCTGAATCGGGACCAGAGTTTGGGATTTTATCTACTGTAGAATGCTGCTTGTCTTCAGGGCCCTACACACACAGAGATTTGTGCCAGAGATTCATAACGGGGGATTCAGCACGAGAGACTTCCCTTAAACTGAATTTTTCAGATAATGAGCCACACACACAGATGTGTGCCAGAGATTCATAATGGCAGATTCAGCATGAGAGATTTCAAATCTCTCACATAAACTTCAGGGGAATAAAAAAAGTATTCAAAATGTAAATAAGGGGTTGGAATAAAGCCTGGGGGAGTGTCACCTGTCATTGGTGGCAAATTGGTATGCCCCCCCCCCCATGGGGAATATTACATTTGTTGGGGGCACAGTGGGCACAGTGCTTGTGCCACTTGCGGGCTCTAGTGCAATGCGCACAGGACGGCGCATTGCACCAGACCAGCTGTCATTCACCTGCAATTTGGGCATTTTTTCTGCGATTCATAGCTGCTGGCCACACATCAGACCAACTTCAGACCAACTGCTCGCCACACTATATAAAATCAACTCCACGCCCTAGTGGATAGTGGGGTAATGAAATGGATAGTAAATCGCATGCAATATCGCATGTCAAATCGCATGCGATCTAGTGGCGCCGTGAAACTACACAAGTACCAAGAGTTATTATCCACATAAGTCAGTGGCAGGTATTCAATGCCGTTGCGAGCGGCCGGCGAGGGGGTTAAACTGCGAGGATCACAGAAAACCAGTGATCCTCGCAGTTTAACCCCCGCGCCGGC
Source organism: Crinia signifera (assembly GCF_055691185.1). Lineage (NCBI taxonomy): Eukaryota > Metazoa > Chordata > Amphibia > Anura > Myobatrachidae > Crinia > Crinia signifera. The sequence goes on from NC_139219.1 coordinate 299,605,986, forward strand.
CGCTCGCACTATGCAACGTTCCGGGGGAATCCTCGCAGTCACAGAACGGCGAGGATTCCCCTAAACTGCGAGAGCCGAGGCTAGTGCAGCAAACTCGCTGTAATTAGCCTCGATTCTCGCAGTTTTTGGAGGCACATTCGCAAATTCTCCCTCGCTCAAAAAACGGAGCGAGGGGGAATTTGCGAATGAGGGGGGGTCAGTTGAATACTGACAGGGTGAGCGGTGACTGCGAGCAAAAAGTCCTGCTCGCAGTCACCGCTCGCCCACGGCATTGAATATATGGCAATATGTATTTGTGTAGAATTCAGTAGAGACTCTTTATTTGTCTATACACTTGTGGCTTGGAATGCTCTTTCTCTGTCACAATGTTGCAAGTAAACTATTACAGTTGTTTTATAACTATTGCAGAAAAATACAGATTTGTAGCTTCAGGAGTACAAAGGCTCCTTAATAAATTGTATCACTTTATTTGTCACAGTTTAATAGGAGCCCTTTATTTCTGTTATGGAATGCAGATGTATATTAATGGGTTGGAATAGAGCCCGGTAAAGCGTCTTCTATAATAAAAAAATAATTGTAAAAAATAATGGCGTGGGGTCCCCCCCCCATAAGCATGACCAGCCCCGAGCTCTGTAAAGTGGTCCTGGTTCCCAAAATACGGAGGACAAAGTGAGTGGGGGTTCCCCATATTTTGGGGACCAGCACCAGGCTCTTGAGCTGGCCCTGGTTTCCAAAATACGGGGGACAAATTGAATACGGGTCCCACGTATTTTGGGGACCAGCACCAGGCTCCACTAGCAGGGAGTGTAATGCCATAGCCAGGGGACACGCTTGATGGGGTCCCATGGCCAAAGCATTACCCACCCTAACTAGTCAGCCCAGGCCGGGAGATTTGGGGGAGGTGGGGACACCCCCCCCCCCCCTATTAAAGGGGTCCCCCCTCTCCAGGGCACCTCAGGCCTGCGCTGAAGTCCGGGGCTATCCCCTGCACCCCTGGGCGGTGGGTGCAGGGTTGATAGCTTGTTTAAACAGGAATATTGTCTTTTACAGTAGGACTATAGGTCCCAGCAAGCCTGCCCCACATGCTGGTACTTGGGAGAACCACAGTTAAAAGAAAAACCTAAACCCCCCTGTAAAAGAAATATTAAAATAAAAACACAAACACAGGTTTTTACAGATTTTATTAAACTGCATCTTGTCTTCACCCAGGGGGGCTCCAGGGCTTCTGCAGAGTCTTCACCTGGGGCAGCGGCCTTTTAAGTTCTTTTGCAAGGCTGCTGCTTCCCAGGGCCATTTTGAAAAAATTTTCTCTGCTCCATTGCCGCTGCTCCAATGGATGAGGGGGGATCCGGACCACCACCATGGAGACCATGACCGACCCCCGCTGATACACCACCACCAGGGTGAGTTTCTTGAGGGTGGGGGTGCTAGTGGGGAAAAGGAGGGGAGGGGGGGAGGTTGGGTGCCATAAGTTGGGGAGGGGGGGTCGGGTTCCACGAGTAGGGGAGGGGGTGGTGCCACCGCAGGGGAGGGCAGGGGGGGTCGGGTGCTGCAGGGGGAGGTCAAGTGCTGCCATCATTTGCCTCCCCCTGTATGGAGTGGTGCCCCCCGCACTCCTACAAACCAAACCCCTCTTTTATTTTTAATGCCAGCAGCCAGCGTGGATCGAGCGCAGTAGGCAGCGCCGCCCGGGGATCAGGGGAAGCTGGACACTGACAGGTGTGATTACAGGGTAGCCGGTGGAGGTGAGCGCCCCTGGTGAGCGCCCCCCACCCCCCTGTTTACCACGTCCTGCCCCTGTTGTCCACCTGCCACGCTGTTCCTGGCCACAGTGATCAGACAGCCTATCTGATCACTCTGGCCAGGAGCGGCGAGGCAGGTGGAAAACTGTCAATCCTGCTAACTGCCACCCCCATCCGCCCACCGCTGGTACACAGTACTGTATATTCACCACCTGGCTTCCTGACAGGGAGCCCCGAATACACAGCAGTTTTGTGCAGCAGCGTGGCATCTGTGTAAAGGGCATGTTGCCACAGACTTGTCCACACATCCTCTGCCATTGCACCCACCTGTCATATTTTTCATATGGTTCTTTAACATGAGTGAGCGCAATAGAAGGGAGAGCACTATCTGGCTGTCTGTGTGAGGATGCAGTGACAGGGTGACAGGGTCACTGTGTCCTCACACAGACAGCCAGAGAGCGCTCTCCCTTCGACCATGCCCGTCACTGCTGAGGCTGCACATATATTGCGCTCACTCATGTTAAAGAACCATATGAAAAATATGACAGGTGGGTGCAATGGCACTTCAGTACTGGCCGCTTCCCTGCTCTCCCTCCCGCAGGGGGAAATTGCAGTGCTTGCAGGTTCACCCGTCTGCCAGGGCACTGCAGTACAGGCGGCTTTCCCTCACTGACAGTGGGACATTACAGTGCTGGGTCTTCCTCCTTCTACCTTCCACCAGGGCACTGGGAACAGCTTCCTGCTGCGGGACAGTGAGAGACAGGCGGTGGGTCATTGGGTGCGGCGTCCGGCGGGTCAATGGGGCGGCGTCGTGGGACATCAGGGCAGCATCCAGCGTCGCTCAGAAGGCCCTGCTCATCTGCCCGAGGCCACACACATATGAGAGATGAGCAGAAGCTTTTGAGCGACTGCTCTGAATTGACAGACGGGTCCGTTCAGAATCATGGGCAGATTCACACAGCGATTTATATGCGTTTTCAGGGATTTTCTGAGTGATTTGTTAAAATTGCTCAGAAAATGCCTGAAAATTGTGCTGTGTGATCTCAGTCTGTTTATGCTGTTTAGTGCTACCCTGTAGTGGTTAAAGTAGTCGATATACTTAAGCTGGGTACACATCTATACAATCCCTGTTTTCTTGCGAGCGTTTGATCGACCATACACGCGATCGACCATCCACAAACAGCAGCCAACAGTCGCGTACACACCTGTACAATTTACTTGTGACGTCCGAACTACTCCCGTCCAAACAATCGCAAGAAAAAGATTGTACCACCGTACACACTCTCTCGATTCGGGCGGTCATATATAAACAACATTATCATAATGGACTGGGTTAAGGGCATACCAAAACAAAGAGGCGTGAGTACAGAACCTAAACAAAAGCGATTTCTTTTTTACATCAGTGCTGGCTGGGCAGAGAACACGTACATTCGTTCATTCGTTCTGTTTGTTTTCTATCACTCCCATCATGAGCTTGAGGAAAAGAAAGGTCCGTGCTTGCATTCTTGCTGCTATGGCCACAACATATAAACACCCCTGCTGCACAGGTACTTGTAGTGCCACGTAAAAATTTAAGTCCGGCAAACCGCTCTGAAGAACGGTGTAGCTGGCCGTCTACATGTAGACAGCCGGTGGGGTGACTAGGGACAGACATACGGCAAACTGCTATAAAGATGGGGTGTGCGTCTACATGTAGACAGGTGGCAGGTCTACATGTAGACAGGCAGCAGGGTGACTAGGGACAGACATACAGAAAACCACTATAAGGATGGGGTGCGCGTCTACATGTAGACAGGCGGCAGGGTGACTAGGGACGGGGTACAGCAATCTGCTATAAAGATGGGGTGCACGTCTACATGTAGACAGGCGGCAGAGTGACTTGGGACAGGTGTACGGCAAACCACTATAAGGATGGGGTGCGCATCTACATGTAGACAGCCGGTGGGGTGACTAGGGACAAGCGGCAGCTGTGCTGTAGGAGAGATCATGTAGCTAGTCAACGCCCACATGGGCCTTCCAGCTTTGGCAGTATAGTCGCAAGAACGGCCAGCTTATCAGCCGAATGTGCGTACACACTGCACTTCTGTTCTGATTTGTGCCCGTCCGGTCGGATGAATATTAAACAGCAAAGAACCTTCGACCGACCGAGTATGGACGGACAAGACCGTTTTTGGCCGTTTATCGATTGTACAGCAGGAATCGGGACAGCGTACACACCTAAACAATTGAACGGTCGTTCGTTCCAGATCGAAAGAACGGCCCGGCGATTGTATAGATGTGTACCCAGCTTAAGCCTTGGAGAGAGATACAATACCAGCCAATCAGCTCCTCATGGAAATTCTACAGGCTGTGTTTGAAACATAACAGGAGCTGGTTGGTTGGTATTGCATCTCCCTCCACTTTATCTCTCTCCAAAACTTAATACATAGACCCCAAAGTGTTTTGAAGAAGTCTCAGATTTTGTTGTTATGGACTTGCTACATCTAGAAAAACACTGCGAGCAGGTGAGAGACTTAATTATAAGTTAATTGCAGTTGATTTATATATTATTATTAAACGTTTCTGTTATTGGAATCCAGTTTGGGTAAGTACAGAGTGTAACACAATGCCTATTGTCCATTATTATAAGTAGAAAAAAAGAAGGCCTAATTGGGGGGGGGGGGGGGGGGGATTTATTAGTGTTTGAAGAAAGATAAAGTACCAACCAAACAACTTCTAAAGGTGCCCATACACGGTGAGATTTTTCCCGTGCGTTTTGGACTATATTGTTGCAATGTGAGTACCAGGAAGACAGCACTTGGGAGTGGTAATAGAGTGACTGGGCACACGCAGGCATGTCATGGCGGTCCAGACGTCATTTTCTGTGTGTGCAGAAATGAGAATCTTACATGCGGCGGGGGGGGGGGGGGGAATTTTACGCTCACCTCCATGCCATCCGGGGTGGACACCAGCTCTAATCCTCACCCTCCAGTGGCCGGCCATCTGGTAACTTTTACTACATACTGTACATTGCTTTATCTTTATTATGTATAGATCCTTTTTCGCTGTTAAACAAATATTGGTACTTGTGAGTTATCCGGGCTGCCGATTTTTTCATCGCGCCCGAAATCGTGGGCATCGCGTCGGTCGTGGCCGTTATAAGGAGCCGCGACGCAATGCCCACGATTTCCCATAGACAGTAATGTTAAAAGACACGATGGACCCGATTTCCGACACGATTTCCCATAGACAGTAATGTTAAAAGACGCGATGGACCCGATTTCCCATAGAAAGCAATGTTATAATAAAATTACAATGTGAAATTGGCCAATATGTTTTTAAAAAAAATGTTTCATGGCCCCCCACCACCGTTAACGCCACCCCGCTATTGACGCCAACCCGAAGCGTGGCGAGCGCAGCGAGCCCGCGAGGGGCGGCGATACGCGTCCTCCGACCTTTTCATGCCCTACTATCCACTAGGGCGTGGAGTGAGAATAGAATAGTGTGGCGAGCGCAGCGAGCCACCGAGCCCGAAGCGTGGCGAGCGCAGCGAGCCCCGCGAGGGGACGCGGACACCTTCACAGGTATCCGCGTGCCCTTGCGGGCTTCACAGGTGTCCGCGTCCGCTCGCCACGCTTCGGGCTCGGTGGCTCGCCACACTATTCTATTCTCACTCCACGCCCTAGTGGATAGTAGGGCATGAAAAGGTCGGAGGACGCGTACCGCCGCCCCTCGCGGGCTCGCTGCGCTCGCCACGCTTCGGGTTGGCGTCAATAGCGGGGTGGCGTTAACGGTGGTGGGGGGCCATGAAACATTTTTTTTAAAAACATATTGCCCAATTTCACATTGTAATTTTATTTTAACATTGCTGTCTATGGGAAATCGGGTCCATCGCGTCTTTTAACATTACTGTCTATGGGAAATCGTGGGCATCGCGTCGCGGCCCCTTATAACGGCCACGACCGACGCGATGCCCCCGATTTGGAGCTAAATCGTGGGCATCGCGTCGGTCGGGTGTCCTTAAGTTAACCAAACTTAAGGACAAAATCGGCAGCCCGGATAACTCACAAGTACCCAAATATTTATATCTGAGACAGTTGGTTTCTTTTATTTTCTGATGGGCTGCCGCTGTTGGTATTATATACAGCTTTATACAAATAAGCATTGCCTGATCGTATAAGAGCATGAAAGCAAGAATTGCAGGGTTTCCCACCCTTTGTCATCAGCACACACTAGTTCCCCTTTCACACTTGCAAGCCGAGTCGCACCCGAGATTTTGGACCCGGCTTGCAAGCGCTTTCACACTAGGCATAAAGTCGAGCAGGCGACGTCATCAGGAGGCAGGGCCGGGCGGCACTGGGAGATGACGGCATCTCTCAGAGGCGCCTTTACAGTGCAGTGAATGGGACACGACCCGGGTTACCCGTTTACACTGCCCCTGGAGCCGCGAGCATCCCGGGTCTAACCCTAGTCAAGAGCAGAGTTAAAATACCGGTCTAGTCAGATTGCTTAGAAAAGGGGTGAAAATTGCCCTGTGTGCATTCCTCTTTTTGGAGGGAGCGCACATCGCATCGTAAGCCCAAAAAGCTCCGCGTATGGACACCTTAATGCTACAAGTAGAATTTCTAAAGCACAATTATGGTTCCTTCTGAACACCAGGAACAATTATTTAGGTTAGCAGCTATTCATTTTTTTATTTTCAGGCTATTTTTTTTTTACTAGTTTTAAACAATTATCTGCTCTCATAGAAAAATGGAATTATCCCTAATGGCGAGCACCAAGCATCGCAGAGCACTGACAGTGTACACATATTTAAGTGGCAAGTGATTGCCAAGTACACTGATACAAAATCGCTATTGTGTTCACATTCAGCTGCAGGATGTTTCAATCAGCCTAATTAGACTTCTTTCCTTCATTTAAATATGTTGTTTAAAAAAAAAATCAGTTTGGAAGATTATGTGAAATATATAAAGTATGGCTTAAAATAAAATTAGCGCCTAAATGGGGACAGCATTATGCATATTGGTTTGTTGTTAGTGTGTCAGAGTCAATTACGTTGGACCAAATACACAGAAAGGAACATTATCTCATTTACAGCTTTCAATGTCTATTTCCATTCATTTATATTTTTCATTAAAGGGACTGTACCCTTACTATTTTGTTTGATTGTGTCTCACAAAGGCGGGGGGCGGGGCCTCTCCCCCTGCTCACCTGCACACAGGGGGTGAGTGATGCACCAGGGGGGGTAAAGCTTGAAGCGGCAGCCGCCGAGTCCGGGGGGGAGGAGGGGGTCACTGTCGCCGCCGAGTCTGGTTGGTGCTGCGGCCTCCGCCGCCGCTGAACCTGGGGAGGTGGGGGGTTTAGGGAATACGTCCGCCAACGCTGAGTTCCAGGGGGCGGGGGTGATGCAGCCGCCACCGAGTCCGGGGGGGAGGAGGGAATGCGGCCACCACCGCCGAGTCCGGGGAGGGGAAGGCGTAGCTTACCTGGATCCAAGGGAGCTGCTCCACAATGCCATCCTCCAGTGGCCGGCATCCTAGGCACATGCCTGGAGCTGCCTAGTGGTGGCGCCGGCCCTGTGGGGCAGATGTAACTTGTGCAGAGAGAATTAGATTTGGGTGAGTTATTTTGTTTCTGTGTAGGGTAAATACTGACTGCTTTATTTTTACACTGCAATATAGATCTTGCTTTGAAGTAAAACCCCACCCAAATCTAATTCTCTCTGCACAGATTTCATCTGCCCCACCTGCAGTGCACATGGTTTTGTTGATTTGAAAAGGAATTTGCCTTTGCGAGTGAACCAGAATAAGGGCCCTACAGTAGTGTTATGTTATCAGTAAAATTAACTGGAGAGTTCTGGGTAGGGTGTAGGTGGATGGTTATGTGTAAAATAAGTCAAATAATGGCAACTGAACTGACTGTTGAGAGCTGCAATGCAGACCTACCTGCATCATCAATCAAACTAGGTTATGTCTAACAACAAGAATATTTTTAAACATTATTTCCAGGTATTTTGATTGGTGACACCTCTCATAAACAAAATTATTTTGACCAATATAGGGGAGCAGGGGTGGATTGGGTTCTAAAACGGGTGTGGTATATGGTTCCGACAGTCAGGATCCCGACAGTCATTAGCCTGACGTCAGGATCCCGACTGTCCAGACTCAGACAGCACAGCGAGCGCAGCAAAGCCCCTTGCGGGCTCGCTGCGCTCGCCATGCTTCAAGCACGGTGGCTCACTATGCTCGCCACCTATTCTATTCTCTCTCTATGGGGTCGTGGACCCCCACGAGCAAGAATAGCCGGTGGCCGTAGGGAACACGGCTGACGGTGTTTTAACAGTCGAGATCCTGACGTCGGGTAAATGACTGTTGGGACCCCGTCTGGCACCCTCTAAAACTGGCCCTGGCAAATTCCTGGAAGTGGCCTCATGTGGTCAGCACCAAATCAAAAATGGGTTGAGCCAGGGATTACTACATCACTATACTGGTGGAGCCATTGTAGTGTGTATGGTGCTTTAGCTGAAGAGTACATGAGCAACCTAGAGCATATTTGCCATCAAGTTTAGGTCAACATGGGTCTAGGTCGACAGGACATTAGGTTGACACGAGCATTAGGTCGACATGGGCTAGGTCGACAGTCAAAAGGTCGACATGGGTTTTTTTCACTGTTTTTTTTACCCAAATGTCGACATGGACACAGTTTGAAGTGCACTGCATCCCCTTGCTTCGCTCGCTATGCTCGGCACACTATTTTATTCTCCCACCACGCTCTAGTGGATGGTTGGTCAGTGAAAAACCCCATGTCGACCTTTTCACTATCGACCTTGCCCATGTTGACCTAATGCTTGTGTCAACCTAATGGCCTGTCGATCTAGGCCCATGTCGACCTAAACCCATGTCGACCTAGTGGTGTTGACCCAACGCTTGTTGTCCTAGTTGCTGTAGACCTATTGACCGTATCCCTTATACCACACCCGGTTAAACGGCCCAGACCGCAGTCCTTACTGATTATAATGGTTATTGCAGTTTGATGTGTTATCGGCATAGCACCGAAGATATCACATACTTAATAAATGATTTGACCTTTTATAAACCCTATAATGATACAAATCACTGCACCTATCACCCACGTATATACCCAGAGCTGATATAATGAAACACATAAGAAGCGCTGATGTTCTCTGCAGATATTGTTCTTGAATATAACCCTTGACACATCCAAACTTCTATGAACCGCCGGAATACCAGAACTGCAAAACTCCATTGTTACACAAAGCGATGACTACTGACTCTGTCTCCCTCTTCACATTCCTTGGGTCAGTGTGGTTTGGAAAGAAACCCTTCCACCTACTTTACATTTCAGCAAGTGACGTACCACAGTGCATGTTTCAGTAGCAGCCTCAGGTAAAGTAAATGGAAATTGTAACCGGCAGCGGTGCACCTGGTGTTTTCACATTACCCCCATAGATACAGTTGAGCGTATTATGTTTGAATGTGCTACAACACTCCCTCCTGACAGTGTGGATTTCTGGGTGTGGCAGCACCCAGATCACTATCACAGGCACCACTGATCTGTCTTACATTCCTTGTCAGCATGAAATGAATACACTTGAAGAATCAGAGTCACCGTACTGTAGTCCTGTCGTTATGTGAGATGTTTACAGTATGTAAAGACATTTTATTAATTCTAAATACGTGTTATACATAGGGCTAAGTGCAAGCCAAGCATCTGTCTGATTCTTGCTTACTGACATATTTCATGTCTGAGAGATCTCATGTCATTCTAGTAAAGCTGGGTACACACCTACAGATTTATCTGTCCAATCTATCTGGTAGGAACAAAAACATGGCAACGTATTGCAGGGTTGGCTAACTTCCCGTAATGGCCGGGAGGCTCCGGGAAATCGGATCCCCCTCCCGGACCCCCAGAAAGGTGGGCAACCCTCCCGGATACCGGCGGCACCCCCCCTCCAGGTTCCTGCCGGGAAAGAAGCCCCCGGTACAACTGGAGGAGAGATTCTCCGCAGCTTCCAGCACATGAGAGAGCCCCAGTATCACCTTCCACACCCCCGGCATCCCCAGCCGCTGTACCAAATCCACTGGGGGGGGGGGGGATTCGCTGAGCCCGTCCCCAGCAGCGGCCGGCATCCTGGGTGGGGGGGACCCTGCCATATTTTCCCATCACCCGGCAGCTTACCCAGTACCACCTTCCACACCCCCTCCCCCCACAGCATCATCCATCCCCAGTCATCCCTGTGTGATCCCCCCTGCGGTAGCATCATCCATCCCTAGTCCCCTTGCCCCCCCCCCCACTACATCATCCCCAGTCCCCCTGCACTATCCCTCCTGCAGCAGCATCATCCTGTCCCCCCCCCCGTCCCCCCCCGTCCCCCCCAGCATCATCCATCTCCAGTCCCCCCCCCGTCCCCCCCCCCAGCATCATCCATCCCCAGTCCTCCCCACAGCATCATCCCCAGTCGCCCCTGCGGAATCCTCCCCTGGCAGCATCATCCAGCCCCAGGACCAGCTGATGCAAGGATGGATGGAGACCTACCTCTATATAGGTAAGTAAGATAGGTAAGTATCAGTATGTATGGGCTGTGTATGTAATAAAGTCTTATTTTTCAGGTGTCAGTGTGTTTTTATTTAACTATTGGTTCTGCTGTGGAACTAAGAATCTCAGCAAGCCCATTAATGGGCCGCATGCTGGGACTTGTGGTTCTCCAAGTCCCAGTATGCAGTGCAGGCTTGCTGGGACTCATTTTTCCACAGCAGAACCCAATGTTTTTTTTTCTATCTTTTACAATAAATTCAGCCCTGTACTCACAGCCCAGGGATACCGAGGACAGCACCAGGCTTCAGCCTGGGCAAGTAAGTTCTGGAGGGGGGGACCACTTCATTGGGTGGTCCCCACTTTCCCAGGACCCCTACACAGGCTGACTGGTCATTAGGGATAAATGATTTGGCAGGGGGGACTTGTATAAAAAGTCTCCCCCCGGTTGTGGCATTACCCTGCTGGCTTGTTGGGCCTGGTGCTGGTTCTCAAAATATGGGGGACCCCTATCCATTTTGTTCCTGTATTTTGGGAACCAGGACTGGCCCAGGAGCCTGGTGCTGGTTTTAAAAATACAGGGAAGCCCTATTTGGCTTGTTCTCTGTTTTTTTAAACCAGGACCGGCTCTTTCCGCCTGGTGCTGGTTATGCCCGTGGGGGGGACCCCACGCCGTTTTTTAATCGAATTTGTAAATGACATATGACGTTGATGCCAATCATAATAATTCATATTCAATACGAATACAAATTTTCGTATTCTAGTAAATTTTGACCACAAAGTCCTTGATTTACAGGCTCTGTATTCTGCAAAAATGGAACTTTATGCTCCATTAAGGAGCAGTTCACTGTGGGGGTGCTGGATGGTTCCCCGACAGTGGGGATCCCGATGGTCAGTATACTGACGTCAGGATCCCGACTGCCGGTGGCCTGACAGGGGGAATGCCCACACATAGGGGCTATTCTCCCTCCTGGAGACGACCCCCATAGAGGGAGAATAGAATAGGTGGCGAGTGTAGCGAGCTCGCCCCCCTGTCGGGCCACCGGCAGTCGGGATACTGACCGTCGGGATCCCCACGTCAGCATCATATACCACACCCCACTGTGGCACCTCCGGGCACAGTGATCAATAATTAATTTTTAAAAAAATTAGAAAAATAGAAATAATGAATGTCTTTTAGCTACAGTGAGATTACCATTGCCTAATGTTCACATAATTGCAACGTTTCCACAAATGATACATAGTTAAGTGCTGAATTTTCAAAGTATCAATAAACAAATACAGTGGGGCAGATGTATTAAGCCTTAACAAGAGATAAATGCAAGGCTGATAAGGAGAGATAAACATCCAGCCAATCAGCTCCTTGCTGACTTTTTTCAAACACAGCCTGTAACATGGCAGTTAGCAGGTGATTGGCTGGACGTGTATCTCTCTGATGCCCCTTTCCCACTGCAGCTCTTAAACGATAAATTGCCATTTTTTTAGCCTTCTTAAACGGGTAGAGCTGCAGTGGGAAAGCTCCAGGTTGCTTTACCCGTTTAACAAATACCGGTATTTTTACCCGTTTAAGAGCCGTTTTTTGCCAGTGGGAAAGGCTGTTAAATGGTATTTAGTAATAATAATTAAGGTTAAGAACATGATTGGCTTCCTGCATGTGATGAATGTACAGTGGGGCAAGAAAAGTCCATTTATATGACAGCCCATGTTTACAATGGCTTTAAACGGGTTGCTTTGTGGTTTAAACGGGTACAATGTGAATGTGACAAAAACGGTATTTAAACAGCAATTTACCATTTAAGAGCTGCAGTGGGAAAGGGTCTTTATGGCTCTTACCCGTTTAAAGCCCTGTTAACAAATACCGGGTCGTTACCCGTTTAGACAGTGGGAAAGCAGCATTATAGTGGTATTGAAAGCTGCTTAAAAAAAGCAGTCTGCCCTGATTCAGCATTAAGGCCCATACACACTAGAAGAAAGGTTTCTGAACGATATTGAGGCCAATGTCTTCTAGTGTGTATGCCTAATCTTGTTAACGATGCGTGCCCCCGTGCACCATTAACGATATTGATGTCGGCCAAACCTGCAGCTCAATCAGCCAATATCTTTCATGTCGTTCAGTGTGAGATTGGCAGCAGCAGCACAGCCACGCACTGACGCCGGAGCTCTACGCAGTTGTAGTGTGAGCTCCGGCCATTGGCCACCGAAGATTTTATACGTTTTTTTTCTTCCCCCTGCCCACCAATGTAAGGGGACGCGGTGCTACGTTGACTTCGACAGTTTAATTTTTTTTAAACAATGTCGACTTTTTCACTGTCAACCTTACCCATGTCGACCTAACCCATGTCGCCCTAATGACCCTGTCGACCTAATGACTCTGTCCACCTCACTCATGTCGACCTAAATGCATGTCAACCTAATGGTGTCGACCTAACGATTGTCGACCTAAATGTGTGTGTGTGTGTGTGTGTGTGTGTGTGTAGTGTAGTAAACACACGATTTATTATTTCCGTGAATGTAACCTGTTTGTCTGTGGCAAACTACAAGTCTCAGCACAGTTCACTAGTAACTGCAAAGTGTTAACATTTGTCGTACCATAATTGGAAGAGTTCCCTGACAATCCTGCCACACTAGCAATTGCAGTTCTCCAATAAATAAAAAGAAAACATTACACTGTCATTTAACAGGTTAACAATAATTTTAAAAATTAAATAAAAAATCAATACAGGTACCATGTCAAGCTTGTATTTGTGGATCTACAAGAACAAACTTACCATGTTTGGAACTGTAGTTAACCCCCCAAAAAAGACAATTGTTTGGAAGAAAGGCACAAGTTCACTGAAATAAACACAAAAAAAAAAATCTTCAAAACAGGCAGACACACCCACTTCTATGACATCAGTCAGACAGAAGTTGGCTGGACTAAAAAAAATTTTTTTAAAGTTTGCTGGTTGGAAGAAAAGTTGTGTGGGGAACTGTTTCATGCTGCTTTCAGAACGCAAAACTGGCTTTGACCAGGTATTTTACAACGTTTCTAAAAACGGGTCTGCCAGCTAAAACCCCTTTCACACCGCATGTCTTTAAAAAGTATTTCAGTGCAGTTTATGTCCTTAAACGGTATTTCGATGCAGTTTTTGTTCCTTCACAACACTGAAGCCATTTAAACTTAACCCATAGAAAACAGTGGATGAAAAAAAAACGGGTCTGAAACGGGTAGGACCCTGCTTTATTACCCTTTAGAAATACCAGATCAATAGAACCAGTAAATTCACTCTGCACCTTTCAGACTGCACAAATTACCGTTTAAATCGGTAAAAAAAAACGGCAAAATAACGGGTAAAAAGTGCGGTCTGCAGTTGGACTGTCAAGTTGGATGGTTGGAGGTTTTGAAGGGTTTTAGAAAAGTTGGTCGGAAGTTGGTCTGATGTGTGGCCAGTCCCAAATCAGACGTACCAGGTTAAATCCCATATAATTTATCAGGGATTTGCAGTTAACATGCAGTGTGTTATTAATTTACACACTGGGACCACATCTCTACTATATACTTTATATCCCCTTTCACTCATACTGTGTATGAACTAAGCACCCCAGGAGAGAACTCTCCACTAGTGTGACTATTCGAAATACTGTTCCAACTATTTAAGCAGTGCCCCCAAAAAAATGTCTTTTTTTTTCTACTTTCCTGGTACAAACCAGGCACATATATTACTGTGCCTCGTATATGACTGTATATATATGACTGCTCTCCTGGCCTAAACCAGGCATATATATAATACATGTCTCCCCTGGCATAAAACTGCAGAGCATCTTGATACACATCAACAGTATCCAAACCGAACATTTTATTGGAGATCTGTGAACACCAGTGGTCTAAACATGTGCTGTTTACCTTGTAGTCTATAAACCAAAAATGTAGAGAGCGTTGTTTGGTAAGGGTCAGAGACAGCACTAGCTGGCAAAGCTGGCGATACTCTCCGGATCGCTGTCCCGGAGTAGGGGGGTTAGAGAATACGAAAATGTGGTAAAAGCCCTGATAATGGTGTTTTTACCGCATTTTAGTGTTGGTGCATCCCACCTGTTGTCTTTAGTATAACAAGGTCACTAATTTGGTCTGTTGTGCATAGCAGTCACTAATGCGGTCTGTAGTGCATAGCAGTCACTAATGCGTTCTGTAGTGCATGGCAGTCTCTAAAGCGGTCTATAGTGCATAGCAGTCACTAATGCAGTCTGTAGTGCATGGAAGTTACTAATGCAGTCTGTAGTGCATAGCAGTCACTAATGCGGTCTGTAGTGCATAGCAGTCACTAATGCGGTCTGTAGTGCATGGCAGTCACTAATGCAGTCTGTAGTGCATGGCAGTCACTAATGCGATCTGTCAGTGGTGGGCCCCTCTCCTCCACTCCAACCCAAGTATAACTATATGCCAAACAGCTGTGGGCCCCTTAGTCCACTGCTGCTGTGCAATACGGTGCAACTAGTGGTGGCTCCAGAGGAGAGTCTGCTGCACAGTTCAAAATTCAAATCAGGAAGGCACAGCAATGCCACCAACTGCCATTCCAAACTGACTCACTGGCAGTGGGTGTGAGTTTCCTATTTGAATTTTAGACTGTGCTGCAGCCAGCGGCGTAGCTAGGGCGGAGGCGGCGGAGCACAAGATCGGGGCGCTGAAATGTCACTGGGCACCAGAGCTGTGCACTCTGCCACCGGCTCCTCTGCCTGCTCCCCCAGTTCGCCCACTCCCCTGCTCTCTGCTGTGCCCGGCGTCAGAGTCCACTGTCCGCCGCTATTTTCAATTAAAGTCACTCGCTGGACCGCTAGCCAATAGGCGCTTGCGGTCCAGCAACCAATCAGAACCAGCATCGGCTGCTGGACTGCAAACGCCTATTGGCTAGCGGTCCAGTGGGAGACTTGATCTCTGGCTCAGCCGGGCACAGTGGGGAGCTGGAGAGCTGGTTGGGTGGGCGGGGCAGCAGGCTTGGCAATGAGCAAGGTCAGTCCCCCTTGGCAACGAGCAAGGTCACTCCCCCTTGGCAATGAGCAATTTCAGTTCCCCTTGGCAAGAGCAATGTCAGTTCCCCTTGGCAGCGAACAATGTCAGTTCCCCTTGCCAATGAACAATGTCAGTTCCCCTTGGCAATGAGCAAGTTCAGTCCTCTTGGCAACAAGCAATTTTAGTCCCCTTGGCAATGAGCATGAAGCCCCTTGGCATCGAGCATGAAGCCCCTGGCATAGAGCATGAAGATCCTAGCAATGAGCATGTAGGTAAGTGGCACTTATGTGACAAATGTGTAATGGGCACTACGGTTTGTTATATAGTATATAAAGGGCATCATGTGTGGCCTTATGTGTAATTGGCATTACGGCATGTGGCTTTATGTGTAATGGGTATTAAAAAGTTAGCTAAAATGTGCAATGGGCATTACAGTGTGTGGTATAATGTTAGGCTTCGCCCCCTTTTTGCCTACTACAAATCGGGGGGGGCGAACACGAAATATGCCCTTGCTCCGGGCCCCGTGGCACCTAGCTATACCACTGGCTGCATCTCCTCCTCTTGAGCCACCACTGCATACAACTAATATGCTAATGCTGCAGTAGACATCTAAAGAAAAGGGTGCCGGACGGGTTCCCGACAGTCGGGATCCCGACAGTCATTTACCCGATGTCGGTATCCCGACTGTCAGAACGCCGACAGCCGGGTGCCCGACGGCCACCCGCTGTTTTCCTTCGTGGGAGTCCACGACCCCCATAGAGGAAGAATAGAATAGGTGGCTCGCGTAGCAAGCCACCATGCCCGCAGTGTGGCGAGCGCAGCGTGGCGAGCGCAGCGAGCCCGCAAGGGGCTTTTTTGTGCTGGCCATGCTGTCTGACTCCGGGCAGTCGGGATCCCGACGTCGGGATAATGACTGTCGGGATCCCGACTGTCGGAGTCCCATACCACACCCAAAGAAAAAGATGCCTCATCACAGACTGGAGAGCTCCATATGAAGAAGGAACATCGGATCACTATCACAAACATTGGTTGATATAAAAACAGTCATAACACATTGGAGTAAAACCTGCCATTACAGAGGTGAAACAGAACTCCTGAGCTGGTATTATGATAATACAGCAGGTGATGTCATCAGTAAATAGACACCGCCATCTGATTAACCTTCAGGAGATAGATTTTACCCATCGGGTTTACGTTCATATCTGAATCAGGCTCTGTGTTAGATTAGTATTAGTGATAACCTAGGCAGGGCCGCCAATAGGGGGGTGCTGTGGGTACAGCTGTCCCAGGCCCTGGCTTCTGGAAGGGCCCGTGCAGCTCATTTTGCCCACCACAATCCCCGACTGCCTCCGCTGCTCTGCACAAAGCGCAGTGCGCTGAACAAAGAAGGCTTATTCAACCCAGGTTGCCGGCGGCCAAATAAAAGGCTACACTGGCTTTTGAGCCAATCAGAGCTCGCGTACCAGCAGCCAATCAGAGCGGCTGCTGGTATGCGAGCTCTGATTGGCTCACCAGCCGTTGCTGCATTTTAATTGGCCTCCGGGGTACAGCTCAGCGGAAGAGGAGATGGGGAGCAGGAGCCAGGTAACGGTAAGTCAAGTGAGGAGAAGGGGGGCCCGGACTGGAAATGAGTCCCGGGCCCCAAAAATCCTTATGGCAGCCCTAAACCTAGGTCAGTGGTTCCCAACCTGGGGTACTTTTACCCCTGGGGGTACTCTGCTGACTGATTGGGGGTACTTGAAAATAATATTGATAATGGCGGAAGAAGTCGACTCCCGATGGCAAAAGTCTCCCGTTTACATGGAGATGAACCACGTGGTATCACATCCGGTTCTGTCTGCAGCATCATCAGTATCTCCTCGTGCTTTTTCCCAACCAGCAATCCACTGGGAGCTACCGGCGTTGCCCTCAGACATCAGCGATTATCTGCCCCATGCTGACACAGGTGGAGGAAGCAGGGGCATTTATCCTACAAGCGTTAGCAGGAACCCCAGAGATAGTAAACAGCCAGCGGCCAGATACAGAGGGACCCGATTCCTGACTGCACACTACTCCTCCACTACTCCTTAATATAAGGACAAACATAAGGATACATATACTGCTCACTGCCACTCCACTCTTAAGTACTGTGAATATTTCAAAAGAGAGGGGGTACTCAGAAATGAAAAGTCTAATCAAGGAGAGGAAAAAGTTGGGAACCACTGACCTAGGTAATTGAATGTGTATGTACAGACTGTTTCACCTACTGACAATAAATCACCATTTTTCTTCAGCAGAGAGTCATGAAGAAACCATGCAAGTTGAATATTATGGGTTTAGGAGCAGAGCTTATAGATAAGAATACATTTAATTTCAACGGAGTGATGTCAGACATGACGTGATGTTAGTAAGGGTGAATGGAATTAGAAAAATGCGTACCCACCACAGCCTTATACTGCTGGTATTCTTCAATAAAACACGGATGCTTGTTTCCTGTTACAGTCATTGTTGGCAAAAGCTTGATTCATTTATTGCAGTATAGATATGGACAGAGCGTGAGATTTAATAGGATGAGAGATTCAGAAAGTGAGAGATTTGGGAAGAAATCTCCAGGTTTTTTAAAGCGGCAATCATTTACACTACAAAATCAAACTGGTCTTGCAGTGTAAATGATTGCCGCTTTAAAAAAACTGGAGATTTCTTCCCAAATCTCTGACTTTCTGAAACTCTCATCTTATTAAATCTCACCCAGAGTCTTTACAACTGTTAATGTGCCAACTAATTAGCTCCACCTGTCAGGCTGGGTTTGAAAAATGAAAGTTAGAGCTGATTGGTTGTTTCTTTACTCTTCCCTGGAATGTGTTGGGTTTGACGGCCTTAATATTTTATATAGCTTGTATACTTTATCATCCCTGAAGTTTGTAGAATGTTTAATCAAAACTGTACATCCTGTATAAAGAATGGGTACTTGTTTAGTTTCACGGTGGCACTTCCCAGCAGATCGTATTTAAATACGCTGTGCTCGCCACACTTTACAAAATCAACTCCGCTGATGTGGATAGTGGGGGTGTGCTAAATCGCATCGCGGATCGAATCGTATGCAAATCGCGTGTGATATTTGCATACGGTTTGCGTGCGATTTGCATACGATGCGATCTGCTGCGAAGTGCCGCCGTGAATCTAAACATATTAATACAATATGCATGCTGTGTTCCAGTGTTCTTCACAAAAAAAATATAAATATTATAAAACAGCACACACTTCCAAATAAACATTTAGGGCCAGATGTATCAAGCTAAAAATAGCGGTAAATAGAGTGATAAACAACCAGCCAATCAGCTCCTACCTGTCATTTGTGAAACCCAGCCTTTAACATGGCAGTTAGGAGCTGATTGGCTGGCTGTTAATCACTCAATTTTATTAGTTTTTGAAGCTTGATACAGCTGGCCCTAAGGGCAGTATCCTATTAGCTGCAGTATATTATTGGAGGCTATCTAATTAGCCATATATGCCAGCACTTTTCAGGGATTCTGATTTGCTTGCCACAATCAATGCACAAACCCCCACTAAGCATCCCTAATTGTGTGTACACACGGTAGATATGCCGTGCTATGGGAGTCCTGATGCGATCAGATCGCATCAGGACTCGCATCGCACGGCATGCATGAAGTGGCACAATTTTTACTATATAGTGCAGATCTGCACTATATAGTCTTGGCTGCCTTTTCTATTTGACAGCCGACTTTCACTCAAACGAGAGCGCGCATCGGCAAGCCCTAAAAAAGCATGCGATATGGCTTCCGATGTTAACTATATCGGACACATCAGAAGCCATATTGCAGCGTTTGTACACACTATAAGAGACCCATTTTATGGCCAATAACACATTGGTTTAAAATATTTTATTTAAAATATCAATAATCCTTTTATTTTTTTAAATACTAAATTGCTTGGAACAAATTATTATTAGAAAGAGTTAGGGCCACGCTTCAAACGTGATAAAATGGAGAGTGATAAACTACCAATCAATTGGCTTCCAACTGTCATGTTACAGAGGTGGTTTGGAAAAAATGGCAGTTAGGATCGGATTGGCTGGTTGTTTATCACTCTCCACTTTTTCACTTTTTGAAGCTTGATACATCTGGTCCATCATCTCTAAATCTAGATTTGCGTTAGCAAGGTTACAAAAGAATTTAGCAACCCCACTCGTAAATCTAGAAATATTATATTATTACATTTTCATTAATTGTCCAAATTTACAGTATATGTACCTGTAATTTCACGCACACCCTAAATTTCCTACTTCAATCTGTCTACCGAACATGATATTATTTAGCTTCCGAAAGATTACGTCAGGGGTCTTGAGGAGCATGACAAGTATGCTTTGAGAACATCCCAGTATTTATTTTAGATGTCTTTAATGTATCTTTCATGATTGTTAAAATTAGTCACAAAGGAAATTAAATATCCGTTTTGTGTTCTTCATTTTATATTGCGTTAGATCCTCCCTTTTCACTTATGTAGTTTTGTAATGGCTTTTTTATTAGTCCCTCTGGATATCCTCCTGTAGTAAATCTTCCTGTATAAATAGACAGTTGTGTACCACAGGTCTCTTCTAGACTACACTTCCTCTTATTCAAATGGATTAATAGTTTCTAATTGTAGCTTTCACAATTACAAATCTATAAATATTACATTTTAGACAATTACATGAATTTTCACTCCAGTCACATCTATTAAAATAAATGAAACTATGTGAACATTGTTTTACATAATTATGTGATAAAACAACATTTATTTGCCTTAAAGGTTAGGTCCTAAAACTAAACTGTATTAATAAAAGACATGGTACTTGTTTCCTAGCACGGCCACACTGATTTGCATCGGGGTGATCGTGTCGGAAAAATCGCGTTGGTCGCATCGCATGCGACCAAATCGCATGCGATGCGACCGACGCGATCGACCCGATTTTTACATTGAATCAAATGTGAATAGGGTCCCTGGGACCCTATTTTACATTGTATTCAATGTAAAATATTCCCAAGACCCCCAATTTTACCCCCTCAACGCCACCCCACGATTGACGCCAACCCGAAGCGTGGCGAGCGCAGAGAGCCCGCGAGGGGTGGCAGTGCGCGTCCTCCGACCTTTTCATACCCCTACTATCCACGTCGGCGTGGAGTTGAGAATATAAAGTGTGGCGAGCGCAGCGAGCCACCGAGCCCGAAGCGTGGCGAGCGCACGCGTATAACTTCACAGGTATACGCGTCCCCTCGCGGGGCTCGCTGCGCTCGCCACACTTTATATTCTCAACTCCACGCCGACGTGGATAGTAGGGGTATGAAAAGGTCGGAGGACGCGTACCGCTGCCGCTCGCCACGCTTCGGGTTGGCGTCAATCGTGGGGTGACGCTCACAATGGGGTTGCGGAACCCATGATGGGGCCATATACAATGTGAAATGGGTCATATTGGCCCATTTCACATTGTTTCCTATGTGAGATGGACTTAATCAAGTCCATCTCATCTTGTGCCATTATAATGGCACAAGACCGACGCGATGCTCCCGATTTCAATGTTAAAAATATTTTAACATTGAAGCCTATGGCAAAATCGCGGACATCGCGTCGGTCGCGTCGGGGGCCATGTTATTGCACGCGACCGACGCAATGCCCCCGATTTTGCCTTTGCCGGCAAAATGGACCTGATTTCAAAGGAAATCGGGTCCATCGTGTACCTTAACTTTAAGGTACACGATGCCCGCGATTGTGGCCGTGCTAGGAAACAAGTACCAAATACATTATATTTTCAAAGCCTTCAATAGTGTCATAAAATATTATTATTATTATTATTATTATTTTTAGTAGTAGTAGTAGTAGTAGTAGTAGTAGTATATTGATTTCCAATATACCTTTGTATTAAGATTATGTTTAAATGGATTTGCTTCCTATACTAAATTCATTCTTCAAATCCTCATAAATAAGTTAGTAAAATCTTTCCCATAGCTGAGCCACATGCTTGATGAAAGATTTAAAATGATTCTGAGATAATATACATTGATTAATATGCACATAAACTATTTTTTGTCTGGGAGAGACCTTGCTGATGCAGTATAACTACCTTGTGTCTTGTTGTTGTGCTCAGTCTTGCCACGGTGTATGATGTGTAATATGAAACTGCCCTCCACATCCTCAGCTTTGTAGCATGGTTTGGCTGTTCCTCGCCTAGTTTAAAGCCTCCCACACAGCTGTTTCACTTAATGACTGTGTTTCAACCTACAAATATAATTGATGTTCAGTCTCACCTGTTTAATATGATTGGTTAATAATCAGTGGTGGCACCAGAGGAGGGCCTGCAGTGCAGTACAACATTGAAATAGGGGAGCCGCACCAACTGCCACCAACTGTAACCCTAAACTGACACACTGGCAGCGGGTGTGGCTCCCCTATGAACTTTTGTCGGGGCTGCAGCCCCATCTCTGGAACCCCCACTGTTAATCATGTACCTACTAAATCCCTGGCCTTGTGCAAGTGGCCTAGAAGAATGTAAGCTGTTTTTAATGGAAATACTGATTTGATTTAGATTTCTGTTTATTTGCTTTGTATTTCGTTCATTGATAAAAAAAAAAAAAACTATTTGGAGGCATTCTTACTTTGCAGAATTGTTACTAACCTGCCTAAAAGTTTTGCATAGTATTGTAGATAGATAGATAGATAGATAGATAGATATCCATTACATAATTATTATGCCTATAAATTGCCACTCACATCGCACCAGTACCCGCAGACTTGTCAGGAGCCTGAACAATGACAAAAAATAAGCTGGTAAATGAATCCCTCCCCTAACCCCAATCATTCCTTTAGTGCCTAACCCATACTTGCCTACCCTCCCAGAATGGCCAGGAGTCTCCCAAAAAGTGGGTCCCCCTTCTGGCCCCCCGGGAAGGTGGGCAAGGCTCCCGCATTCCCCCCAGAGCCCCTGCTCCGCCCCTGGAGCTGGGGAAAGAAGTGCTGTAAATCGCGGGTCCGGGGGAGGAGGCGGGACTAAAATTACGTGAATCGCATAATATTGCGTCATTTTAGACCAGCCCCTACGCGCGGACCCGCGAATCGTGGCATTTGCATGGATTTGGGGCATTGATACGGCAGCCTTGTCCCCGCCCCCCGACCTGCACATTTTGTTGTCCTCTCCAGGCTTCTCCCAGAGAGGGACATTAAAAAGTCGGCAAGTATGGCCTAACCCTAATCCTTACCGTAGTCCCTAACCCTAATCTTTACCGTAGTGCCTAACCCTCCCCTAATCCTTACTGTAATGCCTAACCCTAAATCTGGCCGGGATGTATCAATATTCGTGAGTGTAAAGTTTTCTTACCTATTTTTTTTTCGTGCCCGTTTCGCAGCCGTTTTCCGGAAGTTTCCACGTCATGTACTATTATTTTTTCAATTTCAATGGGCTGCGTTAACGGAGCTCTCCTGCGTTATTTTTTCGTGAATTTTTTATCATTATACGCATGCGCAATGGGGCCGGGCAAGTGTTCCTGCTTTTAATTTAATGTTCTCTTCAGAGAGAACTTTGCAGATGTGACCCGCGCTGTGCAGAGAGGAGATCCCGGGGTGTCCGACCATTACACCCTCCCGTGTACCGGGCGCTGCTCCCTCATCCCCGGCTATTCTCCTCCAGCGCCCTCCTCCTGCCATGGACCTGCTGGACCCCACTGTCTCCTGCCGAGTCTGATGCCGGAACCACTGGAAATAAAGCTGGGCATTGCTGGGGTGAGAGATGAGTGCTGGGTCTGCCGGCTGCTGTATTGGGTGGCAGGGATCACGGGCAAAATAGGCTGTAACGCCAATTAAAATTTGGCGAAAAAAAACAGGGCTGATCAGAGCGCAACGAATGTTAATACATTCCACAGCGCTTCAACTTACATTGGACCCAATGCAAGTGTCAGCCGCGTCGGAAGCTCTGCGATAGTTTAGACAGGCGGAGTTTTTTTTTTTTTAGAACGCGAAACTTTATTAGTACATAAGAGAAGGCACTGCGGATGCGGAAACGGGATGTCAGCGTTGATACATCCCGCCCTCTGTCTCTGGGATTCTGTACATTGACTACATCCCTTCAGATGCACCTTATCATATATACTTTTTCTTTACTCAAACAGCAACTATGATGTGAGGTAACATTTACAAAACATGTATAGCTTTTTAAGTTCATATCTATTTTAAAAATGATCTATCTAATGTTTGTAATGTTTAATCATTTAGCATCAATTTTACAGTCAATTTGACAAATCCGTTATAGAACCACTTTAAGACATACAGTACTTGCCTGCAGGAGTCAAATGCAGTTAATAGTGATGATGGCTCTTCTCGTGGCTGAGCATTTGCCTTCTGACTCAGAATACAGGGCGATGATCGCTGGGAACAGAAAGAATCGTGATCACATTATATGCAAGTCTAGATCAGACTCTACATATCAACAACTTCTCATGGTTCTGAAATCCTGGGGACCATCAGATTCTATCCTGTTGTTTCTGTGAGGAGACCTGGAAAACATTAACTGTCTTGGGGACTGGTGTTGGCTACCCCTGTTATAGGTGCATAATGATTCCCCCAATGCCTCAAATTGCGGTGAAAAGGAATCTTTATTTTTGGGGACATTCTGTAACATGTAATAAATATGTTCCAAAATATGATTCAGTCCATTTTTCTAGACAAATGATTTTCCATATAAGCATTTCCAATCTCCTCTTAATAACCCGCAGTTCAAGTAGTACAGTAGAAGTAGCTGCCAATGTCATGTGTGAAAAGTAAATAATAAAACCTTTTATAATATAATCGTTTTTACATTGTTTGAAAATGGACTTTAAGTGGACAGTGACATGTGTGGACACAGCTCACTGGGTGCAGAGAACATCTTCTCAGCCTATCTGCACTTCTAAACAATGAGTAATGGCGGTCATATGGTCTTGCCATGTAAGAGATTATGTACTGTATACTGTATAATGATGTACACTGCCCATTGTCGTGGAGCTGCTTATAATGAACAAAGGCAACCACTGTTTCCTACTGAAAGGAATTTTCCTTGCGATATTGTTTTCTTTCCCTTAAATGATAATCCATTCCTGAGGAAACATTGTTTACAAATGTATAGGTTCTTGACTACATTATAATAGACAGTAGAATATGTCCCATAGTTTGATATATTTGCTTCTGAATTATATAGATGTCTTCTCTAACTCTATTAGACAAGTGGTTACCATACTGGGGCCTGTGGGGCAGGTGACAGGATTGTGCACTGTGTATCGGTGCCTGTGGGGCAGGTGACAGCATTGTGCACTGTGTATTGGGGCCTGTGGGGCAGGTGACAGCACTGTGCACTGTATATCGGTGCCTGTGGGGCAGGTGACAGGATTGTGCACTGTGTATTGGGGCCTGTGGGCAGGTGACAGCATTGTGCACTGTATATCGGTGCCTGTGGGGCAGGTGACAGGATTGTGCACTGTGTATTGGGGCCTGTGGGGCAGGTGACAGCACTGTGCACTGTATATCGGTGCCTGTGGGGCAGGTGACAGGATTGTGCACTGTGTATTGGGGCCTGTGGGCAGGTGACAGCATTGTGCACTGTATATCGGTGCCTGTGGGGCAGGTGACAGCATTGTGCACTGTGTATTGGGGCCTGTGGGGCAGGTGACAGCATTGTGCACTGTGTATTGGGGCCTGTGGGGCAGGTGACAGGATTGTGCACTGTATATTGGTGCCTGTGGGGCAGGTGACAGGATTGTGCACTGTGTATTGGTGCCTGTGGGGCAGGTGACAGGATTGTGCACTGTGTATTGGGGCCTGTGGGGCAGGTGACAGCATTGTGCACTGTATATCGGCGCCTGTGGGGCAGGAGACAGCATAGTGCACTGTGTATCGGTGCCTGTGGGGCAGGTGACAGCATTGTGCACTGTGTATTGGTGCCTGTGGGGCAGGAGACAGCATAGTGCACTGTGTATCGGTGCCTGTGGGCAGGTGACAGCATTGTGCACTGTGTATTGTCGCCTGTGGGGCAGGTGACAGCATTGTGCACTGTGTATTGGTGCCTGTGGGGCAGGTGACAGGATTGTGCACTGTATATCGGCGCCTGTGGGGCAGGTGACAGCACTGTGCACTGTGTATTGGTGCCTGTGGGGCAGGTGACAGCATTGTACACTGTATGTCGGTGCCTGTGGGGCAGGTGACAGCATTGTGCACTGTGTATCGGTGCCTGTGGGGCAGGTGACAGCATTGTGCACTGTGTATCGGTGCCTGTGGGGCAGGTGACAGGATTGTGCACTGTATATCGGCGCCTGTGGGGCAGGTGACAGCATTGTGCACTGTGTATTGGTGCCTGTGGGGCAGGTGACAGGATTGTGCACTGTATATCGGCGCCTGTGGGGCAGGAGACAGCACTGTGCACTGTGTATCGGTGCCTGTGGGGCAGGTGACAGCATTGTGCACTGTGTATCGGTGCCTGTGGGGCAGGTGACAGGATTGTGCACTGTGTATCGTGCCTGTGGGGCAGGTGACAACATACTGTACTGTATATCGGCGCCTGTGGGGCAGGAGACAGCATTGTGCACTGTGTATTGTCGCCTGTGGGGCAGGTGACAGCATTGTGCACTGTGTATTGGTGCCAGTGGGGCAGGTGACAGGATTGTGCACTGTATATCGGCGCCTGTGGGGCAGGAGACAGCATAGTGCACTGTGTATCGGTGCCTGTGGGGCAGGTGACAGGATTGTGCACTGTGTATCGGTGCCTGTGGGGCAGGTGACAGGATTGTGCACTGTATATCGGCGCCTGTGGGGCAGGAGACAGCATAGTGCACTGTGTATCGGTGCCTGTGGGGCAGGTGACAGCATAGTGCACTGTGTATCGGTGCCTGTGGGGCAGGTGACAGCATTGTGCACTGTGTATCGGTGCCTGTGGGGCAGGTGACAGGATTGTGCACTGTGTATCGGTGCCTGTGGGGCAGGTGACAGCATTGTGCACTGTATATCGGTGCCTGTGGGGCAGGTGACAGCATTGTGCACTGTGTATTGGAGCCTGTGGGGCAGGTGACAGCATTGTGCACTGTGTATTGGTGCCTGTGGGGCAGGTGACAGGATTGTGCACTGTATATCGGCACCTGTGGGGCAGGTGACAGCATTGTGCACTGTGTATTGGCGCCTGTGGGGCAGGTGACAGCACTGTGTACTGTATATCGGTGCCTGTGGGGCAGGTGACAGCATTGTACACTGTATGTCGGTGCCTGTGGGGCAGGTGACAGCATTGTACACTGTATATCGGTGCCTGTGGGGCAGGTGACAGCATTGTGCACTGTGTATTGGCGCCTATGGGTAAGGTGACAGGATTGTGCACTGTGTATTGGCCCCTGTGATATTATGTGTTCTACCAAATATTATATTATGTGTTCTACCAAATTCTGCAAAACCCACCTTTTCATTAAAGTCTACAGTCTCTCCTCCTGACCTTCTCTTCTCCCTTCCACTGTTCCCTCTCCCCATATTACACAAGCTGTCATAGACAGGACTCTCCTTCCTCATGTTCAATCCCTCGCACTCCCCATTCTGCCTGTGCTACTTGTCTGTCCTATGCTAGTACCACTCACGGTATTCTCACCCTTTTGTTAGGTACAAGCTCATCGAGCGCAGAGATGCTTCCTCCTTCAGCCACTCACCTCCTGCTGACTGATAAAGATACAGTTTGTTGCCCTTTGACCTTATCTTACCTCATCTGTCTGGGATGTGCCTCATTGAGTCAACCAAATTAAGTTGACAATTAATAGGTCGATCCCATATTTCAGGGGGTTAACAGGGTCAAAGGGTTAACAGGGTCAAAGGGTGACAGTCATTAGGTAACACAGATTTCCAATCAGAGTCCACATGGATGGTTAATGATGAAAAGTTGTACAAAATAAATAAAAAGTAAAACAAACTTGTGTAGACCATTGTCATGTCGTGTCATTTAATTGTCATGTCATCCATTTGTACCTGTTGTTCTTAAGCACTGACTTCCTTTTTCATGTTGACATTTTGACCCTGAGAGAGCACGCTCAGCCAATCAGAGGCCGGGCAGTCTTTTGACAGTTTTTTTATCCTGCTGCCCGCTTCCCCGCTCACTGGATGACGGCTGCCCCGCCACACCAGACCACAGCAGCTGCCGCAAGCTCCACCACCCGGACCTCAGCAGCTGCCACCACCTGGACCTCAGCAGCTGGCACCTGCCCCGCCACCTGGACCTGCAGATACTGTAGATGTGTGTCAGTAAACAAGTATTCTAGAAAAACAAATTTATGAATCACACATACAGTTAGAAGATTTCTCCCCCTACGCACTACAGGCCTGAGTGTGCATGGACATGTTGTAATAAAGGACAACAAAAGTATATACAGTATGGGCAAGTTATTCTATTGCATTGACTAGAACATTTGCACCGTACAGCGGGGGGGGGGGGGGGGGGAGCAGATCCACAATGCTTGCCAATGCAAATCTTCAGCTCAGGCTGATGAGTGTAACCAGTGTCGGGAAGGAACAATTACCCAGGATACATTAGACATGAAGGCACAGCACAGCTGTTGAATACTTGAGATGTATTTGCATGAGGAAGAGCCCCAATTTCCTTAGCAATGCTCAGTTTTTCTTGGGTCCCTTGCTCTAGGCATCTCTGTGAGCACCAGATTAATTTTATATTCAAATATCAAACACTGTTATGGGCTTTGTTTATCAGCCTAGAAATTCACCTTTGCTGGCGAAACAATGAGCGGAATTCCAGATGGGTATTGTACTTTCCTTATCAGTCACTTAGTGACTAGCTGCGGCTGTGCCAGTACAAAACACGAAAACAATAGCATTTCTACCTGTGAGCGCAGGGATAGTCCCAGGATTCCGCTTCTGTGAGTTTCCCCAGACACACTTCTTCTTTTGAGTTTTCAGTCCCAAAGTAAAAAGAGTTACGTTATAAACAAGTAACTACTGTATGTTCGTTTGTATGTAGTGTAAGTATTTTAGGGAATCTGGGGAGAAGGAAGTAGCCTGTTACTTGTGCAACCACAAAAGCGGGGTAGCATACCTCCCAACTGTACCGATTTGTGGTGAATAGATGAGGAGGGGCTAGGGGGCTCTGCATCGGTGAAAATGAGGGTGTGGCCTCACGGGAGCGTCGTGAGTATAGGCCATGCCCCCAAAATGTTGAGCTTTTGTCGTAGATGCACGCAGGCTCCCACTTCGCATTCCTTAACATGTTGGGAGGTATGGGGCAGCTAGAGTAAATTTGGCTGCGGAATATCTCTATGTACTATCTATCAGTAATCTTAAACTGTACTGATGTGTGTTGGGTTAAAAAAAACACTCCTTGCTTGTAGGAGGTCATTCTGATTGATTCGCTACCCCCGCACATTCGCACACCATTTATTTATTTATCTATTTATTTACAGTTTCTTATATAGCGCAGCAGATTCCGTTGCGCTTTACTATAGTAGATGCACATGTGCAGGCTCTGTGTGCGAACGGACGTGGCGACTTGCATAGTTGCCAGCTGTTTATGCGGAGCAGTGTGGGCGGGGGGCACCTCCATGGGAACGCACAGCATTTGCGTGGGCATTAACCAAATTATAAAAATTCTATCAAAACATATTTTTCAATTTTTAAATATTTGCTATTTTAGTTCTGTTAATGTGACAGGTCAGTAACAATGGGGGTGATTCTGGCTGACTCGTAATACAGCGAGTTCGGCCCCGTCCCAATATTTTGGGGACTACGCATGGTAAATTATAGGCATGTGAAGCCCCGATTTGCGAATGGCTTCGCTGATTTGCATAGTCGCCGAGCCGTACACAAGCATCGGTATGGGATGGGGGCAGACGGCGGCGGGAATGGGGCTCGTCCAGGAGACCACCCCAGCATTTTATGGGCGTCCCCATGAAAATGCTTGGTGTTCCCAAGGGTACGCAGATGGGCCGATGCCTGACAAGGGTGGGTGGCTGACGTCACAGGCCATCAGCCACCTGCCCCGCCTTCGAATGGGAGCATGCAAATAAAAGTCACTTTCCACTGACTTTTATTTGCGACGGCAGGAGAAATCATTTGAGGGTCAGCAACCATCGAATTATTTCTCCTGCAGCGGAGGCATGCAAGGGGATATGTTTTCGGGAGTCAGCGGTGGGGGGGTGGGAGTTCGGACAGGTGGTGTGCGGGGTCTCGGCCCAATGTCTCTTACCTGTTCGGGATGTGTGTCCAACTCTTATAATTAAGGTCGTGTTTTTGTTGTCACTTTCCTTGTAACAGTCTGCAGTTCTTAGAAAGAAGACTATAGAAGTGTAATGTGAGCCATTGTGTAACATAAGATATATATATTTTTTTATAGTTTTAAAGTATTTCAAATATACATCGCAAAGGACAGGATGTGGTGGTCTAGTGTTATAACAAAACTTTTTGTGGGCTACAGAATCAGATGCACATATAGCATAGTGAACCATCTTGCATGCTATATTGCATGTAAGTTGCGGTTAGCTAAAGAACACTAGAAACATTTGGCACCACTGCCACTATAATGCCGGAACTGGCACCTAAAAAATAATGACGTTGGGCCACAATACCTATAGGTAGTTTCTTCTAAGAAAGACAGAAGCTGCTTTTTCTCTTAAATTTTTTTTTTGTTCTGTTAGTAACCTACAAGCAATTTATATTCTGCACTCATGCGTAATACTTACCTCTCCAGAGTCCACACTGGCCACTACCAGCGGATGTTCCAGTGGTGGCATGGCAGCGCCGGCCAAAATTCAAATAATGGGACCCACACCAACTGTCACACCAACACTGCCAATCATCATGCAGCCAGAATTCATTGGCAGTTGGTGTGGGAAAGACCAACCACAATCGATTCATTATTATAAAGATGCGTTTGTTTGCCCTTGCAAAGTAATGACATGGACATTTATCAAAATAAAACCCAGAACACTGTGGACTTTGAAATGGTTGCAAAAATCTTTGTGTTAGCCTATATACATTTTTTTCCTATTATGTTATTTTATTCAGGTGTGTGGAATGTGAACTGTTTATACAGCTTTGTGATCTTTACGTGGGGATGCTCTAGAAGATGTGGGCATATTTCCATCATTATACAAGTGCCAGGTACATTACCGCACTGTGCCACCTCACCTGCAGCTATCGTCTTTACTGAAAACAGCCCAGCCCTAAAAACTGACTCATAAAAAAGCAACATGATTGTGAAAGAAGTGAAGAAAGGGGATTACTGTGAGAGAACCAGTTACCATCTGTGCTCTCCGTGTACTGTTCACCACAAGAAAAGTATCTCCGTGCTAAGATGTTCTAGGACAAATTTGGACAGAATAAAGCAGCGTGGGTTAATGTGCTCCGCAAACTGATTTATTGTCCTTTGGTTTTCTGTGAAGCCTGTAAGAGATCTGTAGAAAATACTCGTCCAGTACTGCGATTTGTCCTGGTTGTGGAAATACCTCCCAACTGTCCCGATTGTCACAGAAAAAAACAGATTTTTTGGGACTAACCTGCAGTTTGTTTGTTTGTTTGTGTATGTGTGTGTGTGTGCGTGTGTGTGTGTGGGGGGGGGGGAGGTTTGGTAGTTCCCCTTCCACTTGCTGCTCTGCTCACAACAGCATAGGGATGGTCATCATTGCCATCGATGGTTGCCAATACTTCAAATGGCCAACAATACCATGCAATGGATGACCAGCAATGTTTTTACCTATAGATGTAAATCCATTTTCCTTGACTGATTGGCCTTTGGGCCAATCAAAACATAAGGGTAGGGCTTCATGGGTGTCAGGGGTGGAGCTATAATCCATGTCCCGGCCCCTTGGGGGAAAAGGAAAAAAAAATATTTGTTTATGCTTGACAGGGAAACTGTTTTCCTCCTATCAATGGCAAAACTATCCTACATAGACCATAAACCATTGATAATGGCCATCCTTGGAACAGGAAAAATAGATCTATTTATGGGAGACAGAGGGACTGGGGGCATGGTCAGTAGCTGGCAGAGAACTGGGCATGCCCCATTAGTGGCAAAAGCATTAGGTGCGGTTCAAGGTTGTGGCATTCTTGATAGTCCATTCCCCCTTTTGCAGAGGCCAAACCACCTTTCAACATTAGAGTCCTGCTTCATTTGTTTATAATGCTGGGAGGTAAGTCAATGACATGAGAAAGATTTAGCAATTTGTTTTTGCAGATTTTTACCAGTGATCTGCAGATTTTTTTGATCATCACATTGGATCTGTGAATCTGAAAATACCCATACACCCACTAATCATAATCCCTATATCTGTGATTCTCAGCAGTGGAAGAGTTGTATGAATGTAAAACTGTGGCACATAAGACCGATTGCCACCATACAGTACATTAGCAATTGCAAGCCTGAACCTTCGCATATTGACAAAATGGCGATCAATCTGTCTGCGATGGTCATTGTGATCACTTTTTTGATTGAAAATGTCAGTTGGGGAAGCTCGTACATTAGCGATGGTTAGGGCAATCATCTCAAAATTGTAGCCCCAATCATTGCGGAGCTGTTTATTAACTGTTTATTATACACACATATTCCGCAGCGCTTTACAGAGAATATTTCAACATACACATCAGTCCCTGCCCCAGTGGAGCTTACAATCTATATTCCCCACCACATGTACACGCACACACAGACATTCTAGGGTTCATTTTTGTTGAGAGCCAATTCACCTTCCAGTATATTTTTGGATTGAGGGAGGAAACCGGAGTACCCGGAGTATACAGAGCAAACCCACACAAGCACAGGGATAATATACACACTCCACACAGTTAGGGCCATGGCGGGAATTGAACCCATGACCTCAGTGCTGTGAGGCAGTAATGCTAACCATTACACCGTCCGTACTAAAAAAAAATTTATAAATCTGCTCCTTAGTCAGAGAAACGGATTCGGTATGAAATCCTGACGGTCAAAATCCCGACAGGGTCAAAATCCCGAATGGGTCATAATACCGACAAGGACAAAATCCCGACAAGGTCAAAATCCCGACATTTTAAATCCCGACAAGGACAAAATCCCAAAATTTAAAATCCCGACAAGGTCAAAATACCGACATATAGAATGTACAGGTGAAACAGTCAACATGACTTTGTGTCGACAGGTCGCGAGGTCGACATGGGTTTTTTCACAATTTTTTACCCGAATGTCGACACGGTCGACATTATTTATTTATTAACAGTTTCTTATATAGCGCAGCATATTCCATTGCGCTTTACAAAGGAGACAGTGATACAACAAATAGGGTATTTACAGACAGTTAAAATGTAGGAGGGCCCTGCTCGCAAGCTTACAATCTATAGGGACACAGTTGGAAGTGAACCGCAGCCCCTCGCCCGTGCTTCGGGCATGGTGCCTTGCTGTGCTTGGCACACTATTTTATTCTCCCACCACGCCCTAGTGGATGGTAGGGCATGAAATACCGCCTGTCGGCACATGTCGGGTCAAAAAAACAGTGAAAAAAAACATGGTGACCTCGCGACCTGTCGACACAAAGTCATGTTGACAGTTTCCCCTGTCGGTATTTTGACCTTGTCGGGATTTTAAATGTCGGGATTTTGTCCTTGTCGGGATTTTGTCCTTGACGATATTATGACCCAGTCGGGATTTTGACCCTGTCGGGATTTTGACTGCGTCCCAGAGAAACAATGCTGCAGAAAACAGGCCTCGATCCAGTAAGCATGCATGTTAGAAAGTAGATGGGACTTTTAAGCTAGTGTCACACTATCCTGGTGTTTCTGAATGTTGCCAGTTTCCAGGCACCAACAAACTGTTAGAAAGCTGTCACAATTTTGTTTACTGACACAGATTTCAATTACAGTAGTTACAAACTTACTGACAGGTGTAGGAAAACACATCAATAATAGACTGCAACACACAGATCTTCCCATTGCTTCTCAGGATAGAACCCGTAATGATCAAATTGCCTGTTTAATTCAGAATGAAGCATTTGTCATTCACAGTGAGAATTGGCAAAAAAAACGATCCTGAGTGACCAATAATCTGTTCTATAAGGCTGGATGTTATCATTATTCGCAAAAGAGACCTGTACATTTCAGACTTTAAATGTCTGTTATCGCGTCTCTGAATTTGATTTATTTCCCCATATGTAAATAAGAATGCAATACTATTGCTTTCATGATTTTTTAATTTGATTTTAAGCAAATATGATAGGTTTGATTACTGCGCTTGCAATTTTGTTTACAATATTGAGGGGAATTCAATAAGCCACAGTGTTTTCTCATGGCTAATTGCTTCATCCCTGACTATTCAATTACTGTATATGTGATAAACTGGCACAAGGCCGCGGTTTATCAGGGATTATGTTTCTCCTGCCTCAGGCAGGCAAAATAAATCTACAGAAACAGCGGGTTGCTTCTCACAAAAACAGGTTTCACTCTTCATC
The DNA here is from genome assembly GCF_055691185.1 of Crinia signifera. Classification (NCBI taxonomy): domain Eukaryota; kingdom Metazoa; phylum Chordata; class Amphibia; order Anura; family Myobatrachidae; genus Crinia; species Crinia signifera. Next base: position 299,639,684 of record NC_139219.1, read on the forward strand.
CCCTGACCGCTCTCACATGCCTATCCTCACCACCAGATAAACAGCCGGCAGCCGCCTCTATACATGTATTTTATACAGTTATCACCATTGTTAAGTATATTGTGGTTCCTCACAAAGTTTTGCTATGGCCTACATATATCTAGTCAGTGGTGGGTTGTGGGCCCAGGTGAAAAAATATAATTTAGCGACCCCCCCTCCTCTACTCTCATTGCTGGTTTGGGCAGCAGCGGGCCCCTTAGCACCTGCTGCACCAATGATAGTTCCACCTCTGTATCTAGCAATGCCCATCTTGTGTTAATGGGCACCCACTGACGGCTTCTGTTATCTGCGTCAGAGAAAATGACCATAGATCAACTGAGTTCACATCAGGCTGCCGGGCCAGTGAAGCTTCTTCCAGAAAACGTCTCCGCCCCCCAAATGCCAGCAGCATGTCAATCATAGTGTGGCATTTGGGGCACTGAGGCCTATAGTGTAGCTGCACGCTCTGACGTGTGCGCAGTTCTCCAAACATCGGTAACCTTTATTACCATCGAAACAGCGTCGATCGCTAAAGCAGCCGGTTTATTAGGATCTCAGTGAAAGGACAAATAATGAAACTTGCCGGAGGTTTGCTTCTATGATGAACAAACATAAAGTGAAAGAGTTAAAACTACATCGCTCCTTATCTGCGCTATGTCCCTTTCAGGTCCGCACCAAAAAAAGTTTATTACAAACAGATTTCTCAACCGTTTGGTAGAGGCCTATATCTCAAAAATTGTGGGGTCTCATTTTAAAAAAAAACTATTGGTTATTGTTGGTTGTTGTTAATATTATCCTCAGTGAATAAAAAATGCAAAAAAATATTTTTTACTTTGCTTTTTTTGTGCAGCGGACCTCAAAGGGTTAAAAATAAACACGACTAATAAAATTAACAATAACATACTTTTTAATTACTGACCACTCAAATATTTTTTTACTTTTTTGTGGGTTTTTTTGTTTGTTTTTTTGGGGGGTGTTTGAGGGAGGGATTTACTAAAGACATATTCTAGGTCACATATTTGCATAATGTAATGTGTTCACTCCTCTGCTGGGAATTTGAGCATACAGAGGACTCGTGGCTAAATGGAAACAGGCCCATCCTTCTCCCCCAGACCGTAGCTGCGAAGGGAGTTTATGTACTTCATTGTTTGGTTCATTTTCTGCATTAACACTAAGTAACAAGTAAGCAGTGTGAGCCCCTTCTGTATCTGATGCTGGCAACGTAACTGACGAGTTGCAGGCCAGATCCCCAGTGCTCGCAGCTGGTGAAGAGTGGAAAGTTCTGAACTTAACGGTACTCTTCCCCTTCTGTAGCAAAAAGAGCAGTTGTCCCTGAGTGTGGGTCACTGAGGGGGAGACTCTTGTCAGACACGCGATGTGGCTCAGCGAGGCCCACACACATCTGTGGTGGTGGTAGCAGGATGCGTGAGGTAAATAGCTGGGACAGTTAGGTCACTGTGAAAGCCTTACAGATAATTACACATTGCACTTCTGCGGCCGGGAAAAATTACTATTTTTTTTTTCTTCATTTTTTTGTGTCAAAATGAGAAATTTATATACAGAGTATAATCTAGTTTCAGCAAATCGCAATAAAGTTTAGAGGGAAATGGATACAGACACAGTTGCTTATTTCTATATCCGGTTTTGATGACTAATTGGAGATTACTGAAGTGTTGGTACACACTTGTGGTAAACCTGTGAGCAATGTATGTTTGCCATCTCCTCGGGGAGTAGAAAGACTCAGTCAGACTCATTGCATTAGAAGTGAGGTGTGAGGGATGGGGGGTTGGATGTTTAATACAACAGATCTAGGGCAATATGTCAATGCATGGTCTGTCTTGGTTCTCCTTCCCACAAGACAAAGTGTCACTTTCAGGTCGACCCTGATTCGTACACCGTTAGCAGCATTCGATGCAGCTTGAATCCCTATGCGCTGGCCCGCGGCGTCGGGATTGAAAGCAGAAATACTGTGGACTTTGCTGGCAAGTCTATTTCTGCTTCGATCTGCTAGATCAGCGGTTCTCAAACTGTGGGTCCTGACCCCAAAGCGGGTCCCGACCTTCTCAGCATGGTGTCGCGACTCCATGTTGCTGACCATCAGGCTGATGACTTTTCTAATATCAGTCAGTGATTCAAGGAGTCTGAAAAATCTGTTGAATTGTCTGTTATGTTAGACTCCTCCCATCATGTTGTGCCTCCACAATGCTGCCATGTATGTGCTGTCTGCTGACTACATGTGTGATGTGATGGGTTATGGTATATCAGACTCCTCCCATCACTCTGTGCCTCCATAGTGCTGCCATGTATGTGCTGTCTGCTGACTACACATGTGATGGGATGATCTTCTGCAGCAATTTTCTGGGGTCCTGTAATTATTTTTATTGTCTGATGGGGTCCCAGAACAAAAAAGTTTGAGGATCCCTGTGCTAGATCAAAGCAGTTCCATGCTGCTCAATGCAGCATTCCGTCCCGCCACGTCCCCCTCCCCCTGCCCACCATCCCTCCCTCCCAGCTGATGCCAGCCCCCCGCCTGTTCCCAGTGGCCGTTGATATCGGATCGATATCAATGAACACCAGATTGGCCCATGTGTACACCCCAGTAGATCCTATATGCCAGTTGTATAACATTTGTTACATGCACATGGGCAGTAGGACTGGCAAGTCCCTGAGCGCCCATACACGTGTGTTTAGCAGCATTACAAGGGGAGCTACATCTGCATCAGCCTAGGGAACCTGGACCTTTAATCAGGCCCTGGTTTCAAAGTATCATATATCAAGTATATTCTATAATAAACATTGGTTGCTATGGGCATCTACTCTATTTGTCCTTTACAAATGGTTTTCTATATTTCTGTTAATCACACATACATGCTAGATCCGGGGTAGGTCGGCTCCTAAATTGTGGTAGCAGTTTTTATGGGTTGAAGGACTGCAGCCCCCCAAGGTAAAATCCACCACTGTGCTCTGAATAAGTGAAGCCAGATGCAGTCTGTCACTGCACTGGCTTCACTCTGACTGGCAGTGCCTTCCTATTGGATGTCCAACCTGCCAGTCACCCAAGGCAGTCCCATTGGGAGGTGTTCCCTCCAGGGCTGTCTTAACAGCAGTTTGGGCCCCTGGGCAAAGCAATGCACTGGGGCCCTTACCCATTCTCCCCTCCTAGGGGTGGGGGGTGCTATCAGCAGCAGCTTTGATGTCCCACGGGTGGCAGGGTGTGCTCTATCTTCCATTCAACATGTAGGACCTGGAGCAGTAACTTCTGCTAATTACTCCTTTACTGCACAGGTGGTGGGAGGGTGAACACTAACGTGTGGAAGGGGGCACTGAGCTGAATGAAGGGTCCCTTGTAAATGACTTCCAGGGAGGTAGGGGGTGTTTTATACGCAGGGGAGGGTTGGATAATGGAGTGGGCTTAATATTCGTCATTTTCTGGTGGAAGTGCAGCTTGTTTGACTGCAGATATCGCCATTATTTGGAAATAGATTTATTAGCCTTCAATAGTATAAAAACCAAGAGTCCCAACTTTCAGGCGGTGCTGGGGACTTGGGGATCAGAGATCAGGAGCCAGAGCAATCCATTGACAAAAATATAAAACTGTACACCAGACGTTTGGAGCTGGAGCAGGGACCGGCTGCTGGAAGGCTGATATCTCTGGTTCTGGGCATGATAGAGACAAGTGTTGACAGAAAGGGAGAGTCCCAGCTTTTTGAATATACTCAGTCATAGGGCGGGATGTATCAACATACATACCCTTCGCACAGAAGCCGCCGCGATGCTACCGCATATGTACTAACAGCATCGGGCTGGGCATCGGCCAGCATCGGGCTGTGGTAACGGAGACCCCCGCGATACCTGTGATGTGGGCTGCGGGGGTCTCCGTCACCTCCCGGCGGCTGCCAGCGTCCCCTGCGTCTCCTCCTCCCCCCTGAAGCCGGATGTCCTCCCGGCTGTGACACCAGGGGGAGGAGGAGGTTAAAGGAGGACGGGAGGGGGGGGCGGCGCGCGGACGGCGGCAAAAGAAGCCCATAGGCTTCTATAGGGTATCGCCACCCTCTGGGTGGCGATACCCTGGCCAGCGAAAACTGGGCGAACCGGTGATGATACATCGGAAAATGCGGTAAAACGGGGGTTTTACCGCATTTTCCCTTTAGTACATCCCGCCCATAGAGAACCTGAGAAATATGACTGGGAATTGCAATTAACCGGTCGGATGTGGACTGCTGCTTTGAAATTGGATATCTCCAGTTCCCCAGGGCCGATTTTCAAAATTCTGGTATCCCTGGAAAAAGGGGATCCTCAGCTATCAGCATAGGGCCCTTTTACACCTGGGGCCCCTGGGCAAGTGCCCATTAAGTCCATAAGAAAAGACGGCCCTGGTTCCCTCCCTCTGGGATGCCTCTATGGGCTGCTTCAGCTGCAGTCCATAGAATTCGAGGCATGCGCATGCGGAGTACCAAGGCCAATACTGCACATGCACTGGTCCTGGTTCCTGTCATCTGCAGTGTATAGGCACCGGGACCGCGATGTAGCTTCTATGAGCTGTTTCCGAAGCAGCCCATAGAAGCTGGGGGCTTGCGCAGTACCGAAGACGATATTGCGCAAGTGGCAGTCCAGCGAGCGCGGCAATGGACAGTACCAGTTGCAGCAGTGGAGGGGGGAGCGGAATTGCTGATTCCAGGTCTACAGAACCTTTTTTACTATTCATATTTTGATTTTTGATTTTTTAATATGTCCCCCCTCACCCCACCCCCCCCCCCCCCAAAAAAAAAATAAAGCTTCCCAGCTATGTCTCTATTATTTCATTCACCCTCCATAGAAGATCATTTTTACAGGGCAACCTTCTGTCAGATCCAGTAATGGGGTGCCTATTTACAACATTGAGGTCGGTGCAAACATTGATGAGGCATTTGTGCTGCATTAAAATGATCCTTCATGCACCTGCTAGACCAGGAACGGCTACCTCCCGCCCGCTCCCATCTGCAGTCCCCTGGGAGAAATGAGCAGGCCACCTGTGATATATCCCTACAGGTTTTATAGTCCATCCAGAGCCAAGTGGTTACGGTGTAATGGACGAAGGTCTGGCATATGCTGCAGGTGGGCATTGCCTGTACTCGCTGTTTATAAGCTTCTATATCAGCACGGCCTTTGTACAGCGCAGGAAATTAGGTGTCCGACCGTCTCTGACTTTATGATATACTTTTGTGCCAGAGCATCTCCACCATCTGTGAGGGAACAAGACCAACAAAATAGCCGTCTCCAGGGGCCTATTGAGCACTCGACAGCAGGCGCACAACAAACACAGGCAGGGTCCAGCAGTTCAGCTTAACTAGCTCACAGTAAGTTTTATTTATAGGTGATAATAGGAAATAGGTGCAAATTCTCTCGCTCTGGGGATAAGCAAAAACAAAAACATCAAATCCAAATCCTGGTCTATCTGACTCCCACTAAGCAAACACTTGTCTGACAGTGACTGAGCCTTGTGCCAAGGTGACAAAACAGACACCTACGAGCAAAATGCACCACTTACTGGCTGGTAATGTGTCAGGATGGCTCTGCTAGGTCAGCATAAACTCCTTGCCCCAAGCTGACAGCAGAGTGTTTGCTTCAACCTTTATTATACGGGTCTGGCTATGGGCAGGTAATGGGCAGGGTATGCCAAAAGCTGCCAATGTCAAGCTGTGCGGCTTTCAACCCAAGCACACAGCCACTTGCTCTAGGACTACCTTAGCAGCTACTGTCATTGCCAAATGAACAAACACACTTTTAGCACCTCCACAAAGCATATGTCATGAGGCTTCACAACAACTATGAGGAATGGGATCAGATGTAAATGTCTTTGGAAAGTAAAATCACCCAGAGAAAATATATGGTTCATGACACTAGGTTATATTGCTTCTGTAACAAGGTTGGCATACATACCCAGAGTGTTTACTTATATCCTCATTAATGGACACTTAAGCTCGGGAAGTGATAAAGTGTCTGGTCTTTATCACCGGCCAATCAGCTCCTACCTGTCATTTTTCAAACCAAGGGGGGAGATTCTCTAAATTAAAAAATGTGGTAAAAACCCTGTTATCTGGGTTTTTACCGCATTTTGGGATGCTCTAAGCATCCCCCGCAGGGTTACTGTGACGGGGGGGCATCGCCAGAAATATCTGGCGATGCCCCATAGAAGCCTATGGGCTTCTACCGCGACCCACCGCCGCCCCGCACCGACCCTCGCCGCCCTGCACCGATCCCCCCTCACCTGTGTTCGCGCAGAACAGAGCTGTGCTGCCCGGACCTGTGACCTCCTCCTCCCTGCACTATGATCCTCTTACGGGTGCAGGGAGAAGGAGAGCCCGGCGCAGCAGCAGCAGCGCCGGGTAAAGAAGGGAGGGGGGAGCCGCCGGGACCCGCTGACTCTCACCGCAAAGGACAGCTCTTAACGCAAGAGATGTCCTTTGTCATAATTATCGCATATGTTAGAGCATATGCGATAATTATGTTTGCGAAGGGGGGCGGAGCTGGGCTGCGGATGTTAGAACATCCCACCCCAAGCCTCTAACCCCACAGTTAGGAGCTGATTGGCCAATGATAAAGTACCAGCCACATTATCACTTCACCGAGTCCCACGGTTACATATGCAGCTATGTTACATACTTGCCTCAACTCTAGTATTCCCATATGTTACATGTTCTACCTGAGTATATGTGATGATGAGTATTGCAAAGGACAGTTTTCCAGGTAAGAGCTGCCTTTTTTTGATGTTGGGCAGGGGCGTAACTAACTATTTAGCGCCCCCCCCCCCCCGCCGCACGTTTATTCGTCGCCCCCCCCCCACACACACACACACACCTAACCTGCCCCCCCTTCTTATCGGTGGTCTGCGTCTCGCCCGGCTCTCTAACGGGACCTGCCTGACCGTCACGGTCCCGGCCGGCTCCTGCTGCTACAATGAAAACTGACTCCTAGAAAATAGCTGCCCCCATACTGCAGACAGAAAACTGTCTGCAGTATGGGGGCAGCCATTTTCTAATTGTCAGTTTTCATTGCAGCAGGAGCCGGCCGGGACCGTGACGGTCAGGCAGGTCCCGTTAGAGAGCCGGGCGAGACGCAGACCGCGGGTAACTATAGCCCCGCAGCCCCCCCGGCGGCGCCCCCAATTTCTGATGTTGGGGCTTTAGGGTATTAGCCCCAGGAGACCCACTATGCATGCCCAATGAGACGCATTGGCTGCAGAGGCTGCTGGGAGGAATCTGATTGGATCCCTCTCAGGGCAGAATGCAGAAAAAAGCCCAGAGGCTATTATAGGGTAACACCTGTAAAAGTTGGTGTTACTCGCTGCATCAAAGCCCAGGGATGTTTCTTGTTCACGTCAACACATCCCCTTGCATGCGGCCGAAGGGGAGAGAAATCTCCCTTCGGTAATAAAAATCAGTCTGAACTAACCTTTATTACCGTCGGAGATGGCCGAAAAGGGGGTGGGCACTGATGTCATGTGACATCAGCTTCCCACCCTGAGCAGGCATCGTCCCACCTGTGTTCCCTATATGGGTCTTATATTGATTCAGAAAAACGCAAGTAACTTTCCACTTTGGGTAAACCATGCTGCACTACAGGCGGGAGAGATAGAACATGTGCCGAAAGATTTCACTATGGGAAGGGGAGTGTCCAAACTCAGGGCCTAATTCAGGGATGTACGTAAACTCGATGTTCATGTACAGTACAGATGAATCCGGCCTCTTCTATCCAGCGGCTGGCGGTCGGCTTGCCAACCGACAGCCCCCACCAGCCGCCTGAAGGGAACGCGCGAGCATCCCCTTTTAACAGAGCTTTCCTAATGTGGCCACACTAAATATATAGGACATACCGTATTCCAACAGGTCAGAACAGATTGTTGGGAATGAGTCCGTAAGAAACCAAAGCTTACATTTTTATCAAGTTTGTATCCTTTAGGGACAGATGTATCAAGCTTTAAAAAGTGATAAAATGGAGAGGGATAAACAGCCAGCCAATCAGCTCCTACCTGTCATGTCAAAGCTGGGTTTGAAAATGACAGGTAGGAGCTGATTGGCTAGCTGTTTATCACGCTCCATGCTATCGCTTTGTGAAGCTTGATACATCTGGCCCTTAGTGACCTGACAGCGCATTACAAGAGAGACAAAAGCCACATTACAGTTTGTGGCCGTTCCAATTGGGCCTTATCTTGGTGACATCACCCAAGGTGTCTGTTGCCATTATTGTAAGGCAGTATTACAGGAAAATACTGTTCCCAGCCACTTTTTGCAGGACTGATGACTGTAGAAGCCATAGAGCCATGCACTGGGGCTTGCAATATGACACTAACAGGGCTACTTCAGCATTCTGGACTCAAGTATTTTTCCAGTGTACACGAGTATTTCCAGTAACGTGTCTGCTCTCTTCTTTCTCTGTGAGAGAGCTTCCCATACAGAAACAAATCTAGTCAGAGATGTTTCCATTGCACTACTCCAAGTTTGCTGATTCTTCTTCTTATATTTCCACCTATGCTGGTAGTGCTGCATATTGATCTCCAACACACTGGGTGATCTCCAACACCAAGCCTGTTCTAAGAGCTTAGAACCTGCCCAACTTGCCAAGACCTTTATCTTGCTGGACCCAGGCTCGTAACATTACCAAGACCTCACATGTTGGCTTCAGTTAAGCCCTCCCCTGGCTTCACCACCAGCCGCCACCCGCGCCATGACTGTGCTGTGACGCTGGAGGGGGCAATGGTCAGTAAATTTGGTGTGTGTAGAGGGGTTGAGATTGGTGCTACTTTGGCAGTTGGGAGGCCACAAGGGTGCACTAGTGACATGATGGGAAGTGACCGGGTGCCGATAATCGCTCTGTTGTGTAAATATCGGCATTCCGTATAGTTTGGAATCAGGCCATCTCTTAACTCGCAGAGGAACTGTTACCATCTGTGAAGAGGAACTATGGCAGAGGAAGCTGTGGTAGACTGAGGCGCTTCCAGGGTTCTTATTTAAAAATCTCAAATTCCTTTTGTGAATGGTTTTATCGGTAGAGGCTTACAGTTCACTTTAAGCAGGTGATCTATATGCAAATTGGAGGTGTGAATGTGTTATCGCAGGGCTGGTAATGCCGCCTTGCAGTACTGGGACCTCGGATATGATTACGGCTTGGGTGCTTCTTTCATTTGTCCTCATATGAATCTGAACTCCTATATAGACATGATACGGTAATTACAGTCTGCTGTAATCACCGCTAGGCCTGATGTCTGGCGTGACAGTACTGTATTTCTGATGGTACAGCACTGCTGCATGCAGTATGCGTGTCATAATATTATAGTTACCTGCAGTGTTTTATAAGAAACTAAAGTTAAAGTATTACCAAAGCATCCGCTCCTTTATCATTTCCCCCTACTAGTAAACCTGGGATATGAATGGTAATAAAATGCCCTAAGGCTAAGTAGATAAGGGCAGTGTCAGTCTATTGAGCTCTGAATGTTCCCTTGCAGTACACCTAAGGTGAACATGGATGCATGAGTTATTACTCCCCACTAGTGAGCTGGCTCCATCATTCCTACAGGTGCACAGGCTTCCTCATCCGCATTCATCCAGTGCTTTGCAAAATCACCTGTGTACACAGCAGTGTCTCCTTGTAGGGATCAATTATCCTTTTATGCACAATAGTCAACCCTTTCTCTTCCCGGAGGCAGCCAGTAGAAAGAGAAAAGATGTTCTGTACAGCAGATTGTGGACTCTTTGTATACATTGAATATACTGTTATTAATAATGATTCGCGTGTAGCTCCAATATGTGGCCACAGCTAGGAAACTATGGCAAGCGGCCCCTGTGCCCTGGCAAACCTATGCAGCTTTGTGAATGTCTGGAGGATTGATCAGATATGTTTTATAGTGGCAACTGGGTATAACCATAGAAGAGGCCCATCCGTGGAAGTCTCATGGTTATACCATGGGCATGAAGCCAAATCGCATTTTAATCTAGGTTGTGGGTAACTAGAGGAGATGACTATTTCAGATGGAATTGAACTGGTGTAAGTGCCGAAACTGCTAGTGGAGAAGGGTGCGGTGGCAGATTCAAAAATAGAAGATATGGGGTGATAAAACCGTTATCGTGGTTTTTACAGCATTTTCATATGCATTAACTGCTTGGGTTTCGCCATGATGGGGGTTACGCCAGCTCTAGCCTGTGGGCTTCTTTTCGCCTCCCCCGGTGCCCTGTACCACCCCGCTGATCCACGCTGCCCCCCTCATCTGTGTCCTCCTCCTCTCTGCACCTCTTCCAGGTGCAGAGAGGAGGAGGCGGAGCCCAGCAGCACTGCAGCCGTCTGAGCAGGGGGATTCCGGACAGGAGGACTGGGTGAGCCGCGGAGACCAGCTCACTCCCCACATACTGCTGCTTTGAATCTGAGCATGGTGTTGATTCAGTTTTTTGCAGTTTGTTGAATATTAGGCCTGAATCAGATTTGACCGCTACTTAGAGAATCTGCAAATAAAGCGATTATCGAATACATGCGTACCGAGGATGAACAGCAGCAGAAAATTCACATGTATCGTAAATGGATTACCCTCACAATTAGACTGACAGGAAGCCGACATTAAGGAGTGGAAACCTGCCGTTTTCTGGGTGTATCTTAGGCGTGACCAGGTGTTTTTGAGGGTCTGTGACAACAGCAGACAACATTCAAATAGGGGAAGCCCCATTATATGGAATGGCAGTTGGTGGGGCTCCCTTATTTGTATTTTGGACTGTGCTCCTCCTCTGGAGCCGCCACTGAACATCAACGATGACCACTTCCCGCCTATTTTAGTCGCAGATTAGTGGAAGCCTCAGAGTTAGTCACAATTGCACATATGGCAAAAACTACTCAATGATTTGGGAATTGCGTATGGATTTGCGAGTGATAGAGATTATCAATCTCATTTGCAATTCTCTAACAAATCGGCACTTATAAATAAATGGGCCTATGTAACGACCCAAGTAAGGGGCCCATTTTGGATGATAAATAGGCCCCCTTAGGTTGAACAATCCCCAAAACCTCTCGTGTGTTCAAGCTCTCCAAGTTTGCATCTAAATGACCCGGATACTGTTGGCATTATCCAACACTTCATTCTCTCCATCACTACACGCCCAGAACTAAATGTTTCTCCCCGTACCTGCAACTTTGTAGACCTTTGGCAAAGGTTTGATGAAACTGATGAATGCTTGTCTTATTTAAACGAGAATGAAAAGTCCTGCTCATATATCAACGAGGAACAGAGCCGCACTTGTGTGTGATGCAACAGAGAAGAGAGGGAAATGACTAAATGTTTTGGCATGTTACTGTCAGAGGGAGGTGTTATACCTAAATGAACACCTGCACGCAGAAAAGGTGCCAAAACACAATGAAAACAGGTGGCCGACAATGTGAGTAATATGAAAAGGGAAAAAAAAGACAAGTGTTATCGTGGGAAACAGAGAGAAAGAAAGTATCCGATGCTTCTGCTATCATTTTGCGTTACTGTTCTTTTTTGTCACCACGTACTTCTTAATCCCATGATGATAGCGTACTTTTATATGCTGATAACCTACGCAGCTCTACATCACCGCAAACCTATTTGATCACAGTGCCAGCGTCTGACTTTGAAATGATCCTGTCACGGTGCCAGGTCCTTCAGCTCGCACAGGGAAAGACAAGGCTATTGCCTCTCGCTGTTAACCCTTTGATGGCGTGCTGTAGATGTTGTCCAGCAATACGTGTCATAGATTACCAAAACCAATCAGAGGAACTGATAAAAGTTTTAGCTCCCTTCATTTCCTATATTTGTAAAACCAAAAAGTGTTCCAATGGTAGAACGTATCTTAATCAATTCTGCTCCTCGTCTACAGCGAAGTCTTTTTGGGAACCCTCGGTTACTTTACACCAAGAGCAAGCTGTGCCAGAGGGCCTTCCATAGTACTTTGACAGTGACAGAATGCTGATGAGTCTGCCTCCTTCCGGATGTCGAATTCGCATACTGAGGTGACCGGGATTAGGCAGGAAATGCCTGGGACAACTTAAAACTACTGAATTTAGATTTTTTTTAGTTACAGAACTTTTTGGTGGGAAAAGAGCACATTGGAGCGACATTGCAGAGTGTGGCATAGCTCACAATGAGCGTTCTCTCCAGACGCTTGCCCAAACCCCTAACATCTAATGGGGGAGCGAATTCAGCCCCGCAACAAGCAAGTCTGAATCACCTCAATATCTAAATCTACAGTACAGTCAATAGGTCAACCCCAAAAGGCCGACGTACACAAAGTTAACACTGGGGAAAATATCGACACTTGCCATGCTCTTGGAAAGGCTCGCTTGCTGCGCTCGGCACACTCACATGGATGGAAGTATGAAAAGTCCCAAAAAGTTGTACAAAAAAAAAAATCACGAAAACTTAATCTGAACCTGTTGATTGGGTCGACCTTTTGACCCTGTTGACCGTATGATGTGGACCTACAGTATTGACTGTGGACTTGGACCTTGTCTTTCAGCAAACCGGATACTGTACTGCTTAAGCGGCATCTCCTGTAGAAGTTATTAAGTGGTAAAGACAGACATGCAGCGCTGGACTTCACTTCCCAAACCGTAACATCAGATAAGCGCGTCAGCAGTTCTGCTTTGTCCAAGTGCAGCAGCTAATACACGGAGTGCTGCAAACCATCGCTTCATCTCTTTATATACACAAACTGTGCATAGAACATATGTGTCCCGGCAGCCCTACTCACCGCTGGCACAGAGCCTTCTATTGGGGATAAAACAGACCTTATACACTTGCAGTGGGATATGGAGGCTGGTTCACCGCTGTATGACCCCTTTCCTGATTATAGATATATAAGATGGTGCGAATGAACCCTCGCCTACCTGTTCAGTAATAAAGGACCAGTCCTCTAATACGATGACAGATTTTTTAGAATATCTCCAGCACTCATTGGTGGGCACAGTATAATAGGACCCTGAGGGGAAGATGTATCGGGATACAGTCATTGGGTCACCAGCATGATGGCCGAGAGTCATTAGGTCGACACCATTAGGTCGACATGCATTTTAGGTCGACATGAGTCTAGGTCGACATGCAGGAAGGTCGACATGAGTCCAGATCGACATGGGTCAGGTCAACAGGGTGATTAGGTCGACATGGGTTAGGTCGACAGTCAAAAGGTCGACGTGGGGTTTTTCACCTTTTTTTTTTAGCCGAAATGTGCCCATCCACTAGGGTGTGGCGGGATAATAAAATAGTGTGCAGAGCGTAGCAAGGCACCGTGCCCAAAGCTTGGCGAGTGCAGCGAGCCATGCGAGGGGACGTTGTGCTACGTTTCAGTGTCCATGTCAACTGTGTCAACATTCGGGACCAAAAAATGTGAAAAACCTCATGTCGACCTTTTGACTGTTGACCTAACCCATGTCGACCTAATGACCCTGTCGACCTAATGACCCTGTCGACCTAATTACTCTATCGACCTAACACATGTCGACCTTCCTGCATGTCGACCTAATGACTGTCAACAAACATTGTGGTGACCTAATGATCCATACCCGATGTATTAACCCTAGAACATGGTAAGAGGAGAAGTTGCCCATATCTGCTTTCAAATAAATTCAAAAAATGAATGCCGGGCAGTGGGGGGCGATGGGGGGGGGGGCATTTCAGCGCTTGGTAAGCAGTGATTTTCGCTGCTTACAGAGCCATCCAGAATTAGGCCTTTTTTTGGTTGCTAAGGATAACATCTCTAACTGTACTTTTTAAAATGTTTGATACGTCTCCCCCATAGTTTTGCATTATAAGATTCATAGAATTTCTCTCACAAACATCCCATCTTCATGTATACAGTTAATCATTGAGTGAAATTGCGTAACAAATATAACGTGCACAACCCTAAATACCCCCCACTCATATCGCCTTTCACATATGACATTTACTTTATAAACTCCCCTGATGATAACGTCCCCTGATTGTGCTGTTGACCAAAGCATCTGCCTAAATATTAATAGCCACTTCAATTAGCTTCCCTATTATAAATGTCAGGCTGGCTGGTTTATTATTTGCCAGCTACGATCTTCTTCCCCTTTCTACCTCACTACATCTGCAATCTGGCGCTTGCGGAACTAAGACCCATAGACAATTGCTGGACCGTACCGCTTGGTCCAACACCATTAAATACTTCTGGGGCGAAATGTAATAGGGTGCGATTTTTGGACGAGTTCCAAACTCGCCAGAAATCGCACCTTTAAAAATCGCGTTTTTTGCCGCGAATTCGCATATGTAATGAGATGCGAATTAGCGGCAAAAAATGCGATTTGCCGCGATTTGCCGCGATTTTTAGTCATGAAAATGTGCGCATTTTCATAAATGCGATTTTGTGCTAAAAAAAAAAAGTAAAAAAAAAAATGGCGTGGGGTCCCCCCTCCTAAGCATAACCAGCCCCGGGCTCATTGAGCCGGACCTGGTTCCAAAAATACGGGGGGACAAAAAGCATAGGGGTCCCCCGTATTTCTGAAACCAGCCCCGGACTCTTGGACCGGTCCTGGTTCCAAAAATACGGGGGACAAAAAATCTGGGGGTCCCCCGTATTTTGAAACCAGCACCGGGCTCCAACAGCCCGCGGTGTCATGCCACAGCCGGGGGACACTTTTTATACAAGGTCCCCCGGCCAAAACATGAGCACCGTGGCTGGTCAGCCTTGGACGGGGTACCTGGAGGAGTGGGGACCCCCCCAATAAAGGGGTCCCCCCCCCAGGCTTCACCCGTCCAGGGCTGAAGCCCGGGGCTGTCACCGGCGTCCGTGGCCAGTGGACGCCGGCCTGATAGGGTTAAATCCATCATACATATCATTACATTGCTTTTTACCGGCGAACTACAAGTGCCAGCAGACCTCCCCCGCATGCTGGGACTTGGAGAACCACAAGTCCCAGCATGCGGGGCATTAATGGGCCCGCTGGGACTTGTAGTCCACCTGTAAAAAGAATGTTTATAAAAAACACACACACAGAGAAGTAAAAGTTTATTACACACACACCTCACTTTTACACCAGCGTTACTTACCATTCCTGGATCCAGCGCTGGTCTGGCTGCTTCACAGCCGGCTCCCCCCGCACTGACAGGCAGCGGGGAGAACCGGCTTTCTCCGTTGCCTGTCACCGGCTTTCTCCGTAGCTTCTGTAGCGCTGTCCGAGTGCTACAGAGGCTGAGAGCGTGATTGGCTGAGCTACAGTATGCGTCTCCATGGAGACGCATAGCTCAGTCCTGATTGGCTGAGCTATGCGTCTCCATGGAGACGCATACTGTAGCTCAGCCAATCACGCTCTCAGCCTCTGTAGCACTCGGACAGCGCTACAGAAGCTACGGAGAAAGCCGGTGACAGGCAACGGAGAAAGCCGGTTCTCCCCGCTGCCTGTCAGTGCGGGGGGAGCCGGCTGTGAAGCAGCCAGACCAGCGCTGGATCCAGGAATGGTAAGTAACGCTGGTGTAAAAGTGAGGTGTGTGTGTGTAATAAACTTTTACTTCTCTGTGTGTGTGTTTTTTATAAACATTCTTTTTACAGGTGGACTACAAGTCCCAGCGGGCCCATTAATGCCCCGCATGCTGGGACTTGTGGTTCTCCAAGTCCCAGCATGCGGGGGAGGTCTGCTGGCACTTGTAGTTCGCCGGTAAAAAGCAATGTAATGATATGTATGATGGATTTAACCCTATCAGGCCGGCGTCCACTGGCCACGGACGCCGGTGACAGCCCCGGGCTTCAGCCCTGGACGGGTGAAGCCTGGGGGGGGGGACCCCTTTATTGGGGGGGTCCCCACTCCTCCAGGTACCCCGTCCAAGGCTGACCAGCCACGGTGCTCATGTTTTGGCCGGGGGACCTTGTATAAAAAGTGTCCCCCGGCTGTGGCATGACACCGCGGGCTGTTGGAGCCCGGTGCTGGTTTCAAAATACGGGGGACCCCCAGATTTTTTGTCCCCCGTATTTTTGGAACCAGGACCGGTCCAAGAGTCCGGGGCTGGTTTCAGAAATACGGGGGACCCCTATGCTTTTTGTCCCCCCGTATTTTTGGAACCAGGTCCGGCTCAATGAGCCCGGGGCTGGTTATGCTTAGGAGGGGGGACCCCACGCCGTTTTTTTTTTATAAAAACACTTTTACACATTTTTATTAACAGAACCATGCACAGATCTCAATGATCTGTGCATGGTTCTGTCAAATTCGCCTGTCAGAACCTGGTCTATTTTTTTTGCGATTTTTGGTAACATTTACCAAAAATCGCACCCTATTACATTTGCGAGTTGTATACTTTATAATGGGAAAACATCTGGATGCGAATTGAAATGTGACTAAAAATCGCACTTCTAAAAGTGCGATTTCGCTGTAAAAAGTGCGATTTTTTACCGCGATTTTCAACCTATTAAATGTGCGATTTTCGGAAAATGTGCGATTTCGGCCGTTTTTGACCAAAAATCGCACATGTCTAAAAAATCGCACCCTATTACATTTCGCCCCTGGAGTCTGTGCTTGGTTTTTTATTATAATATCCTATGAGTATGCCTGTCAAAAGATATTATGGAAGAATAATGTATAGTGTATAAGGGCTGCATGCTGCAAGTTGCGAGGACCAGATGTACTAAGTTTTCAAAAGTGATAAAAGTGGTGAATGATAAACAACCAGCCAATCAGCTCCTACCTATAATTTTTCAAACCCACCCTGTAACAAGGCAGGTGAGAGCTAATTGGCTGTTTATCACTCACCATGTTATCACTCTTTGAAGCTGATACACCTGCCCCCCCCAAAAAACAGTGAACAGAAACATCAGTGCAGATATGTGAAACGTGGACAGCATGGCCTGCTAACAGTGCAAGCAATCAACAACCCAATCCGTGACCAGAAGTAATTGGCTAGTAATAGGAAGGACACCCAAAGGAGATATAAGGCAATAGCTAGAGACACCGCTCTATGATATGCCCACCATTGTATGATTTGGAGAACTCCCTTCCCTTTATCATCTGTATATCTGTGGTGCACCCATTCCAAGAACTTTGTGAAGAACTTCCCCTGCCATCCTATGAATGGTGGACCCGTATTTGAACCAGTATGGACTCATGGTAAGTTGTTTATTATGCAAAGCTCCACAAGACCCCCAACCGCTTCATCAGTCACCAGATGGCTACACTAATTGACAATACTCCCACTCTGCTACACTTTGCTAAGTTCCAGGAGACATACAGCAACCAGGGTCTTCACTGACCAAGACCCAATGCTACAGAACGTACAGATAGACATTAGATTGCTTCACCCATACCATGGTCTTAGACAAGCAGTACAAAGAGGCCGTTTCAGACCTGATCGCAGGGCTGCAACTTTTTGCAGCCCTGCAATCAGTTAGCCCCTCCCTGTCTGAGAGGAGGGTAGCCCCTGTGCACAGCTGCAAATGGCTTTGTGCCCATGCGAAGAAGGGGGAAATCCACTCACCATCAAATAGATTCCCCCACCCCCACACAAATGTACAGTAAGTCAATACTTACTCGGCGCGGCGATGGCTGTGGGGAGATCAGGGCCAACCTATGATGTCAGCAGCCCTCCCCTTTCCAACAGCCAGGCCCACCTGCATTTTTGTGTGGCCCTCCCAGAAAACACTGGGGTGCCACACACAAACGCTAGCCGGCTGTCAATCAGCCAGCGTGTGGCCTGCAATCACAGGCTGACGTTGGCTGAGTTCTCGCGCATTTGCACTGCGGACTGTGCAGAACTCCAATAATCGTCTGCGATCAGGGCTGAATTGGGCCCCAAATGTTGACTAGATGGCATAGGTGTCCCTAAACTGCAGAATTATAATTACCCCTCCAGACTTTTGCTGGAGTGACGCATATCTGTTGTATATATCCAGGGCTCGTAACTTTCTAGAGTGATATTGAGAAGACCTCTGCAGAAGTAGCCATGGTAACGTCTTGAACCACAGAACATAAAGGTCCTTTAGTGCCTATTGTGTCTCATCCCCCTCACCCTATACAATGGAGGCTCTCATGGACAGTATCTCTAACGAGGATCACTGTATAAGTTGCTGATAGTGACCAATCAGCTTCTATTCGAGTACATTTTATACAATAATTGGGTTCTTGTTTAGTTTCACGGCGGCAGCATGGCCGCCCGCTACTTCCGGGTTTGGCACTCGGCAAACTTTCTAAAATAAAGTTCATGCCAGCGTGAATAGTTCATATCCCCACTATCCACAGTGGCATGGAGTTGATTTTAGATAGCGTGGCGAGCGTAGCGAGCCACCGAGCCAGTAGAGTGGGCGAGTGAAGCGAGCCCCGCAAGGGGACACAGACGCTGCTGCGACTGAGACGCCGCCGCCGTGAAACTAAACAAGTACCAATAATTGATTGATTGCTTGGTTTCTATGGACAGCTTTTCCACTTAACCTTTAGAAGGGTTGATACATCTCCCCCTTTATCTCATGGCTGTCCACTGTCTGTTCTTGCCTCTGCTATGTGACCTGTTCTTCTGATGACATCACTGTATTTATTTTTCTGCCTATCTGTGTTCTTACATGTTCAGTGTTCTCATGGATGTCTTTGTTTGCATGATTTGTTGTGTACTCTATTAACTCATAGCTGTTTGTTCATGGGTTAACTCTTTATGTTTATTTATTGTGCTGTAAATGTATATGCCAGGTGCTTTGTGATACCTTATTATATGTACAAGATAATAATAGGGATCCTCATTAAGGCACATCCCATAAAAAAACGACATATAAAAACTGCATATAAAAAAAGAGTGTATCTAAACTTTCCCTGAGGTGCATGTGAATGATGGGGTGCAAGATTATAATGATAATGAATTATTATGTATCTCTCTAGCGAATCAAAGAGGTCTGGGTTCATACACTGAATATTGCATTATTAATAACAGACTTGTCTTCAGCATAAATCAACATCTCAGTAGATTCTTACATAATTAATGCTAACTTTACTGATATTAGATGGGAAATCATTTTGCCAAATATGAATTCTGTCAACATTTTTATCCAACTATTACAACATAGACTTTCAAGAAATCACATTATCAAACCAAACAGCTATTGTTACCGTTCTCTTAATATAAAGACAAACATCAACAACTAGGGAAGGGCAGGAAGCAACATCTAGAAATCAGGACACTTCCCCCACCCAGAAATAACTATTATAAACTAAAGGCCTACTTATACTTGTGGGAGGTATAGCAACAAGTAGCCTTGCATGCACCTCGTCAACTACCTGTCTTGGAACCGCCGGGCTGCCTGGTGACTAGGATCTCATACAATTCATTGTATGGGCTCCTTTTTCATACGATGTATAGTATGCAATCCCAGTCATGGTGTCCCCAGTGTCCACAACAGCCTATTTGTGGTAAGAGATGGTAACTGCTCTGTCCATTGTGCCAAACCAGATTTCTTTGTATCGTACTGTCAAGGAGTATGACGGTAAAGATAATGTATCAAGATTGCTCTATAGTAGTTGGTTCTCCTTTATCAACAAGTCATCTAAACTGTAATCAACCAGTTAGAGCCCCAGATAATGCTGGTCCTGTAATATAAGCTAGAGACAAAGTTCTAAGCATTGTCCCATGTCCCCATCACACTATTCAGAAGTTGTTGAACACAAGTAATACCCAACCTGTCCCATGAAGTAAAATGATAACCTGCAGTTCAGATTAAAGTATGTATTCAAGGCCAGTATAAAAGGCTTTCTGGCACCCTAGGCAGAACTTAAATCTAATGCTCTTGCCCCTCCCCCCAACCCCACATTGCCAACAATACACACTTTGCAGACCCTCAAATGAAAGTGTGGAGGTGGCATCTTCCACAGCTGTACAACAAGGATGTCCTCCTCGTAGACATTGTTAATTTTAAGATAGAAAAACTCAGTCTCCCTGAACCATGCAGGATAAGCATAACCCTTTCCTAGGTATAACACAGTGATGTTTCAAAATTAATCTTAAATCCCGTCCAATCCAAATACTTGATTTTCCCACCGCCATTGGTCCAAGTTCCACCCCCCCCCCCCCCCTTCCCCGGTCTGATAAAAATAGAAGTATGCAAGACCAATATCTTCACAACCTCCTCCCAATTCTTGTATATAGAAATGGTGACCAATTTTGCAAGATTTTAAGATATGCGTCAGACCCAAATTGAATAGCGTACGTAAAAGAGGACAATGTTGGCTTTTTCCCCTGGACATCACAAGGCCTTCTCCCAGAGTGTAAAAAAATTGGATTAAAGCTTTAAAACTCATCTCAGTCTTTCTAAAATTTCATTTATAGGGCCAAGAAACCATATCAAATGGCTTTGTGTCATCGTGGCTGAAAAGACTAGCCGCCATCACTGTCGCAGTGGTTGTACAAATGACCGTTATTGTTTCCGCCATGCAAAGTCCAACTAGGATAAGGGAGGTAAATGCATGGTTGTAACTTGGGAAGAAGGGGGTGTCTGTTTTAATATTACAATAAAGCACAAAAAGGACTGGCACCATTTTGTGCTTTAATAGTTTGTAATATTCATGGCCCTGGTGACTTATTCCAATGCATCCAGCTATCTCCTCTTTAGTTAATTCAGCTTCTAATGCCAACCTCCGTGAGGGGGAGATACACGATCGGGTCGACTGTTCCAGCAATTTAGTCATTAGGATAAGCTCATGCGAGGTCGCTTTATAAATATGATTATAATAATCTTGCTATGTTCAAGCTATGTCTGAGGTTGTGGTAAGCAAAGTATACGGGGAAAGCTGTCAATAATGACAACAATGATCCACGTTATTGTCGGAAAATTCTGCCCATTTTAATTCAAGGAACGTTTGAAATTTTTCAGAACAAAAAAGGTACGAGGGGAAGTGCCTCAAGGGCAGGCGCAAACAAGCCGAAGAGACACTGAGGGGGGAATTTACTAAGATGGGGTTCTATTTGAAAAGGGACGTTACTGGTTGCGCATAACCAATAACAATCTCCTTTTTTTTTTAGCAGCACCTAGAAGATAATAGACAGTATCTGATTGGTTGCCCATATAGCAACATCCCATGTGAAATAGAACTTCCACACACATCCAGGGGCGGATTTAGGGAGGAGGGCGCCCCTAGGCACAACAATAATGTTTACTAAGTAGGACAGTTTATAGGGGCAGTATCTGCATGCCCTATCCATTTACACTCTATTTAAGATGGAATATAGTACAGTACAGTGGATATTTTGCAGTTATTGGTACATTTTGGGCTGACAGTACTATCACAGGCATCCAAGTGCCGCCCCCAAACATGTGCCGCCCCTAGGCCGGTGCCTCACGTGCCTAATGGGAAATTCGGCTCTGCACACATCAGGGCGTGATCAGATATAGCTACGTTTGCTAAGGATCCAGCAATTCAGGTATCTGAAAAGTGTTGTGGTTTGTGGAGAGCAGAATGCAATAAATGCGATAGAGGGACCCATGGATCCTCTAGTGGAATGTGTAGGATCTATCGGTGAGATTGACTTCAGGGATCCACCAATGGAACCATGTGTGGTCTATAAATAACTGGCCGATGTAGTTCCGGTGGGATGCTGTGGGTTTCAATGGTATTGGGAACTCTACTCTAGTATGTAAAGGGGTGTACACACGGAGAACTTTTAACAGGAGATTTAGAATAGATAGTCAAAATCTCCCTATTTTTCTCCTGCTTAGTCAATATTGTCTAGCAAAAACTGCTGTGCAGGCAAGGCAATTTTACTAGATCAAAGACTATCATTGCTTAGATAAAATCTCCAGTACATCTAGCCAAAATCTCTCCCAAAATTGCTTAGTCAAAATTGTCCATTAGTCAAAATCTCCCCGTGTGTACGCCCCTTAAGAGCTGAGTTCTATCTGATAGAAAGCCTACAGGACACTATAGGTACATAGACATTAAGCAAAGTAAACAAATCTAAACATCCATTAAGATGTATCCACCCTCCTGATCTAAAACAGTGGGGGGTGATTAAGGTTAGCTTGCAAATAGGCAAATTCAGTCCGGACATCGACCCGGAGCAGTGGAACGCATGAAAACGCTGGGTGTTCAAATGGGGACAGAGGCGAGTGGATGCATGCTCGGGGCAGGCGGCCCGAACATGCATCACAGAACATCATCCGCTCGCCGAATCCTCGTCCAGGTGCTCGTAAATAAAAGTCAGCCTAATTAGACTCTTATTTGTGAACAGGGGGAACAATAATTTGATGGCCCTGATCATCGAATGATTTTTACCCCGTACACTCGCGTGTGAATGGATGTCTGAGTGTACACATCCATTCGCAAGCGAATGCGGCCGTTTACTCGGAGAAGGGGGTCGTGAACTTGCTCGCCCAGTGGGCAGTGTCTACAAGTTACAAGATTTGGGGCCAGATTCTCTAAGCTTCCAAAGTGATAAAATAGAGAGTGATAATCAGCCAGCCAATCAGCTCCTGCCTGACATTTTTCAAAGACAGTCTGTGACATGGCAGGTAGGAGCTGATTGGCTGGCTGTTTATCACTCTCCATTTCATCCCTTTTGAAGCTTAGAGAATCTGGCCCTTGGAATGGTCGAAAGGCACTTGGCAATACAGTCATTGAGTTCTCATCTGCCTTCCAATGAGTCTCCTGCATATAAATGTCCAGTCTATTTTCTGTGAGGATATTTCCTTTTACGTTTCTTTACATCTTTAAATACCCTTTTATAATGAAGTAACAATATATCACATACACGCTGTATAATAAGAACTGTGGAGCGAGAAAGACCTGTCTGAGCATCGATTGCCCCATTGCCCGGGCATGTTCTCTCATACATAATATGCTAATTCCCGCAAAGCGCACCTTCCAACATGTGGGATTCCCATAGAGAGGTATTTAGATTATAACCCAGTCATTACACTGTAAGTGCCAAAAATGAGAAATGAGCATCCATTTCCCTGAAATGAATGCAGAACCTTCCGTGTTAATTCAAAACCACAAATTAAACTTTAACCTCTTCCAATAAATATGAAACTATACAAATTATACAATTGAATGTTTAATCCCGCGAACGGATGCAAGCCCCGTAATTAAACCTTGCAAAGGAATACACGATAACATCGGCTAATGGTGAAGGGATGCATTAGAGTGCACAGAAAGAGATAATTGGAAATTGGTAGGAGAAAGGGGAGTACAAATAAGGAGCCGCTGATAATGTTGTTCTAAGGGGAAAACAGCACAGAAAACAAATTTACAGTGACAGGAACTATTCCGTGGGAACAAAAAAGTAGGAATTCGCCAATAGTTTACTATAGGTACTGATTCTGATTTGTACACAATGCGGATGTTCACACACACGAGAGATTATCAGTGAGACTGCGTTTGCGCTGCAATTGCATTGCCCATATGCCATCCTGCCACCATGTGTCATGGATCTTCCCTGCCACACACTGTCCCTCCGCTACCGATGCGTCCTCTGGAGACTCTCCACAGTCCCTGCGCACTCTAGTTGGTCTGTGGCAGCATTCCACATGGTGCTGGGGGCGGGTGTGGTATAGGGGTCCGACAGTCGGGATCCTAACAGTCATTATCCCGGGATCCCGACTGGCCGGACCCAGACAGCACGGTGAGCGCAACTAAGCCGCTTGCAGGTACGTTGGCTCGCTACACGATCCACCTATTCTATTCTCCCTCTATGGGGGTCGTGGACCCCCACGAGGGAAAATAGCCGGTGGCCGTCGGGAACCCGGCTGTCGGTGTTTTGACAGTCGGGATCCCGACGTCGGGTGAATGCCTGCCAGGATCTCGACTGTCGGGACCAGGTCCGGCACCCCTGGGGGCTGGGTGCAGCTATCTAGATTATTTTTGTTGACACCTGTACCACCAAGATTTCATCCTGTATTGATGCAGCGGCCAATCCTGATTCAGCCACCAGGTATAGGGAGCTTCCAGAAGACTCTCAAACCAATGTTTCCTTGTCTCCTGTCTCCTAGCTAATAAGCTACTAGCAGAGTGTCCATCTCCAGCGCTACCTGGCTCCTGAATAGCTGGTTCTATCCCAGTGTCTGCACAATCACTGTTTCCTGAATTGCTGGTGCAATACCAGTGTCCATATACAGTAGTTGGCGATTCCTGAGTTGCGATCCCAGCTTCTGCTCAATTGCCAGTTCCCAAATTGCTTGTGCAAATATTGTTCATACAAATGCTGAGTTTTCTATTGCTGGTTTAATCCCAGTGTCTACCGGTTGATTCCAGAATAGCTGGCACAATAGCAGTATCTGCTTAGTAGCCAGTTCCTGAATAGCTGGTGTAATCCCAGTGTTGATCTTCTGAGCTCATAGGCATCGAACTGTCCTATATACATATTACTATAGTATAGCAGAGAGAGCTAAATTTGGGTGGGGTGTGTTGAAACTGAAATCTAAATTGCAGTGTAAAAATAATGCAGCCAGTATTTACCCTGCACAGAAACAAAATAACTCACACAAATCTAACTTTCTCTCTATACATGTTACATCTGCCTCACCTGCAGTGCACATGGTTTTGCCCATTTTGAGAACAAATTTGTACTGCGATCAAACCTGAATAAGGCCCAGAGTGCGGGGTGAGATGGGCAGTGGGGAGAATTTAAAAGTCCTAGTCAAAAGACTGGGTGGTCTCTGATTGGCTCTCAGCCAATCAGCATATAGGAGAAAATGTATTAAAGATCAATTTTGATCTATTTAAAATAAATAAAAACGGATCTCAACTGATGCTGGGTTTTAGGGGCTAAAACGTTTTTGCTAGCAGGTGAGTTTTTTTAAAGATTGGTAAATTAATTAATTAATTAATTTTTAAATATCGGTAAATAGGTGTTTTGACACTGAGTTATAAAGTCGAACAAGATTAGTACATTTCCTAATAAACTATAAAAGTTACACAATATGTATGGCACCCCTAAAACGGTAGCATCCATTGTGTCCGTGAGCGACAGATCCGCTTTAAATGGCAAAAATTGTATATTATATACCCTATCCCAGTGTCTCATCCAAAACGGTTCTGTCTCTACCACCTGCAGTGTGTTTCAGCATTTTATCTGCTTTACCGCCGCTGTCAGAGGGAAACATATCCCAAGGCCAGTATTGTAATGTGCCACAGTAACTGCAGCCCTGTACATCTGGCTGCTAATTTCACATATTAACCTGGGGAGTCTCCGTGCAGAAGCCTCCATCTGCATTGACAGATACAATTTCCCCAGCTCATAACAATGTGATCTAGTTAGAGGTTAAAGATATTGAAATTGATAATGAAGCAGCAAAATATACTACAGCACATCTGCAATGGAATAATGTTCCAACAGGCAAAGGAGAATGTACGCGTGCATTATTATGTTAACTTTTTACTACAGATACACTTAATAGTAAGAATTCAATATACTCCTGGTATTTAGGGTGCATTGTATATTTAATGCCTTAAATGTCAAACCTGTAATTTGAACGATACATTTTAGCCTTAGAAAGTATACTTCACACACACACACATAGAAATTATATATATATATATATATATATATATATATATATATAAATGGAGAGTGCAAAGAGCACTAAAGTCCTCCACCACCTAAATGGTTGTCACCACTGGAATTTATGGTGCAAATAGAACGACCATATACAATTTAATAATAAAAACAAACTTTTTATTATAATTCCATGATCCACATCAGGATTTCCTCTTTGGAATATAGCTTCAATAACCCAACGAGTTTCGTCTTGAGAAAGACTTCATCAGGGGTTTTACACTGTAGGTGGTAGAGATATCATAGTAAATAGGACAGAATTTCAATTTGTCCATTTACATACAAAATAAAGACAATGTTATTATCCTGGTACATACCAGAAGTAGGAAATCAATCACAAATATGTAGAAACATGTGTCCTTAAGGACACATGTATATGTTAGGGATGCATTTGGAAAATCAGCCCCTATATAAATCAAATCTTTTGTAGGTTATTTTATGCTATTTTTAAATCATTTTTACTGATAAGCACTCACCAGGAATTTCAGAGATTGATTTCTTCCCTTTCTTAGATTAAGATTTAGGTATGTACCTTTCTAAAAAATCCTTTAATCAATCACCAATGGAAGCTGAACTCTAAATGGATACAAACCTCATTGAAATTATAGGGACATAAGAAACTCCTGTATACGTCAAAGGAAAGAATTAGCCTTTCACACCAAATCACAAGATTTATGAAGAGGTAATAAGGTACATCTGACCCTTCATCATTTTAATTTTCTTCTTTTCGCTTCTTTATCCTCACCACCACTTTCTTCTTCTTTTCCGATTCAGTTTTTTTCAAAAGTTAATGACACCTATTGAATTGGTCAGTTATAAATAAGGTCCTTGTTCCATTATTGCGTATTGAAACACTGTTCATATTTGTAGATTTTAAACTGTTCCCCTGATGAAGTCTTTGTAGACGAAACGCGTTGGGTAATTTCCACACTATTTTGAAGAAAAATAAATAAAATGTTACTTGGAAGAATATCCTCCTTTGCATCCTTGAAACTTCTATGGAACTTGTGGACATTCTTATATAAGTTATAGGCGCTATACCACTATTAATTAATTCCTTATTAGCATACAAGCATGTATTGAAGTATTGGGATTTATTTATCAGGACAGGACAATAAGGCTGGTATATAATATATATCATATATACCAGCCTTATTGTCCTGACGACGGGGGCTTGACCCAGGAAACGTAGACAGGCTTTGCACTGTATGGATTAAATTGGTCCATTTTGCTTCACCTAAGAAGTCTCCGAGTGCCTTTGTCTTTCCATTTTCTACATTGCTGGCTGTACTTAGTGCAGCCTCCTGGCTCATGGCAACGGAGCAAGCCACAGACTTCTGCAGCTAAGATTAGTCCTGAGTGACGGTTCTTCTCCAGTCCCTATATATATATATATATATATATATATATATATATATATATATATATATATATATATATGGTACTTGTTTCCTATCTGGGCGCCGATGCCCGCGATTTTCCCATAGAGAACAATGTTAAATGCCTCAATTTACCCGCGATGACCGCGATTTACCATAGGAAACAATGTTAAATGGATCAATTTCCCCAAATTATCATAGGGAACAATGGGAAATGGGGCAAAAACACCCCTGAACATAAAAATGTCCCCCCAAAAGTAGTTGACGCCACCCCGCCATCAACGTGAACCCGAAGCGTGGCGAGCGCAGCGAGCCCGCGAGTGGCGGCGGTACGCGTCCTCCGACCTTTTCATGCCCTACTATCCACTAGGGCGTGGAGTGAGAATAGAATAGTGTGGCGAGCGCAGCGAGCCACCGAGCCCGAAGCGTGGCGAGCGCAGCGAGCCCCGCGAGGGGACGCGGATACCTTCACAGGTAGACGCGTCCCCTCGCGGGCTTCACAGGTGTCGGCGTCGCCACGGACACCTGTGAAGCCCGCGAGGGGACGCGTATAACTGTGAAGGTATCCGCGTCTCCTCGCGGAGCTCGCTGCGCTCGCCACGCTTCGGGCTCGGTGGCTCGCTGCGCTCGCCACACTATTCTATTCTCACTCCACGCCCTAATGGATAGTAGGGCATGAAAAGGTCGGAGGACGCGTACCGCCGCCCCTCGCGGGCTCGCTGCGCTCGCCATGCTTCGGGTTCACGTTGATGGCGGGGTGGCGTTAAAAATTTGGGGGGACATTTAAGGGTTAATGGGCTCTGTGGCCCATTTAACATTGATTCCTATGGCCAAATCGGGTCCATTGAGCCATTTAACAGTAAAATCGGGTCCATCGCGCCTTTTAACATTGATTCCTATGGTAAATCGGGAGCATCGCGTCGCGGGCATCGCGGGTACATTTATGGCCGGCCGCGACGCGACCGACACGATTTCCATGTTTAACATGGGTTTCAATGGGAAATCGCGGGCATCGCGTCGGTCGCGTCGCGGCCATACATAAATGTACCCGCGATCACCACGACGGGCGCCCAGATAGGAAACAAGTACCATATATATATATATATATATATATATATATATAGATACAGAAGTACCAACACACTCATGACATGGTTGGAGACGGATAGTACTGCTTACCTTCTTAGAGACCTTGTTAATACATGCTCAAAGGCTGTTCCAGAATCCCTACACTGCCACCCAATTCTAATATACACTTACCTGCTGGTGAGCTGTATGAAACTCCACTTAAGCTGAGCTGCATTTGCCATTGTGCATGTAACAGTGAGTACAGCTGTACCTGCTATATATCAATAAACAAACACCATTAGTTAAGTAACTGGGCTGTTGATAATGTGAGTCTTCCTGTGATGTGTGCCTGTATAATAAGGCCTACACACGAGGCCATGCTGGATCACTCAGCAAGATCGCTAGTCAGCACACAGCGCTGCACAGCAATGTGTGCTGAGCAAACTGTCATGGCCAGTGTTCTCCGGTGAGAAAAGTGGCCCTGGGTGGCAATCTGACTAGATTTATAGCCCAGCAATGTAGGGTCATCGCTTAGAATGGGCTGAAATTGGCCTGTGTGTAGGCCCCATAACTCTGCATACTGTACCTGCGCACACATCATTTCTGATATGGATGCTGTGGAGGACACCAGTTATCGTGTTACGCAGATTTCTGATTAGTTAATCTGTGAGCAGTTCCATAAACGTCCCTGTTCATTAAAATGAAGGTACAAACCAGCTATGGGAGTATTTTGGCAGAAGGAAATCCCATTTTCTCTTCCTCCATAGCTGAATGAACCTATTGTGAACTTTTGGCTTTGTCTGTGTATTGACACTTTGCAATGTGCTATATATCCTTGTTACACTATACAAATAAACATACAAAATATGTTTAATGAAATGAAGATGAGATTCGTGTTTCAAGAATCTTGGCTTCTTTACTTATCTAGAGATACAAAACCATTATCTTACCTTATCAATGTATTGTTTACTGGTCCCATTTATAATTACAGTTTCTTTTTCTGTTCATTCTAATTAAACCCATTGTTCGCAGAGATGCTCAACACAATATCAGTGCAGCGCAATGTACGGAACGTGGATCATAAAAATAGGCAACTGCGTAAAAATAACTAAATAGAATGCAGGACACAATGCAGTAAAATCATCTTCTACATATCCACTACAGGGCATTCAGCCACTGATCTGTCATCAGAGTGATCAGGGGGGATTTCACTTTCAGCTGTCACCCAAGGGCACAAGAAGCCTCATTATAAAGTGGTCATTCATTATATGCTGTAACGAGATTCCCAATACTCTAGCAGTAAACCACTCACAGTGGCAGGGAATAATAGGGTATAGTCTATACCAAGGAATGGAAGAATGGGCAGAATTGAAGGGACTGACATAGAATGGAAGAAAAAGACAGGGAATACCAGAGAATGGCAGGGAACACCTCATTGTTTTAGATTCTACGGGTAGGTTGGGTTACGGTCTGTTGGCCGACCTAATGAAGGATGACAGTAATTAGGTCGACACCTGTGAAAACCACCATGTCAACATTTTGACTGTCGACCTAATCCATGTCGCCCTAACGCATGTGTCGACCTAGACACCTGTCGAAATTGTCTCATGTCGACCAAGACACCTGTCGTCCTTGAGCCTTGTTGACCTAGACATGTGTCGACCTTGCAGTATGTTGACCCAACAGTGTTAGGTCGACCCAATGATCCCAACCCAGTAGGTTACCCAGTGCCCATGCAAGCCACCGGAGCGCCCCAGGCGGTGAGGCGGGAGGGTGGGGTGCTCCGGTGCTCACCCGCCCCCCGACCGCTGTACAGGCATCATTATTTTCCAGGGGGCTACGTAATACCAGGGGTAGGGAGAGGGATCGGATGATGCGGTGGCGGCCACCTAGTCACTCTGGGGGGGGGGGTTGCAGCTGCCGCCGGTGCCACTCACCTCCACGGGCACCTCCTGCTGTAAACCGGTGCCCTCCAGTGGCTGGCACCCTAGGCAAATGCCTAGTGCTGCCTAGTGGTGGCGCCGGCCCTGAGGTTACCTTATGGCTTAGTAATTGATACACCAGTACCATTAGTAGGGCTGTACTCCCCTGTCAAGGCCACACAAGATATGGGTGATGCAAAGTTGGATTAATGTTTACATTTTTTAGTTAGCGTGATAAAGTTTTATGATTCTAGAACAGAGGCATGCCAGGCAGTTATCTGTCTAACCTCAGATTAAAGTCATACAGAATACACAGAGAAGCCACACTCCCGAGAATGGACAAGATCAGTCTAGCACTTGTTAAGGACTAACCGCTAGGCATATCCCCTCGGGTGGTTGGTGACATCCTCTTCGGCACTTCCTATTGGTCTACCAAGTTAGCCAGGAGCCAGTGAGCTCTCTTGTTGGGAATGATGTGTTTGCAGAGCTATGAAGGTACACGATGAATAGCTCACCTACTGGAGTTGGTTTCATGAAGCACAACAGATACAGCCGTACTCACTTTTGCATACACTCTGGTTCTCACGGATAGAATCTCCAGCATTGTGAGGTTCTATACAGTGCACCAGCCAGTGAGTGCATGCAGCAAATGGGTGCAGGGTTGCTTATGCAGGTTATCACTGGGGTCTCTCACATGCTGAGCAGGAGAGTTTTGTCTCTTGTCTCTTCACACTGCTTACACAGTCTCACAGAGTACTAAAGATGGATGCTGACAAGTAACGCAGCAGCATATCAGATTGGAGGGCATACCTCCCTGGGTCCTAGTGTCCAGCATGTATGCACAGTAGGAAGATTTCTACTATTTTTCAGGGCACTAAAATGTCTGTATATGGCCCTTATACAGTAGTTACATTGGTCCGCAGCCATCTTTCCCATTGAAGCAATGACTTCAGTATATTTTGTGCTTTGATATCAGTCTACGTCGTGCTGACCCACAGTTGCCCACATTTTTTTATTCTCATATTATACTCTTTTTGGTCTCTCCGGCTTGCAGTGATTACAGATAAGAGTTCCCCATATTATCTGCTGCCAAGATTGCAGCATACTGCAGGGCGATGTTCATACCCAAAAGAACTAAACCTCTTGACCCTACAGGCTAACGGTATTATCTTCCCCGTAATTCAGTTCACTGAAAATACTGTTTTGTCACAGCCGAGTTCTCATTTACAATCTGAATACTGAGGTCATTTTGCTTTCTAGGCAGTGACTGCGTCTGTGCGTTTAGCAAAATAATGGTAATAAAACAGATCTCATAATAAATCTGCTTCATGGCCTCGGGCGGCCTGCAGTAACTTATAGTGTGTTCTCTCTCCCCTCCACCCCTCCTAAGGAATATAAGGGTCCATATCATCCAGGCCAATGTGCGCACATTGCTTCAGCCCGCTGACGGTTATGCTAATGTCATATTACTGTCACTTCGAGATCTGCCTGCAAAGTGTTCGGTTTTGTTCCATTCCAGAGCAAACATCTGTCTGTGCCTGATTTATGTTGATTGCTGCACAAGAAATTCTGTTAGATTTTACACCGTTTTCCTAACTACCTATCTTAACTGTCAAAAGAAAACTTATCATAATGAATTAGGTGTATGGGAGAATCTGAATATTCTTGTGTTACCATTCAGGTGATAAGCGGCAGTGTGATTTCCAGTCAAGATAAAAAGATAAAAAATACAGAAGAGATTCATGCTAGAATACAAGAAACTGACATTTATAGCAACAGTAGTTGATGACAAACCCTCTCAACAACTTCAAAATCTGTTCTAACAAATACTACTTTTATTATAATACTTTACTGGCAATGGGCATTATGGGCCTTATTCTAGTTCACTCTTTCTGACAAAATCCTTCTTAGATGGACAAAACCATGTGCACTGCAGGGGGGCAGATGTAAAATGTGCAGAGAGAATTAGCTTTGGGTGAGTTATTTTGTTTCTGTGCAGGGTAAATACAGGCTGCTTTATTATTACACTGCAATATAGATCTCACTTTGAAGTAAAACCCCACCCAAATCTAATTCTCTCTGCACAAGTAACATCTGCCCCACCTGCAGTGCACATGGTTTTGTCCATCTAAGAAGGATTTTGTCAGAAAGAGTGAACTAGAATAAGGCCCTATGTCTTGATTGTCGGTTGCTTTTTGGTAATAGTTATAGACACCATGGAGGACATTCGATGCGTGACGATATTTCTGACAGTTGGAAAAATTTGCACAAATCTATCTAATGAGCGCATTGAAGCCTGTGCAGATTCAACATTTTTAAAAAGTTGAATGTGCATTGTCGAAGGGGACGTTGGATTGTTGAATCTGCAGCTGTTTTCAACAAAATACACATGGACTAGACCAGGGGTCCTCAAACTATTTTGCTCAGGGACCCCATCAGACAATAAAAATAATGACAGGACCCCAGCAAGTTACTGCAGAAGGTCAGCACATCACACGTGTAGTCAGCAGACTTGTGGAGGCACAGAGTGATGGGAGGAGTCTAATATACCATAACCATGCACATCACACGTGTAGTCAGCAGACAGCACATACATGGCAGCATTGTGGAGGCACAGAGTGATGGGAGGAGTCTAATATACCATAACCCATCACATCACACGTGTAGTCAGCAGACAGCACATACATGGCAGCATTGTGGAGGCACAGAGTGATGGGAGGAGTCTAATATACCATAGCCCATCACATCACACGTGTAGTCAGCAGACAGCACATACATGGCAGCATTGTGGAGGCACAGAGTGATGGGAGGAGTCTAATATACCATAACTCATCACATCACATGTGTGGTCAGCAGACAGCACATACATGGCAGCATTGTGGAGGCACAGAATGATGGGGGGAGTCTAATATACCATAACCCATCACATCACACGTGTAGTCAGCAGTCAGCACATACATAGCAGCATTGTGGAGGCACAACATGATGGGAGGAGTCTGATATACCATAACTCATCACATCACATGTGTGGTCAGCAGACAGCACATACATGGCAGCATTGTGGGGGTACAGAGTGATGGGAGGAGTCTAATATAGCATAACCCAGCACATCACACGTGTAGTCAGCAGACAGCACATACATGGCAGCATTGTGGAGGCACAGAGTGATGGGAGGAGTCTGATATACCATAACCCATCACATCACATGTGTAGTCAGCACACAGCAACTACATGGCAGCATTGTGGGGGCACAGAGTGATGGGAGGAGTCTAATATACCATAACCCAGCACATCACACGTGTGGTCAGCAGACAGCACATACATGGCAGCATTGTGGAGGCACAGAGTGATGGGAGGAGTCTAATATACCATAACCCATCACATCACACGTGTGGTCAGCAGACAGCCCATACATGGCAGCATTGTGGAGGCACAGAGTGATGGGAGGAGTCTGATATACCATAACCCATCACATCACATGTGTAGTCAGCAGACAGCACATACATGGCAGCATTGTGGAGGCAAAAACTGATGGGAGGAGTCTGATATACCATAACTCATCACATCACATGTGTGGTCAGCAGACAGCACATACATGGCAGCATTGTGGGGGTACAGAGTGATGGGAGGAGTCTAATATAGCATAACCCAGCACATCACACGTGTAGTCAGCAGACAGCACATACATGGCAGCATTGTGGAGGCACAGAGTGATGGGAGGAGTCTGATATACCATAACCCATCACATCACATGTGTAGTCAGCACACAGCAACTACATGGCAGCATTGTGGGGGCACAGAGTGATGGGAGGAGTCTAATATACCATAACCCAGCACATCACACGTGTGGTCAGCAGACAGCACATACATGGCAGCATTGTGGAGGCACAGAGTGATGGGAGGAGTCTAATATACCATAACCCATCACATCACACGTGTGGTCAGCAGACAGCCCATACATGGCAGCATTGTGGAGGCACAGAGTGATGGGAGGAGTCTGATATACCATAACCCATCACATCACATGTGTAGTCAGCAGACAGCACATACATGGCAGCATTGTGGAGGCAAAAACTGATGGGAGGAGTCTAAAATAACAGACAATTCAACAGATTTTTCAGACTCCTTGAATCACTGACTGAGATTAGAAAAGTCATCAGCCTGATGGTCAGCAACATGGAGTCGTGACCCCATGCTGAGAAGGTCGGGACCCACTTTGGGGTCAGGACCCACAGTTTGAGAACCTCTGGACTAGAATATCCACATTCTAACTGCCGGAACATTGCAGACAATCTGAAGATTGAATTCCGACTATCAAACGCTGGGCATTCTCATGCTAATGAGGCCAGGATGTGGGTACGGGGGGGGGGGGTTGCAGCTGACATCACCGGATGTCAGCTGCCCACCCTTTTCCTTCCCAGCATGCACGCACGCGCGTCCCAGCATGTGAGACGCACGCGCGTCCCAGTTCAGTGAAGCCCCTGCCGCCGGTAATCCATCTGTAGGTGTCACCCCTCGGAGGGTGACACACAGTTATGACCCACACCCAGTCACTGATTCTATAGACACAGTATATGGGACGGCACTCACAGGCAGGTATGTGTAATCAAACATTTAAATGCTGCTTTAATACCTCACTGTCATCAAGAATATGTTCAAAAATAAAACAAAATGCACTCACCTCATATCTAATAACACAAAGTGTGCGTGTAACATTCAATGTCCAGCAACTCTCCTGGACTGCGGCACGTTTTGCTGATGTCGTCACAATAAATGATTGCCGCTTTAAAAATATGGCTACTCGTACACAACCTCCAGCACCTTGCACTATCACATTTACCCCTATGGGGTACGTTTACTAAGATGGGGGTTCTATTTCAAATGGGATGTTTTTATGGACAACTAATCAGATACTATCTGTTATCTTCTAGAAGGAGCTAAATAAATAAGGAGATTCTGGTTACCCATAGCAACATCCCATGGATCTCCCAACTTAGTAAATTCCCCCCTATGAGTTTAACACTTTTTTGTGCTAAACTGAGTATTTCTGAATTCATTCGTTTGTGCAGGTTTATATTATTATTATTATTATTATTATTATTATTATTATTAATAATAAGATTAAGGACATTTATTTATATAGTGTGATTATATGCACTTTACAGTAATAAAACAAGACTGGGTATTAACAGAAAAAGAGGTAAGAAGACCCTTACAAACTATATGAAAATAAGAATGAAGGTTTCTATTAATCGCCACATACTATTCCATTCTGCAGGAGACTCCCTCATTAGTCTAGCAATCTCCCTCATGTCACCTAGCCCACATTACACTGTACATCATAGTTACCCCCCCCCCTGCATTCTGCAAGAGACTCCCTGAAATAGCATTAATCTCCCTCTCTCCCTCATTAGTCTAGCAATCTCCCTCATTTCACCTAACCCACATTATACTGTTACATCATAGTTACCTCCCCCTGCATTCTGCAGGAGACTCCCTGAAATAGCATTAATCTCCCTCTCTCCCTCATTAGTCTAGCAATCTCCCTCATTTCACCTAACCCACATTACACTGTTACATCATAGTTACCTCCCGTCCTGCATTCTGCAGGAGACTCCCTGAAATAGCAGCAATCTCCCTCTCTCCCTCATTAGTCTAGCAATCTCGCTCATGTCACCTAGCCCACATTATACTGTTACATCATAGTTACCTCCCCCTGCATTCTGCAGGAGACTCCCTGAAATAGCAGCAATCTCCCTCTCTCCCTCATTAGTCTAGCAATCTCCCTCATGTCACCTAGCCCACATTACACTGTAACATTGTAACATTTTTTGGGGAAAGGAATGAGAGATAGATACATTTACATTTTTACACACTTTACCAAGTATAGTAGCTCTTACTAACTGCTTTGGGGCTCATCTACATTTGGATATAAGTCATTTTACAAGATTCCTCTCAGATATAGGTGCCACGTTCACAATCTCTTTTCACAATCTCTCCATATATGGAATTAGACACGCCCTTTAAGTGGAGCATGACACGCCCCTCAATGGGGCGCTGTTCAAAATTCTACTACCAACTATAATCTCCCTGAAACCAGTTTTCAAAAGTATGGTATGACTTTGCTGATATTTAATGACTCAGGCGTGAACAGAAAAAGATAACATGTATGTCACAAGTGAGGCATGTTTATGTGAATGCAGATCTTACTGCACAGTACTCAGTGCGCCGAGAGGTTCTATCCATACATGGAAAGGTTAAATCTGCCCATCGGAGGTTTCCGTCCTCGGCCTTACAAGCTGCCTTGCCGTTAAGTATTATATTCTTGCCTTCAGCCAGCATGCGTCTTAAGTGATAATCAGAGAAATCCTCTATCACATGTTTGTGTACTGTGAGTTGGCATTACTAAGATGAAAAGACATGCAGATGTTGCCCAAATGCTTCCATTAAGTTAATCTTGCTCAGAAGAGCCCTTACCCTGCCAAGTGCTTAAGATTGTCACTTGGGATTTAGATGACATTTTTGTTCACTGCAGAGGACCGGTCATGTGGAGGAATCTGCAGGACTGATAATAGGGTTTATGGAAGAGCATGAAAATAGATTAGTGACTGCAATAAAACAAAATACAACGCAGCTCTTTATTGGTTCCAGAGTGCATCTCAGCTTCAAAGTCCAAGTTCTCGCCTCTCCTTATTCTCCCTCGTCTGCGCCCTGTTATATAGATAGTACCCGCTGCTAGTAATCCCTGGATTGTCTGCTGCTGCCTGATTCACAGCAGTTATCACAGGGATTGGAGGAATAAAGTGGAGGTAGCAGAAGCCGTAGACATAACAGGGAGTGTGGGGTTATGGCGGGATCCAATAAGGAAGCAAGAATTGTAACAATTAAATCAGATGCGTAATTTACTGATATCTATAAATGTGCTCTATATAGACTACAGACTTGGGTGTCTGAAGCTTTATTGGAAGCTATGACTATTGAAAATTGTGTGGGTGTATATATATATATATATATATATATAGAGAGAGAGATGAAGAAAATAATAGGAGTGCGCCCTCCTATTATTTTCTTCATCTCTATTTGTATCCATCGTGCCTTTATTAACAGCAAGGCATAATAGAAGTGCTGCCCCCACATTAGCGCAGAAAAAGGGCCACTACCCCCCTGTTTTCGATATATATATATATATATATATATATATATATATATATATATATGCAGAGGGTACCCCAATCCATGCTCAGAATAAAAGAAGCAGCACCTCTGAGGGATCCCCTGTTAGACAGACCCAAGGTTTAGAAGTGGAAGGAAATAAAGGTTCAGAGGGCGCTGAGAGTTAGTAAATACAGTATAGACAACTGTATATAAAACATATTTAATAAAAAACACCTTACAGGCATAACACAGTGGCCCTTATTCTGATCTGGGCGGTACGGCCCGCGTGCGGCCGTACCGCCGATGTTTTCGCTCTGCACATGCGCAGAGGTCACTCTGCGCATGTGCAGGGGAAATCGCCGCACAAAAATTTTATACGCCGCAAAGGGGGCGTATAGGGGCGTGAGGGGCTTAATAGCCTTATTTACCTATGAATACGCCCAGCGTTTCATGGGCGTTCCCATGCAAACGCGGGGCGTATGCATGGTAATGAGGCTATGACGCCAGTGATGGGGGCGGAAAGCTGACATCGCCGGATGTCAGCTCTCCGCCCCCATACAAGCTTTCACACGGACGATTGTCCGTGTGGTCTAAGCTTGCGGGAGCTGCTGGAGCGTGCGGCCCTGCCTTCGATGGTCGCCGACCATCGAATGCAGGGGGCAGCTCCCACCATGGTGGAGGCGTACGCCCCACCATTTTCATGCGGATCGCCAGCCGTCCGCGTACGGACGGCCGTGGCGATCCGTATTGTAGGCGGGGATTGGTTTGTGCGGCCGGAGCAACGTATGCGGCTCCGGCCGCACAGACCAGAATAAGGGCCAGTGTGTACAATTGTCAATAGAATTCAAAAGTGCATCATCAGCATGGAATTCTTTACAAAGTTTGACGGTTACAGTCACCGAGTTTGCGTACAAGGCCCAACGCGTTTCATCATTTCCATGACTTCATCAGGGGCAGGAAAACAGCAATTCGGTTGAAAGTTTACACAATTAGTTGTCAGGGGTGTGGGTCATCACAACAATTAAGAAACTGTCCAATGCAAGCACATCCAAGTTAATTGTGGAAAATCCACCGGTGTTGGTTCCTCAAAAACCCTTGTTTAATTGGCTCTGATAAACTGGTGGTCTGTGACCACATCCAATGTCAGCAACCAAATAATGGCTCAGTGAGAAATGTGTGCACTGCTGGGATCCAAAGACTCCAGTCTATAATATATATATATATATATATATATATATATGCAACACAATGTGCGGCACTCGTACCGAAATTATACAGACAGAGTCAGGTAGATAATCAACGTTTCATTCCGTGTAAGAATTTCGTCAGGATACACACATATATATATATATATATATATATATATATATATATATATATATATATATATATATATATATATAAAGCAAAGGGGGTATTGTGGCCTTTTTTCTGCGCTAAGGTTGGGGCAGCACTTCTATAGTGCCTTGCTGTTAATAAAGGCACAACAGATACAGATAAAGACAAGAAGAAGAATAGAAGTGCGCCCAAATACAATTTTTTCACCACAGAAATTATACACAGTTAAAACATCTGTATTTATTACAGCAATTAATACATAAAAATTAGTAATACAATAATACGGTTTTACATAAAATTTGATCAGTAGATCCAACAGAATGATCCAATATCAGAATAGGACTTGTACAGATACGACCCTACGCGTTTCGTCCGTTAGGACTTCCTCAGGGGTGATCTGGATCCAATTAGATCAAATAAATCGAAAAAGCTGAGAATATTTTCCAGCATAAAACGAAAAAAGTGGGGGAGCCGTTTATAAACGGTCTAGTAGAATTTGGGGCTTTGATTCTTGAATGAAGTGTCACACAGGCTCCATAGTAACCAAAAATTTACGCTTAATGTTGAGCGAAGATGCAGATATACATTGGCGACAGTGGACAATCGAAATGGAGTGGATAATTTCCAGGTCAATTCTCAAAAGTGTACTTCAGAGAGTCAGGAGCTAGGTGTATCCCCACTGAGAGTACCGCATACCATAGGTATGCGGTACTCTCAGTGGGGATACACCTAGCTCCTGACTCTCTGAAGTACACTTTTGAGAATTGACCTGGAAATTATCCACTCCATTTCGATTGTCCACTGTCGCCAATGTATATCTGCATCTTCGCTCAACATTAAGCGTAAATTTTTGGTTACTATGGAGCCTGTGTGACACTTCATTCAAGAATCAAAGCCCCAAATTCTACTAGACCGTTTATAAACGGCTCCCCCACTTTTTTCGTTTTATGCTGGAAAATATTCTCAGCTTTTTCGATTTATTTGATCTAATTGGATCCAGATCACCCCTGAGGAAGTCCTAACGGACGAAACGCGTAGGGTCGTATCTGTACAAGTCCTATTCTGATATTGGATCATTCTGTTGGATCTACTGATCAAATTTTATGTAAAACCGTATTATTGTATTACTAATTTTTATGTATTAATTGCTGTAATAAATACAGATGTTTTAACTGTGTATAATTTCTGTGGTGAAAAAATTGTATTTGGGCGCACTTCTATTCTTCTTCTTGTCTTTATATATATATATATATATAGATTCTAGTAAGCCCGCTCGAAACATAAGTTTTGAAAGCTACCTTACCTTGTCTGCTATGAGAAGGAAAAGAGAAAGTACTCTCTTGGTTTTGGGGGCACGCTTTTTTTAAAACTTAACGTTTATTTGTTGGTTGTTTAAAATAGTTTAGTAATAAGTACAGACATTACGTTTAAACATACATGACATACGAAACAGATACACATACATATGATTCCTTATTTTTATGTATAAACTATCGTCTATGATAAGCAGTATAGTCTGCAGATTTAAGGATATTCTGTATTAATAATTATGTGCCAAACTGCTTATCTGGCGGTAGTAATATCCTTTTAGTGTTATAAGGAATTTTTGTTTAAGAGGACACCCATGTTAGGTGAGTGGATGGCGAATTTCTTTTGCTATATTAGTCAATATAAAAAAATTTTTGACAAGCAATTTTTGTAAGGGAGAGTGCCCCTGGTGTTAGAGAAAATAATGAGGGAAAAAAGACTTTATCAGCATACAGACATTATCTTATTCTCTGTAAGTCAATTGTATCGTGTGGTGATCTAATACGATCTGCTGCTCTATATCACTTACAAGGAAATGGAATATGTATAATAGAAATAGATTAGCCAGGACTGGAAAATAGATTTAGGTTAGATATAGATGTGTCAGTCTATCCCTGCAAGATGGTTCTTGCACGGGAACTGCTGCTGATTGTCGTAAATGGATTGGTTTTCCCAATCCCCACAATTGAGCGAGTTTAATCCGTGCTTCAGTTGCAGATATGGATAGAAAAAAATGGGTTATTTCTATCCACGTTAGGGAAGGGACCCCCCTGATTGGCCAATGCCCTTACAGGGAATTGTCCCCTCGATCGTGGGTAGGTATACCCAGAAGGTGATGATAGAATAGTAATTAGATAGGTGGCACTTATAGATTACCCCACATGCTGCTTTCTCCCATGTGCTCTTGGCATTGATGGGCGATGAGCGATGTGTCTCGTCTTTTTTGTGCCACCAGGAAGTAAAAGATAATAGTGTATAGCGTTTTTAAACAATTGAAAGCTGTGAGGACAGTCTCTATATCTGACACCAGATCTCTGGTCTACTGTGGTCTCTTATATTAAATCTCCGTACATAAAAATTTTCTTGTAGCTGCAAATAGAAAACACTGGACAGCACAATATTGTGGAAATCCTGTGCCAACACTTCCAGACAATCAGCAGGAGCAAGCCATGAAGACTTCTTATAAACGTAGTAGCAAAAATATTGGGCAGTGTAGCTATATAACAGTCCTATGCAATGTTTAAATTAAACAGCAGGAGCAATCTCTATGTCAGACACCCCAAGATAGTTTTCTGCGGTCTCCCACATTCAATATCTATACATAGAGATTTCTTATAATGATAGTAGCAGGTGCTAGATGCCGTGATTCTATTGGCAACAGTATATTGGTTCCCCTAAGAGGGGATCTTACCACTACCCAAGTGGATCAACTGGTGCTATCACAGGATCCTTCCCGAGTACAAGATGCTGCAGCTGAAGTTCCCTCAGGGGTCTCAAAAGGTCAGGAGGGACTGGTATCTCCTCTCTGATCTGTAAGTAGGTCAGTGGACAAACGGCCGTTTCGCGGTAATCCCGCTTCCTCAGTGTCCCTCTTGTCTGCTATGACCAAGGTGTACCGATTAAAGCTGTAGACCGGAATTGCATTGCTCGGAGACAGCATGTAGACATAAATATACAGACACATAACCTACATATAATGTGTTTTTGGACCAGTACAGGACAATTACAGACATCTACAGTACAAAGCACTTTTTGCTTTTGCAGTTTTCCTGTTGGCCAGATGCTGCATTCATCATGCTCGGAGCTGAATGCAGTTGAAGTGTGTTGTTAAGGCGCCCATTCATCATACCTTAAAGTAGGTCAAAAGATTATTTTTCACATCTGCCTCACCTGCAGTGCACATGGTTTTGCCCATTTTGAGAACAAATTTGTACTGCGATCAGATCTGAATAAGGGCCTAAGAACCAGTGAATCTGGAAGATGCAGTTCTTGGCATATACACTCACTCTACGTCCTAATCCTGCCCGCAGCTGCTTTAACAAAATGATCGCAGTAGCACAATGCATACACATTACTAAAATCATCCACCAGCTGTGTCCAAATCATTATAGCACGCCCCCTATGGAAGCCTCATTGGCATAAGCTTACAGTACCAGTTGTGATATTGTCATATGAATGGATCTGTCGATATGTGCAGCTCAATACAGTATGTATAGTTTCTACATTAGGTTCATGAGCTCTGAGCGGACTCTGATACAGCGGAAGCAATGACACATCATTATCTTCTACATAATTATACTGCATTTCAACATAAAGAAAAAAATGCAAAAGATTAAAATATTTATTATTTTACTTTGCTATGTGGTTAATAAGAAATAATTCTGAATGCAAAAAGGAGGCTCACCTGCCTGGCATCCTGCATAGAGAGGTCCGCTGTGCAGTATTTGGTGCAGCAAGCTTGCCGTTACTCCACACCCTTCATCATATATTACCCAGAGCGCTAGGCATTCCCTGGGGTTTCCAGGTTACGGCAACTAGAAAAGTACCTAAAAATCCAGAACAGAAAGAATAAGTGTAGGATTATATTCATTTTGTTAAATCAGCCATCATGTATCATTTGGTGGTGAATGTTATAGTGACCCTTAGAGCAGTCTTGTAGGGTAAGTGGAATCATTTGCAATAGAACAGAACTTTGCTGGTCACAGCGTCTTCATATAGAAAATCTAGGTAATGGGGACTTTATCTTACACTCATCTGAAAACAGAGGCAGTCATTGTACCCATCAGTGAGTCTGTATGACACAGCTGTTGGTACACGCAGTGACCACAACGGTATTCATACAAGGTGAATGTCATTTACCATCCTGCAGTACTTTCAGCCCATACTGTATGGGGAAGAGCAATGCTTATACTTACTGTACTAGTTATATGCCCGTCAAAATGACGGCTTCTGCAATGTACATTCATTTTGAGCTGTGACTGTTTTTAGCCCTTAAATTGTCCCCACCACCCCAGGTCCTATCTGCTCCCAACTTCAATCTCTGTCTTCATAGTTTCCTCTCTCCATATCCAGAAAGTTTGAAACAGATCAGTGTCCCTGCAAAAATTGCTTTCACTTTCTGTTATGACATCTTTTAGTGGCAGTAATTCACCTAATAAAGGTGAGGAGCAGTTACTGTAGATAGATAGATAGATAGCATACTTAGCTACTTTTGGCTGCCCTTTCCATGAGAGGGTAGCCAGCTCAGGGGGGTGGGGGGGGCTGTGGGGAGTGAAAAGGGGTAGGGCATAGGTGGAGCCACACTCGTGGCTATTTGTTTGGGGGCGTGTATGAGTGATCGTGCCGTTTTAGCCATGCCCCCCGACGTGCAATGCCATTTTTAATGCATTGTACACGGTGGGCGGGGCTAAAACAGTGCGATTCGCGTCATCTGACACGCGGAACCCCCAATGAGGGGGGGTCGTGGGTGCCGGCAGGGGGGTCGTGGGT
Organism: Crinia signifera; assembly: GCF_055691185.1. Taxonomy (NCBI): domain Eukaryota; kingdom Metazoa; phylum Chordata; class Amphibia; order Anura; family Myobatrachidae; genus Crinia; species Crinia signifera. Next base: position 299,682,868 of record NC_139219.1, read on the forward strand.
GCTGGCGGGGGGATCATGGGAGCTTGGCAGCTTTGCGGGAGGGTTGCCCTTCTTTCCAGGGGGCCAGGAGGGGGACACGGTTTCCGGAACCCTCCTGGCCATTCCGGGAGGGTAGGCAACCTAGATAGATAGATAGATAGATAGATAGATAGATAGATAGATAGATAGATAGATAGATAGATAGATAGATAGATAGATAGATGACCATATACCTGTGATGGCAGATTTACAAAACAACTCCTGATGAGAGCGAGTGGAAGTATAAGGTACTCAATGCAGAATGCAACCTAGCTATGTTCTGGGACAATGGAAGGTTAGTGTGTGTGTTTAGGGGGTACTACAGTACTTTTGAAGTGAGGGCGAACAAAAAGGTAAATATAGGTGCTAACTGTATAGCAATACGTGCCTGGGAATAGCACATATGTGTGTAATGATACAGCTGCTGCAGCCCTTGTTGTCTGAAGTTGGCTAAGTTCACTGGGTAGCAAACCAGCGATTGTGGAGCTCAGAGTCCTACAGCTAAGAGCAAGATTCCATCAGCGGACCAGCTAATGGTAGGGTACTACTAGTTCTATTATAGATAGCACCGGATTAGGGTTTTATGGGGCCCCAGGAAAACTAACTTGTGGGAACCCTACCCATAAAATTGTCAAAATTATATCATGATGTGTAAATACTCCCAGCACCACAAACATATTGAAGACACTTTAGTAGAATCCATAGTTCACATAATGCCACACAGTGATCCCAGTTCATATTATAAAACACAGTACTCCCAGTTCATATTATTTCACACAGTGATCCCAGTTCATATTATAAACCACAGTGCTCCCAGTTCATATTATATCACCCATTGTTCCCACTCCATAGTATATCGCTCATTGTTCCCACTCCATATTGTAACACAGTGTTACCAGTTCATATTATGCCACACAGGACTCTCAGGTCATATTATGCCACACAGGGCTCTCAGGTCATATTTTGCCACACAGGACTCTCAGGTCATATTATGCCCCACAGGGCACTCAGGTCATATTATGCCCCACAGTGCTCTCACGTCATATTATTCCACACCGTGCTCTATGGTCATATTATGCCACACAGGGCTCTCAGGTCATATTATGCCACACAGTGCTCTAGGGTCATATTATGCCACACAGTGCTCTCTGGTCATATTATGCCACACAGGGCTCTCATGTCATATTATGCCACACAAGGCTCTCATGTCATATTATGCCACACAGTGCTCTCAGGTCATAGTATGCCACACAGGACTCTAGGGTCATATTATGCCACACAGGGCTCTCATGTCATATTATGCCACACAGTGCTCTCAGGTCATAGTATGCCACACAGGACTCTAGGGTCATATTATGCCACACAGGGCTCTCACGTCATATTATGCCACACAGGGCTCACACGTCATATTATGCCACACCGTGCTCTCTGGTCATATTATGCCACACAGGACTCTCAGGTCATATTATGCCACACAGGGCTCTCAGGTCATATTAAGCCACACAGTGCTCTCACGTCATATTATGCCACACAGTGCTCTCACGTCATATTATGCCACACCGTGCTCTCTGGTCATATTATGCCACACAGTGCTCTCAGGTCATATTATGCCACACAGGGCTCTCATGTCATATTATGCCACACAGTGCTCTCTGGTCATATTATGCCACACAGCGGTCTCTGGTCATATTATGCCACACAGTGCTCTCAGGTCATATTATGCCACACAGTGCTCTCTGGTCATATTATGCCACACAGTGCTCTCTGGTCATATTATGCCACACAGTGCTCTCAGGTCATATTATGCCACACAGTGCTCTCAGGTCATATTATGCCACACAGTGCTCTCTGGTCATATTATGCCACACAGTGCTCTCTGGTCATATTATGCCACACAGTGCTCTCAGGTCGCATATGCACATGTGCATGGCTGCTGTGTGGGTGCCTTCAACGACTTGCATAGTCGCTGAGACGTTTGCACAGGGTGGAAGCGGATCGAGGTGGGCAGGTCCGTCCAGACCGACTTAGATTTGCGAACAGGGTAAAAATCATTCGATGGTCAGTGATTTTGGCCCCTTACTCTACTCTGCAAATGAATCTATATACAAAAAATCCATTCACAAAGCGGCAGGGATGTGTGGACCAAGGTGGCATTAGTTGGCTCGCTAAGCAGCAAAGTTACGCTGCTTAGCAAGTCAACCAGAATCCCCCCCGTCAGTTCATATTACACCACACAGTGCTCTTGATCTTGCAGCATCATTTGTTAAACGCCCCCATTTTCAGGAACACTGCCCAGTGCCATCCTCAAGCCATTGCTGCTTATGGGGCACCACGCCCAACGATTCAGAACCCATTCTGCACATGAGCAGAGCAGGTCATCCGCAGGCTCCTTTCCTCCGCCATCGGAATTGTCCGCAAACCATCCGGTGTGTGTGTTCTACTCTGATCAGGCCCTTAACTATTATATCCATTGCCTTCAGTTCTCTTACTGTAGCTTACACATTAATTTGTGAAGACCCATTAATAAGAATTACTACTATGAATTTTAACCATCATGTAGAACGAGGAATCTATAGTCAGCTAATATTGTAGGGAGGGGGTTGTGGATGGATTTCAGGGACAAATGGTTGAAACCTGGGAATTAATAGCCATTGGCAACTTTGCCGACAATGGAGGCCGCGGCTACGGGGACTGAGACTAAAGTCTATTAATTCACAAGGAAACAGTGCCCCATAAATAGAACTCATGAAGTTCCTCGCTGCTGTCATTATTTATTTATTTATTTATTTACAGGTTCTTATATAGCGCAGCAGATTCCGTTGCGCTTTACAATAGTAGACAGTGATAAAACAAACTGGGTAACAACATACAGACTTGGAGGTAGGAGGGCCCTGCTGCAAGCTTACAATCTATAGGGATATAGGGGGAAACACAAGGACAGGCACCAGTAATACCATAGCAGTCCCACCAAGTTACAAGTCCAGAAGGGTAGCTATATAATACATAAGTGCCTCAGAGGGTTATGCATGTAAAACTTAAACATTATAGGCTTGCCTGAAGAGGTGAGTTTTCAGGGAACGCTTGAATGTTTGGAGGCTATTGGAGAGTCTTATTGTGCGTGGAAGGGCATTCCATAGGATGGGAGCAGCCCGATGAAAGTCCTGTAATAGTGAATGGGAGCTGGTGATCCGTGCAGAAGAGAGACGCAGATCTTGTGCAGAGCGGAGTGGTCGAGATGGGAGATATTTTGTGATAAGTAGAGAGATATATGCTGTCATTATCAGTGCTGTTATTTATTAACGAAGAGAAGACAAAGGCACCGGACTAATTTGACATTCTCTTCAATTTACCAATTCTTATATATTATATTATACTAACGAGGAGGTACAACCTCTAACCGGGTACATATACGGTTAAGCAAACAGAACGAAAGTCGTGATTGGGTAGAATATATAAAATGTAACTTTTACTATTCAATAAATTAAAATCCAATGACTCCCCCGACGCAATTAGATTTTAATTTATTGAACAATAAAAGTTACTACCTTTTTTTCCATGTTTGCCTAACCGTTATCAGTGCCGTGCTCGACTCCCGGTGAATTAATAGACGCCATTCTCATAAATTTTATCAAGCCATATATTTTCGATGAAATATTTAACGACCGAGGGTTGTCTCCTCGCATGGTTCTTAGCAGTAGTGATTCCTTTCAGTCGTGTAATATGAGTCCGCCTATTTTCATAAACGACAGCGGCGATCCTGTCGGGAATACGAAAACGCCTCGAACGTTACGGATTTCTAAATCATATTTAAATTAGAAATGTAATAAAACAGGGCTTAGTTAGGGGATAAAGGCTATAAGACCCTACAAGGCTGCAGGACATCTGTAGCCCCTTCCATCGCCTAATAGCCCAGTGATGAGAGCTCCTCTAGTATATTAAGGGTCACAAAACCCATTGTGAGTTATATTCAAACTTTCTTCTGGCACGTGCACCTGCGTGTAATATACACGCACGTTATATTTATCTCCAACTCGCTTTTTACAATAACGATAAATGAGCAGTAAAACTCATACGAGCTGCCAAAAGAATTTGAAATGACTTGACAGGAAAATCTCTAGGCTACGGAATGCTATTATAAGCACAATATTCTCATTAAAATCTGTGTGCTTTCTTTTCTCCCAGAGGGCAGAGTACTCGTGAGACTGTCCCTCTGGCATAACATGTGATAGAGCTAATCTGTCTCCACTTGGACAGCACTGTGGATATGCAAACCCAGGTGGCACTAATAGGTTTACTGTAATAACTGTGGAATTGGATACAGCATGTTACACAGTGCGAAATTCCCACAGATCCATTCTGTCTGCAAAAACTTTAACCACCAGGCATAGCTGCTTCCCAGAGAGTGAATAGAAGGGTGGACTATCACACACACCAGATATAGAACCCTACAAAAGAAACCTACTCTATAGGCGTTTTTCTTTTTTTTTGGAAGTGTTATTTTAAGGACAATATTCTTACGTTTTGCAGCGAGGCTGCGGAATGTGTGATAAAGGGTCTGACTTACAGGCTGGGATTCCTGCGTCCTCTTCCCTACCACAGAATGGATGCTCCAGGGGCTGTGTGCTAAATAAAGACAGTCAATTAAATACTGGGGTAACTTGTGTTCTGTGTGAAGATCACTTAAGGTAAAGATACACTGTGGGATTCAGTTGTGGAATGTAATGTTTTTACTGAGGTTTCGTGGAAACCAAATAAAAATGCCCATATTGTTTAACATTTTAATATATTGGCCCTCGTTCAGACGGGGGGTCGGAGCAGCGATCCCTGCTGCTTCAATTGATAGCTCCATATGTAAATGCTGAAGGAGGCGCAGGGGTGAATTCAGTCACCCCCATTATTATATATGTATTATATTATAATATAACTATATCACCACAAACAGCAAGCAAAGGCAGTCACATTAAATACTTACAGGCAGGGTGCTAGGGTGCCCGGCGCCCACCTGCAAACTCTATATTTGCGCCCTCCATCACATATTTAATAAAGGGACAGCACACATGAATAAAGGGTGTGATATCACAGTAGTGCCCCTTATACACAATGCCCACAGAAGTATTTTACACAATGCCCACAGAAGTAGGGCCCCTTTAACAATGCCCACTATGGTGCCACTTAGAAAACCCACAGTAGTATTTCCCCTTATACATAACCCCCATAGTAGTGTTACTGAGAAATACAATGCTCATAATAGTAGTGTGTGCACAATACATTAGTGCCCATTACACACAAAGTCCACAGTAGTAGCAACGTAAGGTGGGAAGAGAGCAAAAGAGTCATAGGAAAGGGGAGGAAAGAGAAGGGGAAATGGGAGAGGCAGTTATACCCCTTTCACATCGCACTTTTAAAACGGTAAATTGCCGTTTTTTTCCCTTTTTAAAACGTTTAAGCCTGCACTGTGAATGCACCAGAGCCGATTTACCCTTTAAAGTTAACTGGCATTTCGAACCGTGTAAAAAGCAGAGTCCTACACGGTTCCTTGCCGTTTTTTGTGCAATGTGAATGTGTACAGTGTGTCTTAAACGGTATTTCAGGCAAACAACACAAGCTACAGAGCAAAATGACAGGCAATGTTGACACTCTGGCTTGAAACGTGTTCGTGATGAACCGGTTTCACTGCTATGTTGAATGAGACTTAACCGGTATTTAAAACGGTAATCTGCGGCAATGTTAAGGCTCTGACCCGTTTTAATTACCGTTTTAAAATACCGGTTTTTAAAACGTGTCGGCGATGTGAAAGTGGTATAAGTGAATAAGGGGATGGGGAATAAGGGAAAAGTGGGTGTTTTTGGAAAATAGTGAAGTATGGACAGAGTATAGAAATGAAAGATGGGGTACAAGGAAAAAAAGATAGGAGGGAAAAGGTGGAACAAGGGGATGGGGAGACAGATGCTGGGCAGTAAGAGGGTAGGACAGCCAGACGCTGAGCAGTGAGAACAGAACAGATGCTGGGCAGAGAGAACGGAGAACGGTACAGATGCTGGGCAGAGAGAGGGGGAGGGGCAGCCATATGCTGGGTATAGAGAAGGGGGGCAGCCATATGCTGGGTAGAGAAAGGGGGGACAGATGTGGGGAGAGGGGGACAGTTGCTAAGCAGAGAAGTATAGGGTGAAAAGATGATGGGCATGAAAAGAGGGGGGGGGGGGGCAGAAGATGGGCAGATAGTGGGGGATAGATGCTGGACAAACAGAGGTAGGGAGATATGATGGGCAGGGGGAGGGGGGCAGATGCTGGGGAGAGGGGCACAGATCTGCAGATGCTGGGCAAAGAGGGGGACAGATGTGGGGATAGATGGGCAGATGCTGGGGAGAGAGAGGGTAGTACAGATGTGGAGAGAGGGGGCATATGGTGGGGAGAAGGGGCCAGATGGTGGGGAGATGGGGGAGAGATGGTGGGCAGAGAGGGATGGGGGGACAGATGATGGGCAGGGAGAGGGGGACAGATAATGAGCAGTGAGGGGGAGCAATGCTGGGCAGGGAGATGGAGGACATATTGCGAGCAGGGAGAGGTGAACAGATGGTGGACAAGTAAAGGGGGAGAGATGATGGGCAGATATAAAGGGAAGATATGCTGGGCAGAGAGAGGGGGAGAGATGGTGGGCAGGGAGAGAGGGGACAGATGGTGGGCAGAGGGAAGGGGATAGATGGTGGGCAGAGAGAGGGGAGATGGATGTTGCACAGGGACAGGAAGGCAGATACTGGTCAGGGAGGGACAGATGGTTGGCAGGTAGAGGGGACAGATACTGGGCAGGGAGAGGGGATAGGTGTTGGGCAGCAGTTGGGACAGGACAGATGATGGGCATCGAGAGGAAGGCAGATACTGGGCAGGGAGGGGGTGGGACAGATGATGGGCAGGGAGAGGGGGCAGATACTGGGAAGGGAGAAGGGGACAGGACGGGGACAGGACAGATGCTGCACAGGGAGAGGAAGGCAGATACGGGGCAGAGAGGGGGCGGGCAGATGGTGGGCAGGAGAGGGGTGGGCAGGGAGAGGGGGCAGATACTGGGCAGGGAGAAGGACACAGATGGTGGGCAGGAGAGGGGACAGGACTGATGCTGGGCAGGGAGAGGAATGCAGGGAGGGGGTGGGACAGTTTATGGGCAGGGAGAGGGGGCAGATGGTGGACAGGAGGGGGAGACAGGACAGGTGCTGGGCATGGAGAGGGGGAAGATACTGGGCAGGGAAAGGGGGACAGATGGTGGGCAGGGAGGGGGTGGGACAGATGATGGGCAGGGAGAGGGGACAGATGATGGGCAGGGAGAAGGGGAAAGATAATGGGTAGAAGGGGGACAGGACAGGTGCTGGGCAGCGGGAGGAAGGCAGTTACTGGGGAGGGAGGGGGTGGGACAGATGATGGTCAGGAAGAGGGGGGGGATACTGGGCAGGGAGAAGGGGAGAGATGGTGAACAGGAGGGAGGACAGGACAGGAGCTGGGCAGGGAGAGGGGGCAGATACAGGGCAGTGAGAGGGGGACAGATGATGGGAAGGGAGAGGGGGCAGCTACTGGGCAGGGAGAGATGGTGGGAAGGAGGGGTGGGCAGGACATAGACAGGGTAGGGAGAGGGGGCAGATACAGGGCAGTGAGAGGGGGACAGATGATGGGCAGGGAGAGGGGGCAGATACTGGGCAGGGAGAGGGGGAGAGATGGTGGGCAGGAGGGGGGCAGGACATATGCAGGGTAGGGAGAGGGGGCAGATACAGGGCAGGGAGGGGGTGGGACAGATGAAGGGCAGACAGAGTGGGCAGATACTGGGCAGGGAGAGGGGGAAAGATGGTGGGCAGGACAGATGCTGGGTAGAGAGAGGGTTCAGATACAAGGTGGGAAGGGGGGACAGATGATGGGCAGGGAGAGCAAGGCAGATACTGGGCAGAGAGGGGGTGGGGCTAGGGTTTCTCCCAGATCTAATGGCAACCCTCAAGGAGGCTTTTTCAGGCACCCGGAATCCGGGTGACTGGTAAATCCTGGACAGCCTCCCACTGTGACGTTGCCCGGCTAAACCCGCCCATGCGTGTGCCAGTATATTACCCCCACACTGTGGCCACTGTCAAGTGTAAAATGGGCACACTGCGGCCACTGTCAAGTGTAAAATGGCTCTCCACCGCCGCCAGTAATTACATCACGCGCACGCACAGTATGACACGTGCAGTGTGTCCCTGCACTGCCCTGTCCGCCCGGCAGGCCGAAATAGAGGCCCAGCAGGCTGAAGTAGAGGAGGAGGTCCTTTCTCCACCCTAGAGGAGGAGCAGCAACAAGCCCAGAAAACACAGAGTGCTGCAGAATTTGAAACAGGCACAGCCTGTAAATGCGGAGGTGGCAGCATTGTGGGGGTAAGTGGCTGTCACTTAAGTTCCTCTAGTCACCTTTTCCTAATAATGGGCCCCATACATCAGCAATCACAATTTATGGATTTCCAGATACAGGGATTTTTTGGCCAGATAAATGGATTTTACAATCTATCTGACTTTGCCCACACATTACAGATTTATTTCAGTGATCGGCAGATTTTTCCATCTAAAGATTGCATCTTCATATCTGGAAATTGCCCAATCGATTGCTGTTCATAATGTAAATAGATGAAGAAGACGAATTGGGAATGCCCACACATATAAAAAAGATCTGCAGATAATACCAGATTATTAAACATGTTTAAAAACCTGATTAAGCAATCGATTGGCGATTTTGATTGGGATTGCCAAAAGGGGGAGCCCACACATCTAAAATTAATTGTGGCAATCATCTCCATATCTGAAAATTGTCACAATTAATTGCTGATGTATGGGGCCCTTAAGGATTGAGGTGAGAGGGTTATCCTGTCATTTCTGTCCTTCCATCTTTGTCCTCTCCCTGTCACCTATTTCTTGCCATGTCCCCACAGTCTTGTCACTGCATCAGGGGTCTCCAACCCACAGCGGGCTGCAGGCACATTCTTTTGGCGGCAGCCCCTTCAAAATTGCATAATTGGTGGGATAATTTGTAATGGGCATTATATTGGGTGGCATTATGTGTAGTGGACATTATGGTGTGTGGCATTATATGGTGTATGGCATATGTTATGGGCATTTTTTGCCATATCGTGGACAAATGTATTAGCCCCTGAAGTAGGCTTTGCTACTCGCTTGGGGGTGGGATCTCCAGGAATCAATGATGCACGAGGTGGCAACCCTAGATGGGGCTGATGATGGGCAGAGAGAGAAAGAAAGAGGGAGAATCTGCAGGAAGAGGCAGGAGCTACAGAGACAGAGGAGGCAGAGTATATACTCACAGAGTAAGCCATGGCATGCTGTGTGGGAGATCCATTCCTCAGTGTTCAGGGGATCAAAGGAGCATGTGATACGCTCCTCCAATCAGGGGCTCCTTTGATCAGCATGTGCCGAGCTCCTCCAATCACAGCTTGGCACATGCTGTCCTGACCCCTGATGCTGAGATGAGGGGGAGGGTCTCGGCACCGCTGTGAGGGAAGTGCAGGGACTTCCCCTGCTTTGCAGGCTCTGCTGAGTGGGTAGCGCCGGCCCTGCTTACGGCCAGCAAGTCCAGATCCCTTTCCATCCCAGTGGGCAGAGAGACCATTCTGAAGGTCCGTTCACATGGGGTCACTTGGTCGCTAGCGATTTTGTCTTAATATCCAAACTGACCAAATTGCTTAGTGTTCCGTTTTCATCAGCAAATTATCCCTGAATTAAATTGATCAATTCAGAAAATTATACGAACCCAATGGATTGCACATATTTCTGATGGTGGGGCATCTGCGCATGCCTGAAACACCACTCCCTGTTATGGGACAAAGCGGGGCCCTGCCGGTCTCGAAAAAGCATACTCGCTTTGCCCAGGTAGCTAATGCTATTTTCAGATGATGTTAGCCATTATAAGTAAGTTTTTTGGTACTTATGTATTATCTGGACTCCCATGGTAAATGCACCCCATTTTTTTATACCCCTACTATCCAACTACGCATGGAGTTGATTTTATATAGTGTGGCGAGCGCAGCGAGCCACCGTGCCCGAAGCGTGGCGAGCGCAGCGAGCCCCGCGAGGGGACGCGGTCTCATAAGAAAAACGGGAGCCCAGATATTACATAAGTACCTTTCCCAGCACCCTACGCTAGCAAATGCAGATGTTACATGCCCGCGGGCGCAGCCGCGTCCTGAACCCGGATGTAAGATGATTGCATCAGCAAACCTTATTACTGCTGTAAGCATCAATAAGTGACAAGAAGAGACTCGGGGACGAAGCACCCTGGGGAGACAACAGTGCTGGTCGGGAGGGCAGGCAAGAGGCTGTGCTCAATGTCCTATTAGGGGGGGGCATTAACTGCACCACTAAGCCTAATTTAGGTTTTCTTTTTGAAAGTATTTTTGGAGATGCAGTCGTATTACATACAGAATCTAACATTTTAATTCGATGTGTCAGGTCCAATTTAAGCTTTGTCTAATAGTGGCCTATAGGGACGGCATTTATTTAACTCTAGAATATTGCTAGAATGTGCCAGTCAGGAATAATAAGGGATGGGAGCTGACAAGCACAAGGAATATTACAGAGTGTGTATGGGCATGCAGCGTATCTCTCCAGGCAGAGAGTTATAATGAAAGGACGGACGTGCGGGGCCCAAGTGGCAGCCGGGAGAAGGAAACATAAAGAATATTTTGGCATTTTCTCAAAGGATATTCTTCTCCTGAAAGCAAACGTGAACTTATCCGAGATGAGGAAGCGTATGCACTGGGGAGGAAACATTGATAATGAATGGGGGTATACACCTGTCACAACCTCATGCTTTGTGCAGAGTTTATTAAGTCGTAAAAATATTACTATTCCGCAAGTGACAGCATAAATTCTCTGCCTGTAAGTAAATGAAAACAACAAGTTGAGACGTATCTCATATCTCCATCTGGAAGGGGTCTCTGCGGTACAGGCGCTGATTCGCCTTATTTCCCTGTTGCAATGTGCTTCTGTGTGACTGCGCGGCCTTGTGCTTAGCGCGCCCCAGTTATGAATCTTGTTTCGGCATACGTCATCCATTGGGAAAATTGGCTTCCCAGAAATAGGTTTACTGAGCGCAGATCTCTTTAAAACAGAACCGTCTGATCCGGCCACTTGTGGAAAGTCTTCCTCTCCAGTTCTGCCCTAGATACGAAGTGTTCTGCGTTCTGCTCGGTACAGCTGGTCTACTGAAAGCACAATTAGGCTGCTTAATTATAGAAAATAGGCTAATAAGAAATTCATTATTTTCTCAATATTGAGTATTACTATTATTTATTCACGTTTGCTGCGTGTGTTTGTTGGTTGTTATTAGCCACCTTAGATAATGTTAATGTTGCGCTGTGAGAAAGGTATTAATATTTATAGCCACCTGCTACAGATTAGGAGCTCTGTCAGGTGCGCTGATCACCAGACATTCCCCATTAAAGCTTCCCCTACTAAAGGAACCGTTACTTTGTTTGACCCGCTGCAGTCAGTGTGTAGGGCTTATAATACCCCTTTCACACTCGCAGAGCCGGGTCATACCCGGGAATGTGTTCCCGGATGCTTCCCGGGACTCTACCCGGGAATGTACCCTTTCACACTGCACTCAGACCTGGGATCGACCCGGGACAGCCCCATTCACACTGATCCTGGGAAATCAGTGCAAATACATATGCGTGTCATTAGAATTGGACTCCAAGGCTCTAAAAGTTGACATCAGCATTTGTGAGCCCAAGCAGCTTTTTTAAAGTCCCGTGTACCCAATCCCGGGTACGGGACCATTCACACTGACCACATCCAGGGTCGATTCCAGAATCTACCCAGGTCAGGACCTGGGTAGCAATCCCGGGATGTTCATCCTGGCAAGAACCCTTTCACATTGAGCCAAATCCCGGGTTGATGCGCGTTCATGTGCAAAAATCCGGGATATTTTTGCAAGTGTGAAAGGGGGATATATGGCCCATTTGGTACATGGTAATTAATGCAGCTTTAAATGTCTGTGCAGTATCTGAGCATAAAGTAAGTTCCAATAATTGTGGCTTTGTATAATAGGGCCAGTGCCATGATAACATGATCAAGGGGGTCATTCAGGCCTGATCGCTAGGCTGCTAATTTGTAGAGCCCCGCCATCAGGTAATCGTCACCCAGCCAGAGTGAAGTCCCTTTCTGTGGAAGCCTGAGAAATGCCTGCAAAAATATTGCAGCCCTGAGATTGGCTGCAAATACATTAGTATCTCACTCACCATCGAATGATATATCCAGTGTGTGCAGTGTGTGTGTAGCCCAGGACTTACAGATGGAGAGCGCAGAGAGATGCAAGCTTGCCTACCCTCCCGGAATGGCCGGGAGCCTTTGGAAATCGGGTCCGCCTCCCGGCCCCCCGGAAGGTGAGACAGTCTCCCGCATTCTGGTAATTGCCCATGCTCCCCCCTTGCCTGCTGGTTTAATTACCTGAAATCGCGGGTCCGCGGAGAGGGGGCGGGGCTAAAATGACGCGATTGCCGCATTTTGCAGCATTTAAGCTCCGCCCACGAATCACGAAGTTTTCCGGCATGGGGGGCGGGGCCAAGTGATGTCAGCCTTGCTCCCGCCCCCCCTGACGTGTTGCCTCTCCGGGCTTCTCCCGGAGAGGTGAAATTGAAAGTAGGCAAGTATGGGCGCACGTGCACGAGATGCTCACACGCCCCATTCCATCTGAGCGCACTGCCGCCTCCTGTTGCTTCCCTGCCACTCCCCCGTCCGTGCCCACAGCCCCCCCTAACCCTGCCCATCTCCCTGAAGTGGAGACAGGCAGGGATTCTGCTCCCCGCCGCCGAGTGCGCATCCCCATCAGATGGAGCCCCTCTACGCCAGCTCTCACCAGCGAAGGGGATCTGAATGAGAGGCGCTCCATCTGTACTCGCCCAGTGCGATAGAAACAGGCTGTTCGGGGTACAGTAGAGATGATGTTACACGACATCCCTGGGCATGTCTGCATTTTCCCTGACACTCCCACAAAACAGCTGGTTGCTGCCCCCAAATGCCGACTTCCTGTCAATCAACTTGTGTACAGCCAGCGAAAAAAAAAATGTTTCTACTATGTCCTTACACGTGCATACTACAGGCCATACACGTGCATACTACAGGCCATACACGTGCATACTACAGGCCATACACGTGCATACTACAGGCCATACACGTGCATACTACAGGCCATACACGTGCATACTACAGGCCATACACGTGCATACTACAGGCCATACACGTGCATACTACAGGCCATACACGTGCATACTACAGGCCATACACGTGCATACTACAGGCCATACACATGCATACTACAGGCCATACACATGCATACTACAGGCCATACACATGCATCCTACAGGTACAGGCCATACACATGCATACGACAGGCCATACACATGCATACTACAGGCCATACACATGCATACTACAGGCCATACACATGCATACAACAGGCCATACACATGCATACTACAGGCCATACACATGCATACTACAGGCCATATACATGCATACTACAGGCCATACACATGCATACTACAGGCCATACACATGCATCCTACAGGTACAGGCCATACACATGCATACTACAGGCCATACACATGCATACTACAGGCCATACACATGCATACTACAGGCCATACACATGCATACTACAGGCCATACACATGCATACTACAGGCCATACACATGCATACTACAGGCCATACACATGCATACTACAAGCCATACACATGCATCCTACAGGTACAGGCCATACACATGCATACGACAGGCCATACACATGCATACTACAGGCCATACACATTCGCAGTCTATTGATAATCACCCGGCCTGAAAAAGCACAGCTGTGTGAGCAGGTCTGAGTAACCCCTAAAGTGCTATGTCACATATCACCAACTTGGCTGCTCTGTTCCCTGGAACACCCCAGAGACCCCTGCCAGGAATGTCGGCCAGTACGCTGTTATAACGCTGGCATAATACACTGAGCTAGCCATTTATCATAGCAGCACATTATATTGGGTATGACTAAGGGCTTTTAGCAGTCCTGCTGGCATACCTCCCAACTTTCGTGCTGAAGAAATAGGGACACTCGAAAAGGGGGCGGGGCGTGTGCAAATGAGGGCGCGGTTTATGCTAATTAGCCGCGACCTCATTTTCATACGAGAATAGACGCTGTGCGCATGGGGGGGTCTCCTAACTGCCACCCCCCGCAGCGGGACAATGCCTGCCGCGGGTGGGACAGCGGGACAGGACCCGAAAATCGGGACTGTCCCGCTGTAATCGTGACAGTTGGGAGGTATGTGCTGGAGAGGTGATGGGGGAGTGCACACATGCATAGTCGTTCATACACATGTGCGCACCCCCGGAGCGAATGCCTTCGGCGAGTTATACACTCACCGGGGCGTCAGCATAATGATGACCAGGCAGAGGGCGGTCGCAAAGGTCCGCCCAGTGCTTTATAAGCATGCCCATAGAAACGCTGAACGTACCCCTGCGAATGCGGCCGTGCTTATGACTGCTCGGGATGGCCGAATGACATCACATGATGTCAGCACCGCCCCCAATTCGACAATCTCCGTGCAGGATAAAAGTCGGTATAGGGTTACTTTTATCTGCAAAGGGAGGAAAAAAATTATTTGATAGTGATTTTCCTCTGTGGGGCCGCATGCGAGCGATTGTGTAAGCGTACACATACACTCGCATCGTGTTGTGGGGATTCGGTCAGCGGGGTGGGTGTGTGTGCTGCGGGGCGGCGTTTACCTGCTCATTAGGCAGGAAATATATGCAGCCTAGCGAGCAGGCCTGAATGACCCCTTATGTGTTCCCTATGCTTGGGTCTTTTCTTACCTACTGTATATGGTGTTTTTTCTGCAACAGAGGCAATCACCAATGGTTTTGATGCTGAGTTGAACATAAGTTGATTGATCCTCCCGGTTTGCATGCATGAAGATCAATGCGGATATTATCCAATATGCTGAGTTGCATGGTACGATCCTTGCAGTGTACTCAGACTCTTGTAAAACAGAGGGGGGTTGCAGGTGCACTATGCAATCATTACTGCTAACATGTATTCCGGTACTTGTGTATTTTGGCGGCGCCCATCGCATCGCATACCATAACGCATACGATGGTATGCGATGCGACGCGATATTGTTCGATAGTGTACGATGGCATACAATTTTCAAATTGTATGCCATTGTACATGGCATACAATGCCATACGATGCGATGCGATTAAACATTGTATAAGCACCCTAATGGGTGCTAACAATGTTAAATGCACCCCTACGCCACCCCCCCACTATAAATGTGAACCCGAAGCGTGGCGAGCGCAACGAGCCCGCGAGGGGCGGCGGTACGCGTCCTACGACCTTTTCATACCCCCACTATCCACGTCGGCGTGGAGTTGAGAATAGAATAGTGTGGCGAGCGCAGCGAGCCACCGAGCCCGAAGCGTGGCGAGCGCAGCGAGCCCCGTGAGGGGACGCGGATACCTGTGAAGCCCGCGAAGGGACGCGTTTACCTGTGAAGGTATCCGCGTCCCCTCGCCACGCTTCGGGCTCGGTGGCTCGCTGCGCTCGCCACACTATTCTATTCTCAACTCCACACCGACGTGGATAGTGGGGGTATGAAAAGATCGTAGGACGCGTACCGCCGACCCTTGCGCGCTCGCTGCGCTCGCCACGCTTCGGGTTCGCGTTTATAGTGGGGGGGTGGCGTGGGGGTGCATTTAACATTGTAAGCACCCATTAGGGTGCTCAAAAGCACCCTTTAGGGTGCTTATACGATTTTTCATCGTATAGGGGGTCAAAATCGCGTCACATCGCATGCCATCGGGTACATGGCATGCGATGCGATACGTTCATCGTACGATGTACATCGGGGGCGCCGCTATAATACACAAGTACCTGTATTCCTTTTATAATTAATTTCTGAGGATGTTAGCATACATTTGGCCAAATATATCTACCTACTCACCACGTTAAGGTCTCCTCATTAGAGCAGGTCCCTAGCACTATGGGGTTCATGCCTGGGGCACAGGGCACCCCCAAGCCAGTCCAGCAAAACCACCCCAGGGCATCACATAAATAAAATATAGCTGTGAAGTGTAATAGAGTGTATAGTGCATAGTTACCTACCCTCCTGCATTCTGCAGGAGACTCCCTGAAATAACAGCAATCTCCCTCTCTCCCTCATTAGTGTAGCAATCTCCCTCATGTCACCTATTCCACATTGCACTGTTACATTTTTGGGTAATAAAGGAATGAGAGATAGATACATTTACATTGAATCCTCTGCACCATTTCCCAGCACTTTACCAAGTATAGTATCTCTTACTAACTGCTTTGGGGCTCATCTACATTTGGTCATTTTACAAGATTCCTCCCAGATGTAGCAGTACACACCCACGCTTCTAGGTGCCACATTCACAATCTCTTATCACAATCCCTCCATATATGGAACTAGACACGCCCTTGGGTGGAGCATGACACTCCCCCTCAATGGGGCACTGTGTAAAATTATATTACCAACTATAATCTCCCTAAAACTAGTTTTCAAAAGTAGGCAAGTATGGTATAGTGTCATAGAATGTAGGGTATGTGTAAGCAACTAATAGTGATAAAGGATGTGTCAAAAAGATTTTTTTTTAAAAAAAATACATATAAATAAGACATACATAGAAAAATGATATGTTTATGTGAGTCTATGTGTAAAGTAGCGATGCCCTGGAGTGGTCCAGCACATCCTTTATCACTATTAGTTGCTTACACATACCCTACATTCTATGACACTATACACTCTATTACACTTCACAGCTATATTTTATTTATGTGATGCCCTGGGGTGGTTTTGCTGGACTGGCTTGGGGGTGCCCTGTGCCCCAGGCATGAACCCCATAGTGCTAGGGACCTGCTCTAATGAGGAGACCTTAACGTGGTGAGCAGGTAGATATATTTGGCCAAATGTATGCTAACATCCTCAGAAATTAATTATAAAAGGAATACATGTTAGCAGTAATGATTGCATAGTGCACCTGCAACCCCCCTCTGTTTTGCATATAGCTAAAAATCTCAGCAAGGTAGCACCTCTCATTACAGGGTGTGCAGTCTAGGGCCCCCCCTTTGTCCATATTCAGACTCTTGGCCAGATGCACTAAGCTTAAAAAGTGATAAAATGGAGAGTGATAAACAGCCAGCCAATCAGCTCCAGCCTGCCATGTTACAGGCCGGGTTTGAAAAATGTCAGGCAGGAGCTGATTGGCTGGTTGTTTATCACTCTCCATTTTATCACTTTTATCTATCCGTACGTTGTTTCCTACATCACCGTCAGTGTGGATTTCTTCCAGCCTACACTCAGCACAAATAAGACGCCTGCTAACAGACACCTTTATGCTTACGCCATATTACGTACAGACGCAGTGTCATCACTGAAATGTCCCTGTATGAGAACGCCATGTCTCATACAGGGCGTTCAGTCACTTGCAGATATCTGGTTTCTTAGCAAGCCCAGCGCTAAATCACACAAGCTTAGGGCCTTTTGTTATTAGCAGTCTACAGCAAAAAGGCCAATGCTGGATATCTTGGTATGTCAGGGTTGCCGACTTTATAATTCTCCTCTTCGGGAGAAGCCCGGAGAGGAGAGTTCCATCAGCCGCTCAGGGGGCGGGGCATAAGTGTGACGTCACTAAGGCCCGCCCCCATGATGACAAACTGCCGAATTCACGGATCTCTGTGGAGAGGGCGGGGCTAAAATGACGCATTTGTGTCATTTTAGCTCCGACCCCTCCTCTGAGACCCGAGGATTGCGGCATTTTAATGTATGTGCCTGTCTCCTAAATAAAGATTGACACAGTTTTGGGTATGATATGTTAACATTCATCATGTAGATAGTGTTCAAATGTCGACGTGTTAGAATGTTGACATATCGTGTGGGTGACTTACCTTCTCATCTTCCGGCGGTCATGTGACTGACTTTTGGGTCAAATTTATTTATTTTATTTAATTATTTATTTATTAAGTTTCTTATATAGCGCACACAGATTCCGCAGCGCTTTACAAAGCATAATTAGGAGCAAAAACATATATCAAATTACAGTACAAGACAGTTTAGGACAAGTACATGGTAAATATGGATAGTTGCATCAGGGGACAGGACACTGATACTGCTTTCACATTGCAGAAATGGGTAATGACACGGTATTCTAAAATGGGACTTTAAAACGGGTCTGAGCCTTGAGACCTTTCACATTGCAGGTGAAAACCGTTTTAAAAATCATTTAATACCATTCAAACATTTAACCCGTTTAACCCCCAAGGGACACGTTTCAAGCCATTGAAATAGAGCTGTTCAAACTGCCAAAAAAACGGCTTTAAAACATGTAGTACTCTGCTTTTTAACCGTGTTCAAATACCAGTTAACTTTAACCGGTAAATCAACTTTGGCACTTTCACATTGCAGCCTTAAACGTTTTAAAATGGAAAAAAACGGCAATATACCGTTTTAAAAGTGCGATGTGAAAGGGGTATGAAGCATTCATCAGGGTGGCAGAGGTTTATATATTCTAAGAAAGGCACAAGAGGAGAGAGGGCCCTGCCCGTGAGAGCTTACATTCTAAAAACCAATCCGCACCACCTTAAACCGTAGGTCCTGTTTAAGGGCCCCGTCAAATGGACCTGGAGCTTAAAATTATCAAGTGTCCTATTAGAGCAGGTGTGGCCAGTGCTGTGTGGGTGTGGCTAGTGTCATGTGGGTGTGTCCACCTCTACTCTTTCAACACTAATGTTTGCCAACAAATGTAAAAGTACAAAATGTGGTCAGGAAATTAGAAATATGATTGTAATACATCCACATGTTGCCACAGGCTGTAGTCCCGCCCCCTCCATCGTTAATTTGGCCCTGTTAAAACCCGGTAACCCATATCTGCAGCTTATTGCAGGAGAGGAAGTTTACTGTAACTAACAGCCTATTTCTGACACAGACACGAAGACAAATCTTTATTTGATGTTTTAAAGTCAAAAATACTTTGAAGACATGCTGTGTCCATGTGACTAATGTTATACTGTGCAACCGGTTATGTCAATGGTCCTCATTCACTATAATGACAAGCTGATAGCACGCAATTAGCAAGCCTCTGACGACTATTAACGTGACTGACAGTGAATTGTGCTATTGTGTGGCTGATAGCGCTGAGCAGGGTTCAGGAGACAGAGCAGACCATTGTGAATAGGGGTGAGTGTACATCACGTTGGCTAGGAACAGTGCTTACATATACAGTGCTGGAACAGCATGCAGCAGATCTACCACATTGCTGGGTTCCTTCTGGTTTCTCCGTCCACTCTCCCCTTGTTCACATTTTAGCCTAGTAGTATGTACAGTACCTCGGCTCTCCATGATAATGGATGCTACATTGCACACGAGTCATATCTAATAGTCTTTGGCCATCCGCGGGAGGGACAGTGGAACAGACTTCAAGTAGCAGGACTGTCCTACTGTAATTGGAACAGTTGGTAAGTATGCTATTGGGGTGCCTTGCGGACTGCAATTGAGAACCTCTGGCCTAAAGGTGCCTATCCACTAGAGCGATATAGGCCCTTTTTCACATGATTTTGACCCATTGAAAAGACTCTGATTGGTAGATAGCTTCAGCCATTCACCAAATCAGCAAGCATAGTGACAGCCATTTATTGTCTGGCTGTAGGCGGGGAAGCAGGAACAAAATGTGCCTCGTCGTTCGGTTTGTGTGTCAGTGGCGTAGCGTGGTTTGCAGCACCCCCCCGCCGTTAATGGGGGGGGGGGGGGGCGCCCGTGCCCCCCCCCCCCCATCATCGCCACAGGCTTACCTGTCTGAGCGTCCCGGCTCCCCTCCTAGCTTCAATTAATTCTATGCAGACGGACCACGATAAAATGGCCGCCCCCATACCACAGACAGTTTCAGAGAACTGTGTGCTTTATGGGGCTGCCATTTTATCGTGGTCCATCTCCATAGAATTGATTGAAGCCAGGAGGGGAGCCGGGGACGCACAGACAGGTAAGCCTGCGGGGATGGGGGGCGGGGGCATTACTATAGCACCGCGACCGTGGGGGCTGCGGGGCTATAGTTACGCCACTGTTGTGGTGTAATACACAGAGTGACCGTACAGCATTATCTACTGCCTCCCAAGACATCCAGGAGGCAGATGCCCACAACCCAATTTGCCCTAGCTCGAAAACTCCTAGAATTGGAGGGCCATTGGGCAGCTGTCCATTGAGCCCATTCATTTAGATGGCCCTGCTTCTGGCAAATAATCTCAAGCATAATGTAAATGTGTGCTTCTATCGCAGTCTGACAAGTTTTCTGCCCTTTCCCAATAAGGGTTACAAAAGCAAAAATCCCTATTTCTGTGTTTTTGCAGCTAATTAAATAGGCCAATAAGCGCTGTTATACGGTCACAAAATGGTACAGAACTTGTGCACTGCTCTTTCATATACTCTCTATACAATCTTGAATTATAACTTACAATATTACACAAATGATCAGGAAATGTCACCTTGTATATTCAAGATTGTTATTTGTATATAATCTACATAGGTGATTTATCCTATATATATATACAGTATATTTCCTGTATTTCCAAAGATTTTCTTTGTAAAACTTGAGCCAGGTACACAATATAGCAACAGGAAGTCATTACGACATCCCATGAGCCCAGATCACCCGCGCACCCTGGAGCAATGTTAATAGTAGATGGAACAATCACTGTTCTGTCCTTCATTAACATGCATGGTGATGTCGCTAGGTTTGATGTGCAGAACATTAAACCTAGCATCGGCGCAATCGTCCACAGGAGCGCCTATATCACATTACACACTGATCCTTAATCTGATTCACTCGCAAAGGCAAATTTCTTCTGAAATGGACAAAACATGTGCACTGAAGGTGGGGTAGATGTTACTTGTGCAGAGAGAATTAGATTTGGGTGGGGTTTTACCAGCCCTGGGGGAGCGGATACTACTAACCACCGCCGCGCTTCCGTCGGCATCCAGTGGCCGCAGACAGTGCAGCATTGCCCTCCCCCCTAACCAGAGGTTTGTTTATGGTTAGGGGGAGTTATGGTTAGAGTTAGGCTTTGGGTGGGGTGTCTATGATTAGGGTTAGGCTGTGGGTGGGTTGTATATGGTTTGGGTTAGGCCAGGAGAGGCAGCTTCTGATAACCCTGATTCTTTTAGCACATTTTGTCCATTGTAGTGTAGTGTACTACTAACCTGGCTTAAGTTTTATCATGTGGCCTGGAGTTCCCTCCGTCGCTGACCCATTGTACTTGCGGGGCCCTGTTTAAGCACACACAAAAATCAGACACGGCGGCGAAAGTCAGGGAAGCACGGAGACAAAAGAACAGTGAAAAGAGTGAGCTGGGCACTTAGTGACTCACACACACATTGCATATTCACACCCCTCCCATGCACATACTGTATATGCACAGCCCACACAAACATACTGTATATGCACACCCTCCCACACACATACTGTATACGCACACACCCCCACCACACACTCATACTGTATACGCACACATCCCCACCACACACTCATACTGTATACGCACACATCCCCACCACACACTCATACTGTATACGCACACATCCCCACCACACACTCATACTGTATACGCACACATCCCCACCACACACTCATACTGTATACGCACACATCCCCACCACACACTCATACTGTATACGCACACATCCCCACCACACACTCATACTGTATACGCACACATCCCCACCACACACTCATACTGTATACGCACACATCCCCACCACACACTCATACTGTATACGCACACATCCCCACCACACACTCATACTGTATACGCACACATCCCCACCACACACTCATACTGTATACGCACACATCCCCACCACACACTCATACTGTATACGCACACATCCCCACCACACACTCATACTGTATACGCACACATCCCCACCACACACTCATACTGTATACGCACACATCCCCACCACACACTCATACTGTATACGCACACATCCCCACCACACACTCATACTGTATACGCACACACCCCCACCACACACTCATACTGTATACGCACACACCCCCACCACACACTCATACTGTATACGCACACACCCCCACCACACACTCATACTGTATACGCACACACCCCCACCACACACTCATACTGTATACGCACACACCCCCAACACACACTCATACTGTATACGCACACACCCCCACCACACACTCATACTGTATACGCACACACCCCCACCACACACTCATACTGTATACGCACACACCCCCACCACACACTCATACTGTATACGCACACACCCCCACCACACACTCATACTGTATACGCACACACCCCCACCACACACTCATACTGTATACGCACACACCCCCACCACACACTCATACTGTATACGCATACACCCCCACCACACACTCATACTGTATACGCACACACCCCCACCACACACTCATACTGTATACGCACACACCCCCACCACACAGTCATACTGTATACGCACACATCCCCACCACACACTCATACTGTATACGCACACATCCCCACCACACACTCATACTGTATACGCACACATCCCCACCACACACTCATACTGTATACGCACACATCCCCACCACACACTCATACTGTATACGCACACATCCCCACCACACACTCATACTGTGTACGCACACATCCCCCCCCCCACACTCATACTGTGTACGCACACATCCCCACCACAGTCATACTGTGTACGCACACATCCCCACCACACACTCATACTGTATACGCACACATCCCCACCACACAGTCATACTGTATACGCACACATCCCCACCACACACTCATACTGTATGCGCACACATCCCCACCACACACTCATACTGTATGCGCACACATCCCCACCACACAGTCATACTGTATACGCACAATCCCCACCACACAGTCATACTGTATACGCACACATCCCCACCACACACTCATACTGTATACGTACAATCCCCACCACACACTCATACTGTATACGCACACATCCCCACCACACACTCATACTGTATACGCACACATCCCCACCACACACTCATACTGTATACGCACACATCCCCTCCACACACTCATACTGTATGCGCACAATCCCCACCACACAGTCATACTGTATGCGCACACATCCCCACCACACACTCATACTGTATACGCACACACCCCCACCACACACTCATACTGTATACGCACACATCCCCACCACACACTCATACTGTATACGCACACATCCCCACCACACACTCATACTGTATACGCACACATCCCCACCACACACTCATACTGTATACGCACACATCCCCACCACACACTCATACTGTATACGCACACATCCCCACCACACACTCATACTGTATACGCACACATCCCCACCACACACTCATACTGTATACGCACACACCCCCACCACACACTCATACTGTATACGCACACATCCCCACCACACACTCATACTGTATACGCACACATCCCCACCACACACTCATACTGTATACGCACACATCCCCACCACACACTCATACTGTATACGCACACATCCCCACCACACACTCATACTGTATACGCACACATCCCCTCCACACAGTCATACTGTATACGCACACATCCCCACCACACACTCATACTGTATACGCACACATCCCCCCCCACACACTCATACTGTATACGCACACATCCCCACCACACACTCATACTGTATACGCACACATCCCCACCCCCACACTCATACTGTGTATGCACACATCCCCCCACAGTCATACTGTATAGGCACACATCCCCCCACACAGTCATACTGTATAGGCACACATCCCCCCCACACAGTCATACTGTATAGGCACACATCCCCCCACACAGTCATACTGTATACGCACACATCCCCCCCACACACTCATACTGTGTATGCACACATCCCCCCACAGTCATACTGTATAGGCACACATCCCCCCCACACAGTCATACTGTATAGGCACACATCCCCCCACACAGTCATACTGTATACGCACACATCCCCACCCCCACACTCATACTGTGTATGCACACATCCCCCCACAGTCATACTGTATAGGCACACATCCCCCCACACAGTCATACTGTATAGGCACACATCCCCCCCACACAGTCATACTGTATAGGCACACATCCCCCCACACAGTCATACTGTATAGCCCCCCCACACACACACACACACTGTATATGCAAACACACACATTATTAATAAATCTGCCCTTGTACAGCACTGTGTGGTGTATCTGTGTGCACTATAACTCACTGGTAGCAGTAGAGGTCATGCCAGGACCTGGGAAAGTGCACTGTTGTAATCATCTGGTATCAGTTGTTCCTGCCACTGCACTGCCCCGCGGTGACGTCGCCCCGCCCACCTGCTGGATAAGGAGCACAGGCAACCCCACCTCCTGAATAATTATATACTTCACACAGGTTCCAGGGCAGTGAGGCAGCCCTGCAGCCTGCATTCTGTGGCTTCTGCCCTCAGTCTGCAGGCGGTTGGTGGGGATATACAGGTTCCGGGGTCGCGACTGTCTCCTTGTGGGAGATTAGCAGGCGGCTTGTGAGGTCAGTGCCAGGGGAGAGACATTACGTCCGTGCCGTGGAAAAGGGGATCGGAGGGGTGAATGGCAGTGCTGCACCGCGGGAGGAGCTGCGTGCGGCCGCGCATGCGCAGCAGCCCTCCCGCGGCCATGTTGACTGTCAAAACAGCCCCGGCCCGTATTGATTTGGCGAAACCGCTGCGGCTGCTACCCGCTGTGATCGCGGTCCACAGCCCAGGTTGGGGGGAGAGCGGCCCCTTTTATTGTCTTAATAGCCGGCCCACCGGGAAATGGCCCGGTTTCCCGCTAGGCCAATCCGCCCCTGGGTTTTACTTCAAAGTGAGATCTATATTGCAGTGTAAAAATAAAGCAGTCAGTATTTCCCCTGCACAGAAGCAAAATAACTCACCCACATCTAAATCTCTCTGCACATTACATCTGCCTCCCCCCCAGTGCACATGATTTTGTCCATTTGAGAAGGTCTCAGGCTGACCTCGAGTCGCAGACAGAGTCACATGGTCACAGCCTGAGAGGAGAGAGACATGATGCAGCTGTGACTCGGCAGAGCTGCCTCCTCCTTTATAGTAAAGCTCTGGCCTGGCTGTAGCTCCTCTCAGGCATTTCCAATCTGCCGCTGGCCGGGTGAAGCAAGACTGCCCTGTGAGTGTCAGGCGCCACAGGTATGTCATATGTGGGAGGGGGATGCCAGCAAGTCTGGGGAAGGAGGGGGAGAGGAGGAGGTTGTCTATAATAACTTAGGAAAGGGGGGGTGCACAAGGCAGCAGCAACCCGCTCCCCCCCCCCTGGTCTGCACACCCCACCGTCCTGCACACCCCCCCCTGGCACACACACACCACCCCCCCCCCCCCTGCGTGCACACAGCAGCAGCAGCAACCCGTTCCCCCCCCCCCGGCCTGCACACCCCACCGTCCTGCACACCCACCCCTGGCACACACACACACACCCCCGCCTGCACACAGTAGCAAGGTCACCGGGCAGACACACACAGGTGTACTCATTACTCACTGACACACTTCCCAGGTCACCAGGCAAACACACAGGTGTACTCATTACTCACTGACAAACTTCCCAGGTCACCGGGCAAACTCACAGGTGTACTCATTACTCACTGACACACTTCCCAGGTCACTGCGCAGACACACAAGTGTACTCATTACTCACTAACATACTACCCAGGTCACAGCGCAGACACACAAGTGTACTTATTACTCACTGACCCACTTCCCAGGTCACAGCGCAGACACACAAGTGTACTCATTACTCACTGACACTTCCCAGGTCACCACGCAGACACACAGGTGTACTCATTACTCACTGTCACTTCCCAGGTCACCGCGCAGACAAACAGGTGTACTCATTACTCATTGACACACTTCCCACGTCACCGCACAGACACACAGGTGTACTCATTACTCACTGTCACTTCCCAGGTCACCGCGCAGACACACAGGTGTACTCATTACTCACTGACACACTTCCCAGGTCAACACGCAGACACACAGGTGTACTCATTACTCACTGACACACTTCCCAGGTCAACACGCAGACACACCACCAAAATCCCTAACCCAACACACCCCTTCCCGCCAACACCATCCGACCCACCCAAAATTAAACACATTCATCCACAAATAACAAACATAATTCACATTAAAATATATTTATAATTTTAATGGGGCGGAGTCCCTTACAACGGTGTGAAGAGCGCCCGTAGGGCGCGATGAAACACCTAGTACTTAAATATGACTGAAAAAGCACTGATGGAACCAAAGGTGGGAAAAGCAATAAGTCACCCATATGTTTTATTCATTCAGAATTCTACGCTAATGAAATAAAGACTCGGACACAAATAATTTGACTCGTAGACAATAAATAATGACTCAGACAACTGTGTAAATTGGAAAATTAAGGTCACAGCCAAAATTTATTTAAACGAATGGCTGGAAATTTAAGGATTAATCAAAAGTGGCCCAAGAAGCATGGCCCTCGGCAATCGCCTATGTATCAATGCAAAAATGGGCGTGGCCATATCCACGCCCTGCGTAACCTAACTGAGTAGCTCAATTTTCCCTTAACTGGCAGAGCACTGGTCCCTCCCTAAGATGGTGACCTGGTCCTCCCCTAAGGTAGTGACCGACTCGCCTCTCTCCCAGGGAAAATGCTAGCCAATTTCTGTCACGCTAATCTCTTTCAACCGAGGAGCCATGCTCTCCGCCCTCCATCACTCTTGCAAGGTCCTAAACCTTTGCACTTTTCCTTCGCCCTTCAATTTGCAAGGCCCTCAGCCTTTGCAACTTCTCCTTTTCCTCCTCCTGCAAGGTCCTAAACCTTTGCACTTACACAACAAAATGTCTTACTTCGGGTGGGTGGGTGGGAATCCAAAAATGGCAAGAGGGATAATTTACCTCAGCTAACACTTATATAACCTTTCAAACTCCTCCCCCTACTCTGTCACTACTGGCTAACCCACCTGACCTGCAACCAACCAGCACCTAGCACTAAACCACCAATGACAACTGCTCTACTAATTCTTACTACAAAAACAGGGTGCTTATTTCATCTCAAGCTTAGGTAAGCTTTTGATTCTATTAAGTCACCCATATGTTTTATTCATTCAGAATTCTACGCTAATGAAATAAAGACTCGGACACAAATAATTTGACTCGTAGACAATAAATAATGACTCAGACAACTGTGTAAATTGGAAAATTAAGGTCACAGCCAAAATTTATTTAAACGAATGGCTGGAAATTTAAGGATTAATCAAAAGTGGCCCAAGAAGCATGGCCCTCGGCAATCGCCTATGTATCAATGCAAAAATGGGCGTGGCCATATCCACGCCCTGCGTAACCTAACTGAGTAGCTCAATTTTCCCTTAACTGGCAGAGCACTGGTCCCTCCCTAAGATGGTGACCTGGTCCTCCCCTAAGGTAGTGACCGACTCGCCTCTCTCCCAGGGAAAATGCTATCCAATTTCTGTCACGCTAATCTCTTTCAACCGAGGAGCCATGCTCTCCGCCAAAACGAAGGCCGCCACCGCAGGCCAGAGTCCGCCACCCAGCTAGAAATCCTCACATACCCAGCACTTCCAACAAGGCTGTGACAAATAACTTCATCCCTTCCCTATTAAGATGCACTCCATCTGCTCTATAAAGCTCCGCCTGCTCATATCTAATCCCTGGGTGCTTAATCACAAAACCTCCAATGCTCCAGATGAACTTGGACACTGCTGCATTGAGCTTTCTCCTCACCTTATCCAATGCAGCTCCTCCTTGTGTCCCTCTCCATACCCTCCTCGGAATCATCTCCGACCAATACAACCTCACTTCGGGCCATCTCTCTTTTATGCCCTGAAGATCATTCTTAATTGCTATAATCAATTCAACGCCTTTGCACGACCCTAAGTCGTTACCACCCGCGTGAATGATCAGCACATCTAGAGCACCCCACTTCGCCTCTGAATTCAATAATATGCCCCATAATCTGTACCAGCAAAGGCCTCTCACACCAATCCACTTCACCCTACCAGCCCCTTTGGTCCTGATCTCGTGCTTTCCTGCCCAATATACATATGAGTGTCCTACAATCCACACCCTACCCACCACATCAGCCGAACCTAAAATAAAATTATACAGAATAACCATTAGAAACTTAAATTACTTAACATATCTAAAGCAACTAGCCAAGGTAAGGTAAACTGAGTTGTTTAGGCTACCCAGATGGATGTGAACAACACAAAACCTCAGATTTTAAGAGGAAAAATGTGAAACGCCATCCAATCCCCCTTTATAAAAGGCAGGCGGCTTATGGCCCTGGGTTACCTAAAGAACAAACTCGCCAGGAGCGCGCTCTCTATAACTTATCCCCTCTTATATACGCCTTAAAAGCTGAAGATTTCCACCTACCCAGCCGCTTTATTGCCTCCTCTGAACTGCCCGCTACCGCTGCGCAAGTTGCTGCTTCATACTCATCCACTGCCACCCCAGAAACTGCTGTGACTAAATCCTGCAGTAAACCTTGATCTATGGGCCTTCTCAAATCTCCTTCCCCCTTCTGTTCTCTGGCCCACCCCTTTAATGCCTTAGACAACAGGAATGACTTGGTAGGATCCTTTTGACCCTTCAATTTAGCAAAGAAAGCGATTCCCGCCAATGCCCCGGACATTGCTGCCCTAGATCTACCTTCCTGGTGGCAAGCCCACACAAATTCTAACATAACTTCCTCTTCGCACTTACCCTCACCCCACCTTGCTGTAAAAACCGACCATTCATTCCAAGCCGCCGAGTAACTTCTCAGCGTACTTGGGGCCAAAGCCTTCAGGGCTAGACTCTCAATGCCGGCTCGATGATCTGCCATAATTGAGAAGGACATGACACACCATCAAGATCTGCTGTCGGGGCCAGCCTCCTGAACCTATCCCATTGGAACCTAGATAATGCATCCGCTATTTCATTCTTTACCCCTGGAACATGCCTTGCTGAGAAAGAAATATTCTCCCGCAAACAACGCAGAATGAGATGCCTAAGTAACCGCATTACCCTCGGACAATCTGACCTCTGATTGTTAATTGAATGAACTACTCCCAAATTATCACACCAAAAAACAATGTTCTTGTTAGCAATCTGCCTAGCCCATAGCTCCACTGCCACGATTATTGGAAAAAGCTCTAACAGCAACATACTAGCAGTAAAACCTTTCACCCTCCAATCCTCCGGCCACGGCTCTGCACACCAGTGCCCCTTAAAATATGCTCCAAAACCTACTGCCCCAGATGCATCCGTGAATAATTGCAGTTCGTCATTTGCCACCGCCTCCTGCCAAATCCTAACCCCATTAAAATCCTGCACGAAACATAACCAAACTTTCAGGTCTTCTTTCAATCCCGCGGAGATTCTTACTTGATGATGAGGCTTCCTAACCCCCGCCGTAGCTCTCTCCAACCTTCTACAAAAAACTCTGCCCATTGGGATCACCCTACAGGCAAAATTTAACAACCCCAGCAATGACTGCAACTGCTTTAACGTGACTCTTTTCACCTCTAAGAACTCTTCCAACTGCCCCTTCAACCTCGACACCTTTTCTTCCGGAAGCCTGCAAATACCCAATCCTGTGTCTATCTCAATACCTAAGTAAGATAGCCTACTAACAGGCCCCTCCGTCTTCTCCTTTGCAATTGGTACCCCCAGTACCCAAAACAATGCACTGGTTGAAAAAAGTAACTCACTACACACCTCACTATCCGCCGGACCTATTAACAAAAAGTCATCCAGGTAGTGGGTCACCCCTTGCTGCTTACAACCTGCCTTAATACACCACTGCAAGAAGCTGCTAAAACACTCAAAGAATAAGCATGAAACTGAACAACCCATCGGTAAACATCTGTCTATATAAAACTCCCCTCCTAACTTAAAACCCATATACTTGAACGATTCCGGGTGTAAAGGCAAAATCCTAAAAGCTGATTCCACATCTACCTTAGCCATCAGGGCTCCCTTACCGTACCCCTGCACCAAACTTAATGCATGCTCAAACAATTCATAGCTAACGCTACAAACCTCCTGATCCAACGCCTCATTCACTGAGCCCCCTTCTGGATAAGATAAATGCTGAATCAACCTATATTTTCCAGGCTCTCTTAGGCACCACCCCCAGCGGAGAAATACATAGATCCGCGATTGGGGGTTCCCTGAAAGGTCCTACCATTCTACCTAAGTTAACTTCGCTCTGCACTTTTTTCCGAACCACCTCTGGGAAATCCCTAGCTGACTTCAGGTTCCTATTTGCCGATGCAATAACCCTATCTATAACCGGTAAACGAAAACCCTCTGAAAAACCCTGTAATAAAAAGGCTGCTTCCTCCCTAAGAGGATAGAGCCTTAACCACCTCTTTAACTCCTCAATCCTAACTGGCGACTCCGCCTTGCCTATTGCCAGGCCCAGCCTCTCCCCTTCCAGCTGCTTGCCCCCTTGATCTTGCACATTCCTTTGCTGGGTGGGTCCCGCTGCATTGCAAGCACACGTGTCTGTACCTACACCCTGCTCCTTTTGTGCACTGCCCGTTATTAAAAGCATAGCATTTTCCCCTCCCGGGCACACTGTACCCGGGCTTGTTAAGAAAAAACTGTCTTCGCCCCCCACCTGCTTCACTTGACCCCCTCATTTGTTGGGTAACTTCCAACCATACTTCCACATCCTTAAACCCTAAACTAAAAACTTTCTGCCCATCCTGCTTTTTCCTAAAAAGTTCATCATACTGCCTCCATGCATTAACCCTGCCTGTTGAATACATGTTATGTATTAGATGAAAATACTTGAACATATTCATATGCTCTGATGGCCTGGTTTCCGTGTAACATGCTGCAAACACATAAGCCCCTGCCAGCCAGTTGGTATAAGACCTCCTAGCCTCCTCTGCTGCCGGGCCTTTTGCCTTGGCTGCATCCAATTCTTTCTTTGCTTCATGTGTTATAGCAAACATGTCCACGAAACGACCCTTCCTTATTTTGTCTCTAATTTTAGACCTCACACCCCTCAATATGGCCGTATTAGAACAATGCACCGCGTCACCTGATGCATCCGGACCTACCCTGGCTGCACTACTAGCTACACTCCTCGAACCCCCTGCTCCCTTTTTCTTTCCCCTAATTTTCTGCGCAAAATACTTCATCAGCTTGCGCGGCCTACCATCTGAGCTGGATGAATCAGTGGAACTGTCTGAATGCGACCCTTCCCCTTGCTGCTGCGCTGTATGCGTGATCTCACCTGCTCCTGATGTCGACGGCCCCGCCTGCTCCTCAGTTCTAACCGTCTGTCCCACGACGCGCAGTGCGCCCACCGCGACTTGACTTGATGATTCCAGGACTTCAGATACGCTTCCAGGCCCTGCGCTTTCCGAAACCACCTGCAAAGGAATACTAACAGGAACAGAGTTCACAACATTCTCTTCATCAGCATCTAATGTAATAACCCCTTCACTGCCACCATGCTCCCTGACCGGCCCCCCTCCTTGTCCAGCCTGCTGAAACGCTGCCGTTACCATGGGAGGTGCGGCCTCCGGAATGGGCGGGGGCGGGGTGGGGGTGGCAACTGAAAATTGCCTTGCTGCGCCGAGGTGATTACTCCCTGCTGGCCACCAACCCCATAAAACCCACCTGGAGCTTGCCCAAATCCCTGATTTATTGCCCAAAATTGCTGACCCTGGTTACCAGGTACAGTGCTCAGCCAAGTCTGACCCTGTGGTTGATAAAATGGCTGCTGCATGCTCCCCCACTGCGGCCCCACTGGCCACTGCCCTTGGACACCCTGCTGCTGGACTGCCGTGTTAAAATAGGGAGACCAACTCCTGAACTGAGCTGTTTGGACCGCAGCTACATTTTTCACCGCCCCACCCACTGCCTGCAGCCCTGCAGTCTGCGCTATCGGCACCGGCCCCCGCACTAACACTGGTGTAGGTGGGGGCTGTGAGTAGTTTGGTAAAGGAGAGGATCTAATCCTAACAATGGGTGTGAATGCACCCCTCACTGACTGAGGTGACTGCCAGTCATTTATCCTAATATCCTGCTGCCTGCTGACAGGGGACAGGTTTACTGGCTGCCCCCGCTGCTGCATGTCCCCAGCTCCTAAAGCTGTAGGACTGCCCACTGCATGCTGAAAGAACTCAGTGGACAAAATGTCCGCCTGAGATAAGGGGGTGGGGCTAGTCGCCACCTCTGTACCCCCACTCTCTGACCTGGGCCCCCCCCTTTGCGCATTATCGCTGACTGAGGGTGACCCCCTGCCCTGCGCCCCCCTAGCCAACCAAGCCTGCAGGCCGGAAGGCGAGGGGGCCGGGCGCGGCGTGCCTATTGCCGCGGTCGCCATTACAGGATCCTGCCCCCCGGCAGAGCGAGCAGCCGCCCGCCCCGCTGACCCACTGCGTCCGCGCGCCCTCCCTCTAACTCCCGCCATCTTACCCGGGGGAGCTGGGGCCAGGCGCGAACCCCCCACCTCCGCCACCGCTGACAAGCGCACTCCCCTGGAGACCTGAGAGGACGCGGCGGCCTGTAACGGCCTAGCCGCTTCCACCAGCCGCCGGGGAGGGGGCGCATTGCGGCGAGGGCGAGACATCCCACTACCTACAGAAAACTTTTACCACACTTTGTGCTGCAAGTCAGCAGGTGCAGCCAATAACTGCAGCCAGCAGCCAGACACTGACAAAGGGGAGAATGACAGAAAAATGAAAACACTCAAAAAACGGAAAGAAGAAATTTATCCACAGAGATAGACAGAATAAGACACAGAAAGCTTAGACAAATAGAATATAGAAAAATAGTAAATAAATCGACACTTAGCCTATCCAGACTCCAGAGGGACCGCAATCTCCAGGGAATCCAAAAATGGCAAGAGGGATAATTTACCTCAGCTAACACTTATATAACCTTTCAAACTCCTCCCCCTACTCTGTCACTACTGGCTAACCCACCTGACCTGCAACCAACCAGCACCTAGCACTAAACCACCAATGACAACTGCTCTACTAATTCTTACTACAAAAACAGGGTGCTTATTTCATCTCAAGCTTAGGTAAGCTTTTGATTCTATTTTAGTTAGTAAAGCTGCAGGAGGGCACACAGCAGCCATAAGCCATGGAAACCCCCTTGAAGCCTGTTAACCACCATTCAGTTTATGGCCTGGATGACTCTGAGTCCCAATGACCTGATTCTGTGCAGCTGAGTCGTTATCTGTAATATTATCAGCAGGTGATTACTGAAGAAACAGTTTTTTTCCCATTTTTCTGCTGTAACAAAGTGAAGGTGTGACTTTCCCAGGTTTGGTGAGAAGACACGCACATATTTTTACAAACCAATCTGTTTCTCTGTAGATGAATGTCCGCAGGGTCTGTGAGCCGATGCTAGGTGTTGGAGCTGGAGCAGCGTGCGCTGGAAAAACAGCAAGGAGAGAAAAAAGTACAATCAAGAGAGAGAGAGGAAGTCTCAAAGTTTCTTCAGATTAGAGAGATAGAGGCCTGCACATAGGACCTGAGAAGGCCAAAGGCCGATCTACATTTTTGGGGCCCCTTCACAACCAGCAACAATAGGGCAACATTCAACAAGGTTCAAAGTGTCCTTGCAAAAACAACAAGTTCTGCAAGCTGTCCGGAACTTTAGTTTAAAATGGATGCACGTTTCAGCGCAAATCACAGAGCGAGACTACAACTCCCAACAGTTCCTGTGTGTTCAGCTTATGCGGTATGGGACATGGGTGCAACCAACAGTCGGGATTCCAACAGTCAGTACTCCGACATCGGAATCCCGACTGCTCCATCGTGGGGGTCCACGACCCCCATAGAGGGTGAATAAAATAGGTGGCGAGCACAGCTCGCCACCGTGCCCACAGCGTGGCGAGTGCAGCAAGCCCGCAAGGGGCTTCATTGCACTCCCCACGCTGTGCAGTCGGGATTCCGACGTCGGAGTACTGACTGTCGGAAACTCGACTGTCGGGGTATTATACTGCACCCATTGGACATAGGGTGCAGTTTATGTAGTGTGTGGGACTCAGGGTACAGCTTATACGGTGTGGGACTGAGGGTGAAGCTTATGCGGCGTGGGACTCAGGGTGCAGCTTATGCGGTGTGGGACTCCGGGTGCAGCTTATGCGGTGTGGGACATACGGTGCAGCTTATGTGGTGTGGGACTCCGGGTGCAGCTTATGCGGTGTGGTGCTCAGGGTGCATCTTATGCGGTGTGGGACTCGGGGTGCATCTTATGCGGTGTGGGGCTCAGGGTGCAGCTCATGCGGTGTGGGGCTCAGGGTGCAGCTCATGCGGTGTGGGGCTCAGGGTGCAGCTTATGCAGTGTGGGACTCAGGGTGCAGCCTGTTTGGAAATCAGCTTCCCGTGTGCGCTGCACACACTGCACCAATTATAAATACGCCATACGGCTTTATAGGCCTTTAAACTGGAATGACACAATTATAGGCAGAATATACAGTATAAATGCATACAACATAGATCCCTGTTCAGTTACTAACGGATAAACCCCACAATCCTATTACCAATGAGCACTGGATAAACAAACATGACTAAGCCCACCTCAAGTTTAATTAAACACTGTGCTACATGAGCAAGCAATGTATGACTAGATGCTAACACCCACTTCAGACTTCATCGTTATTGTAAGCAATGCCAAAAATATGGTAAATGTTAATCTATAATTGTAGGTGAGCAAGTTCTACCCCCTAAGCCATCTGTAAGCAGATTAGATGGCATCCATTTTTCCCAAGGCGTTGAGCCTTAAAATAAAATAATACAGAAACATTTAAGCCTCAGAAATCTGCATTTTGTAGAGAGGGCACTTCCACGTGTGAGACGTGGTTCCTGTTATTCATTATGTGTTTTGGTGGGGAAGCTTATTTACCACAATACCTGTCGTCCTGTGTGATACCCGACCAAGGGGGGCAATTTACCTAATTATAGAGAGAATGGAGAGAGATAAAGTGCCAACCAATGAGCCCCTGTCATTTATCAAACACAGCCTGTAAATTTACAGTTAGGAGCGGATTGCTGGTACATTATCTATTTCCACTTTCTCCCTCTCTCTCTCTCTCTCCAAATCACCTTGTGTGGCAGATTTGGGTGAAATCAGCCTACATATCCATCAAATGCCCTCAAACATCGTACTGATTTTTTTGTATGTAGGGGCAACCAAGTCTGCACAGCACCAGGTTTGAGTGTGGCGCGAAGGATGATTGGGTGTGACAAGGCTTAAGCGTGCGGTGCAGGGGGCATGATGCTACAATTGTGTCATTGTGGCCCTACTATACAATCCTGATATTATAGGCATTGTAAAGTGGGGATTCAGCACAAGTTGGCATGGACTGCCAACTTTACTTTGGAAGTGGGCGGCACTGTACATACCAGAACAGGTAGACTTGAATGCTCTTCCAGGTGGCCAGGAGCAGCATACCATATTCGGAGGCCTCCCATCCATTTTGGGAAAGTAGGCAAGTATGGAACATATTATATATGAGTACGGCTTATTGACACTCAGCTATGCCCATTTAGCCGCAAGTGGAGATGAGGCTGAGATGCATAAGACTGTGACTCACCCATAGTTTCTCAATGTTGCATATCCAATGTCTAACGCAGGGGTCCTCAAACTATGCAGCCTTGCATGCTTTACCTCAGCAACTGCCTACTGAACCGCATATTATATGTCATATGCGGTCCTTTGCAATACGATGTATCGTAATTCAAAAATAGCAAGTTTTTTAAACTATCCTAATGGATCCCATAAGAATGCACTTGCGATCCCCGGGATCTGATCCAAAGTGCACAGGGCCACACATCGAATCGGAATCGGAGGTTAGGCATCGAAACCGGGTCCTGATGCAACAAAACCAGATGAAAATGGCCCAAATCATATAAGTGTGTGGGCTCCTTAACATTGACAGCGGATCAGGCACCTGCATTAGCAATACCTATCATTTTGGAGATTAGCTTGCTAGACGCATAACTCTGGTCAATCCTATTGTGCATGAAGGATGCCACCATTTTTTTATGCCAGCAATGGCACCCGAAGTTGCACCCTTCGCCGTCTGAAATCAGTCCGACTTCACATAAAAGCATTAGGGGCCCTTTGAGACAACGAGCATGTCTATGCAAATGACTCCCACCCACAAGACCATTGTATATAATTGGATTGACCCCTATATGTCATAGACATCAAATCTATTTCATACTATTAATAAGCCAATGTCCCTGGTAGACAAAAACTACGTCCAGCATCTCGGAATGGAATTCCTCAGTGATGCCAAAATCATTAGCATATACAGCATGCCTATTATTATTGTTACCATTTATTTATGTGGCACCACAAGGGATCCGCAGCGCCCAATTACAGAGTACATAAACAAATCAGCAAATCAGGGACTTCCAGTTGAATACGATATAGTACAAGTACAGAGGGGCCGATTCTGGATCACACGCATGTGCAAACCCCGGCGGTGAACGCCCACTGCGAGTTACTCACTCGCTTGGGTGTTCGCGGCAGGGAGAGAGAGAGAGAGAGGGGCAGCGGCGGCGCTGGGCCATGGGAACACCCAGCATTTTATAGACATCCTAATTAAATTGCTGGGTGTTCCCATGGGTATGCGGATGGGCCAATGCCTGGCAAGTGGCGGATGGCTGATGTCACATGACATCAGCCGCCCGCCCTTCTTCCCAGCTTAACGAGCCAACCAGAATTAGACCTAGAGTACATAAACATAGCTGCATCCATAGGTGTGCGCACATAGAGTGTCAGGGGTGCACAGACACCCCCAAATGCTGTGCCCACCCGTATGAACACCTCCCTGCCGCTAGCAATACCAGCAATACCTTTTACCAAAGACTTTTGATTTTTAGACCTGTATTCCATTAAACGAACCATCAATCAATCAATTATGTGTGTTTTGCATTGTTAATTGTACTAGACCATTGTCATATCACTATGTACCTGCGTCATCCATGTATGTTTTTGACTTTATTTGCATGTACTGTTACACAGAGTAATTAAAAGATTAAAGAAAGGCAAAATTTTTATTTATTCAATAAAGAATAAATTCAGGCGCCTATGATATGAACTGGTTCCCAATGAGCAGCTGCTAGGGAGTAGGGGTAGTCAATCCCTACAGGGAGGGTAAGTAGAAAAAAATAGAAAATATAGCAGCGCTACTACTACAATGATGAACATATAAAGCAGGTTTTTTTTTGCAAATGTAAAACTTTACTTATGTAGAAAACACACAGTAGCACTTATAAATTGTTGAATGAACAATAACATGAATAAAACATTAAAACACGGGCTCACTGTCAGGTGATGATTATTGGAACATCCAGGTATAGGAGATTGTTAGGAGGGTGGGTAAGTGCACTTTTCCATATATTGCTGTAATCGCTCCACTTTTAGATGGGTGTAGTTGAAGCCCCCAATGGGGTACCAGCTATCCATTTGTAAACCGCTGGAGGAAGATGGATAGTTGTAAGGAGCCCCCAATTGGGGAACCAGAGTCCTCTCTAGTATTACAGTGTCCAACTGTAGACCGCTGGAGGAAGTTGTACTGGTATCCCTAATGTTGGAATTTAAGCGTCCTCTCTCACAGGTGGCTGCAAAAGATTTTGGCCGCCGGAGGATATCCAGAGTGGGGGGTGCCAGACAATTCAAGACCAACTGGTCATGGCAAGAAAGAGTGGTCTCCAATTGGCAATAGCAGGATAATGGTGGAAACATGATCAGCTCCTTATATCAATAACCCGGTCCTGGTATTGAGGCAAAACAGCTGACGCGTTTCGCTACCTACTGTCGCTTTTTCAAAGGCGTATGTTTTCTATATAATAAGTAAGGTTTTACATTTGCAGAAAAAAAACCTGCTTTATATGTTCATCATTGTAGTAGCTGCTATATTTTCTATTTTTTTTTTCAATTAGAAAATTAAAACTGAAATAGGCAGGAGATTATGGTGTGGCTGAGAGCTGTTTTATATTGTAGTGAGTACCAATAGATGATGGTAGACACGCATGATTGGCGGTGTTAGACACACCCAATGGGCAATGCTAGACATACTCAATAGGTGGAGCTAGACACATCCCTTTGACGTTGCACCCCCTAATAAAATAGGCTGCACATGCCTATGGCTGCATTAGCAGAGGGTTATGAAATAAGTATCAGCTGAAGGATTTGGTGCCATCAAAGATATGTTAAGTAACAGAAGGAAAAGCACATGAGGAAAGAGGGCCAGCTCGTGAGAGCTTACATCCTAAAGGGATGGCCAATAGCAGGGGTGGCCGAATTGTCTACCAACAGTTCATGTATGTCAGGCAACCTGTGGATCTATAGTAGGAATGAATGCAGCAGGTTTGGAAATGTGACAATTAGTAATTACTATAGCTGTGCACCAGCTAGGTGATCTGGGGAATGTGACAGTTAGTGATCACTACAGCTGCGCACCAGCTAGGTGATCTGGGGAATGTAACAGTTAGTAATGCCTACAGCTGTACACCAGCTAGGTGATCTGGGGAATGTGACAGTTAGTGATCACTACAGCTGTGCACCAGCTAGGTGATCTGGGAAATGTGACAGTTAGTGATCACTACAGCTATGCACCAGCTAGGTGATCTGGGGAATGTAACAGTTAGTAATGCCTACAGCTGTGCACCAGCTAGGTGATCTGGGGAATGTGACAGTTAGTGATCACTACAGCTGTGCACCAGCTAGGTGAGCTGGGGAATGTGACAGTTAGTGATCACTACAGCTGTGCACCAGCTAGGTGATCTGGGGAATGTGGCAGTTATTAATGACTACAGCTGTGCACCAGCTAGGTGAGTTGGGAATGTGACAGTTAGTTATGACAACAGCTGTGCACCAGCTAGATGATCTGGGGAATGTGACAGTCAGTGATCACTACAGCTGTGCGCCAGCTAGGTGATCTGGGGAATGTGACAGTTAGTGATCACTACAGCTGTGCCCCAGCTAGGTGATTTGGAAAACATAGACCGTTGGTAGACTTCGAGGACTGGTTTGGCCCCCCCTGGCCTATGGTTTGCAAACCTTGTTTAGAAAAATAAAAAATGAATTGGGTAACCTGTAAATGTACTGCAGTCATCCTCAGTTGGGGCAGCAATGTTTACCAGTCACATATGCAGAAAAGCTGGCAATGAGAACACAGTAAAAGAGAGAAGGACGTCCCAAATTTGTCATAAACATTAGAGGTCTGAGTGATGCCTGTACACACGTCTTAGTGCTTTGTGGAAGCTATTTGTCATCACAGTTTAAATATATGAGGATACCGCTATTAGGTTCACAGCAGACTCTGAGTCAATCATAGCAATAAGCAGTAACTCCTCTGGTGATTGTGTTTTTTTAACTTGGGGTCTTCACCACAAATCATTGTAATTACTGTCGTGTCCTCAGTATGAGTGCTAGCTTCATCTCCTCTTCTCCTGTCAGGATGACAAGCCATCAGTAGATGGATAAAAGCTGTTTGTTTAGGTTTGTCAATGATATTAATAGCGTTAAGCCTTGGTGGGGGATCTAGATTTGGTTCATGTGCTCAAATACACCCTGGGCTTCAATATATCTGTTACATCAGCAGTGGTATTGCGGGATTGTCGTCACATGTCATCTCCATACTTGTACCAAAATAATCCAATACAAGTGCAGTTAATAAGTAAATAGTGCAGGGAATCCAGCTGATCAGCAGTGGATTCATATAGTACAGGACATAATATCTGCCACTTCTGTATGATGCCAAAATCATCGGTCGCACATTGGTCGATGGTCGATAATCGTCCGTCGTCGAGGTAAGACTCCAGAGACAGTGTAACCGCATGCAGGATCACAGTCGCAGGCTCAGATGTGCTCCTTTAGAGGGTCACGACACCCCAGCGTATGACCAGTTTGATTTTGAAGTGTAAATGATTGCCGCTTTAAAAAAAAAAACCTGAAAATTTCTTACAAATCTCTCACTTTCTGATTCTCTCATCTTATTAAATTTCAACCAATATGTCTATGTCAAAAGTGGTGCCAGGGGTGCAGAGAAGACAGGTTTATCTGGTGGCACAAACCCAACCCTGGACCTCAAGTACCCCCAACAGTGCACATTTGAAAAGATCCACAGGTGGAGCTAATTATAGCACTTTTGATTCTGTGTGGAGACCTGCAAAACATGCACTGTTAGGGGTACTTGAGGACCAGGGTTGGGAACCACTGCTATAAGGGATGCACAGCCCCACTCCTCAAACAGGCCTGGCGACGCCCACAGTGACCACACACCATGTATATGGCTAGAAGGCTGCCGTATTCATAACAGGCCATGGACACGCCCCTCAGCTATGGAATCCTAGTTCCGGGGCCCAAAAAGCTGTAATGGGTGTCTCTGTCAATGGGATGATGTAACCATGATTCGCCACTGGAGTACTGCCGCTAGACTTTTTTCACATCTTTTAATGTATTGTTTTATGTCAAAGTAAAGTTGTATAATACATAAGATGAACAGGTCATTGAAAAAGTCATTTAACATATGCAGAAATGATATTAACTTTGAATAGGAAGGGACTCCGCCAACCCTTCAAAATCACATAATGTCTGCTTTTTCCCTAAAAAAGGGACTTTATGCTTTAGTGGAAGAGGAAGCAGATGCTAACGACTTGCTCACAGATGTCAGGCTCCTGTAACATATGAAAAGGGTGCTGTCCCCATATTAGCACCCAGCATTGTTTGTCGTGTATTTAATTACCAGCAGTGAGTCACAGACATGGCTGCTGTCTTCACCAGCCCCACAAGTCACAAAGTCTTCCATATGGTCCTCCTCAAAGCCTCTTCCCTCTGGTAGGTCCTCGTTATCTACAGAGGAGAAGGCTAAGGTGACTATGTATAATTATGTGGTACATACCCAGAGCATATGACAACAGGTAGTGCTGATACTTCTGAAATGTAGTGTAACTGGGAAGGTAATTGTTGTAGGGGAAATGCAGATACATAGACATAAATCCCTGTCATTGCTTTTAATGTACAGTGCATTTGGAATGTATTCACGGCGCTCCACTATTTCCACATTTTGTTATGTTACAGCCTAATTCAAAATGGAATAATTAAATTTTTTTCCTCAAAATTTCTACACACAATACCTAATGACAATGTGAAAAAAGTTTTGGGGGGAGATTTTTGCAAATTTATTAAAAATAAAAAACTAAGAAATCACATGTACATAAGTATTCACAGCATTTGCTCAATACTTTTTTTTTGATTCACCTGTGGCAGAAATTACAGCCTCAAGTCTTTTTGAATATGATCCCACAAGCTTGGCACACCTATTTTTGGGCAGTTTCGCGCATTCCTTTTTGCAGCACCTGTTGAGCTCCATCAGGTTTTATAGGAATACAACACAAAAGAGAATCCTGTGCTCCAAACATAGGGTGAAGTCCTATCCAAGAATAGTCACCAAACTACTCAGAAGAAGTCCAAATGCAAAAAAGGGTTAGGATGAGGCACCAGATAAGTTATCTTCGTACGTAGTAATGGTGTGTTAAATACCTCAAAGAAAAAAGAAGAAAAACGCACTTCTCATAGTTCAAAATTTTCTATAAATTTGGTATAATTTAAAACCAGTTAAAAATATGTTCTTTTTACTTCATACCAGACAGAGACCTTAACTTAGGCCACAAGATGTATCTCAGGTTATCCACATTATGTTCCAATCGCTTAAATCTCGTCAATTCTTCATATACCTCGGATAAGATGAGAAATGTTCCACATAGTGTAAAGTAAGCATTTATTTAACTAATTAAAATAACACAAAACTAAAAAACACAAGAGGGCATAGTACTGTGTCTGGCCTTAAACAAAGGCTATGTTTCAGATGTTTAGATGAAAACAGAAGTTTTTCTTAGGAGGTCCTGGGTCTCCACAGATAACTCACAGTAGCCTCTGAAGTTGTTTGGAAATAAAGGTCCAGTCCCACAGTCTTATAGCCTTCACTTGTAGTCACCAACGTGTTTCAGCTTTAAGTAAGCCTTCCTCAGACACACCCTGAAGAAGCATCGGTCACAGACATTTTCAGATCTCTACAGAGATGTTCAATCGGATTCAAATGGGCTCTGGCTGGGCCATTCAAGGACATTCACAGAGTTGTCCTGAAGCCACTCCTTTGATATCTTGGCTGCGTGCTTAGGGTCATCTTGCTGAAAGATGAACCGTTGCCCCAGTCTGAGGTTAAGAGCGCTCTGGAGCAGGTTTCCATCCAAGATGTCTCTGTAAATTGCTGCATTCATCTTTCCCTCTATCCCTGACTAGTCTCCCAGTTCCTGCCACTGAAAAACATACCCACAGCATGATGCTGCCAAAAAACATGCTTCACTGTAGGGATGGTGTTGGCCTGGTGATGATCGGTGCCTGGTTTCCTCCAAACAAAGATGCCTGGCATCAACACCAAAGAGTTCAATCTTTGTGTCATCAGAACAGAGAATTTTTTTTTCTCATGGCCCCAGAGTCCTTCAGGTGCGTTTTGGCAAACTCCAGACGGGCTGCCATGTGTTTTTTTACTAAGGAGCGGATTCTGTCTGGCCACTCTACCATACAGACCTGATTGGTCCTTCTGGAAGGTTCTCCTCTCCCCACAGAGGAATGCTGTAGCTCAGACAGTGTGACCATAGGGTTCTTGGTCACCTTCCCCGATTGCTCAGTTTAGACGGCCAGCAAGCTGTAGGAAGAGTCCTGGTGGTTCCAAACTTCTTCCATTGACAGATGATGGAGGCCACTGTGCTCATTGGGACCTTCTGTGAATACTTATGTACATGTGGGGTGGAATGTAATGCCGCCCGAGTTCGTGGCAGTGCGGGATGCCGGACAAGAGTGGATGTTTTTTTAAAGGGGCAATCCTTTCCAAGGCAAAACCTGCCTTGCAAATTGATTGCCCTTTTAAAAAACATGCGAGTTCAGCCGGCATCCCGCACTGCCACCGATCTCGGCCAGCATTATATTCCGCCCCTGATATGTTTTTATTTTTTAGAAATTTGCTAAAAAAAAATAAAAAAACACTTTTTCTCACGTTGCCATTATGGGGTATTGTTGCAGAATTTTGAGGGAAAAAATGAATTTATTCCTGTTAGACTTCTGTATGTTTATTATAGCAACCACTGTTCTCAACTGTGCTTATAGATAGATATTGTCAGTGTATGTCTGATAGTTGTTGATAAAGTTTTTCAGGTACTTCCTGTTTTTATCTTCCTGGTTGTTATGCAGTAGCTGGTGATG
Source organism: Crinia signifera (assembly GCF_055691185.1). Lineage (NCBI taxonomy): Eukaryota > Metazoa > Chordata > Amphibia > Anura > Myobatrachidae > Crinia > Crinia signifera. The sequence goes on from NC_139219.1 coordinate 299,726,294, forward strand.
CAGCAAGCAGAGTGCAGCATGTCATCCAAGTTATATGTTCATCATTAAACGTTCTTCTTGAAAATCTTACAGCATCTACTTGTTCTAAATGCGTTCCTGCTAACAGGTTATGGGCCCAGGACTGCAGAAAGAGAAGTAACAAGAGTCAAAAGCACTCAAACAGAAAGGCAGAACCCAGAAGAGACATGGCTGCCATTAACAGTGCCTCAGCCAAATTCACAGTGATGAATCTGACTAACCAGAACTACCAGACATGGAAATTCAAAGTAAAGATGCTGCTTATAAGAGAAGGTACGTGGAAATGCATACAAGAACCTAAACCTCACCCTGTCACAGAGGAATGGACTGAGAAAGATCAGAAAGCCCAGAGTACAATCTCTCTCAGTATAGATGATGATCAGATCGTGCATATATGTAACTGTGACAGTGCAAAAGATATGTGGGATGTGCTGCAGAAAGTACATGAGAGAGCAAATTTAAGCAATAAGCTATATTTAATCAGAAAGCTGTATCAGACTAAACTGCTTAAAGGCCAGGACATGCAGGATTATATAAGATGTACTCTAGAGATGGTAGAGCGTCTGCGTTGCATAGGAGAAGACATAAAAAGACTTTCATATAGCAGCCCTGCTACTCAGTGGTCTCCCAGATAGTTATGAGACACTTGTAACTGCGCTAGATGCCAGACCAGACGATGAACTTACATTAGAGTATGTGAAAGGCAAACTTGTGGATGAATATAAGCGCAAGACTGAGAGCACAAATAAGGATGAAGGATCCTTAGCAGAATCGGCATTAAAGGTGCAGAACTGTTTTAAGAAATCCACTCAGAGACATGAAACACGTGAATGTTTTGTATGTAAGAGACCTGGTCACATAAAGGCAGACTGCAGAGTTTGGAAAGCCAGAATGGATCAGTTAAAGAAACAAGATGCTAAGCAAAAAGCAAACAGTGCTATAAAGGAGCCAGGAAACACTTCTAATGCTGAATTTGCCTTTCATAGTAACAGAGGTACCTCAGTGATAAATGCGTGGTGCATTGACTCAGGAGCTACAAGTCATATGACTAATGATTAAAATTTCTTCACTCAGTTGGACTAAAGTAATTCAGAAAGAATAGCTACAGCTAATGGACATTACATGGTTTCAGGAGGGATAGGGGAAGGTTATCTTTACTGTCCAGTCTCTCCAACATTTACCAGAAAAATATTTATGAAGAATGTACTGTATGTGCCCAATCTTGACACTAACCTGCTATCAGTGAAAAAGCTCGCCAAGCAAGGACATATTGTGACATTTAAAGGTGACAAGTGTATTATTACAAATGGAAGCCACATTCTTGCAGAAGGAACTATCAAAGATGAGCTATATCAGTTAAAGTGCAGAGAAGTTGTTAATACCGCTAAGCAGGAGCATATTAACTGCATCCATGTATGGCACCGTCGTCTAGGGCACAGAAATCCAGAAGCAATAAGAAAACTAGCCCAAGAACAGCATGCAAATGGTATCAAAATTGATCCTTGCACACAAATGATGAAGTGTACCAGCTGCCTAAAAGGGAAAATGACAAGAAAACCTTTTCCAAAAGCAAGTAATAGTAGAGCTGAGAATTGTCTGGATATAATTCACACAGATGTTTGTGGACCAATGAAAAATATGACCCCAGGACAGAAAAGATATTTTCTTACATTCATTGATGATTACTCCAAATTCACAACTCTTTACCTGCTGCAAAGTAAGGATGAAGTCTCAGAAATACTTGAAGAACAACCACTACAAGGCCAGATATTTCAGTTGCCATGTCTCATCTTTGTAGGCGTGTGAGTAAACCTCGTCAAAGAGATTGGAATGCAATCAAGAGAGTCATGCAGTACCTTAAACACACACAGGACTTGAACCTGACATTGTCAGAAAAAGGAAATCTTGAATTGACAGGATATGTGGATTCAGATTGGGCAGGTGATTACAAGGATCGTAAGTCAACAAGTGGCTACTTGTTCAAGGTTGGAGACAGCCTAATATCATGGTCCAGCAAAAAGCAAATGTCAGTTGCCTTATCATCAACAGAAGCGGAATACATCTCAGCAGCTTATGCCAGTCAAGAAGTTGTTTGGTTACGTCAGTTACTACAGGATTTTGGAGAGTCAGTAGCAAAACCAACGATATTGTTTGAGGACAATCAGGGATGTATAAAACTTGCAAACAGTGAAAAGATAAATGCTAGAACCAAACATATTGATGTGAAGCATCATTATCTACGTGATCTTGTGGAGCAAAATGTAATTCTTCTTGAATATTGTGAGACTGACAATATGTTAGCTGATATTATGACAAAGCCAGTACCAAGGCCAAAGTTTGAGGATATCAGATCTAGAATGGGACTTGTTTGAGAAGCAGTAGTTGAGTGGGGGTGTTAGACTTCTGTATGTTTATTATAGCAACCACTGTTCTCAACTGTGCTTATAGATAGATATTGTCAGTGTATGTCTGATAGTTGTTGATAAAGTTTTTCAGGTACTTCCTATTTTTATCTTCCTGGTTGTTATGCAGTAGCTGGTGATGCAGCAAGCAGAGTGCAGCATGTCATCCAAGTTATATGTTCATCATTAAACGTTCTTCTTGAAAATCTTACAGCATCTACTTGTTCTAAATGCGTTCCTGCTAACAATTCCATTTTGGAATAAGACTGTAACATAACAAAATGTGGAAAAAGTAAACGCTGTGAATACTTTCCAGATGCACTGTACCATGACCTAGGACTTTGCAGTATCTGAACCTGCGTCAGTATCTTACAATCACTCCTTCAGTCACTACTTGGTAACACTTGGCAGGAATCACAGCTTCCAAATAGTTCTTGTAGCCAGCTTATATGGCTCTTTCTGCCCTTCCTGTAGGAATCCTTCTTACAGAGCCCTTCTAGCTGGGACATGTTGGGCAGTCTTTGTGTGAGCACTACATGTCTGAGATCTCCAATAATCTTCAAGTATGTGGATTATGAAGATCATTCCAAAGCTGTAATCGGTATTCCTGTAAGTGCTTCAGATTCTGAGGCATGTTTTCAATCTATGTCTGGCTCAAAATATCCAACCTTCCTTTAGCTCCAATCTCCTCACTGACTTGGGAACAACAGTCTGTAGGATTCTTTCTTCTACCCACACAATACTTCTTGTGCCACTGGCAGCCACACAGCGCCAAGGCCTAATACACCTACCATGCAGAATGGTTGGCAAGGTGGTCTTATTTTCATCATTTGTTATTGTAGTTTCATCTTTGGACCATTGGCTCATAGCACACAGTTGTGCATACTTCCATTGTGGAGTCTTGTTATGTGGTAATGGGATAGGGTTTCTTTCTGTAAGTAAGGGGTTTATTCTGATTCGGGCGGCTGGGCCGTAAGCGTAGGTTCCGTGTTTCTTTTTTTATCTGCGCATGCGTACCTTCCGCAATGCGCAGGCGCGACGACTCCACAATGCTCACGGACGGTTGTTTCCGTGCGAAAAAACCTGTCCGCAAGAGTACGGTCATTGTGGGCGGCATAGGGGCGTGTTGAGGGGAGCGGCCAAAATAATGAGGAAAACTGGGCGTAAACATGGGCGTACACAGGGGTGTGCACAAAAAATGTACGCTGCTACAACCGCTCGATCGGCGAAAGCAACGTGCATTTCGGACACAAAACAGGCGGCCGCCACCGCCACCTCCAGACCACCCCTACAGATACCGCATGAGAGCAGACGCCTGGGTCTGCTAATTAACGCTGATTACTACTGAAACACATACACCTGAATGTAATAACCAATGCTGCAGCCTATTAAGTCCAAACCATTATTTCACTACCTGCAAGCCACACACAGCACTCAAACACATTGGAAGCATATCTTTCTACACTTCTCTACATGTAAAGGTTGGTTTCATTTTAGTTAAGATTCTTTTTAAGACCTGCTTATATATGCCAAGGTAGTTATTTTGTAACCATTTACACACATTCAGTAAGTGTTTTCATATACTTTAAACAGCAGCACACTCAATCTACACAAGTCGACATGTGTCAACATTTTCACTCGAATACAAACAAATTTTTTTTTCATTTTGATAAAAATACATAAAACAATAATTGAATAACAATTAGAATAAATCATTTAATTGTCTTAATCATAGTTGAAAGGCTAGATTATGAGGGCCATATATGTGAAGGGTATGCCAGCATGCACGGACATACGCTAACTCTCACGATCGGTGACATATGCTGAGTTTTCCATTGAAAACAGGCGAGACCCGTCCGTACAAGGTGGCGAACGCTCAGATAGCCGTAAGATGTCGGTGTGAAAATGGAAGAGTCCCGTCCGTAAACTGTGGCGTACGCTCTGTTGTACGCCAGTTGTCGGTGTATAAGCGGTGATCCGTCCGTGTACGGTGGCGTACGCTCAAGTGTACGCCACTCCCCTTTGTCGGTGTTTGTGGCCGTCCGTATGCGGATGTTTTGTGGGTGGACTTTCGCTCAACGTCCGCGTACGGTAAACGTACGCTGATACGGAACGTACGTACGTTTGGCCGCCGCAACCAGAATAAGGCCCTAAGGCAGGACTACGGACCACTGTGGGCCGTAACTAAACTATGCTACATGTGCTTGGCAAATATATGTAGGTTCCGCCCTGCATAGCGGAACAGTTTGGGTCTGCCTCTGTTCAACATTATATTCTGCTCTCTGCAGCCAGATTAAACCTACCTATGAGCCCTATTTACCCACAAAGGATACCTGACAGGGAGAGGCTCTAGAGGAGGGGACGCACACAAACTGCCACCAACTGACATTTAAAACGGACTCACTTGCAGTTGGTGTTGCTCCTCTGTTTGAATTTTTGAATGTGCTGCAGCCACACCTCTACAGCCGCCACTGATCCCTGTGATTTACCATAAAGGGATATCTGCTGCAGTCTGTTCATATGTACGATTAGAGGCCGAGTTATCATTAAATATTTGCAGATGTTTTCAGAAATAGTTTCCCCCAAATGTATCACTTACGATCAGTGGCGGCTCTTACCTCGTGTAGGAGGGGGCTGCCGCTGGCCCCCACCCCGCTCTGGGACCGGTGAATGCACAGTAGCTTCCTTATTATTATTAAGGTTACAGTGTTACAATTAGATTATAGATATTCTGGGCCCCTATTCTTATAGATGATGATAATAACCAATATTGTTCAGGGGTGTACTACCACTGGCACTATCATATTGAAATATACACAAAGAAAGAAAAGTGTGTCATGGTGTGGTGCACCGTAGAGAAGTGAATGATACCAGTAATATATAGCCTTTATTTAGATTTTTTTTTTTAAACTGTGAAATATAAAAGAAACATACAAATAAACGACAAAGTGAAAATAGTGCATGTTTAAAAACAGCAGGTGCGGGGACTTATTGTGTGTTTTTATACGTCTCTATATTATTGGTACAATATAGCGTGTCGAAATTTGTCTTAATGTGACAACAGTTTCTGTTAAAATATAGAAGATAAAGTAACGTCCACCTAAGTGAAATTCAGTCTGTTACATTTGTTTCATAAATGTTATTAAATGTTCAGAAACTGTTTCATGCAAAGACTGCCTGTAGTAGACAGGACAGATGTACATATTACCAGTGATAAATAAATCTATTGGAACCAGTTTTGTGCAGATACCCTAAAGACGGTATAAGTCTACTTGTTGACAAACGAGTTGACACAATGTGTTGATTGGAATATACTCAGTATATTTGTAGACAATTGTTGTATATATTGATGTGTAGAGTGATATATTGACTCTACTTATATACAAGTGACCGCACAATGGAATGAAAAGATAAATGTGATGTATACATACTGGTAGATCATAGGTCCACCTACTCAAACTGACATGCTTGCACTATCACGGGCGATGTAATAAATTTATAGAGTATAAAAACCTCGGATATATTCTCACTGCCACCAGAGCATTGCATGCAGCATGAAGATAAATATTGATCGGGTAGGTCTAATTGTCAGTGTAACAGCGGTGCCCACTATGATTATGTGTGGCCGCTGTTACCATTCACTGAATAGGCCAATCATAGACAATAAACAATTTACAATTTCAATCAAATTGCAGCCCTTAAAAGGGCTAGATGTATGAGACGCTAAGAGGTATATGTCTGGCTAGGAGAGACTGAGCACACAATAGTACACCCGCACGGCCGTGCTGCCGGCGCGCGTTTCGCTTCCCGCTTTATCAAGGCCATTTACTTTTTCTATACTTCCGTTTTCATAATGACACATGTACTTTGAAAATAATGATGTAAAACTCATTACTTCCAATTCCATATTGTAACTTCTGCACTCATAAATGAGTAACAAAACTTATTTAATATCCTGCACTGTATTCAGCAAATAATCTTACATTTTAAATGTCTGAGTAAACGAGATTGTTTATATACTAAGATGGATGTTCAGTTGCGGAAGCCATGGTGCAGCAGTGGTCACTGTACAGAACACTCTGAGCACTATGCCATAGTCCACCTACCCGAGGACATTGAGTGGCTCCGCCGCTACTTTGGAACGGCCTCTCCTCTGGTGTGGCAGGTCCATTATGGATACTCAGACCTTATGGCGATTCCCACTTTGGTCACTTAGTTCAGTGACCAGATACTGATATAGAAGCACAACAAGAATAGAAGCAAATAGTTGTATCATTATCGACATTAGTCTGGAAACAGAAAGCTCTTTGACCGTATCAGTCTGTAGTATCACGGTTACTGAAGGCATGTCTGGATCACTTCAGTGAAGTGTCAGTCTGGAAATTGTACATCACAAAACATTTCGCACACATAACAATGGGACTGGAAAAAAAATCCAGAAAGAGGCCAAATTCCTAGTGGGGCACTCTCGGTTTCATAGATTAAAATCTTACATTGAAAAAAAATGTTAATTCATTTTTCTCTGCTCAACATTTTGGGGGTATAAGGATGGTCTCACCTTTGTGTAGTTCTCACATTACGTCACAGAATTAGGGTCACAATAATGGCCACATTACACTGCAATTAAATTTCAGTTTGAGCACACCCCATCCAAATTTAACTCTACACATGTTGCATCTGCCCCACCTGCAGTGCTGCATGGTTTTGTCCATTTTAAGAACAAATTTGTCTTGCGTTCAGGCCTGAATTATGCCCTCTGTTGGTAACACAACACCCACTCCTCACCACTAACTTTCAGTTTAGTGAAGGGCACTTTGTAATCACTGCTGAGTTCCCAGTGTGTCACAGCAGGTATCTGTATACAGCAGGCACTACACATGCATAGTCAGTTTCAGGGCTATGTAATGTAGTTAGTTAGTTGCATTGCATGCCACCTACTAGTGTGCGTTAGGCCCTGCATGGCATTGTTCTTGTTGGTACTTCATTGCAGGGACCTGTAAGGAACGTCTCAGAGAAGGTGCAAATTTAGTGGTGGTGAGTGTTATCTTTGTCCGTTTGTCCCTGCATATCTCCCTTCAGGGCATACGTGTATCTTGCATCCCTGTGCAAGTTCATTTTCTCCTAGGCGCGCGAGTGCCAATAGGGCAATGGCGCTCCCCGGAGCCGGAAGCCTAATTTTGTAGAGATTTAGGGGGATGGAGGGCGCATCGGTCTACGCTACGGAAAGACCGTCCTCACCACCTCTCCTTCCTCCAAGGAGATCGTGTCCGGGTGCCGGAGTTTACCAGGACCGTGGTTCGTCATTGCCTGAAGGTGAGGGGGTGCGACGGCAGGTAAGTGGTAATGATACACCTACACGGCAGCAGGCAAGACACCGCACCGCCAGCACCCTTTTTACATACTAGTAATAGCTTATCTTTGATTGGTTGCTATTGGCAACAACATGGCTTGTCCTATTTAGAAGGGTTGATACCAGTGGCGTAACTATAGCCCCGCAGCCCCCGCGGTGGCGGGGAGGCGCTGAGGGGATGTGGGCGCCGGGGGGATGCGGAACTAATATTAGTTACTCATTGCCTTCTGCTGCCAGCGCCTGTGCCCGGTCCCAGCTCTCCCGGCTACTGCTGCAGCGCTGCTAATACAAACAGTGACACTCGGAAAATGGCTGCCTCCATACGGCAGACAGTTTTTCGTCTGCTGTATGGGGGCAGCCATTTTCCAAGTGTCACTTCTCAGTAGCAGCAGAAGCCGGGAGAGCCGGGGCCAGGTGCAGACGGATGCGGCAGGAGGTAAAACCCCCCCTGCTGCCGCACAACACACACACCCCGGTCCCCTCCGCGCTCCCCTACACTGGCAGCACAATCGCGGCTGAGGTAACGGCTGCACGGGGGGTTGCCGGGGGGGTTTGTTTACCCTAGGGGGGGCGCCCCCCTGCATTTTCGGCGGGGGGGGGGGGGGCGCAGAATTATTAGTTACGCCACTGGTTGATACATATCCTCCTGTATTTATTTTTCTAATTTTCATTAAAAAAAAATTTTGTTTGTTTTCCAAATCTGGAACGAGAGTGGATTAATAGATCTACAGAACATCATGGAGCCGCAGCACAGTCCAAAATTCAAAATTTAGGACGGTGCTGCGGCCCCACTGGCAAGGAAGTCCATAAGCATTTTCGGTGCTTGTTTCCTAGCACGGCCACACCGATTTACATCGGGGTGGTCGTGTCGGAAAAATCGATCGCATGCGATGCGATCGACGCGACCGACCCGATTTTCGACCCGATTTTTTGATTGAATTAAATGTAAATCGGGTCCCTGGGACCCGATTTTACATTGGATTCAATGTAAAATATTCCCTAGACCCCAAAATTTAACGACGTAAACCCCACCCCACGATAGACGCCAACCCGAAGCGTGGCGAGCGCAGTGAGCCCGCGAGGGGCGGCGGTGCGCGTCCTTCGACCTTTTCATTCCCCTACTATCCACTAGGGCGTGGAGTGAGAATAGAATAGTGTGGCGAGCGCAGCGAGCCACCGAGCCCGAAGCATGGCGAGCGGACGCGGATACCTGTGAAGCCCGCGAAGGGACGCGTTTACCTGTGAAGGTATCCGTGTCCCCTCGCGGGGCTCGCTGCGCTCGCCACACTATTCTATTCTCACTCCACGCCCTAGTGGATAGTAGGGGAATGAAAAGGTCGGAGGACGCGCACCGCCGCCCCTCGCGGGCTCGCTGCGCTTGCCACGCTTCGGGTTGGCGTCTATCGTGGGGTGACGACGGGGACATCTATAATGTGAAATGGGTCATATTGGCCCATTTCACATTTTTCACATTTTTTACTATGTGAGATGGACTTAATCAAGTCCATCTCATCTTGTGCCATTATAATGGCACAAGACCGACGCGATCCTCACGATTTCAATGTTAAAAAATATTTTAACATTGAAGCCTATGGGGAAATCGGGGGCATCGCGTCGGTCGCGTCGGGACCAATGTTAATGGTCCCGACCGACGCGATGCCCGCGATATTGTGCCTTAGCCGGCAAAATGGACCTGATTTCAAAGGAAATCGGGTCCATCGCAGGCATCGTGTACCTTAACTTAAAGGTACACGATCCACAAGATTGTGGCCGTGCTAGGAAACAAGTACCGCATTTTCTACCTGTTGGAATAGGTGATGTTGGAGGGTATGTAGAAAGTCAAATATGGTCGACATGCCATAGGTTGACAAGGTCAAAAGGTTGACAGTGAAAAGGTTGACTGCATCTAAGATTGACAGGTATAAAATGTTTACAGGGTTTAAAGGTCAACACAAAAAGGTCAATACAATTTTTTAACATTTTATAGCCTGTGACCTCGATTAGTAAAAAAGCAGACCAGGCTTCTGGCAAGGCAAATTGTAGTCAATGTTCATAGTAAATGATGAAAAAGAATGTGTTTATAAAAAAAAAAAACCAGTATCGTCCATCATCAAGTAGACCCTTTGAACCTTTTTTCCTGATATTAGCTCAAACAAAGGTTATTTATTTCACATACATCGTAATAAACCCCCATGCTTTCATGATTTTCAAGAACAGTGCAGTAAAAACACAACCAGAATATATTATATATCGTCATTGCATTAATACCCATGTGTACAGATGGAACAAGGTTAGGTGAATCACACAGCTGAACACCTGTCACTACACCACCTATATGCTGCATTCAGATATTATAGCAATCTGCTGCACTCTCCTTTCCCCAGATCACACATCCTGTAACCTTGTACATACATTTTATACTTTATTCCAGGGCTGCCACCCTCCTGGAATAGCCAGGAGGCTCTCAAAAATCAGGTCCTCCTCCAGAAGGAACACCCCCCCCCACCACCACCACCGAAAGGTGGGCAACCCTCTCGGATACCGGTGCCTCCAAGTCCCACGCGACAGCGTTCATTTTCGGGGAGGGGTGGGGCTAAAGATGCAAATCGCGTCATTTAGCCCTGCCCCCTCCTCAAAGACCCGCTGGATTTGCAGTACTGGGGGTGGGGCTTGATGACGTCTACATCAGGCCCCACCCCCCCGAAGTGCTGCTGACACTTTAATAGTAAGCAACCGTGCTTTATTTTCTAACTTCATAATGCAGCCCAGGCCAATGTTTATACATAGAGCACCAATGTCACATTCCTGTACACTGTACATAGGGAATGCTTGCTGTAGTCACATCCCCTGCTGAAGGTTCCGTCATGGGAATGGCAGACGGTCGCTCGGTAGACACTATGAAGGTCAACATACATTAGGTCGACTGCTAAAGGTCAGGGCTAAGATCGATACATGAAATAGATCGACACAGCTAAATTCGACAGGGTCAGAAGGTCAACACAAGCATTGGGTCTATAATGGGAAGGTCTAAATGTTGAAATGAGTTTTTCATGTTTGTTTGAGCAGACTTGTGCCGACAGGCGGTATTTCATACCCTCCCATCCACTAGGGCCTGGAGGGAGAATATAATAGTGCCAAAAGATTGGCAAGTGCAGCGAGCCAGGCGAAGGGCCGCGGTACACTGATAGGGTGCCCATGTCGACTCACGTTGAAATTTGTGACCCATAACGGGAAAAACTCATGTCGACATTTTGATTGTCGACATTCCCGTTGTGTCGACCTTTCCGACACTGTCGACCTTAGCCATGTCAACCAAATTGCATGTGTTGACCTAAGCCCTGTCGACATTTAGAGGTCGACCCTACGACCCACACCCATGGGAATCCAGCTCTTTAGTCAAGGGGCTTCCAAGCACAAACTGAAAGCAAAATCCCCTGGATGCCCCAGATTTCCATATGTCTCAATGACATAATACCGCGCTGTTGTCTGTTCTCTGCATAGTCCGAAACGAAACATTTATTGCCGGGTTCTCAGCACAGAACCGGTTAATTCGATAAGCGGTCACATAAAGTCTACACAACTGGGAAAAGAAGTTGTTGAAAACTTTGCAGCCCCTGTTTACTGTACCCGCACATTCCGGAGGGACAAAAAGCGGGTGAGCGACGAAAACGAGGGCCATCTCCCACACAGCCTGCCAAAGGGTTTTTATGGCATTTTTGTTCATTGGTGATTGCTATAGAGATCTCAGCATTGCAAGTGGCAACACAATCTCAAGTACTGGGGCTGTTTCAGAAGAACAGATTTTCTTGATTAATAACAAAGGGTTTTGTTGGGATCGGAGCTGTTTCCCACCATCTCTATGCAGTCCCAGCAACACAAACTGTGTTCATTAGCATTTCAAGGAGCTTCATAATAGTGATGCTAAGAAAGGCCACTCTCGATGGGTGAAATCCATTTTGTCCTCTCTGGTGACATCTGTTCTAACTTTTAAAGCCAGAAAGGAAGCCAGATAATGCCAGGGAGCCCTTTGATTTACTGTGTTGGCACTAGTGAGGATTCTTCTGCCTCTTGCACATAAAGGCGTGTAACCTCAGTGTGTACACATGAATGTGTAAGTGTAAACATCCAGCCATTCCCACAATAAGCACAGTGCTGGAATCTTTCCCCTTCCGCCGGAGCCATCTCCTCATTCCGATGGGCACCTTAGCTAGAGGCCTGACAATAGCTACAGCAGGATACATATGTATGATAATGCTCCTGCCGGAGACAGCAGGTGCTCAAAGGGTCCCCAGGGTATGGTCACATCCTATTGGTTCAGCCTGTAATTAGATTCGGCCCCTGCCAAAGATGAAAGAAAAGTATTGTTCAGACACCTGTGCAGCTACAGTTTGTGTGTGTGTGGGTGGGTGGATGGATGGATGGATGGATAGATAGATAGATAGATAGATAGATAGATAGATAGATAGATAGATAGATAGATAGATAGATAGATAGATTTAAAAAAAGCCACCGTTTAAAAAAAATATAGCTCACTGTGCTAAAAAGAGAAAGAAAGTTTTGATTAACTAGTCCTTTACTTTCCATTTGCCCCTGTTATGGGGCCATAAGTGTAAGGATGGGGGCAGTGAATACTAAATACAGGGCCTGGGATTGTAAGAGGCCCCTGCCAAGCGTGGAGGAGAAATGCAGCGCAGGAAGAGGCTGCAAGAAGGAGGAGCAGTAAGGGAGGGCAGGGCAGCATGCAGTTACAGTACCTCCTCCCAGGGGCAGTGCTCTGCAGCAATAGGCTGCACAGCCAATGTTTCTGCAAGGCTCCGCCTCCTTCTAACTGATAGCAGCAGCTGCAGCGGGATCTACCTGACAGGTAGCTGCTAGATGCTGCTTCCTGATCTTAGTGGCAGCAAACAGAAGAGATATAGTAAAGATCTACAACAGGTGATTTAGGGTGAGGGGAGTATAAATTATAGTAAGAATGAGGGGATATGGGGTTACTGCCTTAATGGGGTTAATTAAGATGAAGGGATGGGAGGTTTACTGAAATACCTATCGGTGTTGCTATGGTCAACCAATCAGAATCGACTTCTTATTTATTTAGCAACTTCTAGACGATAATAGATAGAATTGGATTGGTTACCCATAGCAACATCCCAACGTCAATAAAACTCCCATCTTAGTAATAAACCCCATAGAATTCTATGGGGATGAAATGTGCTCGTAAGCAGCAAGCTCCAGATAGCGTAACATTCCATAGCATCTCCTAATAGGCAACACCACCTATAGGGGCCCATGCAATAGAATCCTCAGAATGGGATCGGAAAAGCCCCTCTCCATTGGTTTGGCTTGAGTGTGGCACATTTCTGAAATCCAATTTGCCAATGTATTGTACAATATATCCAACGATCAAGATAACCAACAAAATGACCCTATGTACGCGCCAAATTTTGCACCAATTTAAATATTCACGTATACAACCGGGTACATACATTGTCATTGTAAAAGACAAAAATGCAGAGAACATAGTCATTAAAAATAAATAAATAATAAATAAATACAGCAGGAACCTACACCCATATACAGGGCAAAACAGATCTGTAAATAAGTGCATAATAATATTAGTTTTCTTTTTATAGATTTAAAACACTGTATTGAATAGCACTCATATACAATATGCCCCAGACTAGTGTGGATCCGTCATCCTGAGATGGCATCATCGGGTTGACCATTGGTGTCACTAGGAGGGGTGCAGATCCCACCTAGGTGTCAGTCTTCTGGGGGGGTGGGGGGGCCGGACCAAAATTCCTCCGCAGTGATGGAGAGCACTGTGACTTTATCGCTAAGCGTGCGGTTCCTGTAACTGAGCAGTGCAAACCGAGTCTGCCACAGCAACCCAGCATCTCTGGGAACGCTGCGATGAAAGCAGGGGCGTAAGACAAGGCCATGTCCTTTCCCTTAGTACACCTTGAAAAAGGGCTGCTTTCAGCCTGAAACGCGTTGGTGGGAGGTGACACCTGGGACCTTGTAGGTTGTTGGGCTGCGAGTCATCTTCAGCTCTTTGGGGGATCCTTCCATCCGGATAGGATGGTAACTCGAATAACCGGCAAGTACCAGGTGTCTTACCTGTATACTCTTTTTATGGACTTTTTACTTGTTTTATGGATTTTTGGAATTTGGAGAATAAAGATTTTTTTACGGCTAATTGGAGTGGATGATTGTCAGCGCCATCAATTGGGGAGTGACCCGGTGAAAGATACCTTTCAAAGAACTTAGGGCCCAAACCCTTGGTGTCTATTTCAACGGTTGCCCGCTGTGGTGCCGTGGTGTTATTACACTTCCTCTGTATGCCGTATGCTGTGCCATAGAGGATTTAAAGAAACCTTTACATGCATATAGGGCACTGATTACAGGTCAGTTAACAGTGTCTAATTTAGGACAATCAGACGGAAAAATTGAAAATAGTGGGAAATCCAGCATAAGGGTTGAATATTTAAACAAAGACTGTTTCACAGGGTGGGGACATAGCGCCTATGATCACCCAATATTGTTTGCATGTTATTTCAAGATCCTAGGAGTCTTGTGGATGATCAAGGGCCGCAGTGTCTTGGGCGCAGTCATTATTCTATAAATTGTATTTAGTGTATCATTCCCTTGGATGTGCAGGTGTCACTTATGGGGCCCATACACCTGCTGTGTATCCGAGCAATTCCCCGATACTCTGACTGTCGCATTGAAAACCAGTTATATTAAACATGCTTAAAAATCCAGATTCCCCGATCCTAGCACCACACTGGACAAAAGAAGAAATCTTTGTTTCTCATGCGCGCTATATATTTTTTAGTTATTCGCACCAATGGCAACACAAGAAATACAAAAATAACATACAAAAAAAATCTTTTATTTTTTTTTAAAAGGTCAACAAGTACAAACAAACAAAAAAACAGCAGCAAAAAATAATGGTACATATGCCTGTAAAAACATAATACACAGACCCGACTGAAATACACAATTTATTAATCTGCAATGCAATATATATATATATATATATACACATATATTATCAGAAGTAGGTATAGTGGAATATGGACTTTTTAACATGTTAAATATCCCTAATTCCCCAACGGATTGTCCATCATTGGTGCCCACCAATCGGCGCATCCGGTCACCGCAACAGTGGTGTCAGTAAGTTGGGGATCGCCAGCGCCGCCACCGGTGTATGTGTCCCTGAACTTCATTAATGCCACTAAGGTTTATGGGCCCGATTCATACCTGCTCGCTGGGCTGCAAGTGTTCGGAGCAAAAAAGGAGAAACGGTGGTACCAGTCGCACAGGAAAATGAATAATAATTTCTGTAGAATGACCCCTCTAGTTTCTATTATAATATCATATAGATGTGATATGTTATAACATGTAGACCATCTGGTCCTAACGAAGCTTACCTGCGAAGCGTACAGACCGACTGCGCCTGCAGTGTATGCCCCCCTGCCTCCCCTCCCCATTGAATGCATTTTGATTGATGTTAGTTTAGTGGGCAGCGTTGCCGACGGACGTCAGTTCTCAATGAGTCGGTAGAGCTCGAGAAGCGGTGAAGTGGCGCCACTCACCGCAGTTCCTTCCAGAGTGCGAGACTGACCAGAGTCAC
This sequence comes from Crinia signifera, assembly GCF_055691185.1. Lineage (NCBI taxonomy): Eukaryota > Metazoa > Chordata > Amphibia > Anura > Myobatrachidae > Crinia > Crinia signifera. The sequence continues at coordinate 299,741,700 of NC_139219.1, forward strand.
ACTCCAGTCCTCCTTCCATCATATAACGGCTATCGCGGGTGACGGCTGGTCCCCGTATCGGCTAAGCACTCCAGTGTTGGTACGTCTGACTGCACATGGAGCCAGCCGCCTCAGTGGGATCCAGCCTCCGCCAGTGAATACACGCCCGCAGCCTCCACACACAGGCTCCGGGCTGTCACTTGCCGCCAACATTTAGATTTACTAATTGGAAATCTTGCTCACTCCTATTGCATAGTGCATTGTATCCACACACCCTCATTGCCATTTAATAGACAAGTCGTCTGACCACATAGGGATCCTTTCCCATGATCACGTCATATGTCAAATAAGAGAGTGGCATATCAAGGGTGTATAGTGTACCTTATTTGATACCTTGGCAACGCTAGCCACAAACAATACTGTACCCCACATATTAGGGAGGGCTCAGCAGTGGGGATCCACTGCGCAAGGATTTAGTACCCTTTTTAATTACACTGTCTGTGTCTTATTCGTTTTTCTTTTAGTCAATATTTCGCAACTTTTATCAATTAACACTAATAAAGGCTATATTTTAATTCCTTTTCTTCTACAAGTGCACCACCCAGTGATATTCTCTTCTTTCCCAATAAAATTGTCTGCAAGTGTTTGGAGCCCAGCGAGCAGATCAATGCCGCCCCGCCCCTGCGCACAACTGTGAACGCGTTCGCAGCCATGCACACAGGGGGAAAATCATTCGAACGGATTCTCCCTGCAAGTGGCGAGTAAGTATAGACTTACTCAGCGCTGCGAAGGCCGTGGGGAGAAGGAGGCCTCTGATTACATCACCGGCCCTCCCTCCCAAAGGCTGGGGAACGCCTGCATTTTCTAAAGGCTATCCCATAAACGCTGGGTTACCACTACCAAATGCCCGCAGGGTATTAATCACCCTGCAAGCAGCCAGCGAAGTCTAGCCTTTGCTGGCTGCCTTTGTACAGACGGCACACGCATGCGCACAGTTTACCGATCGCGAGCGCGGTTGTTCGATAATCGCTCGCACTACAAATTCGCAGCACAGCAAATAGGTCCCTATGTATCAAGCAGTGAAAAGAGTGGAGATGCGGACCAGTTGCTACCTATCATCTTATAGAATGTACTTTATAAATGCTACTGTGATGCTGATTGGTTGCTACGGGCAACATCACCTCTTCATTTTTAGAAACTATAAGACGGCCCACACATTTCAGATTACTTCATAATATCGTTCTCACCAACATGCATATTCTCAACACAAAAGTATGAGTTCCATGATGTAACCCTTTATACAGCACCCCGGCCGCTGTGACCAGGCCTGGCCTGGCGCTGTAATAAGGGAGCTTTATATGATGTTATTTATATTACATAGACATAAAACCAGCCAGAAAACCAAATAGTCTTGGGAACGGTACAGTTCTGACAGCTTTGGCTGATGCTTTCGGTCACCAAGGTGGCTCCTTTCTGTTAAAAATGAACAGAATGAGGGAGGAAGGGGGGTGTTTGCCCCCTACCATTACAGCCAGCAGCATTGTACACTTCCTTGTGAGGGCTTTGATCAGTTGGCACTCACTGGCCCTAGATGACTAACAAGCGCAGACCCAAATGTTAATGATGTCAGCGTGTGGTCATAGTAACTGCAACAGTGGAAGAGTCTCCGCATAATGGGCCTGGAAAGAAAAATAAGTTATACTCACACGAAACGCACACGGAACCACCGCCAATTTAAGGGAGGAGGGGGGGGGGACTTCAGTTTACAAGTTTACAAGCATTCCACAGCATTCTAAAGTTTTCTCCGTGTTCCACAGAAACATTACAAGAGCCTGTTATTCTGCCCAAAAACAAAAGTCGTCTGATACACACACAAAAAAAAAAACAACAACTAAAAAAACTTCCAGGCAAGATTAAACGCTAACGAAATCCTGCCAGCTCTTACCTCTTCAGACCATCTGTGCAGTATCGTTCTTGGGTCCTTTACACCGGTCATCTTGAGAACAAAGTGAAAAGCAGATTCCAGCAGTTTTTTCAATTCACTATTCATTCAGGGTCTCATCGACTCCATATGGATCCAACCGACTGCTGTGTTAAATCAGGACCTTTTCCCAGAATTGACATGGTAATGAAGTCATGGTATTGCTTGTAGAAAAGACCTCCGTAGGTATTCCCTTTTCTAACAAATCCAGCCTTTTCACCCCATTCACTCCTCAAAATTATCTCATATCATTACAACATCTGTGAGCCGTTTTGTTGTTTTTGTGTGGGGTTTTTTTTTTTTTTTGCTTTCATTTATTTTTTGGTTGTTTTTTTTTTTTTTTGGTGTCTGGTGTGTTCTCTTGGCTAACAGGGGGTGCAACACAGAGCCCTGTCACAGCAATTATATTTTTAAAGAAAAAAAAAAGATGTAATGGGCCAGTAATCGCTCCCCTCTCTGCATGCACATTTAACGTTCATTAGAAATCCTGCCCTTTGTTTTTAATAGTCTTTTAAATAGTCGCTGCCGCACCAGCTTATTTGTTTCCAGCCGGCGTAAGAGGATATTTTCATTTGGATGGCCCTATACAGTAGATAGAATAGTTCTTATCAGTATCTTCTTTATACGTACTGTAGTGTACATACATAGAATTCTCTACATTAAAGTTGAGCTGAACGGTAGATTTGGTTCAGAATGGTTGAATTCACAGCCTTGCGAGTCCACCAAACCCCGCCCTTGCGAATGGGTGGCGCGACTCATTCGCAGGGGCTTGCGAATGGATGTTACACAGTAACATCCATCCGCAGGGCAGGGGGAACCTCCCACATCTTTCGATGGTCGCCGACCATTTAAAGATGTGGAAGATGAACGCATATCAAGTCACTTACATATGCGTGCATGCTGGGAAGAAAATGGATGGCAGCTGACATTCTGGGATGTCAGCTGATAGCCCCCCCCCCCACGCGCGCGCGCCCGCGTCATGGCCTCATTACCATGAGAACGACCAGTGTGTGTGTGTGTGTGTGTGTGTGTGTGTTTGTTTATATGGTATATAGTAGTTTAAATGATACTGTAATACCTTTCCTTCATTGACATTTTGCTCTTCATTCTTAAAAAAGACTTGATTTATGCCCGCTGCCATATTTCTGGAAAAGTCCACCCCTAATCCCATTAAATAAAATGTACAGTAAACAAAAACATCAAAAAACGTGATTTGGTGTATAGTTTATGGTATTCCACTCTCATAGATATAGCAGACAGGGTGAACTTCCATGGGCAGCCACATCTGTGGCCGCAGTAGCCATCACTGATTGGTTGGTGGTGTACATAAGAGAAGAAAGGGGGCTCTATAAACAAAATATCTTATAGATCAGACTTTTTTTTATAATTCTTTTTCTGTTATTTTTGCACAGCGTTCTCAGCTATAGGTATTTGTGTCTGCTACACTGAGAGCTGAGCAGTCACAGGGTGGCTGATAGAGGCCAGCAGTGATGTCCTAATTATCCATTACTGTTGTTATTCAGATGTGACCACCTACTGGGAATTGGCTGTATAATGTGAACCTAGTGATTCGCACCATATGTCTTCCATAGTACTAGCGAGTCATTGTTATTTTATTTACCAAGCACACCAGGGCTAACACAAGCTCGCACCTTATGAAAGGAGACACCTCACCTGGTAATCAGTGTGCAGCTCCCATTATCCCAGTCTATTTCCCAACTACTGTCACCTGGCCTCAATTAAAAGTTGATAACAGCTAAATCTATTGAACCAGAAGAAATGGGATAATTATCGTGATTTGTAAGAACACAGTTGCACTAGAAGTGATACAAAGGACAAAATGCTGCATGCTGCATACACTGCACCAACTCTAACTGTACACTGCATTTGTTCTGACAACTCCAAATAGGGCTGCACTAAGCTTTGTGGGGCACCAAGATCTGCCAAGGTCTGGGTATTGAAGGAAAATAACCAAACATGGGGGTGTTTGTCAACACGGGCATGTTGCGGACCCCTCCAGCAAGCCAATGCCTGGGTATTATTACCCACCCATCCTGATCTCAGCACCACTGGGGGCCCCAGTTGCACTAACTTTTTGGGGCCATTAGCAATAAAATAGTCAAAATGATACTGATGATGTTATTAAAAGTATAATATGTGAATATTCCCTGCACACACATGTTCAACACACTGCAGTATCTTCTGCTCACCTTGGGCCTTTTTCTAGTTCACTCTTAGGGCGGGATGTATTAAAATACATTGCCGCCCTTCGAGCTCCCGCCGCGATGCCGCCGCATATGTACTAACATATGCGGCTGGCATCGCGATGCGGTGACGGAGGCCCCCCGCGATACCTGGAATGTGGTGTGCGGGGGTCTCCGTCACCTCCCAGCCGGCTCCTCCATCCATCACGCCGGGGACAGCTAAGCAAGCTGTCCCCGGCACCTCCTCCTCCCCCCTGCAGCCAGAAGGACGTCTGGCTGCGTCACTAGGGGGAGGAGGGGTCCAGGAGGACCCTTCAGGAAGGTAAGCGAGAGGGGGGGTCGGCGAGGCGGCGGGTTTGCGTCGGCGGGCAGCAAAAAGAAGCCCATAGGCTTCTATAGGGTATCGCCACCCAAAGGTGGCGATACCCTACACTGCGGTATCATTTTTGATACATTGGAAAATGCAGTAAAACCGGGGTTTTACCGCATTTTCCATTTGATACATCTCGCCCTTAGAGGCAAATTCCTTCTTAGCTGGACAAAACCATGTGCACTGCAGGGGGGCAGATGTAACATGTGCAGAGAGAATTAGATTTGGGTGAGTTATTTTGTTTCTGTGCAGGGTAAATACTGACTGCTTTATTTTTACACTGCAATATAGATCTCACTTTGAAGAAAAACCCCGCACAAATGTAATTCTCTCTGCACATGTTACATCTGCCCCACCTGCAGTGCACATGGTTTTGTCCAGCCAAGAAGAATTTGCCTCTAAGAGTGAACTAGAATAAGGCCCCTTATGCCTTAGTGCCCTAGCTATGTGTGGGGACCCCTACATGTGTGGTGGTGGCCCCTGAGCAACTGCCCCAGCTGCCATGTTGTAAATCCAGCACTGGCTCCAAATCCCATGCCTTTGATATTTTATCCCCATAATTCATATTAATAAACAGAATATTTGCAGGATATGTATGTACGGAGCACCACAGCACATACCGGGGATGTTTTCAGTTGCAAAAGCAAACCACTTTAATTTTTCAATGGGGCCGAATTTCCCATGCTCCGGAATGCAAAGTATTGTCTACATACATGCACTATTCAAGCAAATGTCCCATTAGTACGAGGGTACATCCAATAAATCACGTGTAACATGAATATGTATGAGTATTAATTTAAGTGGTCATTCGATTACTAAAATTTGCGGCACGTTCATTGATCCTTTACAAATTTTACTTCAGAATATGCCGGCAAGCAAAGATAAGTGTTATTTGGTTGCCACCCTCCTGCCTCGGTTCAAAGGACGTACTAATCTTCTCTCAGTGAGTGAGGACAGTGGGGATTCAGGACATCCAATGGACTCCATCACAACAAGAACAAAGTCAGCTCGCAGGGTGTGACCTCCAGGCCACGGCATTTGTAAGCCATCAATTTCTGCCAGGAGTGGAATGGCTGGACGGTATAGAGGCACAGTTCAACAACAGCATTATTCAAATGAGTGCAATTGTCAAATTTGTGTCCATTGATTGAACATAAACGGGAGATCTAATATATTTCAGTGACCCGACCTGACCTCTCTGGTACCAGTTGCTCGTTACCTCACTTTGTTGTAGTAGATCCGGGCATATATTGCACGGATAGAAATACATTTTTGTTTTATCACTATTATTTTGTGTTGGTTTACTGTCGTTGTTATCATTTGTTATCATTTAAAATTAAGAGATTTAAGAAGATGAAAAAATCACCTTGAAAGGTTTCCCCTTATCCATGGGCTCCGATAAAATCTCCTTACCCCTTAGCCTCCGATGGGCCCTGGCGCATTCTTGTGTAAGCTCCGTAGATGACGGAGACTAGTAGTTTAAGACTGAAAAGGTCTACGTAGACGGCAGGTCAACACAAGCAAACGTCCGGCAAGTAATGGTTGACGCTTTTCATGTTTTTTTTTGAGTCAATTTTGTCAATTTTGTAGATTTTATCATGTAGACTCCAAATAAGTGTACCACTGTGAGTATGAAGAAATCTAAAATGTACAAAAACTCATGTCAACCTTTTAATGTGTCAGCCATTGCCATGTCAAACGTTTGCTTGTGTTTTTTTTTTGTCTATGTCTACAATGTGCATGTTAAACATATGGGGGGGAATTTACTAAGATGTGTATTCTACTTCACGTGTGATGTTGCGATGGGCAACCAATCAGATCCTGTCTACTGTCTTCTAGAAGGTGCTCAATATATAAGAAGTAGATTCTGATTGGTTGCCCTTAGCAACATCACATGTGAAGTAGAATACACAGCTTAGTAAATTTCCCCCATGATGTCTATCTATTGACTGTCGGCATAGACACTGTTGAAGAGATAGACAAAAGGTGTAACCAAGGTCACTAAGAGCCCTTGCAAGGTACTGTAAATAGAATATATAAATGTGTAGACCACATGTATGTATAAAAGCAGCGCTCAAACAAGTGAATGATATAGCAATCTAATAAGAATAACAATAAAAGCGTATAATAATATAAAACACATAGGTTGTGATCGCATCAAAGTTTGAGTAATATAATCCGTGGTGGGGATAATAGCGCTTGTTCCAATTATGCCTGGATATTGTAATGCACGCCCTGCACAGTTCAAGGTCGGAACACATTTATGAGATAGTCTCTAGGGGGATGTATTCACCACACTGGTCACCACAGGGGTAGGAGAATTGGCAATCCCACTTAATCGATGATGTCTGGGTTCCTTGCACCTTATGGGTAGGAAGCGTCCAGTTACTAGTGGTAGGCCGTACTCCGATGGCAAAGAGAGTTCCCTCAAATTTGATAGAATATTCCTCCTTGAAGTTGATAACGGCATTGTATTCCAGGCTGGTTCAAGCGAATATCTTTCAGTAAACAAATTAGGTCACCACCCAATGCATTTCGCTGCTCTCAATAGTAGCTTTCTCAAAGCTTGTTATTCTTATTAAATTGATATATCATTAACTTGGGGCATCACAGAGGGGGGTGCTGTACGGGGTCCCTACAGTCATTTACCCGACGTCGGGATCCCGACTGTTAAAACACCGTCAGACGGGTTCCCGATGGCCACCGGCTATTCTCCCTCGTGGGGGTCCACGACCCCCATAGAGGGAGCGAGCGCAGCGAGCCCGCAAGGGGCTTTGTTGCGCTCGCCATGCTGTCTGAGTCCGGCCAGTCGGGATCCCGACGTCGGGCTAATGACTGTCGGGATCCCGACTGTCGGAACCCTATACCACACCCTACGGAGGGTGTAATGGTCAGCATTACTGCCTCACAGCGCTGAGGTCATGGGTTCAATTCCCACCATGGCCCTAACTGTGCTGAGTTTGTATATTCTACCCGTGTTTAGGTGGGTTTACTCCAGGTACTCCGGTTTCCTCCCACAATCCAAAAATATACTGGTAGGTCAATTGGCTTCCTACAAATTTAACCCTAGAATGTCTGTATGTGTGTGTACATGTGGTAGGGAATATAGATTGTAAGCTCCACTGTAAAGCGCTGCTGAATATGTATGCGCTATATAAGAAACTGTTAATAAATAATAAATAAACTGCTTTTATATGTACATGTGGTCTACAAATGTATATATTCTATTTATACTGTTGACCAGATACCCTGAGAAGTGCTGTATATAGTGAGTATATCCAATTTTTACTTGTTTTTTGCTAATTTTTTATTCCTGACTATTATATTACTTGCACCCAGTTATTACATACAGCAGGAGTTCCCAATTTTTTTGAATCACGGCACCCTAGAGTATCAGAATTTTTCCATGGCACGCCTAGGTGTAGAAAAATCAATCTAAAATTAAGTCGATTGGGTTTATAAGTGATTCATCTGTTCAGTTAAGTGGTAAAGGGCAGGATTCGCTACTGTTTATACACATATTTTATGATTAGCAGCCACCAGCACTGGTTTTGGACATAAACAATTGATCATAAATAATTTGAATTGCTCCTGGACCACTAACCTGCGTCAAAGAACTTATCATCTAGAGGGAGGGAAGACAGACAGGTCTTGAAGTGCAGGTAAGGTGGTCTGATGGCAGAAAGTGGGCATGGCAGTGATGGCCAGGACACGAGGCGACAGGTATGGGGAGCGGCCTCGGTACTGGGTTATGCGGAAGGGTACGCTCTGATGAACAATCTGGTTTTAAGTGTCCATTTTAAAAATCTTATGAGTCTATAGATATAAAAAATATTTACTACACTGGACATTGACCCTGCTATGCTGTTCATTTGTATGCAATTAATTAATCAATTTTTCTTGATCAATGTATTTTCTTATTGTTAATATTCATCCTTCTTTTTCATTTTCGTGAAATAAAACATTTTTATATTTAATTTTTTTTTTTATCATTAGAGGGCAATTTGGATGTTGCCATATCGGTAGCGTGTCACTCCCATAACCTCTACGTGTGTGTGAGCGGTCCCTGAGTTGGTTCCAAGCTGCGGTCTGGACTGCGTATTATTTGTATTCGTGAATCTATATGGGTGTGGTCTGGTTGTATCTGGGAGGAGTCTGGACAAAATGGGGTGTGTCTCTAATGAGAAAAGATCTGGTAGTTTAGCAGAGAGATGTGGAATGCTACACCACAGGAAACCTTAGTATTTGTGTAATAACTCAGCAAAGCACCACATTTTTCAGTGTGTGTGTATAATTGCAATATCCAACACATATATCAGCTATGTGACAAGATATTACTCTTGCAGATTACACTTAAAAAAAAAGTTATTAATGCAAATGCTCCAGTCCTCACCATAACCAGTCCTTGCTCCTGACAGATCTAACAAGCACTTAGTAACTCATTGGTGATAAATACGGCTTCCATTCAAGGATTTGACATGCCACCTGCAAGGGGTCACACAGACTAGTACATTCTTTTGTTTTTAAATCAATCATATTCTGCCACACTGGGAAGCAGCTAATTACTGTCTATAAGTTAATATATTGATAAAGCAGCAAACTGGTCGTGAATTTGACTTTTAAATGACCTTTCCTAAAACGAATATGTATAATTGTGCTGGGATGTACTCCCTCCCCCATAAGCTGTCTGTACATTTTTTTTTATTTATGAGGGAAGGGGTGGACTTGGAAAAAGAGTACAAGCTCCGCATACCTCCCAACTGTCACGATTCCGTCGGGACAGTCCCGATTTTCGGGTCCTGTCCCGACGTCCCACCCGCGGCAGGCATTGTCCCGCTGCGGGGGGGTGGCAGTTGGGAGACCCCCCAATGTAGTAGAATAGACGCTGTGCACATGCGCACAGCGTCTATTCTCGTATGAAAATGAGGTCGCGGCTAATTAGCATAAGCCGCGCCCTCATTTGCATACGCCACGCCCCCTTTTCGGGCGCTCGCGCGGCTTCGCCGCGCGAGTGTCCCTATTTCTTACGATGAAAAGTTGGGAGGTATGGCTCCGCTTTGGGGAGCAATAGTGGCTGCACCCCAGCACTCACTGTTGGTCTGTCATTGTGTCCTTAGCAAAAATAAAAAACATAATATATTTGAAATGTGCATAAAACAGAAGGATAATGACACAAATGGACTGGGGGATAGAGGATCCTACTTGTGGGGAGGGAAAGGCTGGGAGAAGAGGGGTTATATGACACAGGGGGGTCAGACTTATTCGCACAGGTCCAAATTGGGCCCCGTCTCTGATGTTTTTTGTCCGCGTATGCACACTGTCACCAATGCGAATGTGCTGGCCCCCGGCTGCAAGCTATGTTTCTCTCCGCCGAGGCTCTCACAGCCTGAGAGGCAGGCAGGGGGATTTTGTTGGGATCCATTCAGCGATTATGTGGGCGTGTTCACAAAAAAAGCGGTGGGCAGGCCCATAGAAACGCTGGTGTACTACTGCCTGTTTGTGTCAGCGGATGGCGTCACATCACGCCCCCAATTCGCAGAAGACCGGCCATCTTAAAAGTAAGTTCTAGCTTACTGTTATCAGCGAACAGAGGAAAAATCGTTCAAATGTTTTTTCCTTTGTGTGTTCTCAAGCGCGCAGATGCGCTCACAACGTATTGAGGGGATCCAGCCCATGGGGGTGTTCGGCGGGTCGGCGTTAACAGAGGAAAAATCATTCTAGTGATTTTTCCTTTGAGTGGACGCACGCGAGCGGAACCGCAGCGTAGCTAGGGGATCCAGCTAGTGCGGGTGGGCATATTCGGCGGGGCGGTGTTAACCTGCTCGCTGGTTTGCAAATTTACACAGTCTAGCTAGCAGGTCTGAATCGGGACAGTGAAAAAGTATGGCAGAGGAAGGCTGCCAGCGAGACTGGAATGAGTGGGAGGATGGTAGGCTTTGATGAAGAGGACTTCTAAACCATGTTTAAATCCATGAGGATTAGGGGACTGGCCCGGGCTTATTTTGGATCGATATGGAGCACCATGGGGAACATGTAGAGTTGAGAGCTGGCCCACAGAAGGAAGTCAAGGCACCAGTCAGCTGCATAGAAGTAAGCATAGCCATTGACCAATAGTAATAATAATAATAATAATAATAATTTTATTTATATAGCGCTCTTCCTCCAATAGGACTCAAGACGCTTAATAGATAGAATGAATGTAATACAGTACAAAAACAATGAAGTACAGAAAAGCTTTTCATAAATAATACTTAAGGGAATGAAGGAAACGCTTGAATAAATAGGAAAGTCTTGAGTCTGTTTTTGAAGCATTCTAGAGTGGGAGGTCTCAGAACTGTGAGGGGAAGTTAGTTCCATAAAGTGGGAGCTGAATGGCTAAAAGCTCGACCCCCAGATGAATTACGGGAGATCCTAGTTAGTAACAAGTTGTACAATAGATGGTAGAGTTCCAATGGTTTAAGTGCTGCAGTCCAAATTCGGTACTTGTTTCCTAGCACGGCCACAATCTGGAGTAATCGTGTCCCTTAATTAAGGGACACGATTACCCCCGATGGACCCGATTTCTTTTGAAATCAGGTCCATTTTGCCGGCTAGGATACAATATCGGGGGCATCGCGTCGGTCAGGACCATTAACATTGGTCCCGACGCGACCGACGCGATGCCCCCGATATTTCCATAGGCTTCAATGTTAAAAAATATTTTAACATTGAAATCTTGTCGGGAAAGTTAAAATATCGGGGGCATCGCGTCGGTCGGGACCATTAACATTGGTCCCGACGCGATGCAACGCGATGCCCCCGATTTTTGCATAGGCTTCAATGTTAAAATATTTTTTAACATTGAAATGGTGAAAAATTGTGAAAAAATGTGAAATGGGCCAATATGACCCATTTCACATTATAGATGTCCCCGTCGTCACCCCACGATAGACGCCAACCCGAAGCGTGGCGAGCGCAGCGAGCCCGCGAGGGGCGGCGGTACGCGTCCTCCGACCTTTTCATGCCCTACTATCCACTAGGGCATGGAGTGAGAGTATAATAGTGTGGCGAGCGCAGCGAGCCACCGAGCCCGAAGCGTGGCGAGCGCAGCGCGCCCCGCGAGGGGACGCGGATACCTTCACAGTTATACGCGTCCCCTTGCGGGCTTCACAGGTGTCCGTGGCGACGCGGACACCTGTGAAGCCCGCGAAGGGACGCGTTTACCTGTGAAGGTATCCGCGTCCCCTCGCGGGGCACGCTGCGCTCGCCACGCTTCGGGCTCGGTGGCTCGCTGCGCTCGCCACACTATTCTATTCTCACTCCACGCCCTAGTGGATAGTAGGGCATGAAAAGGTCGGAGGACGCGTACCGCCGCCCCTCGCGGGCTCGCTGCGCTCGCCACGCTTCGGGTTGTCGTCTATCGTGGGCTGGAGTTTACGCGCTTACATTTGGGGGGGTTGGGAATTTTTTTCATTGAATCCAATGTAAAATTGGGTCCCAGGGACCCAATTTACATTGGATTCAATGAAAAAAATCTGGTCCAAAATCGGTCGGTCGCGTCGATCGCATCGCATGCGACCAAATCGCATGCGATGCGATCGACCCGATTTTTCCGACACGACCACCCCGATCTAAATCGGTGTGGCCGTGCTAGGAAACAAGTACCCCAAATTCTTTTGAGTACATGCAGACCTGAGTCATAGATTGTCTGACTGTCAATGGTTTTCCCACGATGGTTAAAACCACCAACTGTCAATGATTAATTTGTTGATGGACTTCCCCACACAGAAGAGAGCGTGGGAGGAAGTGTGTAAGGAGATAAGGTCGAGATGTCAGAAGCTGAAATTGGATTCTGTAGGCATTGTAGATAGGCAGTATTAGAAAATGAGAGCTAAAAATTAGGGAACGCGGGTGTACCATGGCATGCTATGGAGGTCTGGGGGTGGATGTAAGGATTGATGGAGATATTAGATACAAGACACCAGGCTTGAGAAACAGAGTAAACTACAGTATCATTAAATGGTGGCAAGGAAATGTACAAGGGTGGATCAATAAGTACCTGTGTTTGAAGACAGGTGGTGTTGCTGAGGAAAGTTGGTAACACTATTGTGTACTACAATCTTTCAAACAACACCATACCAAATTTCAGATTGATTCATAGGTTTGTTTTTTTCCACCCCGACAATGCACCAGCTCCCTCTTCCGGAATTGTTGTGGCCAAATTGCATGAATTAGGCTATGATTTTTTTTTCCTGCGAGCCATGTTTTCAGGTTAGGGAACAGAAAGAAGTCGCAGGGAGCCAAGTCGGGCGAGTCCGGTGGATGCGGCAACAATTCATTGCGCAATTCTGGCAATTTGGCCACAACAATTCCGGATGAGGGAGCTGGTGTATTAACGTGGTGGGGAAAAATTAACCTATGAATCAATCTGAAGATTTGCTATGGCATTGTTTGACGGTAGTCCACGATAGTACGCCCCCTGTCTTCAAACACAGGTATTTATTGATTCACCCTCCTATGTGCAGGTGTCTGAGGTGAGAATGCAGAATAGAACAAGGCTGCTGAATTTGGACAGGGCAGCACAGTAATAGGTGGGAGGAACAGGTCAATTTAGGAACAAGGGAGGGTCAAGAGCACAGGTTCTCAAACACAGGTCACAATTTATGTCTTTTTAGGTTGGTTGCAGTATAGTGGGTCGACCGCTAATGGTTGACAGTTACTAGGCCGACACCTGAAAATGGTCGACGTACCAGAGGTCGACATTGGCAGAAGGTGGACACAAGCTTAAGGTCAACATGGAAATGGTCAACATTCAAAGGGTCGAAGCAGGTTTTTCACAATTTTTGGGGTTGTCCATGTCGACATCACTGTATAAGTGTACCGTGTACCCTCACATGGCTTGCTGTGCTCGCCATGCCTTGAGCTCGGAGCAACGTTGCGCTCACCCCACTATTATACTCTCACTCTATGACCACTTGGATAGTAAAGTATGAACCAAGTCGGCTCACCCAGGCTACCTGTCAATTTTTAAAATGTGACAGTTGGAGATACACAGTGCTTCTGCTGGGTGACCTAGCAGGACACATGTCCTGTGTGGGCTCTAAGGACCAAGTTTAAGAACCACAGGTCAAGAGCATTAATAAGCAGCTGATAGTTGATGTCGGATTAGTAATGTGAGGTCAATGTGCCGGAAGCATTGGGGAAAGTGATATATGAGGGGGGCATTGAACTGGATGGGGAGACAGTATGATGGGGCACTGGGCTGAATGAGAAGGAGGGGTAGAAAAACGATGGGGGTTGTAGGGAAACACCTGTTAGGGGAGGGTGTGTGACGTCAGCTCCTGGCCGGCTCTTCATCACAGCTGAAGAGTAAGTCCTTGGCTACTCCGAGCCTGTGATGACTGGTGACCAGTTGAAAAATCATTTGATGGTGAGCCTGTAATGAAGGATTTTGGTAATTATTGCTTGGCTGTACACACATAGCGAGCACATTAAATCACCATAGCACTACCTGGTATTGCTATAGTACTTGTACAGGTACTTGGTCGCTGCTAATTTGCTCAGCATCCTTAGCCCCTCATCTATATAATGTATGCATCCACTATGCTTCGCCATTACTCATAGGGCCTGAGAAATTGTCCATGGATGGGAAGCTCAGGTGTATAACACTGGGCATTCGGTACTTGTGTAGTTTCACGGCGCCACCGCGCGCACAGACGGAATTTGAAACTTGGCAGCTTGCCAGACTCTGTGTTTAACTGTGCGCGTGCTGCTCTAGCTGTTCTCAGCGCAGCGCGTGCCTGCTTTACATATGTAATCTACGTTATCAGCGTAGCGCTGGCAGCAGCAGCGCGGGCTACCCAGCGCTGACAGGTCATGGTGGTACCGTCCGCTAACGTATGGGGCTTCTAAACTAGACACCCCGGCATACGCTAATATTTAGACGCTAAAGCGTCTAAATCCAGACTCCCTGGAAACCACTAAGAAGGGGGCATCTAAATTTAGATGCTGAAGCGTCTGAATTTAGTTGGATCTAGGGTACATAGGGGTGCACTGTGCAAAACACTCTTAAACCTGTTCACAATGACACTAGTCGACGTAACAGCTGTCGACCTTGTTAATTTCACTATCCACGCGCACCCCAAGCGTGGTGAGCTCCGCGAGGGGACGCGGTACGCGTCCGACCGACCTTTTCATACCCCCACTATCCACGTCGGCGTGGAGTTGATTTTATAAAGTGTGGCGAGCGCAGCGAGCCACCGAGGCCGAAGCGTGGCGAGCGCAGTGAGCCCCGCGAAGGGACGCGGATTACTTCACAGGTATACGCGTCCCCTCACGGGGTTCGCTGCGCTCGCCACGCTTCGGGCTCGGTGGCTCCCTGCGCTCGCCACACTTCTGCCCAGCGCTACGCTGATAACGTAGATTACATATGTAAAGCAGGCACGTGCTGCGCTGAGAACAGCTAGAGCGGCAAGCGCACAGTTAAACACAGAGTCTGGCAAGCTGCCAAGTTTCAAATTCAGACTGTGCGCGCGGTGGCGCCGTGAAACTACACAAGTACCGGGCATTCTTCTACTAGGGATCTATGAAATCTCTCTGCTGCTGCCCCCTGTACTTACCTCTGTATACCCCATCACCAATGGCAGCCCAGACCATGTAAAATCTAACAAGGCACTAAATAAACAACTATGAATACTTGGTAATAGGAAAACATAACACTAATTCCATAGTACCGATTTTTGATACCACAATACACAAGAAGAGAACTTTACAATTTGGGTATGAATTTGACCATGTCAATATATATTTATGGTACTCTTTACCTAGAAGGGCGCCAGCGATTGGAATCGCGGGCGTCGGGGGTAAAATCGCGGACATCGCAGGCATCGCGGGTAAATCGCGGGTACATAAAAATCTGCTGCCCGCGATGACCGCGATTTTCCCATAGGGAACAATGTTAAAAAGGCTGATTGACCGCGATTTTCATGTAAAATGCCTCAATGCCCGCGATTTGGCCATAGGAATCAATGTTAAATGGGCTACAGAGCCCAAATAGGCACAATTAACCCTTAAATGTCCCCCCAAATTTTTAACGCCACCCCACGATCCACGCCAACCCGAAGCGTGGCGAGCGCAGCGAGCCCGCGAGGGGCGGCGGTACGCGTCCTCCGACCTTTTCATGCCCTACTATCCACGTCGGCGTGGAGTTGAGAATAGAATAGTGTGGCGAGCGCAGCGAGCCACCGAGCCCGAAGCGTGGCGAGCGGACGCGGATACCTTCACAGGTAAACGCGTCCCTTCGCGGACTTCACAGGTGTCCGCGTGGCCACGGACACCTGTGAAGCCCGCGAGGGGACGCGTTTACCTGTGAAGGTATCCGCGTCCCCTCGCGGGGCTCGCTGCGCTCGCCACGCTTCGGGCTCGGTGGCTCGCTGCGCTCGCCACACTATTCTATTCTCAACTCCACGCCGACGTGGATAGTAGGGCATGAAAAGGTCAGAGGACGCGTACCGCCGCCCCTCGCGGTCTCGCTGCGCTCGCCACGCTTCGGGTTGGCGTGGATCGTGGGGTGGCGTTAAAAATTTGGGGGGACATTGTGCCTATTTGGGCTCTGTAGCCCATTTAACATTGATTCCTATGGCCACATCGGGTCCATTGAGGCATTTAACAGTAAAATCGCGTCGGTCGGGCCATTTAACATTGATTCCTATGGGAAATCGGGTGCATCGCGTCGCGGGCATCGCGGGTACATTTATGGCCGGCCGCGACGCGACCGACGCGATTTCCATGTTTAACATGGGTTTCAATGGGAAATCGCGGGCATCGCGTCGGTCGCGTCGCGGCCAGACATAAATGTACCCGCGATCACCACGACGGGCGCCCTTCTAGGTAAAGAGTACCATATTTATATACAGTAGCATCGGCATACTTGCAGGGCTATACAAATGGGGACGTGCAGAAATAAAGCAAGACTTGGGGGCTCATCAAAAAAATGTTAGCAGCTATTTACCCCAAAACATCTGTTTTTAGGGGTTAGCTGCATATATTAAGTATCCCATGAATGTAAGTAGGAGGGACCACAGCGGACATCTCGCTGCTCACGTGAGGACATCAGGACCGTGAATCCCCCGGCAACTTACTGAGCACATTTTAGGGACGGACTACTCTTGGATTTCATGCTCCTCCGAAAGCTTCTTAACCCTTTGAGTGCCAATGTTGCAGTGAGCGATCCTCAAAATATCCTCTAAAAATGCCAGCGTCGCTCACAGCGGCTGTTCTTTTAGTGTAAATAAATACAAATACGGCCAAGTCAATGAACTGAAGTTTAGTTAAATATTGCACCCAAAATAAGAACAGTTACTGTGAGCAACGCTGGTATTTTTATTAGATATTTTGAGGTTCTCTCACAGCAACATCAAAGAGCGGGCTGCATGATAAAATAAAAAAAATTGAGTTTTGCTACATTAGAGTGCCATATATTGCATATTGGTCCAACTAGATTGCAGTAGGAAAAAAAGGCTTAAGGTGCCCACACACGGTACAATTAATGTAGGCAATTTGGACTAGATCGCATTGCGTCTCATATGTTTTGCAATGTAATGAGATGCAATCTAGTACAAAAAGTATGTGTAGCACAGACTTTTTGAGCAGTTCGATGGGATGTGCGTGGGAGCGGGCATCTCATCGCTCCCGGCAATTGTACCGTGTATGGGCACCTTTAGTGTGGCTGTATTATGCAATCACACAACAATGTTAGCCAGGGGTCAGAATAAAAGAGAATATGTGTCAATTTGTGTGAACTGCACAGATAGGTGATAATCAGGTAAATAGATTAGGAAGGATAACACAATAGGTTGGGAATTTGATAATCTTTCCTGACTGAATTTCCAGAATAGAGGAAAGCCTTCCTGTTTGAGAGAGGGAATTCTAGAGGATGGCTGCAAGCCAAACAATATCCTGTAGCCGTGAATGGGAGCAGGTAATGAGTGTGGGAGGGAGATGCAGATCTTGTGCAGAGGAATGGAGTTGGGAGATAGTGTCTGACAAGTGAAGAGACATACGTTACATTGAAACATAGAATTTGATGGCAGATAAGAACCACTTAGCCCATGAGTTTTAGATGGGTGACAGGCAAGCCTAGCCAGATAGTCAATAGGTCTACATCAAATGTTAGACATTAACAAAAGTTAGACATGCATTAGTTAGAAATTAACAAAACTTAACATGCATTCGTTAGACATTGACAAAAGTTAGACATGCATTAGTTAGACATTGACAAAAGTTAGACATGCATTAGTTAGACATTGACAAAAGTTACCAATGCATTAGTTAGAAACTGACAGAAGTTAGACGTGCATTAGTTAGACATTGACAAAAGTTAGACATGCACTAGTTAGGCCGGCAGTGCAGTCAGCCCTTTCCTTTCGGAGCTCCTGTCTGTGCGTGTGCAGGAAGATACTTATCGCCAATAGGGGCGCATATTACAATGGGATCCTGGGCAGTAGGATTCCACTCAGATCACTTTGTATATGCGATTTGTGGTAAATGTCCATACTTCATAGGGGGGATTCATTGTATCCAGCCAGCCAAATTGAATCCCTCTCATATAGAGGTGATATTGAAACACTACACAAAGGAGCTTATTAGGTTTCCAAACTGTCCCGGCTCCTCTATACATCTGCAGAGGAATACATCGGCCCAGCAATAATATTCTTGAAGGCTGAAGAACTCAGGGCTCATGGCACAAAGTCTGTACGGACTAAATATATTTCAGAGCGCAATCTGAACATCCGTCTGCGTTTCCTCTTTCATTTCCTCCTCCAATTATAACATTATTTGCATATTTGTTCAGTGAATACACAACTAAAATCGTACGCTGTCACTTTTGGAACAGAAGAGCATGAGAAAAAATAGGACTTATAGATGGTTTATATATGGACACAATATAAAGGCTTCATTTCCTAATAACAGATTACACAATAATTGCTTTAATAACAGTGAACACTATCCCCAGTAACTAGCACTCTGGTTATTAGATTAGCAGCTTGGCTCCGCAGCAGATTGATTGTTTCCGCCAGCTTTGGATCCACATATGTGGCCCCGCATCAACTTCCTGAGCTGAAACGTCATCATTATGCTGCACTATGTATTGCTTTTAATGCTTATGCGATCCTAAATTAACCAAGAGATGAGAGTTCTACAATGATTCTATTGGCTCAAGAAAATGGCAAAAAACTAGAATCAACTTGCTTACCACTAATTCTGCCTCACATGTGACTCTGTATGCAGCTGCATCTAGACATGTATCACCTACTGTGGATGGAACTGGGGCTGTAAATTCATCTCTGTGAAAGTATTACGGCCTACACACATGCCGATATTAAGGCATTTTCTAATCGATTTTGCTTAGTTTGGCAAAGTCGCTTAGCAAATGCCCTCACATCGGTGTCTGTGTGGGGGCTATGTCGGCAGCAGTGCGCGTCCCCGCGCGTCTTTATCGCTGGCCGAGATTGATGGACAGTGTCCATCAATCTCGGCATCGGCAGGGTTCTCCCACCGGAGAACACTGGCGCTGTCTGCTCGCTTAGCACACAGAGCTGACAGCTCGCTCTGTGTGTGGGCTGTCAGCTCTGTGTGCTATGCGATAGCGGCGCAGCACAGCCTGACCTAGCATAGCTAGGTAGCCCTGCACACATCGCTATGTGTGTAGGGCCCATATTACATTTGTATTTCTGGTTTTCTAAAAAAAATTATGCAATTTTTGTATTTTCCTGTATTCGCACTGGCCACACCCAGACACCACACTGGGCACACCAACAGCACTGGCCACACCTACACAGCACTGGTCACACCCACACGGAACTCTTTCCCTTCTCAGTAGAAGTACCTTTTCCTCTCCAGGCCCATGTTGCCCTTATTCTGGCCCTGGGCAGTGCAATCACATAGATGAGTATGATTTATAATGTGTATATTGTTGCATTAAGGGCCAGGATGAAGTTGACAGAATGTGAGTGGTGCCACTTCTCAGAATGCAGGGCCCAGTGGGCAGGGCTGATGCTCACTGACAGCACCTGCTTTTGTCTAGTAAGGTGTCAGGAATGGCACCATGCAGCCAGAATTGCTAATGCAGTGCTGCTTGGATCTTCATTTAGACTCCTGGTGTGTACACTAGCATCTGTCCAGCTTCTGAGGATGTTCAAGCAGTGATGGCCCCACCCCATCCACATGATCTCATGAGCTATGGGGGCATGGCAGACACGTATCCAGCCATAGGTGCTGATTCTGTGGTTGCTCAAGGGCCCGAGCACCCACGGAAATTGATGAGCACCGACGGGTCCGAGTCCCGCTGCTGGGCCGCCATATTAACTTGCTAATTTGCGGCTGCAGCACCCACATTGCCGGACCCGCCACCTGGGAAACAGTATGCCAGGAAGAGTGTATTCTGCACTGTGGGGGCATTTATGTACCTGCACTGTGGGGGCATTTATGTACCTGCACTGTGGGGGCAGTTATGTATGTGGAACTCTGTTGCCGTGTTTTGAATATTGGAGACAACTGTGCTCTGTAATATAAATTGGTATTATTTTGTGGCCACACCCCTTGCCTATGAAGCCACCATATTTTTGGCTTGAGCACCCACCAACAAAAACATAAATCGGCACCTATGTATCCAGCCTCTGTGTGATAGAACTTTCATCTCTCCGTTTTCCTTCACCAGTTTACAGTGACACGCACTTGTCTTGTAGAACCTATAAGTAATGTTTCTAGTGGCACTAAAGGGCCCATTTATCATTCAATATTTGTGGCTAAATCCCCGAAAATACCTGTTTTCAGGGGTTAGCCGCAAATATTAAGTATCACCCCAAATATTAAGTATCACACCAGTGCATGTAGGAGGGATCACAGCAGGAATCTCCGATCCCTGCTGCGATCCCTCCTTCACCGCCGCCGGCCGCCTCCCCCATAGGTTTCTATAGGTTTCGACCACTAAAGGTCAACAGGCAGTACGGATGGTGTAATGGTTAGCATTACTGCCTCACAGCACTGGGGTCATGGGTTCTATCCCCACCATGGCCCTAACTGTGCGGAGTTTGTATATTCTCCCCGTGGGTTTCCTCCGGGTGCTCCGGTTTCCTCCCACAATCCAAAAATATACTGGTAGGCTAATTGGCTCCTAACAAATTAACCCTAGAATGTCTGTGTGCGCGTGTACATGTGTTAGGGAATATAGATTGTAAGCTCCACTGGGGCAGGGACTGATGTGAATGTTCAAATATTCTCTGTACAGCGCTGCGGTATATGTGTGCGCTACATAAGAAACTGTAAATATTAATAAATAAATAACATGACTTAGGTCGGCATGGCTAAGGTCATCAGGGTTGGACGGTTGACACAAGCATTAGGTCGACAATGGAAAGGTCAACAGTCAAAAGGTCAACATGATTTTTGACGTTTTTTCCCAAATCAGGGGGTATTTCATACCTACCATCCACTACGGCATGGAGGGGAAATATAACAGTGTGCTGAGCCTCCTGGCACCATGGTGAGCGCGGTGAGCCATGCGATACGGTGTCTATGTCAACTTACGTCGAAATTCGGGACAAAAAAAAGTGAAAAACTCATGTTGCCCTTTTGACTGTCGGCCTTCCTGTTTCCGACCCTGTCGACCTTAGCCATGTCAACCTATTTCATGTATCAACCTTAGTGTCAACCCTTTGACCCACACCCATTATTAATATTATTATTATTGGTTGATATAATTCTGGACACATTCTGAACACAGCGCTTGTGCCATGACCCAACATAGGGATAATGCTCACTAGGAACCGGTGACATCATGTTTAGAAGGAAGGCACCTTGTCATGTCAGCACAAAGGCAAGGGGCCTGATTCAGACCTGATTGCTGCTGAGCACAAATCAGCCAGGCTGACCCCCTAGGATGACAAATCAGCATGTTAACAGGCCCCTAATAGTCATGTGGCCCAACCTTAACAGAGCCCTAGTATTCCCAATGATGTGGCTATGCATGAACATGATTGACCCCCCCCCCCCCACCCCTCCCATTGTACCAGGGCCCCGTAGAGCCGCTGGTGGCCCTGACCAGCCTTTGCGTATAGTATATTGCTTCCGCTTACACGGGCAAGGGCATAACTAGATATTCGTAGGCCCCATAGCAAAAGTTTTTAAGGGCCCTCTGTTTAGCAGTTGATAATGACAAATGTATGTAAAAACATATTACTTATACAGTAAGATGGGCCCCCTTCAGCTCTGGGCCCAGGGCCGGTGCAAGTGTCCTTGGCACCCTAGGCAAAACTTCTACCATCTCGCCCCCCACCACCCACCCTGTCCCCCGCCCCCTCCCCCCTATTACCTCTTTCCTGGACAGTCAAGGGGAAAGTGTACTGGCTCATGGTGCAGCTATACCAACCAATGATGCTGGCAGAGAGTCACTGCTCCCTGTTGGTTCTGCCGGCTCCGCTTGCTGACAGCTAACATGCTGTTCCGTGCTGACAGCTAACATGCTGTTCCGTGCTGACAGCTAACATGCTGTTCCGTGCTGACAGCTAACATGCTGTTCCGTGCTGACAGTGTGTCTCAATGAAGGGGCAGGGGGTGGGCGGACGCTGTTCAGCGCTATCAGTCTGACTCCGTTAAGGGGCAGACACTGTTTAACGCTGTGTCAGTGTCCATCTGACTCTAGTGACTAAGGTGAGGGATGTGTGGGCGGGCTGCGGGCAGCTGCTTCTGGATTAACACGCTAGTCACTGCTCAGTTAATCTACCGTCCTCCTCCTACCTCCTGGCAACCATGGAAATGGTCTGTTTTTATAAAAGGTGCTGGGGAAAAATGTCGGACGCTCACAGGACCCGCAGCGCTGCTTCATTTAAGTGTTAAATAAATAAAGAGCGCCCTCTAGCGGCCAGCGCCCTAGGCAGCTGCCTAAAGCTGCCTAGTGGTAGCACCGGCCCTGTCTGGGCCCCATAGCAGCTGCACCCCTTGCACCTATGGTAGTTACGTCCTTGTACACGGGTACTTCTCTCAGTACGTGCCATTTTACTTAGAGATCACCTCTAACCTCTCACCTGCTTATTGATAAAGTAAAGGTTGGTCGTTAAATCGGAATTATCATGCATCACGCAGTAATGTAATCCCTTTCATATTTCTCCTATGCGTGTTTGCACGCTGCATACAGCCAGCAGGCACCCTCTGTAATCATTTGTAACACTATATAAAAAACAGTCAGGTTTTAAACCTCATTTTTGACCATATCCTAAAGTGCGTGTTCTCAGTCACTGTGACTGAATATATATAGCAGATGTGAACAAAATAACCTCAAATCTTCCACAACTGATAAAATCTTAAATCCATCAAAAAACCTCTTTGAAGACACCAGACTAGATTTTTCTCTTTTTCTTTTCTTCAAATTAGTTTTGTAGCTGTGTTTAGGATTACAGGGTATTTACTTACATTGCACAGATAACAATGCCACCTGCAAACATTTACGCAAGCATCACAATATATATAAATATATATATATATATATATTTAACAAACGCATTGGCTTCTGTAAGCCCCAGAACTGTCAGTGCCAGCGCAAATAGAGTTAATCCGGCGGCAGCCCGTGATGGACAGGTCAGGGAGCGTACCTGATTGGAGGAGAGAGACTAGGAGGGAGCCGGAAGGAAGGAGGAAGTAGTAAGAGCCTGGACGCACGTGTGCAGGAGCAGCGTGGCGGAGTGTGTGAGGCGAGGACCGGCAGCGCGAGCAGCAGGACAGCTGCGCGCCGGGGAGAGACTTAACGGAGGGACAGGTGAGTGACCCCCGCCGACCTCCAGCACCCGCGCCGGGCCAAGTGACGCGGCGCTTGGAAGCGCGCGACCCCAACCGCCTACAGAGGCACGTGGAAAGCAGCGTGGAGGCGCCCAACCCACGCTGGTGCCTCTGATCCACGAGGGGACAGAAACAGCACAGCGGAGTGTGCTGCCCAGCATCCGAAAGGCCGCGGAGAAGGTGGTGACCCACGCGACCCCCGCTACCACAGCCAGCGTGACACAGAGAGCAAGGCGGGTTATACCCCGCCATTCGCATTGGCCGCCATCTTGCCCGTCTCTGAAGACGCCAACAGTAAGTCAGCCCTCAGGGCACCCAGTCACAGTATCCCTGCTATAGCTTCTCCCAAGGGCACTGTTTGTCAGTCACTTGCCCACTGAGTAAGGCACATAGACTGTCTCCCCATTGAGACGCCTGTCCCAGAGGCCCATCCAGGTGACAGAGCATAAGGACAGAACCCCAAGCCCTTTGTGACCTGAACACTGCTAGGAATAGAAAAGGCAGTAACAGCCTGGCCACCAAGGCCCCTCTCCCATTCCCCTTGCCGGTAAGGAAACAGGGTAACTATAAGGGCCCAAAGGCCTCCTTACCAACACCTGAGACTGAGCTAATCCTTCCAGAACTCCAAGTGGGAGTCACCCACGCCCTAGTAAAGCGACCCCACTCACAGCAAACCAAGAGCCCTTCTTCTATTGTTTTCCCCTGGCCCATCTTCAGATAGGATCACCGTTTGGGCCTCACCGAAGTTCCTGTGCACTGGTCAGGTTACTAGGACCTGCAGTCCGGGACTTTAGTTAATAGTAAAGGTTACCGGTAACCTTAGGTTATGTGCATGCCAAGAGTCTATGGTGAATAGATGTCAGAAGCACTGATTGATTTCATGAGTAATGAGTATGGTCTAGTATTATGTTAAAACGTTTCCTTCTATGCATTGTCTAGTGTTATGGTAAAACGTTTCCTTCTATGCATTATCTATTAGTATGGTAAAACATTTCCTTCATGTTGTCTACACTATTGCACTTTGTTCACTTGTTGTTTTAATACTGTTAAATTATTCAATGAAAGAGGTTGACGTCCTCAGGGACAGATTCTGAAATAAAAGGTCAACCTAACCCAGTAGTCGAGTGTTCTGTATCCATTCCTGTATCGAGAGAAGACTCCAGACTGGGATCCGTGAAATCGGGGAAGCACAACCCCCACCGCATCCATAAGGTAACTCGTCCTTTGGGTGTCTACACTTCATCCAGCTGTCTTGCTGGCTCCACCCATCTCTGCTGTTCTCCTCCTACCCCTGACCATTATGGTACCATTCTGCCCCTCCCCCGTTGTTCAACCTTCGCACAGCCGCACCCCACTTCTGTTGCGGCTCCCCTGCCTGCACTCACATACTTAGCCCAGTGGTTGTTGGTCCTCCTCTCCATAAGCTGTGCCACCTCAATGAGATCCATTGTGGTTCGCACATTGTGGAGACAGGACAGCCTATCACAACTATAATTTTTTTAATCCCGGGATTCGCCCGGCCGCCCCACATATTTACTTACATGTGCGGCCGGGAGCCAGGTGGGCAGGTGATGTTGCCGGGAGCTGGGTGAGCGTGCTGTTTGTCCGGGAGCCAGGCAGGAGTCAGGATGCAGCAGGACAAGGTGGGCGGGCAGCGCACCAGGATTGAGGTGGGCTGTTCGGCTGTGTGGCCTGCACAGCGTGACCTCTGACCTCGACACGCTGCCAGAGCCTCACTGCTGTGGATGGGAGAAGCTGGTATTCAGACGCTGCCTGGAATTAGACTGTGCAAATCCTGGCTTTTGGGGGCCAAATCCCAGGATCCTGCCGATCTCGATCCCGGGACTGGCCACCCTACACACTACTGTACATTACTGATTGGGCTGGTTTCATGCTATAGAGTTATTTTTTATTTGCCTCTGGCATGGAGGTTTTTCTTTTTCATTCTGCCAGTGACAGAGTTTCAGGCAGCAGGAACCCCTCCCCCCCCCAAAAAAAAAGTGCCATTGCCCCTTACTAGATACTGAGCTATCTCTGACCCATCAAAGTTATTTTCTAATTGCTGTAACCTGCTTCTTTTTTGCAGACCATTGCAATAGGTAAATGAAAAGAAAGTCAGGAACAGAGTAGTAGAGAAGCAGAGAAGCTTCCTACAGTATACTCTACTACGTTGTCAAAGGCTCTTTTATTTATGCCCCTTTCTAAACTATTGACACCAACTGCTGTAAATTACAAAGCCATAATAATGGGGCAGATGTATTAAGCCTGGCGATGAGATAAACTGGAGATAAAGTAGAAGGAGATAACGCACCAGCCAATCAACTCCCAACTGTCATATTTCAAACACAGCTGATTGGCTGATGTGTTATCTCCTTCCACTTTATCTCTAGTTTATCTCTTAGTCAGGCTTAATACATCTGGCCCATAGTGCCTGATTGTGGCGTCATATGAGCTCATTGGGATTTTAATAGTTTTTAAATAATTAGTAAAAAAAAAAATCCAAAAAAGGTTTGAGATGCTAAAAATTTTGCTTTCACTGAAAACCACTTTTCTAACAGTATAAATAATTCAGACTTCTAGTGAAATTAGCTAAATCGAAGCTTTTTGCTAGCGCTTTGGAAAGTCCACTACCCACCTTTAGAAGAGCAATTAAAAAGAAATATGTTTGAAGAATGACATTTATTGGTTTTTAAAAGCCACAGCAAAACAGAGAAAAGCATGACTTTTTGGGGTTGGGAAGCTCTCCATCAGCCTAATTCCTTAATTGCCACTTTCATGGTGTGCACCTGGATCTTGCGGTATTCTTCATCTCTAAATACAGAAATGATTTTTTTTCCTGTTAAGTCTTTCAGAGCTGCTGACACGTTATACATCTCCCCTGCCATAAGGTGGTAATTTACTGTGGGTGATGGATTGTGGATGACCTACAATCCGTTTACTGCCGCATACCTTCCAGAGTCAACCACTCCAACAGGTACTCAGTCCCCCCCACTCTGAGCTTCCTAGGGATGTTCCTGTTGCATTTTTCTGCTCTGTACTAAATCGTTGGCAGAAGGATTTTTTTATTGATGGAATCAAGTTTAAGTTTAATTGGACACTGACATGCAGAAGGGGGCTATTGTGTACCACAAAGTGAAATGGTCCATATGGAAAAGTCCGTTATTCTTATTAATGTTTATTTATGGAGCTGCGCAATTTTGAAAGCCATTAAATTTAAAACAAACTTTTTTTAAGGGACAGTCATTTACAAGGCAAAACCGTGCGACCCCAACTGACCCCAACATCCGTTTAAAAAGGGAAAATGCGGCCAAAAGCCCATTCAGGCTTTGATCGCATTTCCCATATGCACCAAGCCCCGGACACAAGAGCTCCGGTAAGGACGGTACAAAGAAATCTGACGTTACACTAGAGAAGACTATTGGCTTCTTTCTGCATCTGCGCTTTAGAGGAATTAAGTAGTATGTATCCTTCTCAGCACTCCCCCAGCACCTGTGCCCTCCCCCCACTTCAGCAGTGCATGCGCAAAGGGGCTCCAGGGGCTGAACCCCAGAAGTGCAGCCATCGTAAAGGAAAGCTCCATTCAGGAGAACTGTCCTTTGTGATACTAATTGCATAGGTTAGTACATATGCGATTTCTATCAATGTGGTAAGTGGCCAGATGTACTGCAAACACTTGATACATACCACCCAAAAACAGATAAGAAGTCTTGCCCACAAACTTACCACCTGTAAAAAAGTGAAGTATCATACATGAGGTTGCAGTGGGGAGCAGTTCTTAACACAATTGTATGATCCATTGTCAGTACATTTATGGTGGTATTCAATTAGTTTAATTTTTAGGCCAAAAAACTGAATTAATCCGACCCCTGACTATTCACATGCGACTGTTTCCGCTGCTATTGAATGCATTTGTGGCCATTACTTTTCGCTTTTTTATGAGCAAAAAGGCATTGTCGAAAAATGGTCACAATTTCACCAGCAATGTGGCAAAAATACGTGGATTGGCGCTAATTCCCCGATCCAGGTGTTTTTTGCCTCTTCCAAATTTTTCGCCTAGTATAAAAATCGGCCTTCTCATTGAATAGGGCAGTGGTCGCCAACCCGTCGCTCGCGACCCTCTGGGTAGCTCGACCACTGCTCTCCACACAACCGCCCATACAGCTCCTCCGTCTGACTGTCCCTAGCAGCACTTCTCCGCGCAGTCACCATGTCTGCACTGCCCCCTCCCCTCCGCACTACTATGCGAAGGAGCGCAGGCTTCTCTGGTGGCCAGCGGCGCCATATTTGAAATGGACTGCCGGGGGGTGAGAGAGAAGCGTACGCTCAGCATTTCTCCAGCACTCCACTCTACTCCTTTCACTGGCCAGCGGCAGCGGTGGAAGATAATTGCTGGGAGACTACAGTACAGTGAGCCGCGAATATCACCTGGTTCCCTGCAGCTCGCCTCACGGCCAGCAGCCACTCATAGCTGCCTTTCCATCTGCAAATCAGCGCAAGCCACCATTGTCTCCACATCTCGGCGCTCATTCCACCGCAGGACAGGTGGTAAGTATTGCTGAGTTAACCTATGAGGGGGCATTATGAAGTGGCAGTATGGGGCAAATTATTTATTTGCAAGTGGAACTGCAGGAGGCATTCACTACAGGGGGTATCATGTCTAAGCTGCATCTTATAACATGTAACCCCTGGCAAAGACCAGGTAATTTCAAATGAATTAAAAGCCTTACTGTGTGGCATTGCGGTGTGTGGCATATGGTGTTAGGGGCATTGCGGTGTGTGGCATATGCTGTCAGGGGCATTGCGGTGTGTGGCATATGGTGTCAGGGGCATTGCGGTGTGTGGCATAATGTGTAAAGGGCATTATTTGGTTATTAGGCATATTTCTTTTTATTTTTATTTTTTATTTTTTTTAGTAGCTCTTAGTAGGTGGTTTATTTTGCCACGAGTAGCTCATGCCCCAAAAAGGTTGGAGACCACTGGAATAGGGTAAATCCCCATTCCACTTTAAAAACAGAGAAAAGTGCAGATTTTTCACACACACATACACACACATATATATACACAGATGGAGCAGCTCATCATTCTATCGCCAATCGCCGCCTTTCGCCATCCGCCAGAAGGGAGCCCACGTGCACAAGACACTGCTGACGCACCCCGCACTAACCCTGCCCATCTCCCTGAAGTGGAGACAGGCAAGGAATCCGCTCCCCGACGCCGTGTGAAGGCTCGGCATCCCCAGATAGATATGGCGCCTCTCTGCCAGCCTGCGCCAGCTCAGGGAATCTGGCAATTCCCTGAGCTGGCTAAGAGACGCTACATCTGTATGTATATGTATATATATATATATATATATATATAATGTATATATACAAATATACACATAAATAACATTTTCTGATCAGCTGATACTGTAAGTAAAGGAAGTGGAGGAACATGCAAGCAGAAGCGCTCGCTATCTGGGCATCAGTAACGAGAAGCCAGCACTATTTTTGCACCAACCGTCTCACGATGTTACTGTATTACACATCAGATAGAAGGAACAAGATTTTGAAACCGATATGAAAAGATTGGCACGACTTTTGCGCCCAAAATAAATGTTGACATTAAATAAATGACTTACTCAGCACTGCAAAGGCCGTGGGGAGGAGGCCGCCGATGGTGTCAGCGGGCCTCCTTCCCGACGGATGGGGAGCGCCCAGAAAACACTGGTGATGCCCCCTAATGTCCGTAGGGTGTTAATCACCCTGAGAGCAGAGAGCTAAGGCTAACCTTGGCTCGCTGCCTTCGGGCGGATGGCTCGCGCATGCGCACATTATCGGATGTGCTGCCCGTCCGAATGTATCTGAATCAGCCCCATTGCGTCTGATTCAGAGATGCACGCACACGCATGTGCGCTTTGCTGACGGATCTCATGAAGCTTAGCTACTGCGCATGTGTCAGAGCCTACCGACCCAGCGCCATTCAGGGGTACATTTACTAAGATGGGAGTTCTTTTGAAGATAGGATGTAGCTATGGGCAACCAATCAGCTTCTATCTATTATCTTCTAGAAGGGTCTAAATAAATAAGAAGTATTATCTGATTGGTTGCTAAGGACAACATCCCATCTTAGTAAATGTACCCCTAACTGTTTTAGTGTCCCCTTTATTCCGTACAAGGTAATGTATTGTACCAGGGAGGATACCACAGGCGTAACTCTGGGAGGCAATGGAGTCATCTGCTGCCGGGCTCCTGCTCCCAAGTGGGCACCTCTGCCAGTTTGAATCAGTTAATTGAAAGCTGTTTATATCGTATTAGAACCCATGACCTGTCTTACTGGAGAAAGACACCTTACTGGTGGAGCTATTTGGGGGGCACCAATTTTTATCTTGCCTCCGGGCAACTGGGACAAACTTACGTCACTGGTGGATACTATAGTGAAAGCTCACCAGTAACTGACTGTCATACGTGATGTGAGTGATCTTGACATGTAAAGTGTTTGGCGTGTACTAAGTAGTTATAAACAGAACATCAGTATACTGATACGATTTAGCGCTGAAGAGCATGACGGTGAGATACAGACACTGACGGACATGATACGCGCTCGCTGTTGTTGTCATTATTGAGTTTGACGCTCAGCCTAACACCGAGGTGAGTAGCAATGACATAAGTATCTGATACTTCTTAATTACACGAGCTGCCAGCAGTATCCTATGACTAATTAAATCAGACGATGCTGACGATGGGAGGAATCACAGTGTTTATGGCAGGTCTTCAATTATTATCTGCATGCAGGTGGTGATTTAGCTCCTGTGTAATTGGTAGTGATGAGACGCCTGATGGACATCGGGAGATAAATGGACGCCATGATTGTTCAGACATGATCCAAACAGTGGGAATTGTACAATAAGCTTTCACTAATAAAAGGAGAATGAGCTAAGACCTGAATGCGCATAGGTCTCCTCCTGGCAGTGCTGCCGGACATTGGGCCCGATTCTGGTTCACTCGCAAAAGCAAATTCCTTCTCAAATGGAAAAAACCATGTGCACTGCAGGTGGGGCAGATGTAACATGTGCAGACAGAGTTACAGTTGGGTGATTTATTTTGATTCTGTGCAGGGTAAATACTGGCTGCTTTATTTTTAAACTGCAATATAGATCTCACTTTGAAGTACAAACCCCACCCAAATCTAACTCTCTCTTCACATGTTACATCTTCCCCACCTGCAGTGCAGCATGGTTCTGGACATTAGAGTGGGAATTTGCTTTACGAGTGAACCAGAATCAGGCTCATTGTCCTGGCTGACTCAGTATAACGAGGAATGCCGGCTGTCAGCTCGCTGGGATCTAATGCACAGCTTCATTTAATTGAGCCCTCATCCAGGCATTACTATATGGCAGGGCTGGGCAACACCGGCCCTCCAGATGTTGATGACAGTTTCAGCATGGCCACATAGCAAAACTAATGCAAAGCATCCTGGGATGTGTAGTTCATTAACATCTGGAGGGCCGGTGTAGCCCAGCCCTGCTATATGGTGTTCCGTTATATATGTGCTTTTTGTATTATTTCATAAATGGGAGTCGGGGCCTAATTTTTATTGGGGGCCAATAGCTAAGGGCCAAATTTACTAAGATGGGAGTTCTAATGAAGATGAGATGTTGCCTATAGCAACCAAGATTCTACTTCTTAAATATGTATCACCTTCTAGAAGATGATAGAGAAAATCTGATTGGTTGCTAAGGGCAGCATACATCTTCAATAGAACTCCCATCTTACAAAATGTACCCCTAAGTATCCAGCTCACCACTAGTTGCGGTGATGGGTAATTGAAATACATTGCTCTGGCAGGGGGGACAGCCATTCTGTACAGACCGTCCTGGCTGTGCTGTCCTGGGGTTACACATGTGCACAGCCACTGGGGACCCAGAGCAGGAGGGATCCGATTTGATCCCTCTTCATAGCCCTGACCTCCTTCTCATAGAAATGGCCTTAACTCTGGGAACCAATGCCATTTGAACATGAAGGTGGGGGGGGGGTGTTTATTCTGATTCACCCGCAAATGCAAATTCCTTCTCAAATAGACAACATGTGCAGAGAGAATTCGATTTGGGTGAGTTATTTTGTTTCTGTGCAGGGAAAATACTGGCTGCTTTATTTTTACACTGCAATATAGATCTCACTTTGAAGTAAAACCCCACCCAAATCTAACTCTCTCTGCGCATTTTACCCCCCTGCAGTGCACATGTTTTTTTCCATTTACAAAGAAATTTGCAGGTGAACCAGAATAACCATGGTGTAGATTCCAACAGGCAAACTGATCTGCTGAATATTAGACAGTCCCAATGGGCCTCAATAATGAATATCCCTATTACTGAAACATTAGGAAACTAGCATTTTAGCATGGGTCCACTAATAATCAGGAAAAGGCCTCAGTTGAGGCAGACATTGTTTCCCTTCCCTTACCAAACTGCCCATACCTCCCAACATGACACATTGCTTTGCTCCTGCACTTTTCTCTTAATTTATAATTGCCTTCACCTGTGTTGAAGCACCCTTCTTATCAATTTACCTGTTCAACACAGGTGATGGCAATCATACATTAAGAGGAAAGTCCAGGAGCAGAGCATTGTGTCCCTCCTGGAGAGGGTCATGTTGGGAGGTGTACCAAACTCTTCTGTTCAATGTGATAGGCAAAATCAATACTGATGTCTAGAAATCAGAAAAAAGGGGGTCGAACAGCAGCGCAATAGTGTCCTACAACCGTATAACAGAACCCATGGGTGGCCAGTAATCCCAACTTTCTTATTTTGAATTGTTTCTAAAAATAGTATCCTCAAATTGCACAGACTGAAAATTGTTGCGCACAGCGAAGGACGATGCGTCATTATACACGCTGGAGGATGTGGCCATGCTGTCTGTGATGCTGTAACGCGTGGTGTTGCCAGACCACCCGTGGAAGTGACGATTGTTATACCCTTTTCTCCCCATCACTTCAAAACCAAGCGTTGTTCAGCAGTGTGAAAATGACAGAAAGGACAGAAAACGTACAAGAGAACCTTGTGAGTCATTGTAAATCCTTCCCATTTCCTTTTACAATCTAAGCTCACGGACGGTTGAGGTTTCCTGGTCGGGATAATAATTGCTAAGAGATTGATGAAAGAGAAAGCTGCCAGATTCTCTTTGAAATTTAGTTTGTCTTGTGATTTGTCAGGATAACAGTAGAAATATGTGTATCAATAGCCAATAGGATATCTGCTCCTTTCCTACCCACAAATCATGGTCTAACACAGTGCCTGGCACTAATAACTGAGTGTCCTCTGCTGAGACTGCACTGAACACCTTGACATGAGGAAGATCCCTCTTAAGAATTCTGGGAGGTGCTTGTGTGTGACAGATTGCCCAATTATCCCAGCCTATTATCCTACATAGACACACATCAGTCTGTCCCTTTTGATGTTACAAGGAGACACTCCCTAATGGCAGCCACTTAACATTGAGAGAAGTTTTGTAGAGGGCTGAACGTGTTTTTAAAACAAATATTAATGTGGTGTCATCAAACCGAGCGATTACATAGATACATTAACTGACATTATTCAACTGGAAATAATATGGAAATCAGGACAAAATAAATGGCTGTGGTGCTTGCATCCATCGCTTAGCCCAGGGCTGACTCGGCGGTTACGGGCAAATCAGCCACTTCCGGGCAGGCGCTGACGTCATACACCCGCCCCTAGCAGGCATAGACACGCCTACATTTGGGCGGACACTCCCAGCATTTCATTGGATGCACCCATGAAATGCCGGGGATCCACCCCCACACGCCCACCCCGTCAATCAGGTTTGCGAGTGCCTTGCAAATAGAAAAATTTGCCGAGGGCACTCAAAGGCGGTCCTAGCGCATGCGCAGTACAGAAAACATCGGCCAGCATCAATATGCACAATATGTGTGTAAGGTATGTGTACACAGAAGTCCACAATTCGTCATCGTTAACAATATTGAGTGTACACACTGGTCAATATATCCAAGATATATTGTTAATGATATCGTTATTGTTAGGATATATCGTCTAGTGTGTATGGTACTTTAGATTCCTTCTGCTTCTAAATCCTGAGGTGCTATAAGGGACTCTTCTCCTTTGAGCCCTTTGGAGTCTTATTGCAGATGTAAGGTGCCTGGAATTGTGCCATAGTGCCATACTGCACCCCCTCCCCCCCTTCCCTCTTGAGAGGAGGTCAAAAACGATGTACCTAGAATGTGACAGATCAGAGAAGACAATCCATCATTGGTCACTGCGACACTATAAAGATATGTTCAAAACATTGATGCTCCTAATCCACTTACTAAACATCCTTCCATTAAATTGAATCTGACACCTATTTTGAATATTAAAATTATGAATAAATCATAAACTTGTATATTTTATTTAAGCTTTTGAAAATTATAATTTTCATTTTATAATTATATAACCCAATTAACAAATTCCAAAACCACTTGGATATGGAGCACCCTTTAAAATAAATAATGCTTTCATCTGGTTTCTCTTTTAAACACGATAGCCCGCACCCAAGAAAAGATAGAAGATAGTAAAAAAAAAAACTATTGTGTAAAATATAGGACAACCTAAATGGAACACAGGTGAGAAGGCCGATGACCGATGTTTGTGTCAACAATCAAAACAAAACAGGCTGTTTATCTTCCAGTTCCAATCCCACAATCCTACATTACCCAACAACACTATATATATTATTAAGACCACGCTACTTTTAAACTATTCAGCATGTCAAAGCTATTAGCTTAAACGTATCTCTCTGTGAGAGCGAGACCCAGTCGTGGTAAATGAAGTTATTTTTCATCAGCTCATCCCGTCGCGAAATCATTGGCCTTACTGCACCTTCTATATAAACAACAGAACTGACATCTGGTTGTGATAAGACAGGTCGGTGTGTTATGCTAAGCAGCCAATTACCAGGCCACAGGAGGTAATCTGCTAAACTGGGAACCAGTGGAAGCACTCCCTGACTCTTGTACAGGAGAAACAGAAAGACGCCATATTTTATTTCTAATAATAGGTTAAGAGACGGGCAAAAGAAATCTCCACGTTCGGCGTCTCCTGTCAGCGTCTCTGTTCTGTAATCAATCATCTACCATCTTGCTAGAATTGAGCTGTCTGCAGATGTTACCACGGAGGAAATGTGTCAGCACCTGAGAACAGGACACGTTCCGACGGAAACAAGCTAGCAAATTGCAGACCAAGATAACTTGGATCAAATGCACATGTCAGAGGAAGCATTGTCTCTCTTAACCCTTCCAGGGAAAGACTGCACTGCTACCAAGTACTCCATATGTCTTTGTTGCCCCAGCTTCTAAGAAATATACAATTTGACAGCAGATAAGAACCTCTTGGCCCTTCTAGTCCACCCTTACCACATGTACACGCATACACAAAAGCTGGGTACATGCTAGGCGATGTGTGTACCCAGCAAGATCACGGACGAAGGGACCCAGTATAGACAAGGGCATACACACTTGCCGATGCTAGCAGCGACGGAGCACTGGCAGCTTGGTCCCCAATAGTGAGGTTTTGAAGGGCCGACGGCGGAGGTTGCTGATGCAATGAGGGAGCACACATTGTCAGAGGCGTAGCGGGTATACATTATGCAACGTACCCCATAATAACGGTCCAATCTACCAGATCGGACTACATATCATCTAGTGTTTACACACAAGAATTCATTTTTGGCAAAAGCAAAAACGAACCTACCAATATCATTTCGGAGAATGGGAGGAAATCGCAGTACCCGGAGGAAACCCATGCCAGCACAGGAGAATATCCAAACTCCAGACAGGCCTACTTTATGGCTGCCCTCTCCAGCAGAGGGCAGACAGTTCCTTCAGGAGGGCGGGGCTGCTGAGGGGATAAGAAAGGGCCGGGATGTGGGTGGAGCTACAATGCGTCATATTTTGGGGTGTGGCCAGTGCAATCACATCCTTGTGGCCACACCCCCGCCATGCAATGCCAGTATTTCTCCCGCCGACAACGGGGGGTCACGGGAGAAGACGAGCATTCCAGGAGGCTTGCTCCCCTTTCTGGGGGGTCAGGAGGGGGACCTGATTTCCGTGACCCTTACAGCCATTTCTGGAGGCTACGCAACCCTGAGTAAAACTGGGTACACATATGTACAATTTCATTTTTCTTGCGACCGTTCGATCGACCGAATACACGTTCGGCCGTCCGAAACATACGACCGATCTGCGCGTACACATATGTACAATTTTACTTGCGACGTCCGATGTACTCCCGTCCAAAAAATCGCAAGAAAAAGATTGTACCACCGTACACACTCTCCCGTTCTGGCTATTCGCACGATAAAAATGCACACAACATTATCATAATGGGCTGGATTAAAAGAGCATACCAAAACGAGGCGTGATCACAGAACAAAGAATCGTTCGTGTAGTACAGTGAATAGAGCCGTGACTATTCAGATCCATTGCTAGCTGTACAGGATATACGTACGTACGTTCGTCTATCGGTGCATTTGGGCCTTTTTAATTATGAGCTTGAGGAGAAGGAAGGCTCGTGCGTGCATTTTGGCTGCTATGGCCATTAGATTGCAGGCTATTAAAAAAAGAAAAAGGACCAAGAATCGGAGCTGCTGGACCAGAGACTGGCTTCTGAGGAGAGACACCTTCTCCCACATGCCATTGCTACAGGAGATACGGGAGAACAATCCTGATGACTTCAGGAATTATCTCCGTATGGATGACGCTACCTTCATGGAGCTGCTGACACTGGTTACCCCTTTAATAGAGAGAGAGGACACCTATTTCAGGAGGCCTATTTCTGCAGAGCAGAGACTGGTGGCAACGCTGCGTTACCTGGCAACAGGCAGGACCCTTGCCGACCTGAGATTCACCACCGCAGTATCATCTCAAGCGCTGGGGCTGATAATACCAGACACCTGTGATGCCATCGTCCAAGTTCTACAGGACAAATACATGAAGGTAAATATGGAAATTACATACATGTCCCCCATATGTATAGCTGTGCACATACCTGTACCCTATATGTATATATTTACAATGCCTGTTAATTTAAACTTTTACACCAGTGGGTGGGGGGTCATTTTGATAAGGCGGGTAATAGCTTTGAGGCTGCAATGGGGGAGGGCTGATGGGTCTAAAATCAACCCAACAGATTATTAATACGCATATACTTTTATATTGCAGTTTCCATCGACCAAGGAGGAGTGGCAAATTATTGCACGTGATTTCCGTGATCTTTGGAATTTCCCTAATTGTGGTGGAGCTATCGATGGCAAACACGTCAGAATCATGCCCCCTGCAAAGAGTGGCTCTTTTTATTATAACTATAAGGGGTTCTTCAGCATTGTTCTAATGGCCATCGCTAATGCCCGATACGAGTTTGTATTTGTGGACATTGGGAAAAATGGTAGAGTTTCAGATGGAGGAGCCCTGGAGAATACATTTTTCCATGACAAACTGAAAATAAATGAACTGAATCTGCCAGAGCGGACTGAAAATGAGCACGGTTTGAACTTTGTTTTTGTGGCGGATGAGGCCTTTGCATTGCACCCTAATGTCCTTAAACCCTACCCACAAAGGGCACTGAACAGGGAACGACGCATTTTTAACTATCGCCTGTCACGTGCCAGGCGAGTGGTTGAAAATGCGTTTGGGATTCTGAGTAATAAATTCAGAATTTTTCACAGTGCCATCAATCTGCGCCTAGATAAGATTGACAAAGTGGTGCTGGCCTGTTGTGTGCTGCACAACTAGATGCGCAGAAAAGCGGTGCACACACAACAACTGGGGGCTACAGTGGACGAAAGCCAAGTTGTTGACGAGCCTATTGGTCTGACAGCTTTGGCAAATAATTTAAACACCAGAAATGCATCAACGCAAGCAAAGTTGTCAAGAGACGAGTACTTGAATTATTTCAATGGTGTTGGGGCTGTGGAGTGGCAGAATGACATGATTGCTTAAAAATGTACGTTTTTGTCATTGTAAATATATTGTTTTTTGGTGTGTACAAATCAATATTTTGCCAATAAAATTTGTATACTCACAGTGCCGCACAAGTTGTCCTCCGCGTCTTCTTGCAGCAAGGAGGAGGAGGTGGAGGCGATAGCCTGGTCTTGGGCCAGATTACTGACCGAATCACGGCAAGTGATTGGTAAGACTCAGGTGCCAGGCATTCCTGGAGGGCACAATGCCACGACACCTGGAGTGCAGACTGTACCCAGTACTGGTGTTTATGTACTAGCAAGTAGTGGCTCCACCACACCTATTTCTATGCCAATTTCTCCTGGTACTTTTGTACAGTCTCCAGGAGCAATACATGAAGGTAAATATTGAAACAACATACATGTACCCCATATGTATATCTGTGCCCTATAGTCACCCTGCATGGTAAATGATATTTTCACACGGACACCAACTAGATTAGAGAATTTTTAATTTTTATATAAATTATTAACTTATAAACTTATAACAAGTATAACATAAATAACAAGGAAATAAATAATAAAGAAATACTTAAACATAAAAATATTTAAACTATATTATTAAAACAATAATGCAATTAAATCAACTATATAAAATATTTACATCTGGTGGTAAACTTGTCCCACCCCATAATCCCCTGTATCCATCGGTGGTTGTGAGGGAGATGGACTTTCCGCTAAACACTGGAAGGGGCCACCAGGTTGACCTGGTGGGAGTGTATTAGCCGACGTTGCCGGTTGGTGCTGCCTTTGCCCAGTTGGTGGCTGGAAATGTTGGTACTGCGGATATTGCCCCGGGTGAAATACCGCTTGTTGGGGTATAGGGGCAGGGCTGATGGGTTGAAATTCAACCCTAGGCAGAGGGGTCTCATCGGTGAGCCGTGTGTGCCGGGACAGAGTCCCCACACGGGCCCGGTACAGCGTTTCATAGAATATCCACTCTACCTCCACCCTTGTAGCCGGGTCTAACTTTCGCAAATTGTCAGCCAATACACTCCCCACCCGGTCCGCATCATCCTCCTCCATGGTCATCAATCTGTTGGCAGACTCCAGGATATTGGTGGTTGCCACGTCCGCAGCATCTGGAGTCTGCCTCGGCCTTTTGCGCCCTCTTCTTGATGGTGCTTCTGCTTGAGGTTGAGCGCTTGCTTGAGGTTCAGCGCTGGTCATGGCGGTTGGTGTGGGGGTGGAGCAGAGGGCCGGTGAAGGCAGCGGTGATGCCACCTCCAGCGATGCAGAAGATTCCTCCTCGGCAAATAGCGATGGCTGTAACAAAACAAGATGTAACAATGATGTATCACTATCGATTTTTAAGACTTCCATATATTTTTATATCTACGCAGAAGAACGCAGCCCACACACCACCATGTTGCTGCCATGGATGAAAGTGAGCTAGTTGAAGAGGCGTTAGGACTGGCAACTCTGGAAACTAATTATTTAGATACCAGAAATACCTAATACTAATTTAAATACCAGAAATGCATCTATGCGTGCAAAATTAACCAGGGATGAATACATGCAGTATTTTATTGGTGTTGGCGCTGTGGATTTGCAGAATGATATTATTTCGTTAATTTTACACCACAAAAAAATATTAGAATAATCCGCGCCAGAAAGACTTCAACAGTGTAGATACCAGGGATTACCAATCCCAACCAAAAGTTCCAAATACAAAAAATGTGGTAAATGCACTTGCGATGTCTGAATATTGATCACTGTGTTCTCAGGCGGATAAGAGTATACCTCCACCACTGAGAAGAACCAGAATTAGGGCCACAGAGAAGGTCAAATTGACGATGTATAACCAAAAGGGGGGGTATCGCCCCCTGCAACTGACCTCTCTGTTGTGCCCAACAGAGAGGTCAGTTGCAGGGGGCGATACCCCCCCTTTTAATTTTACATGTTCACAATTTTTATACTGTACTTGCTGTTATATTTATCTGGTTTAAAAAAAAAAAAATTAAAATAAAATCCGTCTACTTACTGTGCCGCAAATGGTGTCATCAGAAACCTCTTGGTTGCACGAGGAGGTGGAGGGGGCAGGCTGGTTCCTTGCAGTGTTGCTGACCGATTCCCTGGGCAGCTCCTGGTCCACCGTGAAGGCCAGCAGGTCGTAGTACCACAGCCTGGGCACATAGACTTGGTCTGCCCCTGCCCCAGACCGCTTTGAGGACTCCACCTTATTTAGTTCCTTTTTAAATACAGTCCTCATATTAGCAATCCGAGTCCGGACCCACTCTACATTTGCTGTGGGGTAGTACGTCTGGCTCACCCTCACCAGCTCCTCCAGAGCAGATAGCCTCTTCTGCCGATTCGAATGGTCTCTGGATTTGGTGTTCCATAGACAATTCTGATCCCTGTAGGCCTCAATGAAGTCCTTCATAAATTCAACATTTTTTTCTGCCATGGTTGAATTTCTGTTCCAAAAAATACAATAAAAAGGCATATTATTTTCTTGATACACAAAGCACACCATAAACCATTTAATGTACAGGTGTTCAGTCTGTGGGCCACTAGATATACTGTAGCTATAGTACAGGAGTTGAAACTCTGTGGGACATAGGATACACTGTCACTACAAGCCCCAGCATACCCATGGGCCACAGATTGAAGTCCCTGTCATAGAAAACTACACATTTTGTTTTAATACTCACCGAAAGAAATGTCGATATACAGTCCGGAAAATTCGCAGCGCAGCTCCGATCACACGAACAGCAACGACGGAATATTCTTTCGTGCTGAACGTGGCTTGAAACCCAGTGATTGGATGAGCGCAGGAATCTCCGCCCCACTCACGTGCTTGGCGTCACACAGACACGGGACATCGAGGAGCCATGTCGGAGGGTCTGGCGCCACCGCATATGGGGGAGACCAGTACAGCACCTTTGTTTTCCAATTCAGCACTGATAACAACAGATAAAGAAATCGCTGAGAGACAGGACAACAAGGAGAAAAAAGTGACGCGCGCCTCCGCCATGTCATCTGCAGAGGTGGAACTGATGGTAAAAATGCTGGATAGAAGGGACTACGATTGTTCGCGAAAAACATACCCCAAGACGAATTATAGAAAAGAAATTATTATGCAGCGTGTATGCAAGGAGATAAAGGAGAAGTTTGGGAAAAGAAGGTCCAAATTCCAGCTACAGAAACGGTGGTCGGACCTGAAGCACAAGGAGCATGCCAAGCTAAAGAAAATTCGTGGAATTATTAAAAGAAGTGAGTACAATGCCCTAGGTGGCTTTATTAATATACTGTCTTGATCCATTACATTTTGTGTGTTTTGCTGACATGTTGCTTGTTTTTACTCAGAGGAAATCCAATCCAGGAGAAGACATGAGGAAGGCAGAGACAGGGCCTCCAACCTGAAAATAAAGAAGGAGAGTACAACAGGTAAGGTTTTGTACCAGCACACCAACACAACAACACATGTTTTATACACAAAACAAGGGGTAGTAATACGTCACTTTACCTTGTCACTATAGATGATATCCAGGCTGCGCAGCCGATGGAAGGGACCACAGAGGGCCACCAAGTGATTGCGATCACCAGCAGTGTAGATGGTGAGTGTATACTGCAAATCATCTTTATGGGATAGTGACGTATCATTTGTGGAAAGGTAAACATTTCTTTATCTGTACTTATTATAGATATCATCGAGATTTCAGATGTCAGTGCAGAGGGGGAGAAGAACACACCATCACCTGACACGTCCAGCGACGAAAGCACAATGCAAGAAAACATGACACAAGTCCATAAATGTCTACAAGAACTAAGCGGAAAAGTCCATACCGTAGCCCAAAAAATTTCAAAAATCCAAAAAGGCGTAGCAGTAGTACACTCATTATACGAAAAAATGTATAACGGTTTGCATTATAAAGTCAAAAAATAGTTTGTGTACTTTATTTAACATTTTTTCACCTTCTTGTTTATTTGGAGGCCAGCAGCATGCACCTTACAATGGTGTATGTCGTGGCAAGCAGTCTCACGGCAGCAATGCATCCCATGTGAGCAGGCCGGGATGTTCCCATGTGATGCGTTGCTGCCGTGGGACCGCTTTCCACTACATACACCACCATGTTCCAATGTGTTTGATGTTTTTTGGGTGGATGGGCGTTCCTGCTACACCTTCTCGTGGCACCTATGTCATGGCAAGCAGTCTCACGGCAGCAATGCATCCCATGTGAGCAGGCCGGGATGTTCCCATGTGATGCGTTGCTGCCGTGGGACCGCTTTCCACTACATACACCACCATGTTCCAATGTGTTTCATGTTTTTTGGGTGGATGGGCGTTCCTGCTACACCTTCTCGTGGCACCTATGTCATGGCAAGCAGTCTCACGGCAGCAATGCATCCCATGTGAGCAGGCAGGGATGTTCCCATGTAATGCGTTGCTGCCGTGGGACCGCTTTCCACTACATACACCACCATGTTCCAATGTGTTTGATGTTTTTTGGGTGGGTGGGCGTTCCTGCTACACCTTCTCGTGGCACCTATGTCATGGCAAGCAGTCTCACGGCAGCAATGCATCCCATGTGAGCAGGCCGGGATGTTCCCATGTGATGCGTTGCTGCCGTGGGACCGCTTTCCACTACATACACCACCATGTTCCAATGTGTTTGATGTTTTTTGGGTGGGTGGGTGGGTGGGTGGGCGGGCGTTCCTGCTACACCTTCACGTGGCACTTATGTCATGGCAAGCACCTGTATGTGACACTCTGTTCAGGTCCGACCACCGTTTTACCTCAAATAAACAAAGTGTTCACAGTATTTTTTGTCAGTATTTCTTAATAAATGTTAAGTGTTTATGCAGAACAATGAACATCAAATATCTATCTATCTTCTATAACTATATCTGTCAGGAATGCACACACAACGATTATTTATTTCAAAAGGAATGCACACACAACGAATATTCTTTAACAGCATGGCGCGGAAAGTACGGGGGAGAAGACTTCCTGTTGTTTACATGCTGCGCTGATGGAGGGATGACGCAGCTAGTCAACACCCACATGGGCGTGCTGCTTTTGGGAGGAATGATCGCAGGAACGGGCTGCATATCGATCGAACGTGCGTACACATGTCACTTTTCTTTCGATATGGAGCCGTCCTGTCG
This sequence comes from Crinia signifera, assembly GCF_055691185.1. Lineage (NCBI taxonomy): Eukaryota > Metazoa > Chordata > Amphibia > Anura > Myobatrachidae > Crinia > Crinia signifera. The sequence goes on from NC_139219.1 coordinate 299,784,162, forward strand.
AAAGAATATTAAGCAGCAAAGAACCTGCGACCGACCGACCGTGGACGGCCAAGAGCGTTTTTGGCCGTTTATCGATCGCAACGAAGGGATCGGGACTGCGTACACATATATACAATCGAACGGCCGTTCGTCCGCAGATTGGAAGAACGGCCCGACGATTGTACATATGTGTACCCAGCTTTAGGGACATGGTGGGAATCAAATCTATGACCTCAGTGTTGTGAGGCAGTAATGCTACAATTTACACCGTCCTTCCTTTTTTTTGACTGGGCCTTTTCCTCTAAACAACTAATTTACTGGGAGATGTATGAATCCTTTTAAATACTAGTACATTACAGGTAATTTCCCATCACACAGGTGTGGCTGTACAGTATGTATCTATTACGCAGGGAAGAGAGTATTTTCATACTAAACCACCATAAGGAGGCTCCTTAACTGTTTTGTTTAATTTAACATTCTGAGCTGGAGTTAGCTATACCTGGCAAGGGGGAACGCTGGAGTCAGGGAGGTTTCCCCTTGTGCTGGATGTTTTTAAAAAAACTGGGTGCTTGTGCAAACACTAAGGGCCTGATTCATGCGTGTATGTTAGGTTCATTCATCCAGCGATTATCGTTAGACCAGGCATTCCCAACCACGGTCCTCAAGGCACACCAACAGTGCAGGATTTGTAGATATCCAGGCTTGAGCACAGGTGACTTAATTAGTATCTGAGGGATTCTGATTAAACCATCTGTGCTGAAGCCTGGATACTGGAACCTGCACTGTTTTAGTGTGCCTTGAGGACCGTGGTTGGGAATGCCTGCGTTAGACTGTGCACGCAGCCAGATACCTTTGTGATGCCGCTCACATTGAGAATTAAAATGCAGAGTGATTGACAGGAAGGGACCATTTGGCTATAGAGGGAAAGAGAGGGGGAGAGAAATTCCTATTTCAATTCTCAAAACTATACTGTTTTTTTATATTTAGTTACGCACCTTTAGACAAGTACCACAATGCACTAACACATGTTAAATGTGTTGGTGCATTGTGGTACTTGTCTAAAGGTGCATACACACACTGGCTGATATATTGGTCCTTATTCAGATCTGATCGTAGTACAAATTTGTTCTTAAAATGGGCAAAACCATGTGCACTGCAGGTGGGGCAGATGTAAAATGTGCAGAAAGAGTTAGATTTGGGGGAGTTATTTTGTTTCGGTGCAGGGTAAATACTGTCTGCATTATTTTTACACTGAAATTTAGATTTCAGTTTTAACACACCCCACCCAAATCTAACTCTCTCTATACAGGTTACATCTGCCCCACCTGCAGTGCACATGTTTTTGCCCATTTTGAGAACAAATTTGTACTGTGATCAGATTTGAATAAGGGCCATTGGCCATCCGTTTGAACAGCCAAAATATCAATGTACCATCAGCCAGTGTGTGTACCAGCGATATATCTGATGTACACAGCCGATGCCCGATATATTTATAGATATATCAGCACATCGTGCTGTGTGTACGGGCAATCTGCTGACCGCACCTACAGCTGCGCCAGACGCCGCCAGTGAGTGACAGCTCAGTGGGCGGGCGTATGCAAATTCAACCAGCCACTTGTGATGTCAGCTCCAAAGGATCAGGCAGTGTGAATGGAGAACACGCTGACTGATCCATCTGTAGCTTTATCTGCAGGTCAATTGATCTGCAGATTTATCGCTACCCAGCTTTATGGTAGTAAAGTACAATTAGCTGTGCGGTCGCCAACCCTCTTTTGCTTGTGCAGAGATGGCAGGAACCTGAGGACTCACCTGACGTTGGTCTTTATTATAGTGACCTGACTGTATTACCACAGACCACACCAGTGTGACGCATCTGTAATTATTGTAACTAATTCTGCTTTAAATACATTAATAGTTATGTGTAATTGCTAAGATTACCATGATGAATGTGAGTCAGAATTACCACACATTCTGTGGTAGCATTACTGTCCAGCTTATATGTTGCTTATGCTTTTAAAGAGACCAACGCTTTGTATTATGATGTTTTACAATTGTAGTTTTGGAGGGTGTGGAGTAATCAATGTACAAAACAGATGAACTAATGGTCCCAGCCATCTGGGACCTGTAGTGCACCTGCAGAAATGAATAATCCCCTGAATATCCTCTCATTTACCAATCTATTGTTCATGTAATCCCAAATTAAGAATCCTCTTCGGACCGTGTAGCAATTACGATGTTGGCTGGGCAAACAAAAATATATTTGGAATGGTGAAACTTGCCCTGTGAGGAGCGGCTGTGCATTAGCTGGTCCTAAACCGATTTTTGTTGACAAAAGCCACTTTGGTTGGTTAGAAGTAGCCCTCATATGGGGATGTAACCACTTTTATCTCTCCTGGTTATATCCTATAAGTACCTTATTTCATCGTTCTTAACTTATGCACTCAGTAAGTAGACCTCACTGCTGGAATTAATGGTGCTATCCAACCAGTAAAGAATCAATTTGAAAACAGATTACGCCCAATCTGTTGGAGAAGTGGGCACTGAGCGCATTCTCCTCTGTACTCTGGGCACAAAGACCACCAGTGATGTGACCTCCAACCTGCCAAGAACAGTACTGCATGTGTCCTCTCCCTTCCATTGCCCTATTGTGAGGGAAGTGCCCCTCAGTGTTTCCTTCAACGGAGACTGTTTGCCACTATACAAGGCCCAATTTTACCCCTGCTATTATATACATCCTGTCACTACTGTATACTTGTATGCATATAGGTGCCTACTACTATGCACATCCAGCATTAACCCCATAAGCTCCGGATTAAAGATATTGTTTTTTTGTACCTGCTGCATTATTTTTTTTAATTCTTAAAACATTAATGCCAATGTTTATTTGAATTTGGGCTTCTCCCTGGTTCTCCGAATGTACAAGGAGCTCAGATAGTGTGCACGTGTGACCCTAATACTGCAGTTGCGTACGGTATCACTGGTATTAGAAATGGCCACTGCGTACCATGGTCATTTCTCGATGGTGAACGGAAGGTGGGCTTAAGTGATTGCAAATAAAGGGCATCTCACTTTGGTGTTATGGCAGTGTCCAGGCTGTGTCTAGGTTCTTGTCAAAGTTCCCAAATACACAGCCTTAGCCACAGAGGCCATGTCTAGACAAACATGGGAAGAATGGCTGGATTCATGGTACTAAGGATGAGGCGCCAATCAGAGGCGTAACTAGACCTTTGTGGGCCCCATAGCAAAATTCTAAGAAGGGCCCTCCCCATATATATATTATACATACATATATATTATACATACATATATATATATATTATACATATATATATATATATATATATATATATATATATATATATATATATATATATATATATATATATATATATATATATATACACACATACATATACACTCGGGACAAAGTGATGATATAGATCGAGTATAGGAACATCCATGCTGCAAGGTTTTAGTGGCAGCCGGCAGGACGTGTGGGGGGGGTTAGGTTTCTACATGGGAGGGCACAGTAAACATTCAGGACAGAAGAATATAGGACAGTTAAAATAGTGTGTGTGTGTGTGTGTGTATACACACACTCACATAATATGAAGGGCACAGCATAGACAACACAGCATTCACCCCTTCTCTGAATACACAGTATTTCAATACCTTCTTCCCCCCTGCACACTGTGTCCAGTACCCTCTGCCTCCTGCCCTGCACATGCACCAACCGACATAAACTCTACCAATGGTGCCCTCACCTGCGCAGGCAGCAAGCATGAGCGTTATTCCCTGCCTGCACAGAAAAACATTAGGTTGGTGCCGGCCAGCACCCCCACGCTCTGCAGCACAGACTAGGACTCAGGAGCGGAGCGCAGCCGTCTGCGCCGATGCACATGCACAGCAAGCCGGCAAATGGGGGAGAAAAGGCAGATCTTGTCGTCCGGTCCTCCCCCAATCAGCAGCTGCGGTGTTGTCAGGTCAGTGCTGGGAGGTTCTTGCTTCCTCCCACGGACAGCACACCACAGCGGTCATCACCGCTTCATCTAATCTGATCTGCCTGCGTTCCGTTCTGGAACAGGAGCAGCCTGACTTGGTGCAGGGGGGCGGCGGGCCCCACAGACCTCTCGGGCCCCATAGCAGCCGCACCCCCTGCACCTATGGTAGTTACGCCACTGGCGCCAATGGTGGAGTGTCTACAACAACCACTGTAGAGCCTGAAAGTCTAGTAAACTCCATCACACCCTGGCGAACAGAGGGAATGCGGCGATTAACATCTGCGTATTTATGCAACCGCTGATTAGACAGTGGCTGCATTAGAACATGCATTAGTGTCCATCACTGAATCAGGCCCTTAATACTCTGCAATATTGCACTGACACACGTACAATCTGGTACACGCCACACAGCCATGCTCTCAGAGACAAAAGCCTTCGCACAATTGCTGGCTGATTCATGTCATATAAGAAACAAAGCGATTTGTTTCTGTGGGTCCGCATAATTTCCAGGATCATGACATGTCCTTAATTATCCTCTGCAATGGCTTTGAGAATGGACAATAGAGGGTGTGTATCCAAATGACACAATATAATTTTATTTAAACGTGATGCTTTTTTCAATGTATCAAAAATGTGCCCATCATGGATCAAACATTTGTATAGATCTGTTTCAAATGATGAGCCATAGTCTATGAAGCAAAGCTCTTACATGGGTTTAAGGTTCACCTCTTGTGTACCCAATATTTAGGCTGACATGTTCATACTTGACCACTCTACTGGAATTTCCGGGTGGCTCGCAGCCCAAAACTTCTCCAATGAAGCGGAGCTTGGGGCGCCATGACGTAATTTGCTTTGCTCTACGTAATTTTGTTTGGGCTGAGTATCCCAATGCCGGGACGTATACTAGAGATGTGTGAAGACCTACAAGTTTTGGTTTTCGTTTTGGTTCTAAGTCATCATTGTGTTTCTGTTTTGTCAAAATCACCTTCAAGTGTTTTGGTTTGGTTAAAAATCAATCAAATAAAATAATAATTATTAATAAAAAAAAAACGATAAAACAGCAAAAATAATGTAATTTTTGCAAGACAAAACCTGAAATTCTCAACTGCAGGAAGATCCAAACCGGATCAGATCTCCTCTGCTTTAGTTTGGTTTGGATACACAAAATTTAGGTGGATTCTGTTTGTTTTTAAAAACTGCACATCTCTAACTGATACAAGCTTTATCAAAGGAGAGCGCTAGTCATTCTCTAGGACTGTGTCACAATAATCAATATGCATGTGAATATCTCTGTGAAAACAGCACTCCATGAAGCGCCCCTTCCGGATTGGTGGCAAACCGATGTGAGGCGGGGGGGGGGGGGGGGGGGATTAAAAGATGTAATTTGCAGCTTCACATCCCCACTCTCCCACCTGGGCCTCCCTCTTAATGGATCTAGTTTCCAGAGCTGAAAGTAGTCGTGGACCAAACCAATATTCATAAGGGGCATCACGGACGGTGTAATGGTTAGCATTACTGCTTCACAGTGCTGAGGTCATGGGTTCAATACCCACCATGGCACTAACTGTGCAGAGTTTATATATTCCCTGCGTACTTGCGTGGGTTTACTCCGGGTACTCCGGTTTCCTCCCACAATCCAAAAATATACTGGTAGGTCAATTGGCTTCCAACAAAAATTAACCCTAGAATGACTGTGTGCGTGTGTACATGTGGTAGGGAATATAGATTGTAAGCTCCACTGGGGCAGGCAGGGACTGATGTGAATTTTCAACTATACTCTGTAAAGCGCTGCGTAATATGTGTGCGCTATATAAGACACTGTTAATAAATAAATAAGAAGAAGAAAGTTCTAGTAACCATTGCTTCACTGGTGAAAACTCCCTTATATTCCTAAAGTGCTTGTTTATTGGACCATATATGCCTTATGGCAACTTTACCACGTGTTGCTCTGTGAGTTCTCCTTCCTGTTGCGTTTCACACAGAGGATCCTCTATCTTCTGTTTGAGTTGTTTATTCATTTTTCTTCTATAAAAGACAGAATTGTTCTGTGTTGCAAAGTATGGACAAGGCCGCCTGATATACCAGCGATACATGTTTTTTCTGGGATAGCCTGCAGACATTGTTATTGAAGGCAGAGACTTATCTAGTATGAGTTATGATGACCACAGTACACAAGTAAGTGAGCTTTAAGGATACCAGCTGTGTATATCAAGAACTATATATACAGTATATATCAAGCACTGTACCCTGATATACTGCGAGTTCCAGATTGCACATTAAAGACAAATGATCAGAGGTATAGTAATATAGATTTTGCACAGCACACAATGTAACGATGTCATAATGGTAACTCTACAGCATGCAGTATATACACACACACAATACAAAGCAAGACTATCAAATATCAAATTACCCAGAGTGCCCTCCACTTGCTGACAGTTCTGCTGTTAGCATGGTGTTATGCATATGACAGGATACATACGGGTGGCTGCCGGTGGTCAGAATACCGACACCAGAAAAGAGGGTTAGAAAGGATTGAACCACGGAACCAGTTAAAGCTGCTGTATTGGGAGTGTGTAAAGCTCCCTATTTGGTTAAATGGACAAAGAAAAGAGAGGTATACAGCGCTTGGGTTATTCTGAAAGATGGTCAGACACAAATATGTTTGAAAAAGGTACAAATACATTTATTACATAATACAATTTAAAGAGAATTCTCTGTATAAGAAAAAATGAAAAAATTGGGCAATGAATAAAAAAGGAGGGGGGAATGGTAAAAACAGTCAATGCATGCACATAGCTCCAAGAAGATGTAAAGGCAGTTCTTAGGCCCAAATTGTTGGGGATAGTTACCACCAATGATGTTCGAACTTCAAGGTCTGGTAAGTTGACCAAGGGATATTTCCGGTCTATTTCCCAGCTTGTGGGTCCAGGTGGCCTCAGATGGAATTGGAGCAGGAATGGCGGGTGGAGTGTTGGAAGTGCCACCGCCGAGAGTCACTGCAAAGGAGGTATGGACCCGTGGAGCACAATGGGATGGAGGCTGGTCCGGAGTGAAGTTCACCGTGATGGAGACTGGTGCAAGGTGTGGGCTTCAGATTGGGGCCAAACAATGGATCAGGCTTTTGTATAGGCTCTTGGTTGAGGCCAATCAAATGGTGGGGCTTAACGCGTTTCGACATGCTAACACGTCTTCATCAGGAGCTGTAATGACTGGTAGTGTGGGGAGGCTGTATATATACCTCCAGGGGCAATTAGGGGAGTGTTCACCTGGGTCATGTGACCGCATTCTTAAAAACAGATATATGAATAAAAACACATATATGAATACATACAATAATAAAGTGAAAAAAGGATGCACAGGAGAATGTATTAATTAATTATAAATTCTCAAACAAATCATATAAAAATAGAGAAATGTTAATTGTTAACAATGTTTTTATTCATATATCTGTTTTTAAGAATGCGGTCACATGACCCAAGTGAACACTCCCCTAATTGCCCCTGGAGGTATATATACAGCCTCCCCACACTACCAGTCATTACAGCTCCTGTTGAAGACGTGTTAGCACGTCGAAACGCGTTGAGCCCCACCATTTGATTGGCCTCAACCAAGAGCCTATACAAAAGCCTGATCCATTGTTTGGCCCCAATCTGAATCCCACACCTTGCACCAGTCTCCATCACGGTGAACTTCACCCAGGACCAGCCTCCATTCCATTGTGCTCCACAGGTCCATACCTCCTTTGCAGTGACTCTCGGCGGTGGCACTTCCAACACTCCACCCGTCATTCCTGCTCCAATTCCATCTGAGGCCACCTGGACCCACAAGCTGGGAAATAGCCCGGAAATATCCCTTGGTCAACTTACCAGACCTTGAAGTTCGATCATCATTGGTGGTAACTATCCCCAACAATTTGGGCCTAAGAACTGCCTTTACATCTTCTTGGAGCTATGTGCATGCATTGACTGTTTTTACCATCCCCCCCCCCCTCCTTTTTTATTCATTGCGCAATTTTTTCATTTTTTCTTATACAGAGAATTATTTTTAAATTGTATTATGTAATAAATGTATTTGTATCTTTTTCAAACATATTTGTGTCTGACCATCTTTCAGAATAACCCAAGCGCTGTATACCTCTCTTTTCTTTGTCCAGAATATCAACACCAGCCTCCTGATGCAGGGAATTCTGATAGGGGTTCGGTGATTATACATATCTTTCCCCTGTCCTCCTCACAGCTCCCCCCCCCCCCCACCCCCACCCCCATCCTGCTTAACCTCAACCCTCCCTGCTAGTGCCTAACTCTAACTTAAATCCGCAGCCTAAAACTAACCCTCCTGCCCCGCAGCCTAACTTCTAAGTGCCTAACCCTAAGATCCGCGCTAATGCCTAATGCTTACTCGCCCTGCATCTTTACGATCAGAATGCCGGTAGTCAGAATTACCAATGTCGGCATTCTCGTCAATGTCGGGATTCCAGCACCAAACTTGTGGCCGCTAGTCGGGATACTAGTGTCGGTATTCTGACTGCCGGCATCCCATACGACAATCTCTTGCATACCCATGGTTGCAGGGAAAATACAGTGGATGGAATGGATGCTTAGGGTTGTCTCACTGAAGGCCGGATGTATCAAGCTACAAAAATAGCGTGGTCAGTGTTGTATTCTTACCTTCTAAGGGAGATGTACAAAGAGTGATAAAGTGGAAAACTGGTTCAAAACAGCTTCTGTCATTTTTATAAAACAAAGATGGTAAACACTTAACCAGCGCTTGCGTAATGGTCACCTTTAAGGTTCACTGTGCGAACCCAAGCCGCATTTGCTCCACGGATATACCCAAAAGTAATAATGAGGTTTTGCATATAGTGAAGCATTAATAAATAAAGCATTAATAAATGTCACACAGTAAAATCACACAATGGATAAGGCATTAAAAACATAATACAATTCATAAAATATAAATAGAAGAGATCAGGATCTGAGGTGAGGATCCACTAGTGGGCCGGGGGACTGTAAACAATAAGGTGACTTTTACCAGCAGTGATGGAACTGGCAATATTGACAGTTCAAAATCAGCATGAACGATGGAGTATCCCGGGCTGGTTCCCCAACGCAGGCTTCTCTTAATGCAGTAGTCACCTGTCTTTTCCAAATCTGGAGTAGGTCCCAAGATCTTGCCTTGCCAACGCGTTTTGACCCCTATACACTGGGGTCTTTCTCAAGGTCTGTTGTCCTACGGTCCTTCTCCACCAACACGTTTCGACCCTTATACACCGGGGTCTTTGTCAAGGTCTGTAGTCCCACAGTCCTGTTATGCCAACACGTTTCGACCCCTATACAGCGGGGTCTTTCTCAAGGTCTAAATTATAATGATGATGATGATGTAATAATAATAATTTTATTATCTTTTATTTTTATTGTATCATCAAATGTCATTAGTGCCATAAAGAAAAACAAATCTATATATGATTTACTTTTATAGTTTTTACACATTTTATTAATTTGCCTAAATCACTTTTTTTCATTTATTGGTATTATATCATATTGATGTTTATTATGTGTATAATTGATACAAATTATGGCCCTTATTCTGGTTCACTCGCAAAGGCAAATTCCTTCTCAAAGTAGTCTGTATTTTCCCTGCACAGAAACAAAATAACTCACCCAAATCTAATTCTCTCTGCACAGGTTACATCTGCCCCACCTGCAGTGCACATGGTTCTGTCCATTTGAGAAGGAATTTGCCTATGCGAGTGAAGCAGAATAAGGGCCAATGTGTATAATTGATACACCCCCCCCCCCCCCTCGCACGCTGCGATCATCTGCAGGCATGCGAATGGATGATTTGCATTCTCATCCATTCGCAGCCTTGGGTGCGGGGGAGAAATCAATCGATGGTCAGAGACCAGCAAATTATTTCTCCAGCGCTAGCAGATCTGAGACACCTCGGTAGTGTCTCAGATCTTCCGAGCCCCCTGTGCGGGAAGTGGGTGGGCAGCTGACATCAGCTGACATAACCCTCAGAATCCGAATAACCCCCAGAAGGTAAAACACTTCCACAGTCAGGAGAAAAAACAGTACAGAACTGGTCATTATTAAACTTTTAAAAGTTCAAATGACTAAATAAGTATCGTTGCCATTTTTTTAAATCATTTAATTTTTTTTTAAATCATAAAATGATTTATTAATACAGACATTAGTGGCTAAGCCCTTCCGGAGAATTGTTGTAAAAACATTTTCCATGGTTTGCAGTGTAGGAGTTAACACTAAAAATGAAAACTGCTACGGACACACTAAATAAGTTCATTGCAATGCGGGAAGCCGTACCCCCTGTAGTTGCTAGAGCGAAACGCGCTTTGGCGTGGCGTTTGTGTTATTCCTAGGCTTGGAACTGGGAACATTGGCCACTATGGAGATTCCAGTGAACATCAGATAAGCTCGGATGTTATCCAAGTCAGCGCATATGTGCATAAGGATATCATTTAGCATATTCAATATTATGCTTATATTTCACTCTCTCCTTTTTTTTCTTATTTATTAGGTGGGTCACTGTGGTGTTGTGAACGAATTCTAGAAGAATCCGCATTTTATTCTGGGCTGCTTTTGAATATTTGGTTTTAATTTTCAATCTATAAAAAATATATATCTCAATCGCAAATGTATAATAGTATTGTTAAAGAAAACCCTACTTTTATATATACAATATAGAAAGCATAAATCTCCCTTCTATTAGCATTGTTAGTAACGTTATACCAGTTGCATGGTAGGAACTTTGCTACATGTGGTGAACTTGTGTGTGAGCCTGAGGTGGGGCCCGGGGTTTGAAGGTCTAAAAGCACCCCTACTGTGCAATGCAATCAATATTTATCTATCAATAGGCAGCTGGAACAAGGCAGTAGTAAGGTCAGCCATGTAATAAACACACAATGGGCCTGGTTCACATTTAGTAGTAAAAGCAAAAACAAGGAGCTATTTGCACATGGGCTGACCCATGTGGCACTGCACGTGAGGATCTCACCAGGGTTCCAACAGTCGGGATCCCAACAGTCATTAGCCCGACGTCCAGAGTCAGACAGCATGGTGAACGCATCAAAGCCCCTTGCGGGCTCGCTGCGCTCGCCATGCTGCGAGCACGGTGGCTCGCTACACTCGCCACCTATTCTATTCTCCCTCTATGGGGGTCGTAGACCCCCACAAGGGAAAATAGTGGGTGGCCATCGGGCATCTGTCTGTCGGCGTTTTGACAGTTGGGATCCCGATGTCGGGTAAATGACTGTCGGGATCCCGACTGTCGGGACCCCGACGTCGAGTAAATGACTGTTGGGATCCTGACTGTCGGGACCGCGTCCGGCACCCGTGTAAGAAAGGGATGGGGGTCCTGCCTATTTTGTCAGTCCTGGGCCCCACAATTTCTGATGACAGCCCTGGTGCACCTAGGGGTAAAGTTGCGCCTAGGGGTAACCAAACCCTAAAACTGCCTCTGTTTTGACTATGAATCAGGCCTATTATCTGCACAAGAGGTAAAATAGGGCACTCCGATTCTGTAAGGGATGATCCTATACAGTCGTTTCAGATACTGGGGCCGATTCAGGATCGCTTATTTGCGCATGTGCAAATCCAGGCACCAAACGGCTTCAGCGAGTAACACACTCGCCGGGCCGTTTTTTGCGGGGAGGGAGGGCCGGGGGCTAATGAGGGAGGAAACGGGGCTATGCGTCCCCATGAAAATGCTGGCCTGACTTTTATTGCAAACCTTCGAATGACTTCTCTCCTCTTCGGCCGGCCGGCAAGGGGATGTGTTTGCGTACATCGCATCGCATGTCACCGTGGGAATTCGGTGGCGAGAGGGGGTTGCTGCTGCTTAGCAAGCTTTGCTGAATCAGTCCCACTGTTTCTAAATGATCATCTTGCCTCTGGAGACATGAGTTAAAAAAAAAGTATAAAAACTATCCCATTCCCTTTCACCGATTTGCAAACTTTAACAATTAAATAATTATAGTCACAAGTACAGACAATGCAATGCTTGTGACGGAGAATCGGGGAGAAAAAAAAAAAGCAATTGTATACAGGTTTGATGTATGAACAACATCATAATATCAAGATGTAGCTCAGCCCTGAACAAATCAGCTCTTGTTGTATCTTGGAGATAAATGGAAATGAATTCCCACAGATGAAGCCGGCCAAACACTGCATGGTTTGTGACCGGTTTTCCAGTGTCACGATGAGAGGAATCGCTGTAGTAAGAGGACTTTAAAGGAAGAGGCATGATTGTGTCTGCAAGCTAATTGTACTGAGTGCAGCTGCACAAAGCTGGATCAGCTGCAATTGAAGGAGCTTGCAGACTTCCTGACGCCAGCCCGTCGTGCTCCCACCAACAAACTGGCAATCCCATATTGTTTAGCAGACATTATCTCCTCGGCTTCATTTTTCACTTGAATTTGTGACTGGAATGAGGGGAGAGCGGCGTCCCTTTGAATTAAAAGAAAAATAAAATCTGCTGTGGATCAGATCTTGTGGGAAAACATATTCCGAGCATATGAGAGGGGCTGCTTGTTTGTTGAGGCTGCATTTGCCGGGTAACAGCAAGAGGCGAGAGCGCGGCTTTGTTCATAGTCCCACGCTCACACAAGTTCCATTCCTCCGGATACATTGCTGAGCAGCAGCTGCACGCGTCAGAGGCTTTTTACGCGGTAAAACGCAAAACCTCAAAGTGTTGTTGTTTTTTTTAGACTAAAACGTATTGGTAAAATGAATGTGGACTCGTCATCGGGAACCAACACTATTGGACTAGGTTTTTATTTTTGTATATCAGAAACAGCGGACGGTATACTTAGTCATTGTGGATGTCGACAATAGCATGTCGACAGCTGATTTTTCATTCTCGTGTCAACATTCTGAATGTCGAAATCCCAAATGTGAACATTTTGTACCATACCCCTGTAAGCCTATAAGGCCTGATGGGATTAGGTACCAGATACTGGCAGTTAGGATGCCGAGGGGCAGAATACCAATTCCGGTATCCTGACTTCCATAATCAAAGTAATTCTAACCCTACCCTAAAACCTCCCTTCCCGCAGCCACCCTTCCCTTCCTGCATCGTAACCCTACACAAAGACCCCCCCCTGCAAGCATGCAGCCTAACCATAACCCTCCTACCCTGTAGCCTAACCCTCCCCCCTCAGCCTGACCCCAACCATCCCTGGCATACTTACAGTCAGGACCATAGATATTGGGACATTGACATAATTCTCAGAATTTGGGCTCTCTACACCACCACAATGGGTTTGGAATGAACCAAACAAGATGTGCTTGCACTGTAAATTTCAAGCTTTAATTTGAGGGTATTTACATCCAAATCAGGTGAATTGTGTAGGAATTAAGATGGTTTCTATATGTGCCTCATACTTTCTAAGGGTCCAAAAGTAATGGGACAAACTAAACAATCCTAAACCAAACTTTCACTTTTTAATACTTTGTTGCAAATCCTTTGCAGTCAATTACAGCCTGAAGTCTGGAACGCATAGACATCACCAGACGTTGGGTGTCATCCCTGGTGATGCTCTGCCAGGCCTCTACTGCAAATGTCCTCAGTTCCTGCTTGTTCTTGGGGCATTTTCCCTTCAGTTTTGTCTTCATGAAGTGAAATGCATGCTCAATGGGATTCAGGTCAGTGATTGACTTAGCCATTGCATAACATTCCACTTATTTCCTCTTTAGTTGCTTTCACAGTATGCTTCGGGTCATTGTCCATCTGCACTGTGAAGCACCGTCCAAAGTGTTCTGAAGCATTTGACTGAATATGAGCAGATAATATTGCCCGAAACACTTTTCATAGTCATAGCATTACAAAATACAAGGGAACCAGTTCCATTGGCAGCCATACATGCCCACGCCATGACACTACCACCACCATGCTTCACTAATGAGGTGGTATGTTTTGGATCATGAGCAGTTCCTTTCCATCTCCAAACTCTTCTCTTCCCATCACTCTGGTACAAGTTGATCTTTGTCTCATCTGTCCATATTTTAGATGTTGTTTGGCAAACTGTAATCTAGTCTTCCTGTTTTTGAGGCTCACCAATGGTTTACATCTTGTGGTGAACCCTCTATATTTACTCTTGTGAATTATTCTCTTGATTGTTGACTTTGACAGTACCTACAGTACCTCCTGGAGAGTGTTCTTGAGCTGTTGTGACCAGGGAAATAATTCTTCTGTCATCCACCACAGTTGTTTTCCGCGTGGTCTTCCTGGTCTTTTGGTGTTGCTGAGCTCTCCGGTGCGTTCTCTCTTTTTAAGAATGTTCCAAATAGTTCATTTGGCCACACCTAATGTTTTTGCTACGTCTTTAATGGGTTTGTTTTGATTTTTCAGCCTAATGATGGCCTGCTTCACTGATAGTGACAGCTCTTTGGATCTCATACAGGTCGAGTATCCCGTATCCGAATATCCGTTATCCGAATTATTCCGAAATACGGACATTCCCGAAAGTGAAAAAAAATTATTTTTTTGCTAAAAACTCACTGGGGACATATGTAACAGCATCACTGGGGACATGATATGTAACTGGCACTATATATGTGCAAGACAATGATTGCTTGGCATTCAAATTCAGTGCTGAGATAGTACACACATTTTGTTTCACATTTTGAAACCTTGTTTTTTGAACAATTTAAATATGTTTGTGTGTATTTTATGTGGTAATAAAATATATTTGTGTGTATATTATGTGTTTATACAGCATAAATGCAAGATACTTCAAAATACATCATTGAAATATTAAAATATTCCGAAATACGGAATAATCCGTTATCCAAAATTCTCCTGGTCCCGAGCATTTTGGATACGGGATACTCAACCTGTATTGAGAGTCGACAGCAACAGATTCCAAATGCAAATGTCACACCTGGAATCAACTCCAGACCTTTTACCAGCTTAATTGATGATGAAATAACAAGGGAATGGTCCACACCGGTCCATGAAATAGCTTTTGAGTTGATTGTCCCATTATTTTTGGTCCATTAAAAAGTGGGAGGTACATATACAAACCGTTGTAATTCCTACACCGTTCACCTGATTTGGATGTAAATACGCTTAAATTAAAACTGCAGTTTAAGCACATCTTGTTTGATTCATTTCAAACCCAAAATATGAGAATTGTGTTGATGTCCCAATATTTATGGACCTGACTGTACATTCCGGTGTCAGCATTCTGATGTGCCGGAATTCTGGCGCTGTATTCTAACCACCGGCAAACCATCGGATGCCAACTGCATCCTGGCTGATGCACAGATGATCAGATTACTCCCTGTAAACCCCTACACCCGTTTACAGCCCTGCTAGTTACTTATAGTAACTCATGCTTGTTAATAACTGAAAGCACGCAGGGACACTTAAGCTATATGTGGTACAACATGACTGAATACAATACAGTCTCTTACCCAGCTTCTGATCTGGAACTTTATTTACCAATGAAAACAAGTGAAGTAGAACTGGAACACCACCGAAGTCCGGAGGCAGCAATTGATCATAAGAATCACTTCCAGTTGACAACTGTGCTAATACTTGCCAAGCTGACATGAACACGGGGGCTGCTCCATTCCCACTATTTTTGGACTTTCTATTTTTCAGCCTAGTTCCATGTAATGCGGTTATAAGTCTGTGTATACAAATGCTTACAGGTTAGGAAATAAGCTCCCTGAACGGATTTCAGCCATGACAAGGAATGGTTTAGATTTAGCAGCTATTACTGAGTCATGGTACACTGATAACCACAGGTAGGGCACAGTTATTCCAGGTTATTATACATAGCTCAGAGAAGACATACAGTACCCCTCTTATTACATTGGTATAGAAGAGATGTAACTTGAACTATAAAAAAAGCCAGAGAACGTAAGTCTACATAGTGTACATTGACTACTAAAAGAACTCACGTTGATGCTTGCAGTGCCAATAACTTTTAAACCAATAATATGGGCAAACACATAGGGGGTGGGTGGGTCCAAATTCTTGATTTTTGAAGGGGGTGTAGCCAGCCCACAAAGAGTGTCATTAGCTCTTAGGGCCAGATGTATCAAACTTCAAAAGTGATAAAATAGAGAGTGATAAAGAACCAGCCAATCAGCTCTTAACTGTCATGTTGCAAGCTGGGTTTGAGAAATGACAGGTAGGAGCTGATTGGCTCTTCACTTTATCACTTTTTGAAGCTTGATACATCTGGCCCTTAAACCTTTTTCTGTCCAAATTTTTTTTTTTTACAGTTCAAACAGTCTCACACCCTCCTCCTGTGCCCTGCTTAGCGGCTCTTCCTCTCTGTATTTTTGCTTTAGTGCATCCCACCCCTAATCTGTACATCAGGGGTAGCAAATCTGGTCCTTAAGAGCTACTTACAATTCACATTTTCTAGACCACCTAGCTGGTATTATACAATTTATATACGGGGGTATGGTCATGCTTCCTGCGGTTAGGACATTACTTGGGCCTGCCAAAACTCTCGACACCCCTGTCCAATAATCTCGCAGATCATATGCCAAATCTGGCTGGTTGGAGTGAATATCTGGTAATATCTGGTAATTACAACTGACAATTTGCTTCCAAACACTGCAAAATGTCCCGTCCTGTCCCGACGGTGGGGGATTACGCATGCGCGTGTGCGTGTACATGTGGTAGGGAATATAGATTGTAAGCTCCCCTGGGGCAGGAATTGATGTGAATGTTCAACTATTCTCTGTAAAGCGCTGCAGAATATGTGTGCGCTATATAAATAATAATAATAATTAATAAATAATAAAATGATGTGCAAACCCTGGGGCGCATTTTACACTTGCCGGGGCGTTCGCTCAATAGTGGGCGGGAAAGGGGCGGAACCGTGGGCCCACCCATGCATCCTCGGGCGGGCAGCTGACATCTCAAGATGGCAGCGCCCCCCCCCCCCAATTATTTGGCAGATAGACTTACTTTTCAGAGCGAAGGCTGGAGAAATCATTAGGGGGGTTTGCATTGGCGGGACAGCCTTTACCTGCTCGTTAGGCAGTGAATATACGCTGCAAAGTGAGCAGGTCTGAATCAGGCCAATATATACATTCCTGTCCCAACCTAAAGAAGATCATGTGTGATGTGAGCAGCTACCGTGTTTCCTCGATTATAAGACCTACCCTTACGTCTACAGAACATTCCAAAATAAGCCCTACCCCGAATATAAGACCTAGCTAAATCCCCATTTGGCCCGGTCCTTGCGCTACACTACAATGCAACCCCCCCACATGAAATGGATGCTGCTGTTAAAGTAGCATCCAATCACAGCTGCAGCGTTCCACAGTGAGCGCGCACCCTCCCCTCGTTTTCTGTGAATGATGCTGGTGTGTGTAATTCGGGGTATGGACACTTATGATGTTGTTGAAGAAAATGACAGGCCCATTTTTGAATAAAGGTCGATTTTTTTTTTTGTTCACGCTTACCTGTTTATTGAAATTGCTGTCAATGTTTATTAAAATAAGACCTACCCCTCTGGTGTTTTTTGGACCGAAAAAATAAAAATAAGACAGTGTCTTATTATCGGGGAAAGGGTAGTATGTGCTACAGAATCCACGACAAGCAAATGACAGCATCTATGTTAATGAAGTCGCTGTTTGTGTTGTGGTTCCCATTGCTCAGACCTCACATATTGGAATAATTACATCTCAGTGCAGTGTAAAATAGTACGATATGAAAGCTAAGTGACACTCTAGCGCTGATTGCTAAATCAATATGCTATTTCTCACTTGGGAGGAAAGTGGAACCACTTGTACAAATGTTGTGTATGGAAAGTAGTGGGGAGAGCTCAGGCACAGTAGCTGCACAGTCTCCGTGTTACAGTCATAATGATGCCACAACTGTACAGAGGATTACTGTGTGGTTGACAAGACTCTGGTGTTGTGCCAGAGCATTTGTTACCTTCTGCGCCATATTTCCAAAGACAGCATTGCAAATATAGGACACAGAGCTGTTGGGTCAGATTCTGGTCTGGGAGTTGGGAGCCACCAAAACCAAGGATCCGCGCGGACATCCTGCACCCATTATAGATATACTGCTGTTAGTATTCCTTTCATTCCCAAAAATATGTGATAGCAGCCCTACCCTGCGCAGCTAAGAACAACCGTCAATTTGATTGGTTGGCATTACAGAAAGTGGAGACTGACCCAGTGCTCCTGAGATACACCTTTACACAGCAGTTGTTAATGTTATGCCCAATAATAGTGTCCTAGATTATTTTGTGAACCATAGTAGTGCCCTAATTCACATTATGTCACATTGTTGGGCTGTCAGTACACATTATGCAACAGAGCACACCCTCATTCACACTATGACATACAGGGGGAAATGTAGTAGCCAGGCGCCCAATTAGCATACGTATGGCACCGTAGGGAAATCGCATTGCATGCGATGCAATCTGATTTTCCTATACAATTTATTCACTGCTCTCTGGCCTTGGGCGGTAAGATCAGATCGCATCGGATGGCACCGCACTTAAAATCGCATGCGATCGCATGCGATTTTATAGGGTGCCATGCCATTTAATTTATTATACACTCATATGACATACAATGTGATTTAGGCTCCCCCACTATCCACACCACCCTGGAACGCTTCCTCCCGACCTTTTCATACCCCCACTATCCACGTCGGCGTGGAGTTGATTTTATATAGTGTGGCGAGCGCAGCGAGCCACTGAGCCCGAAGCGTGGCGAATACATGTAACATATGGGGAACGCTGTGCTCGCCACGCTTCAGCTCGCCACACTATATAAAGTCAACTCCACGCCAACGTGGATAGTGGGGGTATCTTCAAGTTTAAAAAAATCACCTGCACCTTGAGATACGAAAGCCCAGAACAAAGAAGGTTAGTCATAGCGACACCAAATCTGCAACTGTGGTTTAAAGACAAACAGTACTTAAGGCTTGAGGTGCCCTATAAATGGTATGACTCAGAGAGGGAAAAGTTCTCAAAAAGGTCTTACACGCCACAATTATCTATCTCCCATAGACTCCTAGATGCATGTGACCTTATGGGACTGCGGAAGAGTAATCTCATGGCTGGCGTACTGTGGATGACTGGGGATGCTTTCAGTATGAGTGATATGTTTAGGGCCTGCAATATCATTAATAAATCACTAACTGTGGCATCTCCCTACAGTACAAGACTGGATGTAGATTTATTGTAGTGCACACTGCGCTGCTCCCATCTGATCATTTGTATCAAAATGAGACAGGCAACACCTGGATATTCCAGGACCCCCCCGCAGAGAGGAGCCGAGCAGCACATCTGCTTACCCGTCACGTGGCCAGGACGGCAAACACTGAGCAGGAAGACATGCCTGTTCTTTATATCACCTCCATTCAAAACAGAAAGACACTCACACATATATACAGTATATAAGTATCAAGAGAAAAAGAGATATCCCTGTAGCGTATTATATTGAAGGAGTATGGCCCTTATTCTAGTTGAATCAGACGGATGCGTATCCGAGTGTTCTTAGCCCCACCTACCGTACGGATCACTCACATCGTCCGCATGCGGTAAGACGCCGAGCGAACGGACCGCGAGTGGATGTTTCATGTGAACACCTCCTCCATCTGTGGGAACCTCCCCCATCCTCCGATGGTCGCCGAGTGCTCCAGACCACTCTGACATTTTTCCTTATGAAAGCTGGGATATGGGCAGGCAGCTGGCATCTGCCCCCACACGTGCGTCACGGCCGCATTACCATACGTACGCCCAGCATTTTCATGGGAACGCCCATGAAACGCAGAGTGTACGCATATGGTAATGAGCCCAAACAGCCCTTCACGCCCCTCTCCACCCCCTGCTCAGATGGTTCCGTAAGATCATTTTCTGCACGGACCTCACGCTGTGTTCGTACGTGTGAGGCGTTCGCACATGCGCAGATACTCATCTGCACATGCGCAAACACCAACCATCGGCCGGCCATCCACACTCGGAGCCATCCGACTCAATCAGAATAAGGGCCTATGTACTATTGGAAACAATAGTGATAAAATGGAGGAGGGGGGCTGCCGCTGCTGGTCCCCACCGCTGGTCCCCACCGCCACAGCTGGTGCCTGCTGGTACAGTCCCGACTCCTGTCCCGGGACCAGGGCATGCACAGTAGCTTCTTTGGTACTACGCATGCGCTGGCCCCCCAACCTCTATGGGTCCATAGAAGCATATTCACGATCCCGCATGCGCAGAACCCACAGTGGCCCATAGAGGCTTCCCGGAGGGAGGGAACACCTCCCAATGGGACTGCCTTGAATGACTGGCAGGTCGGACTTCAGGCAGTGGGCGATTATTCCTGGGGGGGGGGGGGGGGGGGGGGGGGCTTGCAGCTAAACAAAAGGATAAAGCAAAAGTGGGTAATATCAGACATAGAGGTAGGAAGACCCTACTCATAAGATTACAAACATAGAGGATTTGCTACCTATAATATTAACTTAAGGAACCCCATACATTCAAGTCAAGGTATCTCATGCGGCCTCACATGCAATACTTTGTCAACCTCCCAGCAGGCTCCCCAGCTGCAAGATCGCCTACGATACATCATATGCAGTAATTTTATATACAATGTATCGCAGGAGATTCCATTGACTGCCACGGGATATGATGTATCCATGGTGCATCAGTGACATTGGCCCTTATTCAGATCTGATCATAGTACAAATTTGTTCTCAAAATGGGCTAAACCATGGCCCTTATTCTGATCGGTGCGGATATTCCCGAATTGTTACGGTGCGGGCCGCACGCAACGCTGTGCGGCAGCGTGTGGGCATCGTCCGTAGAAACGCCCACGTGTCCTCCGCATTCGGATGGAGTCACTCTTTAAAAACAGGGCGTGTGTACGGACGACATACAAACCGTGCGTGTGCGGGGGAAACGTACAGATTCTTGCACGGTCTTCCCGCACAAGCACGGTCTTACCGCGTGAGAATGTACGGAAAGCTGTCC
Source organism: Crinia signifera (assembly GCF_055691185.1). Taxonomy (NCBI): domain Eukaryota; kingdom Metazoa; phylum Chordata; class Amphibia; order Anura; family Myobatrachidae; genus Crinia; species Crinia signifera. Next base: position 299,805,120 of record NC_139219.1, read on the forward strand.
GTACGCCCCGATGCGGAGTATTTACGCACAATCCAACACAATTGTGTACTGTTATGTATTTTCAATTATTGCCAAAGTTTGTTTAATAAATGTTATTTTGGCCCCACAAATGTCTGTATTAATTTAGACATGCAGAAGTGGCATGTGTATTAGTATTATTAATATTAAGTTGTGTGCATTATTTGCAGTGTTAAAGTGTGTGACAAGTGCAGCATGTAATGTTCCCTTTAAGCTGCAATGCTTCCAATTGTAGCAGTGAGAAGCGTGTAATTAACAAGTAATGGGTAAAGTATGTGATTGTATTGGGTTCAGGTGACATTGGTTGAGGTGCGTCCGTCCTGATTAGGCGTTCCGATTGCCTAGCGCATGACCGAGTGGTGTCCGCAAAGCAAAAGTAACCTTTTGGACACCGCACATTTCTTCCCATTTTGTTCGCGTGCATTCGGCGTGCTGTCCGAATGCACGCCTACCAATATATGTGTACTCCCCCGTGTCCGCCCATGTTTCCGCCCAGTTTAGCCCACTTTGAAACTACGCCCCTGTGTCTTTCCGCATGACGCCCATAACACACCCCTATTGGCCGAATGTATGCGGTGCACAGTTCTGTACGGGATTAGTGAGAACAAGTACGGAGACCATGCGTGGCACATGCGCCTAGCGATCGCCACGCATGCGCAGACGGCTAAAAAACGCCATCCGAAAGAATTCGGGAATATCCGCACCGATCAGAATAAGGGCCCATGTGCACTGCAGGTGGGGCAGATGTAACATGTGCAGGGAGAGTTAGATTTGGGTGGGGTGTGTTAAAACTGAAATCTAAATTGCAGTGTAAAAATAATGCAGCCAGTGTTTACCCTGCACAGAAACAAAATACCACTTTTGGGAAGAAATCTCCCCTTGTGATAGGCGCTAGTTAAAAAATGTTTTATTTCAATTTACTTTTAAATTTAAATATCCTAATATAATTTTGCAACAAAATATTCTCTATTTAGCAGCAGGCTAAATGGTGTGATTGTGATCTCACACCTATTCAGGTGTTGGGTGCACTTACGTGTACCTCACCTGTACTCCCAAAGATTTGTACAAAAAAGACTGCGCTTATAAAAAACCAGGTGCATGTATGACTGAATTAACGCTCACCACTTAATTGTACATAAATGTATTTATTGATAAGAATATATCAAATTAAAATTTATTTAGCAAATCAATAAATTATACACATACAAACTCTACACAGAATTGAAAATCGGTGGCCACCTATAATTGATAAAATGGTATTGCTTCTCAAAAGGAAGCTTTCTTTATGCTTTGAGCTCTACAAATAAAAATAAAAATCAAGATTGCTTTTCCAAATTGGGGGGACAATATTAGCAGCCAATATAGTGATCTCTGGTCTCTGCTTGTAATTTTAATGGATAATTGTCCACTGCACTTGTATATGGTTTTCATACTCACAGACTCCACATGAGATTGTAGACATTGGGCCATAATATGAATTAGCAGGGAGGCAGGAGAGCTTGTATAATGTAACTCAGTCCGTAGCTCTCCGTTCTACACCCGCAAATACCAGCCGCCGTGACACTGACCCAGAGCCGGCAGTTGTAGTCAGTCCAGACGCCGTGTCTCTCACACACGGCTGGGGTCTCCCGTCAGGCGTCAGGCTGGCCCGTGAAGCTGCAGAGTAGCGTCTCTTACCCGCTCTCTGTAAGCCGGTGTAATTGGATGTTAGTCTGTTTTCTCCAAACCGTGCAGGTTTCAAAGTGACGGTGAGCGGTAACAGGTGGCTGCTGGAGGTCCCTCCTGGGAAAAGAAACACCGGGCAGATTTCCTCTAACACGTTTCGCTCTTATTGGAGCTTTTAAAAAAAGCTCCAATAAGAGCGAAACGCGTTAGAGGAAATCTGCCCGGTGTTTCTTTTCCCAGGAGGGACCTCCAGCAGCCACCTGTTACCGGTTCGGAGAAAACAGACTAACATCCAATTACCCCGGCTTACAGAGAGCGGGTAAGAGATGCTACTCTACAGCTTCACGGGCCAGCCTGATGCCTGACGGGAGACCCCAGCCATGTGTGAGAGACACGGCATCTGGACTGACTACAACTGCCGGCTTTTGGGTCAGCGTCACGGCGGCTGGTATTTGCGGGTGTAGAACGGAGAGCTACGGACTGAGTTACATTATACAAGCTCTCCTGCCTCCCTGCTAATTCATATTACGGCCCAATATCTACAATTTCATGTGGAGTCTGTAAGTATGAAAACCATATAAAAGTGCAGTGGACAATTATCCATTAAAATTACAAGCGGAGACCGGAGATCACTATATTGGCTGCTAATATTGTCTCCCCAATTTGGAAAAGCAATCTTGATTTTTATTTGTAGAGCTCAACAAAGCATAAAGAAAGCTTCCTTTTGAGAAGCAATACTATTTTATCAATTATAGGTGGCCACCGATTTTCAATTCTGTGTAGAGTTTGTATGTAAATAATTTATTGATTTGCTAAATAAATTTTAATTTTTAATTTGATATATTCTTATCAATAAATACATTTATGTACAATTAACTGGTGAACGTTAATTCAGTCATACATGCACCAGGTTTTTTATAAGCGCAGTCTTTTTTGTACAAATCTTTTACAGAAACAAAATAACTCACCCAAATCTAACTCTCTCTGCACATGTTACATCTGCCCCACCTGCAGTGCACATAGTTTTGCCCATTTTGAGAACAAATTTGTACTGTGATCAGATATAAATAAGGGCCATTCTGCGGATCTGTTCTGATGGACACAGGACAGTGAATTGGATCGCAATTGTAAGTACATTTTGACACTTTTCACACAATTTATCGTCCCGATGCGTCAAAATCATGTAGAAAAGGGCTGAATCATCACAGTTTTCTGTAAACTTTATGTAGATATGAAGTGGGTGAGTTCTTCGATATGGGTACTTCCCTTCCCCCATCAGTGTCCTACTTATAGGAAGCATGATGGCTACAGGTGTTCAGAAATATATTTAAAGAACATCAATGTTTTAACTTTCTTTCATCTAGAGATTGTTTTTTGGTTTTATTTTGCATAGTAATAGTTTGTTATATACAGTAGGTGCTACATTAACAAATAATAGCCATGTGTGGAGCTTGTATATACATGGGGTTCCTCTGAGCACTCTGATTTATTCCCGCACTGCAAACAATATACTGCAGTTATTGGAAGATCCTGTAAAAATGAAGCCAAATCCCGGATCTGACCCGGCATTTGGAACACGGTTTTCCCCGTTCATACTGCGGTTGCTGACCCGGAATATTCCCGAACCAGTACCGTTTACACTGCACACCGGTGCAGGGGGAGGCGCTTGGAGGTGAAATCATCTCCAAGCACTGGAACCGCTGAACAACTATCTTGGACCGCCAATCGCCAAGCTGGGAGCACAGCCAGCACTAAGGCAAGCTGCTGGGCTGCCCCCAGCCTCCTTGCACCCCTAACCCCTGTCCGCGAGGTGACTGGCTGCCGCACACAGGCATCCATTCACCTCCTCCCTGGCTCAGCTGCTGTCGGCACAGTGCAGCAGACAGCAAGTGAAGGCTATGTGCGCTCCCACCCAACCTCCATACTGACCGCAAGATGATGGTTGGGCTCCCCCAGTGGTGCAAACAGACCATGGGTTCCACCCTGGTCAGGACCTGGGTAGGATTCCCAAGAAAATTGACCCAGTTTTTTTTTTAGGTACCCCATTTACACTGCCGCTGACCTGTAAAAGGGGTATAAGTGTGTGCACATGGGCAGACTGGATGGGCCAAGTGGTTCTTATCTGCCCTATGTAAGGCAGTTTTGCATTAGCTTCTGACATTCAAAATAACTAATCATTCCAGTTCCGGAAGAGTAGGTAGACAGGGACCTCCTGAGCTGAAACACCAACATCATTGGGCTCCCACAAACCATGGGCTTTATAGCAGTCTCAAGGGCTTCACTGCCAATGAAGCTTGGCGTATGCCAGCTAGCCAGAAAGCAATGGAAATGTATAAACATGTTGTCCCAGTCATTAGGAGATTTAATGACACCTGGTCTGGCACTCTCCTCTTCTGCTTCTCTTGTACATTTCCTTCTGTTCCATTGTCAGTAAATAAATGTTATGTAACGGCAAAAGTCCTGACGTGGAATCACATGCTGTTTTGACCGACTGAGTAATAAAATGATTTTGGGCAGTAGAAAATAAAATAAAACATAGGGAATAATACACATACTGTATACTGTATAAACATAAATCACATTCAATTGAATGTAATTATATGAATCTAATTCTATCTATGTGGACCCCCTCCAACAATATATAGTCTAGATTTCTGCTGGCAAAAGCGGCATGGTCTTTCCATGGCCATGAGTACTGCAAATTGGGGCATTTCTGTGTAATTGCACTGTGCCCGTTGATAAAAATCACAACTGTGGTCAAGGCTTGGCAGCCTGTTGATTATCGAATGACATATCATGCACGCGGTATGCAGTGCGCGGGGTCCCCTGCGAACAAAGCCAGAGATGGCTTGTCATCGCTAGTCATTCGCAGGTTGACTATCAGGCAGCAGGCGTTTGTGGGAGTGCCCAGGAAATCTAATGGCAGCACCTGGCCATTGGGATAGATGGCCGCTAGCGGATGCACACCGGGGGGGGTTATCCATTCTTTGGTTAGTGGATTTCCTCCTGTTTGCACGGCTACGAACACATTTGCAGCCGTGGACAGGGGCGGGGAGACACTCTGGCGGGGTAATGTTTCCCTGATCGCTGGGCTCTGAAGTTCTGCAGTCTAGTTATCAGGTCTGAATCCGGCACAAAGGCTTGTGGAAGCCCCAGGGAAACGGACTGGTGGGGGACCCTACCAATAAAATTGCAAATACTCCCTTAGAGCCCCCACTACACGTTATGCTACACAGTATCCCTACTTCAACTCATGCTAAACACTGCACAACATCACGTCATGCCACACAGTACCCCCAATTCATATCATGCCACACAGTGCCCCCACTTCACAACATGCAAAACAGTGCCCCCACATTGCATCATGATACACAGTGCCCCCACATCACAACATTCCAAACAGTGCCCCCACATTGCATCATGATACACAGTGCCCCCACATCACAACATGCCAAACAGTGCCCCCACATTGCATCATGATACACAGTGCACCCCACTTCGCATCATGCCACACAGTGCCCCCACATCACAACATGCCAAAAAGTGCTCCCACATTGCATCATGATAGACAGTGCACCCCACTTCGCATCATGCCACACAGTACCCCACATCACATCATGCCAAACAGTGCCCCCACATTGCATCATGATACACAGTGCACCCCACTTCACATCATGCCACACAGTGCCCCCACATCACAACATGCCAAACAGTGCCCCCGCATCACATCATGCCACACAGTACCCCCATAACACATAATGCCACAAAGTACCCCATATTACATCATGCAACACAGTGTCCCATATCACATCATGCCACAGTGCCCCCATATCACATCATGCAATACAGTGCCCCATATAACATCATACCACACAGTGCCCCAATTCACATCATGCCACATAGTGCCATCACTTCACATCATGCAACACAGTGTCCCCACTGCAACCTATTCAATCCCACTTCCATAGCCATTTGTTGCAACTTAGGCTTGTCTGATGTAGCTATGTGGGACCCCCCGAAGGACCACCCCAGCTTCCTTTTTAGTTAATCCGGCACTGCAACTACATACAGAACACTAGTGAAATGCCGCAGATACATTCAATTGTATGCAAATTTCACGCTTGAACATTGTAAAAATACCCGCAAAATGAACTATAAATGATATAGAATCCTGAGTTTCATTTCTGTATGTGTCCACTCAGCTAGTAAGTAACACAAGTGAATGCCATGCAGCCAGACTGTGCTCACACTGCAGATAAATACCATATGTTTCAGCTCCACAGTTCATCCCAACAGAGCGATACATGACCGCCCTAAAACATGAATACTCTTTGTCCTTCAGCACCCCAAGCTGAGCACTAAAGTGAGCATGAGCCGATCAATACCCAGTCTACCTGTCCCGATACTCTGTCCAGGCTGGCGAGCAGAGAGCAGTGATGGCAGTGAGGACACAGGGCTAAGATGGGAGTTCTATAGAAGATGGAATAATGCTTTGGGCAAATAACCAGATTCTATATATTATCTTCTAGAAGGTCCTAAATAATCAAGAAGTTGAATATGAATGGTTGCTATGGGCAACATCACATCTTTAATAAAACTCACATCTTAGTAAATTTAGCTTCATAAAGTGATACAATGGAGAGTGATAAACATCCAGCCAATCAGCTCCTACCTGCCATGTCACAGACTGTGTTTAAAAAATGTCAGGCAGGAGCTGATTGGTTGGTTGTTTATCACTCTCCATTGTCTCACTTTATGAAGCTTAGTGCATCTGGGGTACTTGTGAGTTATCCGGGCGCCCGATTTTTGGTCGTATGCGCATCGCGTCGCATCGCATGGCATCGTATGTTAACCAAATGGCATGCGATGCGACGCGACGAGATGACCACCCGAACCCGATTTTACATCGGGTACTATGTAAAGTGTCGCATCGCATGGCATGTTAACCACATGGCATGCGATGCGATGCGATGCGATACCACCCGATTTTTGCAGTGTAAAACCCCCAATAAAGTGTCCCAAAAAGTGACACAATGTCAGTCCCATCCCCATTGTTAACACCACTCCACTATCAACGTGAACCCGAAGCGTGGCGAGCGCAGCGAGCCCGCGAGGGGCGGCGGTACGCGTCCTACGACCTTTTCATGCCCTACTATCCACTAGGGCGTGGAGTGAGAATATAATAGTGTGGCGAGCGCAGCGAGCCACCGAGCCCGAAGCGTGGCGAGCGCAGCGAGCCCCGCGAGGGGACACGGATACCTTCACAGGTAAGCGCGTCCCTTCGTGGGCTTCACAGGTGTCCACAGTGACGTGGACACCTGTGAAGCCCACGAAGGGACGCGCTTACCTGTGAAGGTATCCGTGTCCCCTCGCGGGGCTCGCTGCGCTCGCCACGCTTCGGGCTCGGTGGCTCGCTGCGCTCGCCACACTATTATATTCTCACTCCACGCCCTAGTGGATAGTAGGGCATGAAAAGGTCGTAGGACGCGTACCGCCGCCCCTCGCGGGCTCGCTGCGCTCGCCACGCTTCGGGTTGGCTGTGAGCATCCAATATCATTCATCCATATCATGCATATCTGACACATTAACGACAACTGAATTAAAGGTAATAACTGTGTAATTAACATAAGAATGAAATAAATTAGCATAACAAATAATCATAAAGCACAATAATCTTAATCAACATCATGATTTATCAACATCATGATTTATCAAGTAATGTGAGCGCATGCAGAATACGCTCAAATACATTGTCTCTCGCCAGGCATTTTCTCCACACGAATTCCTGCATATAGGAATCTAGATGATGGCGTGCTGTTCCCCGCTGGCGTTTGTTGCGCCATTTGGCACACCCCCAAAGTCGCTCAATATTCTGCGTGTGTGCACCAGTCTCTGGGTCGACGAAGTTGAAGCGGTGATTAACCCGCAAGTGGCTGTAACCAGCCCGCTCCAGTTCACTGGTTTGATAGGCACGCCAGCAATCACTTACGATGGTGCTGCCAGGTGCCACGTGCTGCACAATTGCACCAATGAGAGTGGGTGCATCTCTTTTCGGAACTGCAATCATAAAACAGTCTCCTGTCTCCCGGCACACTCCTCCGAACACCCACTGCTGTGGGAGTACTCTGCCAACATTGGCCTTGCGTTTGACAAAGAGGCTTTCATCGACCTCCACCATTTTCCCTGGGCCTCCAATCTGTTGCTGTGGCTGTGCCATTAAATCACACTGGCATGCCTCCCGCATCAGGGCATTGTAGAAAATGGTGCTTTTATTGCAGAGTTTTAGATTTTTGGTACAGAATTCAATGGATGTGAGTTCATTGCACCAGCACCAGATAAACCGCAGGATCGTCATGAAGGGGAGCCTGCACCCAGGATAGAACAGGGAGGCCCGCAGAGTCTGCTTTTTGCTGCAGATTTTAATATAGCAGCGCCATTTGCGTTCTTTCAGGGACAGGCGCATAGGGTGGCCATTTGGGCATGTGGCAGTCAATGGGAGCAGCCCTTTCTCCTGGAGGAATGTGACTGTCTCTTCCTCTGTTTTTGGGAGGCTGAAGATGCCATCAACCACAGCCATTTTGCCAATAATAGTGTAAGGGGTGAAATGGGGCAGGTGTAAAGGGCCAAATGGGGCAATATTGGGGTAAATGTCCAATAATTCACCTCAGTAATATGCAACAATGCTGAAAATCAATTTCTCTCACTCAAACACTTGCTCTCTCCTCTGGAAACTACCTCACACTGATTTTCTGCCAGATGTGCCAGAGGGCGGGTTTAAAAATGGGCGGGAAGTGTAAACATCGCGTCGCGTCGCATCGTATCCCATCGCATGCCATTATAATAAGCATACGATGCGACGATATACGACGCGATGGAAAATCGCGTCGCATCGCGTCGTATCGTATGCTTATTATAATGGCATGCGATGACCACATCGGGCGCCCGGATAACTCACAAGTACCGCATCTGGCTCCATGTCACTTATCATAGGATAAGTGAGGGAAATGAGAGGCGCTACCAGGACGGATCAGACCAAGGGGTTTATTCTGGTTCACTCGCAAAGGCAAATTCACTCTCAGATAGACAAAACCATATGCACTGCAGGTGGGGCAGATGTAACATGTGCAGAGAGAGTTAGATTTGTGTGGGGTGTGTACTTCAAACTGATATCTATATTGCAGTGTAAAAATAAAGCATCCAGTATTAACCCTGCACAGAAACAAAATAACTCACCCAAATCTAACTCTCTCTGCACATGTTACATCAGCCCCACCTGCAGTGCACATGGGCCCTTATTCAGATCTGATCGCAGTACAAATTTGTTCTCAAAATGGGCAAAACCATGTGCACTGCAGGTGGGACAGATGTAACATGTATAGAGAGAGTTACATTAGGGTGAGTCATTTTGTTTCTGTGCAGGGTAAATAATGTATGTATTATTTTTACACTGCAATTTAGAATTTCAGTTTTAACACATCCCACCCAAATGTAACTCTCTCTGCACATGTTACATCTGCCCCACCTGCAGTGCACATGGTTTTGCCCATTTTGAGAACAAATTTGTACTGCGATCAGATCTGAATAAGGGCCATAGTTTTGTCCATCTGAGAGTGAATTTGCCTTTGCAAGTGAACCAGAATAACCCCCAAGCGTATAAAACTACTGGTTTCTCCTTTGTTATCTTCATTGTCATCTTCTGTTCTAAAACCTATTGCTCAAGTTTCTAAAGAATATGAACTGGGTCAGCATAGTGACAGTACAAGTCAGGAGTTTGTGTTACAGTAATTGGACTACGTGTCTTCCCTTATTAACTACAGGTCGGATCATCTATTGTACAAATCCTGCAGATTATCCACCATTTCTTAACTTGGTGACAGACATTAATGGCATGGAACGGGTTCTTTCCGGCAAGAGATTTCCTGGGACATTTACTAGGGAGACACAAAGCCGTAATTGTTTTACTAAATATTATTAGGACATATGAGTAAGTCTGGGGAAACAAGATGTCTGTGTATCAGGTATCTTCCGTGCTGCAGCGAGTAAAGTCCCGTACACACTAGATGACTTTACAAAAGATATTGCTCGGAAGGTTTCAATCTGACTATGGGCCAGATTCTCTAAACTTCAAAAGTGATATAATGGAGAATGATAAACAGCCAGCCAATCAGCTCCTACCTGCCATGTCACAGACTGTGTTTGAAAAATGTCAGACAGGAGCTGATTGGCTGGATGTTTATCACTCTCCATTTTATCCCTTTTGAAGCTTAGAGAATCTGGCCCAGTATCAGCAGTGAGTGCATGCACGGCCACAGACCCGGTAACGTCACTGAACGATATCGGCAAGTGATGTCATTCAGGGTGTAGGCACGATCTAGTTTGACCAGTGGAACCACCAATATAACAGGCTTGCCTACCCTCCCGGTATCACTGGGAGGCTCCCAAAATTCGAGTCCCCCTCCCGGCCCCTCCGTGAAGGTGGGCAAGTCTCCCGCATCTGCCATGCTGTGCCCCGCTTCCCCGCTGTGATACATACTGATTTTCACAGGTCCGCGGCGAGGGGAAGGGCTAAAATGCTGTGAATTGCATAATTTTGCTGCATTTTAGCCCCTCCCCCAATCAGCGGACCTGCAAATTGCCTCCTTTGCCTGCTATGTGGGCAGGGCTTGGTGACATCCACCTCGTCCCGCCCCCTGACAAGCTGCTGTCTGGTCTTCTCTCCGGGCTTCTCCCAGAGAGGAGAATTAAACAGTAGGCAAGTATGCAATATAATGAACTATATTGATGGTGCCACCAGTCGACTAGTTGGACGGGGCTTTAATCTCAGGGCACTGGTGAGCGAGAGGAAGTGAGAAGATGGCAGAGTGGCAAGATGTGCTCCTGAAGAGATCCTTATGACTAGGTGTGTCCTCTGTTGTCACAGGCTGATCAAGACCAGATATTTTGGGAGTGGTGTTAGCGTCAGGCAACAAATTGATGAGCTTGGTTCATTAGGTTCACAGTAAAAAGGTTGATTCTAAGTCAACATGCATAAGGTCGACATGGGCAGGGGTGCCGAGAGGGGGGGAGCAGGTACACTTTACCCGGGCCCGGGCCTGTCAGGGGGGCCCTGGTCTGGACACACAGTTTTTTTTTATTTGGTGGGTCTGAGTGTGCCGGAGTCAGCTGTTCAGTGGCGGCATTGGGATTGCGGATGTGGGCAGACGTGGGCCGGCATGGGGGCAGCAGCATCACAGAGGTCCTTTTGAGGCACTCCAGGGCCTGCTGAGTGCCAGCCATGTGACTTGGGAGTTTACCCTGGCTCCGCGACAGGAGGATACTTAGGGTAGGTAGTCCCTGGGTGCCGGGAGGAACTGGGTCAGAGACAGGCCACCTTCCACGGTAGTACCACCCACTCCGCAGAATCGCAGCCCACCCTACTCCCCACATTCCTATCCCAGCCGCCACCAGCAGCAGCAGGTGCCACCGATGTCCAGGTCACTGTGTTCCAAGATGGAAGGTGGGTGGCTGGTTGCTCTGTGTCTGCTGCCTCCCTGCATACTGCTGGGGCTGAGATCCAACTCTGGAAGTCAGCATGTAACCCCTGGCAGAGAATGTACTGTAACTCCATGACAACGAGCATGTTAACCCCTGGCAAAGCATGTAGCCCATGGCAGAGCATGTTAATCCATGGCAACGAGCATGTTAACCCCTGGCAGAGCATGTAACCCCTGGCAGAGAATGTACTGTAACTCCATGACAACGAGCATGTAAACCCCTGGCAGAGCATGTAACTAGGGTGACCAACTCATCCCTTTAATCCGGGACACATATTAATTACACAGGTTCTGTGGCTGGCTTTCACCTGGTTTTAAACTGCCACACCTCAAGACTCCATTTCACCTGGTTTTAAACTGCCACAGAACCTGTGTAATTAATATGTGTCCCGGATTAAAGGGATGAGTTGGTCACCCTACATGTAACCCCTGGCAGAGAATGTACTGTAACTCCATGACAACGAGCATGTAAATCCCTGGCAAAGTATATAGTCCATGGCAGAGCATGTAAATCCATGGCAACAAGCATGTTAACCCCTGGCAGAGCATGTACCTCTTGGCAGAGCAGGTTAATCCCATGGCAAAGAGCATGTTAACCCCTGGCAGAGAATGTGAACCCCTTGCAGAGCAGGTTAATCCCATGGCAACGCGAATGCTAACCCCCTATTATGCAATGAGCATTACAGTGTGTGGAATAACATGTAATGGGCATAATGGCATGTGGTAAAATATGTAATGGGTATGTGACATGTGTAATAGGCATTACGGTGTAAATCTTTGTCCCTGTATCCACCTTGTAAGCAGTGGTGTAACAATGGGTCCGCGGGGAGTTTTGTCCGTGGGGCACCAGGAAGTTGTTGTACCGGGGCCCAGGATTTCTCTTGGCGGCCCTGGACATGGGAAAAGGTTGCCACAAGCAAAATATCACAAGGAAAGCTGTCAACACATAAAGCCAATATGAGGTTAAAAAAAAATGATAAAAGTGAAAAACGTGTGTCAACCATATGCTATATAAACCATTATCACAATGACCAATAGTGCCCGACTTATTGGCTGTCAACTCATAACTGTTAACCTACAGTCCAGATACCCAAATTGAAATGGGTGACAGGCTACCCCTTTAAGTCTGACAAGCTATTTAAAAGTCAGTATCTTATCTTAAATACAAACAGTGTAAGTTTTTTTGTCTTCTTCATAGATCTCTGTCAGCTTCAGCAGCCAGAACTCAGATAGATAGATAGATAGATAGATAGATAGATAGATAGATAGAATTCCTTTATTCGTCTCACAATGGAGAAATTTACAATTGTTACAGCAAGGTTCAAGTACAGGGGTAGATTTATTAATTTTCCCTTAAGGATCCTTATGGGCGCATGTTTGCTTCACCACTTTATCGTGGTGAAGAGAACCTGACTTTCACCCAAATCTACTATTGTTTGGCCACACGTTATGGGAGTGCGTTATCCCTTCCTGCCAGGGATACGCTCCCTCCCATAACAGCTGTGGGAACCTCCCTGGCTTGTTGCTCTGCGAATGCGCCAGCTTTCTTTCCCGGCTCCGTGTCTTCGGCGCATGCGCAGTTTATTTTTTTGTCAAAAGCAATTAGTAAGTTTATTGACAAAAAAAATACATACAAAAAAAAACAGAAGTCCCGACACCCGTATCGCCACCTCAGGACAGCCAGGCCGGGGAGAGAATACAAAGAATACAATAAAGTTTATTGTAATGAAAAAATAAAAAATAAAAGACACCACGAAGCTTGCACGCCAGATTAGTCTGGCGTTAGAGACAGCTGTGCCCAGCCGAAGGAAGGCAGATAAGGAACTTTCGTAAACTGGTACATGCGCTAGGTAGCCGCCCCTGCACCGCCGCCGTTACACTACCCGCACAGCGGGTTTAATAGATGAGGGGAAGCGCTATCCCCTGCTTTAGAGCACGGGGATAGCGCATATGCCCCACAACAATGATTAATAAATCTACCCGTGTCCTAGAATCTCTAATTAAATATGACAATATAAAATATTAATATTAAATATGACATCATCAGGAATTGATTTCCTGAACCTGTTCTGGGCCAATCTTTCCATAAGATCTTTTTTTTTTTAGTCATCCGTGTGAGTGCCTTTGTTTCTAAATACAATATATACAGATGGCGCCGGCCTTGTCTTTGCAGGGGCTGGCGAAACTGCCGCCAGCTCCCGCCAGGGGGCGTGCGCGCACGAGACGCTTGCGCGCCCCGTGGCAATGGAGCTCTCCCCGGGTCCCCGCTGTCGCCGACGGTCCCCCGCCTCTCTCTCTCATCTGAACGACGTCATATTCAAAACCAACTGAAAATAAACTGTATTCCATGCACTTTTACATTGTGTGCTAACATTTTAAATAGTATTTACCATGCCTTTTTTGTTAACCTTTACATTCTTTGAGGTTATTTTGCAACACGCTGTATACTACAGAGGTGACATTTATTTATTTTATTTATTTATAATTTTATTTATAAGGCGCCACAAGTGTTTCGCAGCGCCGTACAAAGGAACAATACAGGGAGACAAAGCTTGGCATAACATTGAATAAATAACAAAAATACAGTACAAATAAAGAGCGCCACAGAGCAATACACATTACAGCTTAAATGCAAGTAGTGAGGACTCAATCAACATACAACTAGAGGCTTGATTCCAATGGTGGAGATGAGTATGTGGACAAAGATGGTCACTGAGTGTTGGAGTATAGGAGAGCTGTGAGTGACATGTGAAGAGAAGTGGGCTTTGACAACAGGAGGGAAGAGGGCCCTACTCGGAGGAGCTTACAATATAGTAGGAAGGGGAGACAGACAGATTACAAGAGGTGCAAGCAAGTGGGTGGTGGTTAGATAGCAGGATGTAAACAGGCAAGGGGTCGGAGAACCAGCTGGTTTATGCAGTGGAAGGGTATGCTTTGATGAATAGGTGAGTTTTCAGTGCCCGTTTGAAGCTTTGCAAGGTCGGGGAGAGTCTAATGGAGCGAGGGAGTGTGTTCCACTGAAGGGGTGCAGCATGGGCAAAGTCCTGTACTCTAGCATGGGAAGCAGTGATCAGGGTGGAGGAGAGACGACAGTCGTCAGCCGACCGTAGAGGGCGGGAGGGTGTATGAATGGAGATGAGGTTAGAGATATATGGAGCAATGGAATTAGAGATGGCCCTGTATGTGAGTGTGAGGTGATTGAAGAGGATTCTGTAGGAGAATGGAAGCCTGTGCAGATTTTGTTGAAGGGGAGTGGCAGAATTAGAGCAGCAGAAGAGGAAGATAAGCCTGGCTGCAGCATTGAGGACAGATTGGAGAGGAGCCAGTTGGGATTGAGCGAGGCCGGTGAGGAGAACATTGCAGTAGTCGAGCCGTGAGATGACCAATGAATGGATGATCAGCTTAGTTGCACTCTGTGAGAGAAAGGGCCTGATGCGAGCAATGTTGCGTAACTGGAACCGGCAAGAATGGGCCAGGGCTTGGATGTGGGGTGCAAAGGAGAGGGAGGAGTCAAGAGTGACACCCAGGCAGCGAAGTTGGGGAACGGGGGAGATGATGGTGTTGTTAACAGTGATAGAGATATTAGTAGGGGGCATAGCTCTGGGTGGGGGAAAGATAATAAGTTCGGTTTTGTCCATATTCAGCTTCAGAAATCACTCAGACATCCAGGTGGAGATGGCAGAGAGGCAGTTGAAAACTTGAGAGAAAACAGTGGGGGACAGATCAGGAGAGGAGAGGTAGATTTGGGTGTCATCCGCATAGAGGTGATATTGGAAGCCAAAAGAGTTAATGAGTGCACCCAGAGAGGAGGTGTACAGAGAGAACAGAAGGGGGCCAAGGACGGAACCCTGAGGGACCCCGACAGGAAGGATAGAAGGTGGTGAGGTAGAGCCAGAGGCAGAGACTGAGAAGGAACGGTTGGAGAGGTAAGAGGAAAACCAGTTGAAGACTGTGCCAGAGAGGCCAATGTTTTGGAGTGTGTGGAGGAGGAGAGGGTGATCCACAGTGTCAAAGGCAGCAGATAGGTCCAAAAGGATAAGCAGGGAGAAGTGACCCTTTGATTTGGCTGACAGCAGGTCATTGGTGACTTTCACTAGGGCAGTCTCAGTGGAATGAAGTGGGCGAAAGCCAGATTGAAGGGGATCAAGGATGGAGTGGTCAGACAAGTAGCTGGTGAGACGCCTGTAAACCAGCCGTTCTAGTATTTTGGAGGCAAATGGGAGAAGAGAGATAGGCCGGTAGCTTGTGGGAGATAAAGGGTCCAGGTTTGGTTTTTTAAGAATAGGCGAGACCAGAGCATGTTTGAAGGGTGAGGGAAAGATGGCAGTAGAAAGAGATAGGTTAAAGCGGTAAGCAAGGTGGGAGCAGCCAGTGGGGGAGAGGAAACTGAGGAGACGGGAGGGGAGAGGGTCCAAGGGACAGGTAGAGGGGGGAGAGGATGAGATGAGGGAGCGGACTTCCTCAGCTGTAGTAGGGCAGAAGGATGACAGAATGGGGTAGTTGGGAGGGGAGGATGATTGGGGTGGGTGGGCAGCAGAGGGGGTATGGGAGGAGATATCATGTCGGATTATCTCAATTTCAGAGAGGAAGAAGGAGGCAAAGTCAGTGGCAGTGAGGGATGAAGGGAGGAGGGGTGGTGCAGGGCGAAGTAGAGTGTTGAAAGTTTCAAAGAGACGTCGGGGATTGGAGGAATGGGAAGAGATGAGAGATTTGAAGAAAGATTGTTTGGCAGAGAAGAGAGCAGCGCTGTAGGAGGAGAGAATAAACTTGAAATGGAGGAAGTCTGCCAGAGAGTGAGATTTCCTCCAGAGGCGTTCAGCAGAGCGTGCACATTTTTGCAAGAATCGTGTTATTTTGTTGTGCCAGGGTTGGGGTTTAGAGAGTCGGAGGGGGACAGTGTGGAGGGGGGCTACAGAGTCGAGAGAAGAGGTGAGAGAAGGGTAATAGAAAGAGGCAGCCTGGTTGGGGCAAGTCATGGTTGAAAGAGGAGAGAGGAAAGTCTCCAGGGAAGACAGGACAGTAGGGTCAAGAGACCCTAGGTTACGTCTGGTGACTGTGGGTCTGGGCAATGAGGGGAGAGGGGAGGATGAGAGGGTGAAAGAGAGCAGATTGTGGTCAGAGAGTGGGAAGGAAGAATTAGAGAAATCAGAGAGATTACAATGGTGGGTGAAGACTAGGTCAAGGACATTACCATAATGTTTACAGAAGCAAAAGCATCATTCAGAACACACCAATTATAAGCGTTGATCTGGACACACTGGTTATACAGGTATTACCGGAAATCATGGGCATAGTTATTAATAGCAATGATAATTGTTATTATATGTCAGTTATCACAACTATAATTATTTTGTATTAAATGGGATTGGTATGCTCTGATGGCCTTTGTGTCCATTACATTAACAGCCACCTGTGTATTGTACTGTACATTACATAACTAGGTATAGCTGTATTTACATACTGTATAATATTGCCGCATTTTGTGATGGCATTGGTCATTTCATTCATCACAATGGGCCTGATTCAGATTTGCTGACTAGGCTGCGTATACGACGGTAAACGCCACCACACCGAACGCAACCCCACCGCCGAGCATATCCCCACACTAACATGCGTGCGGGTGTGTATGCTTACACATCCACTCGGAAGGAGGAGAAATCATTAGATGGTTGCCCTCTATCTGCCAAATTGGGGGCGGGGGCGGAAGTCATGTGACACATGACCGGATGCATGGGCACACCTGCGTTCGTAGGGGTACGTCCAGCGTTTCCATGGGTGCACTGAGCGGTCCCCTGCGTCCACCCCTTCCTGCCCACCATTGAGCGAATGCCCAGGCGTTTGCACATGTGCCTATTCAGGCATGTGTGTAAAGCCCCACCATCGTGACCGGGGGGGCAAATTCGGACACTAGCAATCCGGTATGAATCACCCCAATATACCAACCACCTACATATGGGACAGCTCTTTCAAACACCTGCTGTACTGAATGCATAGATATCTATCATGAAATAGATTGCAAGCTCTGTGGGGCAGGGCCACCCTATGCTGTTTTTATCTTTCTAACACTGTAATAGGAAATTCTATTAATGACGGGTGCATACAAACAGCAGCTCCGGCTGCATTTCTAACATGGAAAATGACCATCCATAATCTGCTAATGCTTATTAAGAAACGATGACAGAGGTTCCCGAAAACTATTAATGATACCTATAATGAATAGTTAAACGGCATTAAGTTATCGCAGCAAATCATTGCTCAGTTGTTGCTAATTGTGATGATCTCCTTTGGTAAATCTGGTTACATCCGATTTTCAGAACCAGTGCAGCATGATGTCTGTGATAAATGGCCCCCAGGATTACGCTGTGCCTGGATGTCTCGGAAAAAGGAGAGAGAGGAATGTGTAATTATCTCAAAAGAGTCAGCATCTGGCTGGATGGGAAATGAGTGTGTTTTTTCTAGGTCGGTTACTGCCCTATCCAGCTTGACAGGATCTGTGAGGATGTTTCCCAATGCTATTGTATTGCATTATTGTTGACAGTGCAGAGAAGGAAATAAGCGTTGTGCTGTACAGGGGAACACAATGCCAACAGCAGGTCCTCTAAGTGCGCTACATGAAAGTGAAGAAAATGGAAACCCTTCAACAAACAACTTAAAGTCTAAGTAGAATCTAAACAGAGCGGATCGCTGGGATTACGCGGGAGTGTGTGTGCATAGACAGCGTAAGTGCTCATGATGAAAGCTGGAACGGACTGGCTGAGCTGGGAAATACATAGGAGCCTTATATCACATGTATTTTATCATTATTTATTTCATTTCGTTCTGACATGGCAACATTTAAGAGGTGCTGTGATAGCGCCATCCTGGCCCTGCTCGCCGCCATACAAATCTGCTATTGGAACATGGGGAATGGGGCTACAGCGGCGCGGTTTGATAAGGGGACAGCAGCAAGCAGCATGCAGGAAGATGTCCTTATGAAACCCTTATGCCACCTGAAATCCAGGAGTCTACCAGACATTCCGGAAGGACAAGTGTGGATCAATTTCTAGGTAGAGGATGGGGCATGGATCATGATTATGTAATTTGTCCATGCCCCAAAGATGGTTTGATGAAAATCAAAGCACTACAATAAAGTGGGTGAAGCCATGATGATGACATTTGACGTTACATGCTTCCATCCTGTCCACCTGGACCTCCCTTTGTACATACTGGCCAATGTGAGCTCTATGAGGTGCTGCCCATGCCCCCAGTCTCTTTATCCTAGTGAATAGATGGTGTGCGGAGAATCATGTGACATGGGACCTCCCAACTGCTGCCGTGGGTGGGATAGCCGGACAGAACCAAAAAAACAGAACTGTCCCACAAAAAAATTGGGTCGAAATGTGAAGTGCATTCAACTACCCAGATTAATTTAGCCCAACCCATCCTGTCAGAAGATAATACACTTTCCACTTATCTTGAAGCTCAGTTTCCTGTGCATTTATTAGAAAATGGATGCATGATATCATATATGTGCTGTACAAAGGCATTTATAAATGACATTGGAAGACTCAACACAATAAATACATGATCAACTGATTTTGTGGCAAGTATGCAGTAACCTGCCCCCTACTCTAACTTATTTCCTGAGGCAACACTGCCTGAGGTAAGAAACCTTGTAAAAACAACTTACATGTCAACCATTTCATTCAGAATAAACCACTACAATAGGAAAATAATTATGAAGAGCAAAGCATTGTGTAATAGTGAAATGGGTGATGATAGGAGAAGAATCAGGGTTCCATGATTTGGTCCAGTGGCGTAACTATAAATTTTGCTCCCCCCTGCCAATATGTTTGTGGTGCCCCCCCCCCAGGCATAGCGGAGAAGCTGAAGCAGGTGAGAGGAAAAGAAACCAGCAGACACTGCTGCTTACCTTGGCTCCAGCACATCCCAGGCCACCCTAAAATGTCCATCAGCGCCCATCCTGTGCACAGTAGCCAATAGCCGGCTCTGTGTACAGTCAATTGAATCAGAGGGGGGATTTGTTGTCTCTGCCATGGCCGCACCCGCGCTGCGACTGACTCGCCTCCGGTGCTCGGCCATTGGGCAGCGGCAGGCAGCAGCATGTCAGTGCGTGGAGCGGGTGCCGGCACCCACACAGACCCTGCTGCCACTTGCTCCCCCAAGCGGCAGCTGGGGCTACCTTACAGTAGTTACGCCACTGATTTGGTCACTTCCATGATTCTTTAGCTTCTATGGTGAATGTTTTTCCTTTTTTAGAAATGTTTCCATAAAAGCTGTAGAATATTAACATTCTATTGACCATACAAAGCCAAAAAGGGACTGGTTATGGAAGTCCTGCATTATTAATGAGATGAACAAGCAATATTTTTACAGATCCAGAAGTCACTATGTGGTCTATGAGGACAGCCTATATATATATAGTAAACACATCAAGCATATAACACTGATACCAAAGAATTAGTGGACAAAGGGAGTTATCCTGGTTGATTCGTCAGCTGCCCGCCGGGTGTTCCCATGGGCGTGACAATCCAACGCCCCACGCATGCGCAGGCACACAACATCAGTCACTTATGCGAATGCACAGGGGATCCGAATAAATCAGAATAAGGGCCAATATAACGCCTCATGAAATAATAGCATTGTGTCTCCCATTCCTGACAATAAATGCAAGCAAGGGCGTAACTACCATAGGTGCAAGGGGTGCAGCTGCTTTGGGGCCCAGAGCTGAAGGGGGCCCATCTTTACTGCCTAAGTAATATTTTTTACATACAATTATCACCATCAGTTGCTAAATAGGGGGCCCTTACAAACTTTTGCTATGGGGCCTACGAACATCTAGCTACACCCCTGGATGTAAGTCGCATTATTCTAGTTGTGGTGAGGTCTAGCACCACAACTAAAATAATGCGACTTGCATCCAGGGGCGTGGGATCTGTTTAGCGGTGTATGAGTCTAAAGGGGCAGCACGGATGCTGTAATGGTTAGCATTACTGCCTCACAGCGCTGAGGTCATGGGTTCGATTCCCACCATGGCCCTGTGTGGAGTTTGTATATTCTGTGTGGAGTTTGTATATACTTGCGTGGGTTTTCTCCGGATACTCCGGTTTCCTCCCACTCTCCAAAAAATATACTTTAGGCTAATTGGCTCCCAACAAAATTAACCCTAGTATGTGTGTGTGTGTGCATGTACATGTGGTAGGGAATATAGATTGTAAGCTCTCCTGGGGCAGGGACTGATGTGAATGTTTAAATATTCTCTGTACAGCGCTGCAGAATATGTGTGCGCTATAGAAGAAACTGTAAATAAATAACTAAAATAAAAGGGAACGCAAAGGGGATTGCGATTAGATTATAATCTATTGTTTTTTGCCACTGTTTGGCCTCACGCATGTACGCTGCTATTCGTACACATACACAGTCGTTCCGTAATCAATAGGATTGGGAATTGGCACGAAAGCGTTCAACTCCAAATAACATCCTTTACCTTCAGGTATCTTGGTCATATCTGCACCAAAATACCGTCATGGTAACAGAAAGCCGGTATGCGGCGCCTCAGCAATGCCTCCAGGTGCCTGGACAGCTGGCCATATGAAGTGCTCATCCTTCTACCAGCTTCTAAAGAAAGAAAAGATGGGCACGATGGTGGATTATTTGTATCGTGATAAAATAAAAATATGCCATTCGGGAGTTTTGTGGGCCTTTAAATAAATTCAAAGACCAGAACACAGAAAAGAATTGAATCTACCAGCAGTAGGTTTTCCACCGTATATCGACAAAAGTAATTATGCACATTATTAATGAAGCCAGGTGTTTAATTGCATGTAACTAAGGAAATGGAAGCTAAGCTTCTTGTAACAATAATCCACACATGTGTTCTGCATTTCTATAATAAGGCATAGTTAAAGAGGAACTAAGCCTAAAAAAATATTTTGTTTGTAAAGGATGGTTTACAGGAGTGAGAATCGTACCTACCATTCCCTGAGCGCCAGCCCCAATACTTTCAACATGATTTGTTGTCATTCGTCTGACATGCAAGGTCAATGAACCACTGAACAGGCTTGAAAAGAAACTGGCCTGGTAGTACGCTAGAGCTGACTTTATCTAAAGCTGGATCATTCGTTAGTCATCCAGAGTTCTATTCTAGGGCCCATTAGGCGCTAATGGGCCAGTATTACAATAACTTGTTGTCGTGACTGATTCTAAGTCGTACGGAAAGCAACTACAAGAGCAGTGTTTCCGGTTGATAGATCTACAACAGGGGTGGCCAAACCGGTCATCAAGATCTACCAACGGTCCACGTTTTCCAAATCTAGCTGGTGCACCCTAGCAGGTGCACAGGTCCAGTCATTACTAACTTACATTCCCCAGGTCACCTAGCTGGTGCACAGCTGTAGTCATTACTAACTGTCACATTCCCCAGATCACCTAGCTGGTGCACAGCTGTAGTCATAACTAACTGTCACATTCCCCAGATCACCTAGCTGGTGCACAGCTGTAGTCATTACTAACTGTCACATTTTTAAACATGCTGCATTCATTCCTACTATAGATCCACAGGTTGCTTGAAAAACATGAACTGTTGGTAGATCCTGAGGACAGGTTCGGCCACCTACAGTGGCTAGATTGTCAATCGGCCTACCCCAAAAGGTCAACATGCAATAGGTCTATCTTATAACTCACGCCAAGTGCAGATAACGCTGCAGCCAGATATACTACCTTAGGCTAATGCAAATATCCATACAGCTTCATGAGAATACAAGAAGTGGGATGTTTCCAAATCTCCGGCGCAATACTTGAATACAGGTGAGTCTGAAAGTCCCCAGAAATCTTCACAATTTTCAATTAATGGTTCTCAAAGGAAGAGAAGAAGAACGGGATCAGTTGTTATACTGATTCATATTATATAAATTGTTAATGAAGTTTATACACAAGATGGATAGATGGGCGTACCCCACTCACGGTAAGTATAGTAGTGTACAGGCGCGTAGCGGTTTCTTTCAACCCGGTCCTCCGATCTTCCTTTTTTCTGTGATTTTTCTCCTTTGGATGTAGATGTCTCCACTCGCTAAGTTGTGTAGAATATAAAAATGAAAATTCCGAATTAGTGCGTGGATCAATAGCGTAGTGTAACACCCCGTGTGGTCCGGAAGAAAGCTAGGTGGTCGTACCTTACTCACCCAAGAAAAGAGTAAGATACGTATATAAAGGTATCTTTATTTGGTGTATATATTAGATCCAATAATAAATCGTAAATTGTGCGTACCGCACTTACGTGAAGAGAAGCTGGGTATATGCCCGTAGCGTGTTCTTGTGTTCACTGTGTGTCCACTGTCATCATTGGAACCCCAAGCGATTTTTTTCTCAATAGGGATATGAAGAAAGTGGATGAAAAATTGATATCAGTGTCTGAATATATAGTTGAGACGAATCTATTAGAGTAACACCACGTGTGGTTTGAAGAGAAGTAGTGATCGTACCTTACTCACCCAAGAATAGAGTAAGATACACCTATAAAGGTATCTTTGAGATGAAAAATTTGGAACATCCAAGTTATGATAAATAAGTTGTGCGTACCGCACTTACGTGTTACAATGCTGGATATGTGCACGTAGCGTGTTCTTGTGTCCACTATGTGTCCATAGTTGCCATTGGAGCCAATTTTTTCTCAGTATTGATTCAAAAGGAAATTGATAATAGGACAGTATTAGTGCCTCATATATAGTGTTACTACAGTAAGCAAATAAGTGAAAACCGTAGAGTTTAGGTAAGTGAAGGTACTGAATGGCGTACCGTGACTCACACAGTGATGTGTAGAGGAACACCCAAAAAGGTTTCTTTAACAGGAAGAAGGAATTACACCACCTTTCGTGATTATGTGGATAGGTAGAATTTTTAAATACCCAGAGATTATGCAACGGATGAATGATGTGCGTACCAAAACTTACACATTTGTAAGTGTAACACCTCCTATCAGGGTTTCTTTATAGAAATGGTGATATTTTTCAAAGAGTTGTTCTTAACCACGAGGGGATGATATTCTTAAAAAAGTCTTTATTTATGCAGTAGAAAAAACATATAAAACATCCTCCATCCCAACAATGGAAGGATGTGCAAAGAGTCCCAAAATTTAGCAGCAAAAAAACAGTTCAAAAAAACTTTGACCCAAAAAAGTTTTAAAAAGTTAAAAAATACATACAATCAATCCAAAAGGTATCCGGGATGGTGAAGAAAATGATGGCTGCTCACTCTCCACAGTACTTGTCGACGCGTTTCGGTGTCTAGGGACACCTTTTTCAAGACATGACTGTGGTGAGTGAGAGTCCATCTATTTATACCAAGAGCAGCCTATCACATTAAACAGGAAGTGAGATTCACATTAGACTTCCTGTTTGTATAAATTCTTAAAAACAGAACAAATGATAACTTCATATAAAATAATCTATTACATAAAAATACATAAATGTATAAAAACAGTGCGTCGTACAATATTCACATTATAGCACATATTCGTTTCATTCACAGAAAACGGTTGCCATGACAACGCGTATCACTGTGGTTATAGGGTGATAACCAGGGACTAGTACAGACACTCAGGCTGCAGAGCGCCAGTTCAGGTCATATCTTAAAAATCTTGTTGCAATTGTGTTTTTTTTCACCTCCTTAAGAGGACCTGTTAAGGCTGCCATTTAAAATGTTTCAATTTAGAGAGCAAAGACGCTCCAATTTTGAAAAAATGTTTGAAGATAATGCCGATGAAATAGAACTAATTGATGAGGATTTAGAGGGGATTATGGAGAAACTAGAGACCATGCTCCTAAAAGAGAGCAAAACACTATGGGAGGTCATTACATTAGAAAAATACCTAGCCCAAAAACTCATCCCCAAAGGTCTAAAGATTAATAAAACCTCCACATTCTCTACTGCGAGAGAAGATTTTAAAAAACAGTGGGAAACCATCATAAATGACTGTTCCTTTTCCTTGATGACTCTTATCATCAAGGAAAGGAAAAGAGAATTAGAGAAAGTGGAGGAGGAAATTAAAATGTACAAATCATTAGCTTTACCGTATATAAAAAATGAAGATTTCAAAGTATTAGAACAAACTATTACTTCAAATGTAAGGCGAGCAGAGAGAGCCATAATACAAAGGAAAGTCAAAAAATTTAAAAGAGATAAAGAGGAAGCAATTAATGGCCTAGAAGAAAAATCTATACCGCCCATTAAAATCCCAAAGGAGACCAGACAAACCTTACAAGGACAAAGAAAGAATCAGGGGAGAAAAAATCATGGCTATGAGCCTTATAGACAGGGGGCAAACAATTATGGGGAAAGAACATTCGGTAATGACAGAGAACGTTACAAATATAATAGGAACCAATCTCCACAACAGAGATATAATTCCCACAATAGAAGGGAGGTCAACTACACCCCATATTGGAAGAAACAACCTCAAAATAGAACAGAGAGACATTACCACAAGAATGAAATAAAAAGAACCCCTGAATGGAGAATCCCCTCCAGAACACATAGAGAGGCTAATCATGATAGACAAAATTCTACTATCTTTAAAACTCACAATAGGTACAGCCCTTTGTTACAGGAGGATTCATTGTTGGAAAATCTTGACCCATGTTATTCGCCTTTTTTAGAGTTGAGTCAAATCTCATCTCCAAACAGATAACAAAATCATATCAGTACAGAGGCAAAAGAGGTGGCAATAGAAAAACCAACATAAAAAAATCCAAACCCTACAAATATAGGAGAAAAAAGAAAATAACTACTCCAATGACTATTGATGCTGATGAAAATCAGAACAACCCTATTACCACTAAAATCTTTAACCTCAGTTCCCATAACCTTTCACCAGATGAAATCAACCTTTTACAGAAGGGATTAAAATATGCCCCTACTAACCACGTGAACAACTTTGATTTATATATTGATTTACAACGTTTCTCTAGAAAATTAGCTCTAAAAAAGTTTTTTTATAAAAATGATGAAAAGGAAAAATCACCAGAAGGGGATGACACCGCGACCCCTAAATTTAAACCCAAATCAATTTTTTTCCCCCAGCATTGTAAAGGCCCATATGTTGAAACATTCTCTACTCTAGTGTTGGAGGATATTAAGGCTATGAAGGTAGAAAAAAACGTGTCCAACCTCACCCTAAAAGAGAAAACGGCCATGAAAAATCTAAAAGAAAATAAAAAAATCATAGTAAAACCAGCCGATAAGGGGGGGGGGGATCGTTATACTTGACACAGAAAAATATGAGGCTGAAATCATGCGACAACTTGGAGATAAACAAACTTATAAAAAACTTAGAGGAGATCCTACCTCCAATACTTTACAGAAACTGGAAGAACTTATCAAAACAGCTTTGGGCAAGAATATTATAACTTCGGGGGAAGCCAAATTCCTCTTCAACGAAAGTCCAACCACCCCGGTAATATATATCTTGCCCAAGGTACATAAAAGCCTTGTGGATCCACCAGGGAGACCTATAATCTCCGGGGTAGGATCCATCACCAGTAACCTCTCTATGTTTGTCGATCATCATCTGCAACCTTTGGTCTCATTAAATAAATCTCACCTTAAAGATACTGGGGACTTTTTAAAACTTATTGACTCTATTACATGGAGGGATAATTTTCTCCTTGTTACGGCAGACGTTGGCTCTCTGTATACCATAATCGAACACGATTTGGGGATACAGAGTGCCAAATACTTTCTTTCTGGTTCAGACAAACCTCCGGGCCTGCAGGAATTTATTCTTAACAGTATAGCATTTATTCTGCAGAATAATTTTTTCCTCTTTAATGAGAATTTTTATATCCAGCGCACAGGGACAGCGATGGGCACCAGATTCGCCCCGAGCTATGCCAACTTATTCATGGGGGCATGGGAGCTCGACACCATCTGGGCCAATAACCCATTCGGGGCGAATCTGGTGACCTTTGCAAGGTATATAGACGATATTTTTTTTGTGTGGGATGGGGATAGAGAATCTCTTACCAAATTTTGTGACATTCTTAACAACAACGCCCGCAACATATTACTTACCTTTGAAGTCGATGAAAAAAGCATCAATTTCCTCGATATCACTGTGTATATTGAAGAGGGGACTCTAAAGCACAAAAACTTTAGAAAGCCAACAGACTCAGGTACTTATATTCCTGCCTCTAGCTGTCACCATAACCAGTGGCTTAGCTCCATACCTAAGGGCCAATTTCAACGCCTTAGGCGTAATTGTTCAGACGACAAAATTTTCTTAGAACAAGCCATGGATATGAAATCCAAATTTTTGGCATGTGGTTACGAAAATAAAACACTAGAAGGTGAAATAGAACCACTTAAGAGGAAAACTACTCCAATGAATGCAACTAAAAGGAATATAAATAATAACAACAATGATTCTTATGCATTAGCATTTATCTCGACCTACACGGAAGAACACAAAAAAAAAATCGAAAGAATTTTCAAAAAACATTGGAAAGTCCTTTTGTGTGATCCCGTGTTAAAAAATATAATCCCTGAAAGACCTAAACATATCTACCGCAAGGCACCCAATATCCGATCCAATTTAGTTAAGAGCAATTATGTCAACAAACCCCCTATGACAAGGATCACTTCAAAGGGCTTCTACCGGTGTGGTAGTTGCATTGGGTGCAAGAACATTAAGAGTGACGGGAATAATAAAATAATAAAATACGAGATAAATGGCTATAAAATGGATATAAAGGACTTTATAACATGTAATGTGAAAAATGTTGTATATACCATCAAATGCAGTTGTGATAAACATTATATCGGTCGGACCACCAGGGCTTTAAAAATAAGGCTAGGGGAACATATTAGAAATATCAAAAAAGGCCTGGAATGCCATGCATTATCGGCACATTTTAAAAATGTACATAACTGTTCCCCTACTGAGATAGTGTCTTTTTGTGGATTGAAGGTGGTAAACAAAAGCATCCGTTCTAATGATAACACCTCCTCCTTAGCTAAATCAGAAATGAATTTAATTTATAACTGTAAAACTTTGCTACCTGGCGGTTTAAATAGCGATTTCGAGCTGAAGTGGTTTCTTTAAATACCGCTTCAGCTCGTGATCTGCTGATACGGATACCCCACCTACATCTGATTGCTGATTCCTGAAATGTAAATTCATATGTATAAAGTTTCTTCTTTTCTGTTATATGTTGCAGAACAACGCGTTGCCATGACAACATCACGAAGGTTCCGACGTTACCACACTTCCGCAAATATGCGGTTCAACTCCCGGATATGACAGCGTCTGACCAGGCTGGACTTCCGCAGTATGCGGTTCAGCAACCGGAAGCCCGCGGGTCGCTGACGCGATGCACTGTTCTGTTTTCTTCAGTTGTTTGCTTTTTCCAGCTTTTTGTCCCATTTCGGCTTCCGTAGTTTGCGGTTCACACACCGTCAAACCAGGAAGTCACATTGTCTGCCCAGCGGTTTACCATTTAGTATATGGTCTGTGCCTTCATTATTGATACTGGATACATCGCTATTTAACGGACATTATCCGGAGTATTTCATCTAGATGAAAGATCCTCTCATCTATGCTTTTATGACATATCCCGGAAGCGTGATACGCGTTGTCATGGCAACCGTTTTCTGTGAATGAAACGAATATGTGCTATAATGTGAATATTGTACGACGCACTGTTTTTATACATTTATGTATTTTTATGTAATAGATTATTTTATATGAAGTTATCATTTGTTCTGTTTTTAAGAATTTATACAAACAGGAAGTCTAATGTGAATCTCACTTCCTGTTTAATGTGATAGGCTGCTCTTGGTATAAATAGATGGACTCTCACTCACCACAGTCATGTCTTGAAAAAGGTGTCCCTAGACACCGAAACGCGTCGACAAGTACTGTGGAGAGTGAGCAGCCATCATTTTCTTCACCATCCCGGATACCTTTTGGATTGATTGTATGTATTTTTTAACTTTTTAAAACTTTTTTGGGTCAAAGTTTTTTTGGACTGTTTTTTTGCTGCTAAATTTTGGGACTCTTTGCACATCCTTCCATTGTTGGGATGGAGGATGTTTTATATGTTTTTTCTACTGCATAAATAAAGACTTTTTTAAGAATATCATCCCCTCGTGGTTAAGAACAACTCTTTGAAAAATATCACCATTTCTATAAAGAAACCCTGATAGGAGGTGTTACACTTACAAATGTGTAAGTTTTGGTACGCACATCATTCATCCGTTGCATAATCTCTGGGTATTTAAAAATTCTACCTATCCACATAATCACGAAAGGTGGTGTAATTCCTTCTTCCTGTTAAAGAAACCTTTTTGGGTGTTCCTCTACACATCACTGTGTGAGTCACGGTACGCCATTCAGTACCTTCACTTACCTAAACTCTACGGTTTTCACTTATTTGCTTACTGTAGTAACACTATATATGAGGCACTAATACTGTCCTATTATCAATTTCCTTTTGAATCAATACTGAGAAAAAATTGGCTCCAATGGCAACTATGGACACATAGTGGACACAAGAACACGCTACGTGCACATATCCAGCATTGTAACACGTAAGTGCGGTACGCACAACTTATTTATCATAACTTGGATGTTCCAAATTTTTCATCTCAAAGATACCTTTATAGGTGTATCTTACTCTATTCTTGGGTGAGTAAGGTACGATCACTACTTCTCTTCAAACCACACGTGGTGTTACTCTAATAGATTCGTCTCAACTATATATTCAGACACTGATATCAATTTTTCATCCACTTTCTTCATATCCCTATTGAGAAAAAAATCGCTTGGGGTTCCAATGATGACAGTGGACACACAGTGAACACAAGAACACGCTACGGGCATATACCCAGCTTCTCTTCACGTAAGTGCGGTACGCACAATTTACGATTTATTATTGGATCTAATATATACACCAAATAAAGATACCTTTATATACGTATCTTACTCTTTTCTTGGGTGAGTAAGGTACGACCACCTAGCTTTCTTCCGGACCACACGGGGTGTTACACTACGCTATTGATCCACACACTAATTCGGAATTTTCATTTTTATATTCTACACAACTTACCGAGTGGAGACATCTACATCCAAAGGAGAAAAATCACAGAAAAAAGGAAGATCGGAGGACCGGGTTGAAAGAAACCGCTACGCGCCTGTACACTACTATATTTACCGTGAGTGGGGTACGCCCATCTATCCATCTTGTGTATAAACTTCATTAACAATTTATATAATACTAGGTGATTCATCGCGCCCTACGGGCGCTCTTCACACCGTCGTAAGGGGCTGCGCCCCCTTAATTTGTGAACGTTTGTATATGAGAAATATGGTTAGAATTGTATGAAAGATGCCCTGTATTGCAACTTAGGTGTCCGCGAATCGCGGGAGGGGGGGTCGCGGAGGGTGCCGCGAATTGCAGGAGGGGGGGTCGCGGGGGGTGCCGCGAATTGCAGGAGGGGGGGTTGTGGGGGGGTGGATGCTGCGAATCGCGGGAGGGGAGGGATTGCAGAGAATCGCGGGAGGGGGGTCGCGGGGTGGGTTGCCACAAATCGCGGGAGGGGGGTTACGGGGGCGGGGGTTGCGGCAAATCATGGTAGGGGGGGTCGCGGGGGTGTGCCGTGAATCACGGGAGGGGGGGGTCACGGGGTGGGGTGCCGAGAATCGCGGGGGGGTGTGTGTGTGCTGTGAATCGCGGGAGTGGGGGTTGCGGGGGGGTGTGACGCGAATCGCCACAAGAAAAAATCAACACAGAAAGGTCAACACATGTAAATGTTGACATAAGTGTGGCACTTCATTGGTGTCCATGTCGACACATGAGAATGAATATGAAAACATTCAAAAAATGAAAAAAAAAAACTTCAAAAACTCATGTCAACCTTTTTCATTGTCGACCATAGCCATGTCAGTGTTTTCCATGTGCAATTTAATTCTGGAGCTGCCGCGAATCGCGGGGGGGGTGCCGCGAAATGCGGGAGGGGGGGGTCGCGGGGTTGGGTGCCGCGAATCGCGGGAGGGCGGGGTTCACAGGGGTTCCGGTGGGGGGTTGCCGCGAATCATGGGAGGGGGGGTCGCGGGGGTGTGCCGTGAATCACGGGAGGGGGGGTCACGGGGTGGGGTGCCGAGAATCGCGGGGGAGGTGTGTGTGTGCCGTGAATCGCGGGAGTGGGGGTTGTGGGGGGGGGGGGGGTGTGACGCGAATCGCCACAAGAAAAAATCAACACAGAAAGGTCAACACATGTAAATGTTGACATAAGTGTGGCACTTCATTGGTGTCCATGTCGACACATGAGAATGAATATGAAAATATTCAAAAAATGAAAAAAAAAAACTTCAAAAACTCATGTCAACCTTTTTCATTGTCGACCATAGCCATGTCAGTGTTTTCCATGTGCAATTTAATTCTGGAGCTGCCGCGAATCACGGGGGGTGCCGCGAAATGCGGGAGGGGGGGTCGCGGGGTTGGGTGCCGCGAATCGCGGGAGGGCGGGGTTCACAGGGGTTCCGGTGGGGGGTTGCCGCGAATTGCGGGAGGTGGGGGGTCACGGGGGGTGCCGCGAATCGCGGGAGGGGGGGTTGCGGGGGGTGTGACGCGAATCGCCACAAGAAAAAATCAACACAGAAAGGTCAACACATGTAAATGTTGACATAAGTGTGCCACTTCATTGGTGTCCATGTTGACACATGACAATGAATATGAAAACATTCAAAAAATGAAATAAATCTTCAAAAACTCATGTCAACCTTTTTCATTGTCGACCATAGCCGTGCCAGTGTTTTGCATGTGCCATTTAATCCTGGGGCTGCCGCGAATCGCGGGGGGTGCCGCGATTTGTGGGAGGGGGGGGTTGCGGGGGTGGGTGCCGCGAATCGCGGGAGAGCGGGGTTCTGGTGGGGGGTTGCCGCGAATTGCGGGAGGGGGGGGGTCGCGCGAATCGCCGGAGGGGGGGTTGCGGGGGGTGTGACGCGAATCGCCACAAGAAAAAATCAACACAGAAAGGTCAACACATGTAAATGTTGACATAAGTGTGGCACTTCATTGGTGTCCATGTCGACACATGAGAATGAATATGAAAATATTCAAAAAATGACAAAAAAAACTTCAAAAACTCATGTCAACCTTTTCATTGTCGACCATAGCCATGTCAGTATTTACCATGTGCAATTTAATTCTGGAGCTGCCGCGAATCACGGGGGGTGCCGCGAATTGCGGGAGGGGGGGTCGCGGGGGTGGGTGCCGCGAATCGCGGGAGGGCGGGGTTCACAGGGGTTCCGGTGGGGGGTTGCCGCGAATTGCGGGAGGTGGGGGGTCACGGGGGGTGCCGCGAATCGCGGGAGGGGGGTTGCGGGGGGTGTGACGCGAATCGCCACAAGAAAAAATTAACACAGAAAGGTCAACACATGTAAATGTTGACATAAGTGTGCCACTTCATTGGTGTCCATGTCGACACATGACAATGAATATGAAAAAATTAAAAAATTAAAAATAAATCTTCAAAAACTCATGTCAACCTTTTTCATTGTCGACCATAGCCATGTCAGTGTTTTGCATGTGCCATTTAATCCTGGGGCTGCTGCGAATTGCGGGGGGGGGGGGGGTGCCGCGAATCGCGGGAGGGGGGTCGCAGGGGGGTGCCGCCAATCGTGCAAGGGGGGGTCGCGGGGGGGTTCTTTTTGCCGCGAATCGCGGGGGGGGTGTTTTTTCCGCGAATCGGGGGGGGTGTCACGGGGGAGGGTTTGCCACGATTCGCGGGAGGGGGGGGTCGCGGGGTGGTGGTTATGCCGCGAATTGCGGGAGGGGTCGTGGGGGGGTTCTTTTTGCAGCGAATCGCGGGAGGGGGGGTCGCGGGGGTGTTTTTGCTGCGAATCGCGGTAGGGGGGGGTCGCGGGGGAGCGGGTGTTTTTGCCGCGAATCGCGGTAGGGGGGGTGTACGCGGGGGGGAAGGTTTTGCCGCAAATCGCGGGAGGGGGGCGCTCACCTGGTGGCTGTGGAGTAGCAGTGCTGGGCAACATGGGAAGCAGTGGGTGTCTGGCACTGTCTGTGGGCTCACTGGGCTGGTTCTCTGTCACATACCTCCCAACATGACCCTCTCCAGGAGGGACACAATGCTCTGTTTCTAGACTTCCCCTTAGATTGCCATCACCTGTTTAAACAGGTTAATTTCTCAGCACAGATGAAGGCAATCACTCATTAAGAGGAAAGTCCAGGAACAGAGCGTTATAGACACAGACACCCACTTTGAGTGACAGATGTAGCCAAATATAGGAGATGAATCAGTATAACAACTGATCCCGTTCTTCTTCTCTTCCTTTGAGAACCATTAATTGAAAATTGTGAAGATTTCTGGGGACTTTCAGACTCACCTGTATTAAAGTATTGCGCCGGAGATTTGGAAACATCCCACTTCTTGTATGTTTTGTATCTTCTGTGGTTATAGGGTGATAACCAGGGACTAGTACAGACACTCAGGCTGCAGAGCGCCAGTTCAGGTCATATCTTAAAAATCTTGTTGCAATTGAGCTTCATGAGAATGGTCGCTCCACCAACCAATACTTCCATCCATAAATACAATAGTCATTGTTATCGAAAGTTACACCAGCCCTATGCAGAAGAGATGTCAGATACAGATGTCCCTTCTCCATATTGCCACCTAAACTCTGGCTACATTCCTAACTGACTAGGTGGATCTCTGGTGTGCATTTGCAAGATAGTCACCAGGAAATGTCCACACCTGTAGAGACATTGCATGTTGTGGCACATGTTTAGCCCACACATACTTTATTTACTGTGATGGCTTCCAAATCAGGTGCTTTATGTGCAGTTTATATGACTGAATGGGGGTGGAAACCAGTAAGCCAGTGTCAGTCAGGCTCTCTAGACTTACCATATTGCCATGTCATTCTCATCGATCTCAAGCTTCAAGCACTGTACTGAATACTATTGGGCCAACCCAATCGGTTTGCTTACACCCAGAAATCTTTGCAGCAGCAGCCACACTTTGCGATCACCCAAACTCACACATAAGTGCTTATTGCCCCATAGGACTGCGAGCAATTTTGTTCCAATCAGGTGAAGGTTATGCCTATAATTGACTCCTATGACTCCTGCAATCCCTCCATTGCCGCCAGCAACCGCATCCCCCATAGCTTTCTATGGGTGATGCAATGCTGCCTAATTTACCAATACCTGGAATTGAAACAAAGCCTATGGGCTACTTATCCTACTGCTTGCTGGGGGTCAGTTCTAACCGCACATGCGCAGACCCTGTGCCATGTTAGAAAACGGGGCTGAATTCAGACCCATACGAACAGGCCTGAATCGGCCCTAAACTTGGGATGTTATAATAATGTTGTTACAGCATAATGTTATTTTTTTTTAGTAGTATTATAAATATTGTTGTTGTTTTTTAAGCATGTGTAGTTGCTTTATACATTCCTTCCACCCTGAATGATGAGACAAGTAAAAAAAAAAAAAGATCCCTGTTTGTCCAGCATGTATAAACAAGTAAATAAGAGCGCGTTACTTCACTCTTACCGGCTGTATAATTTGATTGATCCACTACAGAGTTGTCAGGTCGTTGTGTTATTTTGTTTGTTTCTGCGGCACATCAGTTACAGTTTGTTTGCAGAGACGGAATGTCTTATTTTTTAAGTTGTTTGCCGGCCTTTTTTAGTCTGTCTTGATCCAGCTGTGTCCCCATAGCAAATGGCCCCCATGTGTTCCCCGGGATTGTTGATGAGGATGGCGACACGGCAGACATCAGTGTTTATACCCTCTGGTGAACACTGGAGATCATTATATCGAACATATGTTTTGTAACCCTTTCGTTTCACAGAGTCCCTCTATAATCGTTTACTTAGGAAAAAGCAAAATGAAGTTAAAATAATAAATACCGTACATATGGGGCCGGATTGTCTAAGCTTCAAAAGTGATAAAATGGAGAGTAATAAACAGCCAGCCAATCAGCTCCTACCTGCCATGTCACAGACTGGGTTTGGCTGGGTGTTTATCACTCTCCATTTTATCACTTTTGAAGCTTAGAGAATCTGGCCCATGGTGACTTAAGGGAACATATTTCTGAATAAATAAATATTCATTGATCTAGATGTCAAATTTGTTGGCTAAAGGGACATTTACTAAGAACATAACTGATACAATCTCTGCCCATCTTAACACCTGGATTTTTATATTTCCGCAGAGGGCACATAGATGGGTTGGTATCGCCACACAGAGATGGGATAGTGTTAGCCTTTTATTATATAGGATACTGTGGCCAGCTGGGTGACTCATAATCGTCAAGCGGTCAAAGTGATTCTTATATGGAGGTCTGGACCGGTTGTCCCATCTGCCCCACTATTAATCTGGCACGGGCCTTTGCAGGGCCATCTTAACATTAGCCCGGGCCCCTGGGCAAAATAATTCAGTGGGCCTCTCCCCCTCTACGTGAAGGCAGCCGGGTCCGGGCAGTGGGGGCTGGGAGCTTGAATCGCTATTTGCTCGGCGGCGGGCGGGAAGCGCTGCTGAATTTTAAAAGACTGGCCGGACGCTGAGTGGCTGAATTCTCTCAGCCAATCAGCGTCCGGCCAGTGTTTTTAATTTCAGCAGCGCTTCTTTCCCACCCCACCACCCGGCAAATAGCGCAGCGCTACAAGCTTCCTGCCCCCCGCTGCCTAGACCCCGCTGCCCGCCACCTGCTGCCGCAGCCTCAGCAGCTACCCAGGGCAGTGCCGTCTTCTCCCCAAGCAGGGTATGCCACTCCTGCGTTCCCAGGGGAACATCCAGTGTTTTCATCTGCGTTTTCATCAGGCGAGCATCTGATACTGCCCCCTGCACGCCCTCCTCCCTCCCGAGCACCTGGGCCCCTTCCGAATGAAACTGAATTAGGCCCAAAGTACCAGTCAATACACTCATAAATACCAGGTCACAGGGTTTGTTTGTAAAATGAGAATTAAGCCAGGACCACACTAAAAAAAATTATAACTGAATTTGAAAAAGTGACACATTGTTGTCAGATTCCCCAAATGATCCAGTGTGTTCCGTCCACATTGAGCGCTCCTGTGGGCCGCTAGGGATATCCCCTGTCATCTGTACATGCGGCTTAATTAAGTAATTTCAGTAGCGATGCCATCCTGCCGAATGCATCAGCCCCCCCCCCCACCGCCTGTTGCTGCTGGACTTGGAAAGTGTGTATGCAGTTACCAATGCTGACTCCATTGCTAACAAGGTCGCTAGGTACACCCATTGTGTAGTGTGTACCTGGCATTAAGAGCTGTAGTCGCGTTCTAAGAGAGCAATAGGCCTGCTGGGAGCAGCACAGACCCTACTACGCATGCATGGAACTCTGGAAAAATGGCAGTCATTTTTGTTTTGCTGCTGCTGCCGGCATTCTGGGATCTGAGCACTACAGCACTCAGACTCCACTGCGCATGCGTAGATCGCTGTAAACTTGACTGCTGCAACATTTTTCCAGCAGTTTTGGCCACACTCCTACTGCAGCCGCCGCTGGAGTCGGGAGGGTAAATATATTTTAAAAAATGGGTGCAGCGTGTGCGGTGTGGGCCCCTGTGGGACTAAGGGGCCCGTCTGCACCACGCACACTGCATCCATTATAAATACACCACTGAGGAGCTGGTTGGCTGGTACTTATTTCCGTTCACTTTATTTCTCTCCAAGACACATAGTACATAGGCCCCTCAAATAGTTAATAGACTTCTGATGAAACTGGGGATGGTATGCTTAAATTAGTAATGTGGCAGAGTGCCTGAAAAATTTTCTTTGTACAAAGTTTGAGAATATACATAATGAAAGCATAATTAATAATAATAATAATAATAATAGTATCATGTTATTCTATTTTAAAGAAATGTACACAATAGGTAAGTTGTGTTACATATTTTCTGCATTGCTTAATACATACACTTTAAAACCACTTTGAGATTCTCCCTTTGTGTGGTGACCTAGATCTTACAGATGTACCTCAGGCGTTAATGTACCGCACTGCAAGGGACAATAGCACCTTTTAAAGGTCAAACCACCAAGTGGGAGCAAGCGAGGCGCATGAATTTTTCCTCGCCCTGCAGTTTGCTCACCAGTTTAGATAAAGATCTATAGAAATGTACGTGATTAATATGGACACTGCCATTACAAGGAACACTGAGTGACCAGCGTGATATGCCACCATCTTCCAGTTATCTGCTGAGCTGCCTCTTAATGAGGTGATTAGGTGTAGTATCCGGAAACCATAAGAGAACACATCACACTAACTTTCTGGTTATATGAAAGTGAAGCTTTCAGCAGTGCCAATGAGATAGAAATTATGGATGGTTATATTCTTATTACCCATCACAGACTGATACATACAGGGTTATTTACATTCTATATAAGAAATAAAATAGTAAATGCTAACAACACTTTTATGGTCATTATCATGGTTCTAAGGATACTGTAACCCAGGGGTCTTCAACCTTTCGGACAGTGTGGGCCACATTAAAAAATTCAACGAAGCCCGAGGGCCACTAATCTCTACTGTGGTATTTAGCACAGCCTTTCATAGATAGACATCACAGCCCCGGCATACATAGTTGGCACAGCTGCCCATACACATAAACCCTGCCCCCAATATATAATCATCAGCAGGGCTATTTCTAGACAATTCGGGTCCCAGTGCAAAAAGAAAAAAAATGCAGCTCCCCCATACATAATATTATATTGAAGAAATTGTGCGCGCCGTAGGCGCGCGCTCCCCAAAAGGGGTGTGGTCTAATTATAAGCGTGTGAACTAGCAGGAAAACCATTAACTGACATTTCACTTTTGCAACCTGCATGACCATATATTGGTTACCGCAGGAATGGTTGTTGTCCTTCCACGCTTAAGTTGGCTGGCTAAAGGCCGCACAGTGACATATAAACATGAAGGCCCACACAGTGACCTAGAACTCCTCACAAATCAAGCCCAAGCAATGACAGGCTACTTAAATCAATATACACTGTTTATCTGTAATGCCCATTACGCATTGTGCCACACACCGTAATGCCAATTACACATTATGCCACACACCATGATGCCGATTGCACTATAATGCCCCAAATACTCCTGCTTATACATATGATGCTCGCAGCAGTGTCCCTCATAAAATGCCACCAGTAGTGTCCCTCATAAAATGCCACCAGTAGTGTCCCTCATAAAATGCCACCAGTAGTGTCCCTCATAAAATGCCACCAGTAGTGTCCCTCATAAAATGCCACCAGTAGTGTCACTGGTCAGAAAGGGGTAATTCTAGATAGCCAGCACAGCCCCCATAAAGCACAGCACTTCATAGATAGACAGCACAGCTCCCTCCCCCCCAAACATAGGCATCTCCGCACAGCCCCCCCCCCCCATTGATAATCAGCACAGCACTGCCAGCCCCCTCCCCCATAGTCAGCACTGCACAGCCAGCTGCTCCCCTCCCCCAATATTCAGCACAACATTGCAGCTAGCTTACCCCCCCCCCCCCCCCCGAAAGTCAGCACAGCATTGCAGCCAGCTCACCCCCCCCCCAGTCAGCACCGCATTGCAGCCATCTCACCCCTCCCCCAGTCAGCACCGCATTGCAGGCAGGCAGCTCACCTCCCCCCTCCCCTTAAGAAACCTGCCTTAATCTCCGTATTTCCCTTTCAGAGGGCTGCTCCTGCTGGCGGCAGCGGCTGTCTTCAATGAGAAGTAGGCAGGCAGGGATGGGTGCGCAGCATCAGAGGTCTGGAGCCGGTTGTCACGCGGCGGCGGCTGTCTTCTCTGAAAGGGCGCGGGCGGGACGTGTGCGCAGCTTCAGGAAAGCCACAATGTGCATGTCCCGTCCACCCCAGCCACTGCACGTCCTCCTCCGCCGCGTCCCCCATGTAAAGGGATGAGCGTGGAAGGTTTTGGCTTTTTTAAACGGCACTTACAGGGTTGTTGTTTTTTTTAAACGGCATTTACAGGCGGGCCAGTCAAAACAACTCAGCGGGCCACTTGTGGCCCGCGGGCCATGGGTTGAAGACCCCTGCTGTAACCCATGGCAACAAAACTGTTAACAGTGGAGCTTATGAGGTTACAAGATATCTGAGATCTCATTGGTTGCTATGGATTAGAGCAGTGATTTTCAACCTTTTTACCTTGCAGGACACTAAATAAGATTTTAAAATTGCCATGGCACACCATGAGATCCCCACAGGGCAAAACACATTGGCCCCCACAGGAAAAAAACCAAACCTATTGGCTTCCATACAAAAAACATTCACACTGGTCCCCACAGGTAACACAAATATAATACATTGGCCCTTTACATGAAAAGAAAAGACCAGTAAATAACAGTTGAACTGGTGGTGGCTGTAAACTGGTTTGGGCATCTCTAGATCTGGGGGCGCTCAAGGCACACTAGTGTGCCATGGCACAGTGGTTGAAAAACACTGGATTAGTGCATGTTTCGCTTAAAGTTTATTGTAACTGTTCCTGTATTTATGATAGGATAATAATTATACTACCATCTCACATGCTGTAACAAATAAATATTACTACTTTATCTGTTATAAGCAAGGGCGTAACTACCATAGGTGCAGCTGCTATGGCGCCCAGAGCTGAGAGAGGCCCACTTTGCCTGTCAAAGTATCATATGCTGTATACATTTTTAAGTATTAGGTGATTAATAGGGGCCCTTACAAACATTTGCTATGGGGCCCACATGTATCTAGTTACGCCACTGGTTATTAGATATAACATCAATAAAAGGAATCTAACTGTTTTTACGTTGTTTCTCTGCAGAGGCAGTACTTCTACCTGACAAGCTCGCCTATGAATGGGGAACATTCGCATGCAACATTTTAAAGGATGTATCCTCAGTTTGAACGGGCATTAGACTGCGGTAGCTAAGGCAGAGTTAGAATGAGTGATATAGCTGTTAATAATCCAATTATCCCAGCATTAGGGCTCTTCGCTCATTAAGAACTAGAGTCATTGGCTTGTTGTAATCTATACACTGAACAGGAGACATTTATTTATTGTGTGGCTATTGTTTATTAAGCAAGTAATACTAAAGCCCTGTACACCATGATATCGGCGGCAGCAGGAACAAGGCCCTTGTCGGTGGGTGGGCTGTTTAATGAGGCCCTCCCTTCTCTATCCTGCACAGACGAGGGAGCACATTAACGATATTGAGTGTACACACTAGGGCCCATCTGAGTCATATCTTTTATTTTCTCATCTAGTGTGTATGGGCCGTTAGCCTTGCAAGACCAATAAAAGCCACATGAATGATTATTGTAAAACATATTGCATAAAAAGGTAGTGTTTTGTGGTCATTGCATTCACATTCACTGTGGGTTTACTCATACCCATTTTCCACTACAGCAATAACCCGGGTTGCAACTTAGTAAAAAGTGTCCCAGAACAATAGCCTGAGAATCCAACCAGGTAGCTACAAGGGTTGGACTCCGAAATGCCCTGAGTAAGGTTGCCGTGTAAAAAAACTGACCTTGGGGGGGCACCGGATCACCAGCACTTGTAAATGATGTCATCTCCAAGGGCCTTATTTTGGTTCACTCTTTCTGACAAAATCCTTCTTAGATGGAAAAAACCATGTGCACTGCAGGGGGGCAGATGTAACATGTGCAGAGAGAATTAGATATGGGTGAGTTATTTTGTTTCTTTGCAGGGTAAATACTGGCTGCTTTATTTTTACACTGCAATACAGATATCAGTTTGTAGTAAAACCCCACCCAAATCTAATTTTCTCTACACATGTTAAATCTGCCCCACCTGCTGTGCACATGGTTTTGTCCATCTAAGAAGGATTTTGTCAGAAAGAGTGAACTAGAATAACCCCCTTCAAGTGCCAAGAAAACAGAAACACTGCTGCACTGCATTCAAACCTCAGATCTGGTTTGAAACAATGTTTAAAAATCCATCTCTGACCTTGGATTTTAGTGGGAAAGGGGTATATGTATCATAGTAATATTACCACCTGCTCCATGAAGTGGAATAGCGTCAAAGACTGTCAGGGGTGCAAGGTGCCGGTCTATCTCTGACGTTTTTTGAAGTGACAATTATTCACAAGGAATGGTTTCGACTTGTAAATAATTGTCTCTTCAAGAAACATCCGAGAACACTCAGCACCCCTCACCTCCGGCAATCTTGGACATTATTACATTACCGGCATTGTTACCAAACCGCACCAATCCTGGATGGATATGTAACAATAAATAAAATAGTTGAAATAAAAGGGTTTTTTTTCTTCAATTTCCATTCTAACACAATATTGTACACTTCATAAATTGTGAGGAACTGTGATAATGTAACAATCAGCATTTTCCAATAACAGCTGTTTGTGGAGGATGTAGGGATTCTCTCCATTTACCTTGTAGCCTGTGATCGCCTCAGCAGGGTGCTGCCAGTGATATCCATTGCGGGGGCTCTCATGTGATAGTTCCAGGTGCAGAGCACAGGGCAGGTACTTACTGCATATATATGAAGGCTGTCCTTCTAAGCTGGCGCCATCTCAGTAGATGCGTAAAAAAAATGCTCTCATGGGGTTGTAGCGTGTCTCTGGACCCACTGCTTGCTTGTAGCAGGCTGACAAGCATACACCAAACAGCTAGAACTTGTTGGTGACATTTGTGTCACCAGCTAAAGTCAGGTTATTATTATTATTATTATAATTTTATTTATAAGGCGCCACAAGTGTTTCGCAGCGCCGTACAAAGGAACAATATAGGGAGACAAAGCTTGGCATAAACATTGAATAAATAACAAGAATACAGTACAAATAAAGAGCACCACAGTTCAATACACATTACAGCTTGGATATAAGTAGTGAGGACTCAATCAACATACAACTAGAGGCTAGATGCCAATGATGGAGATGAGTATGCGGACAAAGATGGTCACTGAGTGTTGGAGTATAGGAGAGCTGTGAGTGACATGTGAAGAGAAGAGGGCTTTGACAACAGGAGGGAAGAGGGCCCTACTCGGAAGAGCTTACAATCTAGTAGGAAGGGGAGACAGACAGATTACAAGAGGTGCAGTTTTCAACACAAACTAAATTGATGTTGTATATAAGGGATGTGCAATAACTTTACTGATGCACAAAAAGTATTATATTTACAAAAAATATTTGCCAGAGTTGTCATTCTATCAAACCACTTGGTGAAGCAGCTGGACTAGTCCGAGGCAGGTATGTCTTCTACATTGCTGGATGCATGTCTCCACTTCAGCTTCAGCTACTTAAAGTCACAGTGAGCCAGCTATATCAGCAATATGGTAGCTGCATGACTAGTCTTGTTGACAAAAACAGCCACCCTCTGCTTGGTCATGCTACACACACGTCGGAACTTCTGAGGGCTGCGCATCTCCAGCTGTTTGTTGTTCCCTGGGTTGGAACTGTAGATTCAGGATTGATCGCAACTGATGATCTCCCAGACACAGTTTTAGTGACCGCCATGAAACCTGGCCTGTATGTTACGGCACCAAGACACCTAAGCCTCCTTCTAACACTTTTAATGGAGCATCAAGCAGATGGATCTCAATGAGATGCCTATCTCTTTCTGTAACTGGTGCGCAGTCACCACACCTCATCTATGGCCAGCACTGCAGCTACATTGTCCTTGGTAATGCCACACACAGGTCAACAGCAGCGCTCCTCAAGGAACCTCTTCATGGAACCGTCTCCTGTGCCAAAATTCTGCAAACCACACAAAGAGGGTTCAGGATGCTATTTTCCCCTCAAAATCAGCTTACAGTTGGTCAAAACACTCTTGCTGACAAGAACCACTCTTATAATTGTAGATCACCACGGCTCTCCACCGGCCTCTGCTGTGCTCCATAACAAGTTTGTGAAGGAAGTGAACATGTTGACTTGTTCAGTGTACACTGCTGCATATATATCCTGTGCCTTGACATTTTACAAGAACTTTAGTCAAAATTCACAGTTCACAACTAGAGTCAGATTGTGTCTACCTGACCAATGCACTGCAAATCTGGAAACTTACTGCACACACCTGGAAAAGCCCTCACTGCACAGCCCCTCCCATCACATTGTTGTTGTTTTTTACTGTACATCCTAACATTTATGGTTTGTGATACAGGACAGCGTGTGCATGAAATGAGGGCGCGGTCAAGGAAGGTTTCTTAATTAAAGAATCGTCCAATGTAGGCCAAACATCCGGGTGTGTAAGTCACAGCCACAACTGTAGTCAATGATTACGGTGGGGCAACGCAGTATACTGACATCTGCAGTCACCATATCATGTGCCACGTGTAGAAAACAATACCATCTCTGACGCTTAGTTTAATGTGCTGAATGAACCAAGCTTAGTGCCATGTGCACAAAGGTGAGATTTACAGTACAAGACACTGAGAAATATCTGTTACCAAGTATCATATTCATTCACTTCAGGGAGCATTTTCTCCCTGAAGGAGAGGGTCAGTTCTGAACCTTGCCACCTTTCCACTATTGGATCCGGACCAGTCTCCACATCCAGAGTCTATTTATGACCACCGGCCACCATTTGGTACTTTCCATCTAGGGCTTACCTACGCCCTAACCCGGACGGAGGTGATACACAAAACGGGAGAGTGCTACTCCCTAAA
The DNA here is from genome assembly GCF_055691185.1 of Crinia signifera. NCBI lineage: Eukaryota > Metazoa > Chordata > Amphibia > Anura > Myobatrachidae > Crinia > Crinia signifera. The sequence goes on from NC_139219.1 coordinate 299,847,968, forward strand.
ATACCTACCGTGGGCCTCTCTGGACATATTGGATACAAACAACCAGTTGGTAACAAGGAGACATCATAGGGACGGACCCATTAATCAGTGGACTCTATAAATACGATACCGTATGAACTGGACTAAATTGAATTATTCCTCCTTTTTTACTGCCAAACTCTTTTTTAATATGGTATGTCATGTCTTATGTTGTTATAAATAATTTTGTAAATTCTTCACCCAATTGGCACTAATACTATCATTATTTACTGTTACGGTAACTTTATTGCTTAGCGAAGTGTACCCCTTTGTTTTTTCTGTATTTAGAAGGGGGCTGACTACCCCCTATTCACACTGCAGCTTGACAAGGCACCTCATATCCATTGCGCCCCCTACACCAGTTGGTAACCAGTTACCCACTACCCATTCAATGCTCTGATATTTAACTAGCAATTTACTATTAGGTTCTTTTTTTAGCCCTACATAAACAACATTAGAGAAGACTGAGGTTAGTTACATGCGTCACGTTTTACACCAGAGAAATGTCAACATATTGCTATATCACACATTCCAACCACCCGGTTTAGGTGGGACAGTTCTGATTTTAGGGAAATACTCCTCTTTCCTGACAGTCATTCATGTTTCTAGAATGTTGGAACGAGTTCCCAATATCTGAGGCGGGGTGAGCTTTTGTTGTGTCCATCAGCCACTGGTACACACAGCTATGTGAATGTTTTTTTTAAAGATGGAAGTGGAAGTTCAGGTAGGCCCAGACCTCCAGAAGCTCTAGGCACTTATTCAGGAAGATGGAAGATCCACTTTCCTAGCAGTGTGGCATACTTATGGAAATATAAACACTCCAAATAAATAGGATGTCATATAATAGGTACAGTAGTTATAGTCTCATTCTCTCTGACTGGTGTCACAAATTTCTTCCTGAAAACGGAATGTACTACTGAGTACAATTATTTTTGAAGAGACACACCCATCTGTGAGCTGTAAAAATTTTATGCAAAGCCTGTCTCAATATCTGGTTACTATGGAGATATACCTATCCATATAACAAGGTGTCATGTATGATTTTTTTAATGTCGTTGTATTCTACGTCTAATTTTTTATATTGAGCAGAACAAAACCCATTGCATAAATACTATTGGATCCAGGTCACCCCTGAGGAAGTCCTAGTGGACGAAACGCGTATGGTTATATCTGTGAACTGACTGTATTCAGGTGTTGGATTAAATATTGGAACTACATGTGAAATTTCTATCTGAAGAAAAATCTATGCATCAAAGATTTGAATAAATACATTCCTTGTTTTACCATTGTGTATTTTATTGGTGAAAACATAGAGCGCACTTCTATATTTCTCTTTTCAATATATATATATAAATAAAGAAGAGATAGCTCACAATGAATAAACGTGTATTAGCAATTTTATATAATAAAAAGTTTACATACATCATCTTAGTTATACTAAATCAGCTTGCCAGTAACGAATATTAGGCCTCGTGTAGAGCGTCCAAGCAGGAGCCGCACAGCCACCATTGTGCCGCCGAACAGACCTTGATCCATATCAGGGATACGTCACTGCAAGCCACGCCCAACGCGTTTCGTCATCTATTGGACTTCTATCTATCATGCGTGCCTACCCTCTCAGAGGCCATTTTAGCCCCACCCCTCCCCGAACTGCCGCGTATCATGGCATTTGGCTGCAATAGGGGTGGTGCTTAATTACATCCGCATCCGCCCCCTGAACTGCAGAGCAGTGTCTCCTCTCTGGGCTTCTCCCGGAGAAGAGCACATGAAAGTAGGCAAGTCTGAAATACATAAATATAGATAGATAAAATTGTTTTATTTATTTTTTATTTACAAAGGGTCCCAGGCCAGGGGCACTCTTCATGGTTAGCCAAGCCTCTGGAGGACTGGGCACACCCCTAAGCAATGAGCCCCTGATGCCGCATTCACCCAGTGGGCCCATCATGCACCAGTCCGACACTGCTGGCTGAAGTCACTACTAGTGCCTGATGTGCATTAGAAGTAGGTCATTCTCAGTGAATAATGAGGCCATATGAAACATCTTTAAACTTGCCCAGGTGTCTCTTATTTGCCAGGGCTGTTTTTAGCCCCAGTCTGGCCCTGCTGACACTGTTTATCAGGTCATGCTAACACGAAACATCCTTCCTACAAGTAACCGCAAAGCAGTAGCTGTCAAAACCTCTTCCTCCATTTGTTCGTCCAGTATCTCCATGCAAAACGGGACATGAAAGTCTAGGCCACTTCCTCTGCAGGGCTTGAGACGTCCTATCTCATATGGTGAAATGTGACATAGAGTGTTCCACTTGCACATCTTGCATAGACAGGAAACAGCAATACGGTCTGCTAAAAAATTATTTTCCATACCACCTTTCTTCAGAAGTTTATCTGAATCGCAGGTATGGAATTATGGTACATCTAGGTATATTTAAGGTGCAAGCTTGAAATCATAGAGTATAAAGAATTCTATCTATCTATCTATCTATCTATCAATCTATCTATCTATAATACATACACGCATGATGGTTTTATTTTTTTCTACAGATCAATATGGGTTATTAATACAGTATAATATACCCAGAGAAGAACATACCATTTTCAGTTTGAGCCTGCAAATTAAATGTTGCATTTCTCATCTCTAAGTATTATAAACATATAGGTGGTTTATATATTGTATATGTATAGTGTCATCTTTAATCATTGTTACACTTATTAAAATACAGGGGTTTATTAATAAGGCCCCTTCTGACCTATTCATAAACACCTCTTCAAAAAAATAGCTTTTACATTTTCTATAGAACTAAAGAGATTGTATAGTCAAAAGGATGGACAATATTGAGAGAATAGTACTAGGGTTGCATAGATATTGGAAGAAGAAGCATAAAATAAGAACTGTCTATATACAAAAGATATATATATATATTTTATATATAGATAGTTCTTATTTTATGCGTTTTCTCCTTATATTTATGCAACCCTAGTACTATATATATATATATATATATATATATATATATATATATATATATATATATATAAAGTTCTGGGATACATTTTCAAGACAGAGAATAGAGTCTAAAACAAAATGAATTGATGAATTGATGTGTTCCAAACCTGATTACACTGGTTCACGTACCCTTGCAAGGTACAGACAGATATAGAGGTCGGAACCTCTATATCTGTCTGTTATTAGCCAGTTTTGTTCTATCACTGATGTTTCCAGCTCAATGGAATATGCTGCGCTATACAATAAATTGTTAATAAATAAATAATAATAATAATAATAATAACTAGCTGATGTGCGAATTCCAGAATAAACCAAAATGTTTAAAGAAATAGAAAAATCAAATTAATAAAAATCCAAATGAAAAAAGAAAACATACTATTCTATATATAATAAAGCATTTTTCCCTCTGGGCAGTCCCCACTAAAACCACCCTGAGATAGTATTAGCAATTGCGGAAGCGGAACCTGTATAGCTTGGGATGGCCTTCATCTGCCGGGGGTGTTTGAGAAACAGGCAAAAGCCCTAAATCCTTCCAAAAGCATTTTGGGCGTTCTAACAATGCATTTAAAAAAGAATTACCCTGTAGAAACCAGCTCATGAAAATCATGAAAATGAGCCCATCTTATTTGTCTAGGTGTGTGTGTACAGAACTCTGTGAAACAGCTTTTGAAAAAGAAAGAAATGTGTTACTGCAGAAACAGTATATAAAGGAATTATAAGGATGTTTTCTGTTTTCTTTAACAATATTAAATTGTCCAAGGAAAAAAGTACTTTATCACAGTGTGTTTAAGGCTCACTGCGCAATAAACCAGGATGCAGAATCAATAATGATCCTTTTGTCTTCTCATTTGTAGTTTGTATAGTTTAAAACGTTACACAGATCACATGTCTGGAGGATTAAATTGAAGATTTGTCCGAGTCACTGTGATGCCGGGTACACACTTAACTATATTTTAAAAGAAATTGGTGATAACGAGCATTTGTTAGGACAAATTCTTACAATCATCTAGTGTGTACTTACTACATCGTTAGCAATAGATAGGGATGCGCCGAATGCAGCATGGCGCCGTGACCCCAACACACCTTCTGCCATCGATCCTCACTGCCGAGTGTGTGTGCACTTGCCGATGATGGCTCCCTGCTGGGTCCCTGCCACTAACCAGGTTGTTGAGTGCACACATTGTGCAGGTGTACCCAGCATAAGAATATATTTGTGCACGGGATATCACATACATTGCATGTATTGGTGGTTGCTGGTGCGGATGTAACATAATAGTGTGGAGGACACATGTATTTTATTATCACATTAGAATAAGGAACACAGGGATCTATGTACTAAGCTTTGGAGAGAGCTGAAATTAAATGTTAGATGTCATTAAAAAAACTAATAAAAATGACAGTTGGGGGCTGGCTAGCTTTTTCTCTGTTGACTTTATCTCTCTCCAATGCTTGAGGTGACCATACACTTATACAATTTAACCCTTTTGTAGACGATATCGACCCATCGAGCCGAAAAATCGCGTGAAAAGTGTCAGCTCATACATAATTCCCAATGCGTTGTCCCGTTCTCATTGGATTGCATCCGGAGATTGTCACTGCTGCACCAAGGATACACCGTATGACGAGGCAGTGAAAGGGATTGCATACAATGCATTATATGCAAAAGGACCTCATGCGATGTTATCGAATACGATGTTATCGAATACGATGTTATCGAATACGATGTTATCGAATACGATGTTATCGAATACGATATAGATGCCAGGGAATTGCCCCTGAGTTTCCCCAGAGGCTCACTGATGATTTGGCATTTGATGTGGTGCCCACTCTTACCCAACACAGATTCATATATATGTTTCTGTGCCTATTTACCAGTCTGTGTCCATAAGGATAATAGACTGACACCTTAATGTATTTTCATATCTATCAACCAAGATGGACCTAGTATTTTGAAAAGAAAATATACATTCTACAAAATGCATAGGGCCAGATCCATCTATCAGCGGTAATTTACCATATGGGAAATAGGGTGGTAGCCTCCAGCTTTTACACCAGAGATTATTCAATTACAGCCCATGTTCCTTGTGTACTGAAATATGCCACTACTGCTCATTAACACTTACATTCCAGGAAAAGTACCCAGTGATATGAATAAGGTGTTTGTTGTCACCCGCATTAATGGTGCTTACCGCAGATTTTTTGTCCGAGCCTCCAACCGGCGTGAAGAGACATCTGTGTTGAGTGCAACCTGCAAGATTAAAACTGTAATTGAATAGCCCCAGCAGATCAATTAGCCTACAGTTAATTGCCACAACTAAATTAATCTAGCCTATGATGTATATATATATATATATATATATATATATATATATATATATATATATATATATATATAAAAGAAAGAAAAAGGCTGGCACTCCGGGGACTTGTAAAACGTGCTGTATTCAAAGCAAAAAACTGACCAACGTTTCGGGGGTGAACCCCCGAAACGTTGGTCAGTTTTTTGCTTTGAATACATATATATGGGACCCTTCTTTTTAGCAGTTAAGAAATATATATAGGTCTTAATTATAGATCTTTCCCAGGATATTTTCAATAGTCCAGTTACAAGGTGAATCTTATCTGTTCAGTTTATTCTGATGGAATGGATCTTAATACTTTTCCTATGCGTCCTTAAAAGGACAAAGTGGCCGCTTAATCTGCCTAAGGATCTGTGCAGGAAATAATGATAGTTCCTGGTGTGGTGATGCTAGTGTTCTCCTCAGAGTCCAAAGTGCATATATATATATATATATATATATATATATATATATATATATATATATATATAGCGCACACATATTCAGCAGTCCTTTCAGATAACATTTTTCCATTCACATCAGGTCCTGCCTCATTGGCGCTTGCAATCCATGTTACCCACCACATGCACACACACACACATACACACTAGGGTTATTGAGCCCAGGATCTATCTGCGCTGACCTGGTACACCGTATACAAATATATAATATATAGGGATACATATATGGATGAGCAGCGAACAGGATGACTGCAGCCAGCACGTTGAATGGGTCACCCGACGCAATGCACGGGCCTGCCGGTCAAATGTTGCATAATAGATATTATGTGCTGCACATAATATCTATCGAATTGCATGAGCGGCAATCAGCGGCAGGCTGGTGGCGGGTTTGGGGAGGAGGCAGGAGCTCTGGCGGTGGTGTAGCTCTGGTGGCGGGTGGCTGTGCAGGAAGGCTGGCAAGCGGCAGGGGTCAGCCGCAGCAACAGAATCTGATAAAACTATTTTAATCACTGGGTGGCCCTCTGATTGGCTGAGAGCTCTGTTAGCCAATCAAAGGGCTGCCTTGGTTTTTAAATTGTATTTTTTTAATTCTGCTGCCGCCGCTGACCCCCGCCGCTTGCCAGCCCTCCTGCACAGCACTGCGCTAAACCGATGCCTGCTGCCAGCACCCGATGGGGCATCGTATATGGCAAGCGACATCGGGTGCTGGAAAAAAGCTCTTTGGGCACCATAAGATGCGATTGGATGCGATTGAACATCACATTGTGATGTCGCATGGCATCCGATCACCCTAGTGTATGTGCATCATAACCCTCTTCACTAGTGTCTAACCCCCACTGCCTAAACCTAACCCCCCCCCCCCTTCTTGGTCCCTAAAACCCTCATTAGTGCCTAAGCCTAACCCCCATTTTCAGGCGCCAGCCCCTGCTCCCCGCATACTCACTGATCAGGATGCAGGCGTCTGCATCCTGACCTGTGCAATGTTCTGGCACCAGTCTACCTGGAGGCAGTCCTGACCACCGCGATGCTGACTGCATCCCAATCAATCTGCCCAGAATTAGCTCCCCTACACTTGTGCACACTTTAGAACCTTGCCGCAGTGACAGATCACATGGTGCAGCTACTCCTAATCTTTTCATTCTCAAGAGTGAGAGCTTTCATTGTCAGACCTGTCAGGGCTTGGACTGATAAAAGGTACTAAACCATAATGTACATCCCATTTAATGAGGCTAGGTGCCTTTCCTCTTATCAGGCCCTGCTGAATCAATATACCCTTCAGTGCTTTCCATTGTGTCTTCAGTCTGTCTGAGACCATCGGAGACACTGACTGGTTTGGATGTTATAAACCTGGTCATCGAGTGTCTCATCTCTTCAAAACTCACAAAAGCAACAATGTACAGAGTAGAAAATAATTGCTGAACCCAGGGAGGAAATAAGTGGCTTTTCTGCCACATTAGCTGATTTAAGGTGAGATAACTTGTTGTATTTGACATGTAAATAGATGCACTGCGACATTTTACACCTAGAACAAACAGTACACAGGGTCACGTTGTCGCCGCACCTCTGTTTTCTGCTATGCTGGCAATTCCCTAATGTGCTATTAAATGCTTAAAGCAAAGTATTGCAGCTTAGAAAGTTATCCATTACAACATGCAAGTAAATGGAAAAATAGGAGGGAATTTACAGGGCTAAAAAATATGGGGCTGCAAAACAAATACCACATCAATTAACACTAGATAGAAAAACAATCGGAAAGGCCTTACTGCTGATCTGTCCAAATCATGCCCATAATCTGCCCGCACCTACTCCATACCTCCCAACTGTCCCGCTTTCCCTGGCAATGGCCCGTTTTTTGGGCACATTCCCACGTCCTGCTCAGGGCCGCCAGTGTCCTGTGGCTGGGCGGGGCAGTTGCATGCCCACAGTGCCTATATATATAGATATCGGTGTCGACCTGGCACTCCCGTGGTTGGGTAGAGCTCACCCTGGTGCCCTCTGGATCAATTTTGTAGAGGTGTGCAGAAACAAACAGCGGCAAACCAATGTTTCGGGGTCTAAGTCACCCCTTTGTCAAGGTGTATGTGCAAAAGTTTTTGCACATACACCTTGACAAAGGGGTGACTTAGACCCCGAAACGAAATATATTCTACGGGTAAGTGCAAGGTCGGCTCTACCATTATACAACTTTGGGCAGCTGCCTAGGGGCTCCAGAATTAAAATGAAGGATGATTGAGAGAGGAATCCTTGTTGAACTTAATATAAACAACAGGTGTCTAAGTCACTGCCACACTTTTCACCTGAGGTCCTGCAAAGTCGGTGGTGATAAGAGCAGTGAGCAAACGCCCCCCCCCCCCCCCCCCCGGCGAATGTTCCCGTAAACATGAGAATGGATGTTTAGCATAAACATAAACATCCATTCGCAGCCTCGCATGAGGGGTTAAAATAATTAGAAGGTCGGCGACCGTCGAATGATTTCTTAAGCGCTCGCAAATCTCTGGTGACCCAGATTTGCGGTGCCCTGCTACGTGAACAAGACGGGCAGCTGAAATCTGATGATGTCAGCTCCCTGACCCCGGCACCCGTGTCCCGCCACAATTAGCATGGGAACACAAAGCTTTTACATGGGAATGGCCAGGAAACACTAGGCATTCCCATGGGCGCAAGCTGTGCCCGTCGCCCCACACACGCACTGCTCCGTGCAAACGGGCCGGCAACTATGCAAGTCGCTGCTTCCGTTGGCAAACCATTTATGTGTAAAAACAAAACATTGCTCCACCGTGCGAACGCATGGGGGAGCAATTAAACCAGAATGACCTCTTAAATGTATTGAGTAACTGAACGCAAAGGTAATGTTTGACCCTTGTGAGGATTAACCCCTTCAGTGGTGGGTCTTTCTGGGGCAGGAGTACCTAAATAGGACAGGTTTTTCCTGTCCCAGAAAAACCGTCCACTGATGGGGTAGATGAGTCTCAGTGCTCCCCTGCTGACCGGCAGCAGGCTCGGGGATGTTCGGGGGCGGCTCAGGAGGACTCGGGCGCCCGAACAATCCCGAGTCCCCCGAGCCGTGCCGAATATCCCTGAGCCTGCCGCCGTCTCTCAGTAATGGCGGCGGCAGGGGAGCTCCAGCATACGAAGGTGAGGGGGGGGGGGGCACAACAGTGGAGGTCGCTGGTGAGGTGATGCCCCAGTGGTGCACACCTGCAGGCACCACTGGTGAACACCTGTAGATTTGTGGCATGCCCAGAAATTTTCCGGGACTGCCCGCTGCGGCACCGCAGCTTGGCCCGGAAAATATCCGGGACTGTCACTGAAGGGGTTAAAGGAATGTATATGCCCATCATAGGCTTAAGGCTGATTTTGATGGATCTGCCCAATATATGGAATGAAAACTGGCCAAATCGGAGGTGTTTGACAACAGATCGAATCTGATCCGCGTTCCTGTGCGCATCAGATCGAAGCCTGAGAAGCACATAGGATAAATCGTAATCGGACCCATCAGCAGCACATTGTGGGTGCTTTTTTTTAGCACCTGCGATGTACCCCATCCGATTTCCCTTGAATTCCCCAGGAGTCCTTCTACATGCGATTTATCCCATGTATAAAATGGCACATCAAGTTCTAAATCTAAAGCTCTCCTGGGGAGCTACCGGGGGCAATCAGGTCAGACTCATGCCTCCAACAAGTTGGAACAGTGTATGGGGGCCTTAAGGCCGGGTACACATTAGTACAAAATGGATTGCGTCTGACCAATGTAAAGATACATCAGTCGCCTGTACTCACTGATATAGACTGCAAAATATTGTTCTGTATGCTGTCATTAGCCTTGTTATGAAATCTGATGTGCGGAGATGCGGATGTTGCAGACGACCCGTGGAAGCGTGCAATTGGGCATAAACACTGGGTAATGTGCATAATATGTTGCCCAATCTGCAGGATAAGAAAACATTGCCTTGTGTGTACTCACCCTTAGGGGTAGGGATGGCCATCGACCATCGATGATTAGAAATCATTGATGGTTCATGGCCATTGTCGAATGGGGGAGAACCAGATGGTTTCCCACCATCGATGTCAAGCTTAAACGAATAGTTTCATTTTTGCTTTCTCACTAAGGAGACGGGACACGGTGCTTAGCCCCGCCCCCAACACTCGCGAAGCCCTGCCCCCGTATTTTGATTGGCCCACTGGCCAATCAATCAAAGAAAATGGATGAAAATTGTTATGTAAAAATATTGATGGTCATCCATTGAATAGAAATACACTATCGATGGTCTGTTGCACTTTTGCCATCGATGGCAAAGGCAACGATGGTCATCCCTACTTAGGGGCATATCCAATCCTCCTTGGTAGCAGCAAGGAAAAATCCATAAGGAGGACATTGATAATGACCCATGGGAGCATCACTAATGATATAGTACGTAAACATTAGACTATATGCGTGGAAATATCATTAACCATAATTGTCTGGAGTGTACACACCTTTAGTACATAGCTCCGTGTACAAATAACTATGTGGGCATGATGCAATGCGGTTACCATATGGGAACGCCCAGTGTTTCATCTGCATTCTCATGGTAATGAGGCATGACAGACAGGCAGGGGGGCGGGCAGCTGACATCACCAGCTGCCCGCCTACTTCCCCGCGAGCAGACACGCATCTGTAAGGTTGTTCTGAGGCAACCTTACAGATGCGTGAGCCTTTGGCATCATTCGATGGTCAGCGACCATCAAATGATAGGGGCGGATCCCAGCAGGCTGCGAATGGATGTTACTGTATAACATCCATTCGCATGCCCTGCATTCAAATTTGGTGGACTCGCAAAGCTGCGAACGAGCAGCCTTGCGAATCAACCTGAATAAGGTCCTACAGATGGAGCCCCTCTCATTCTTGCTTGGCTCTCGCCAGAACGTCCCCACTGGCGAGTGCACGCAGAGAGGGACTCCATCAGACTGGGACACACACGCGTTGCTGGAGGCAGCGGCAGGGAGCTCCGTCACGATGGGGCGCGCAAGCGTCTTGTGTGTGCACGCGCCTCCTGGCGGAATCGCCCGCCCCTGCAAACATGAAATGCGCTCCATCTGTATAGTGTGGTGCGCTGTGAGGTGATAAGTGTGTATGTGTGTATAGTGTTGTGCGCTGTGAGGTGATGAGTGTGTATGCAACTGATGTGCTATGAGGTGATGAGTGTGTATGTGTGTGTGCAGTGAGGTGATCAGTGTCACACTGATCACCTCACAGCACACCAGTTGCACACACACATACACACTCATCACCTCACAGCACACCAGTTGCACACATACACACTGTGTGTGTGTGTGTGTGTGTGTGTGTGTGTGTGTGCAACTGGTGTGCTGTGAGGTGATGAGTGTGTATGTGTGTGTGTGTGTGCTGTGAGGTGATGAGTGTGTGCAAATGGTGTTATGTGAGGTGATGAGTGTGTATGTGCAACTGGTGTGCTGTGAGGTGATGAGTGTGTATAGTAGTTGTTTTGCTGTGTTTGTAGCTGGTTTGCTGTGAGGTGATGAGTTTGTTTATGTGTGTGTGTGTGTGCATAGCGTGTGTGTGTGTGTGTGTGGTGCGTTGTGAGGTAATGAGAGGCTAACGTTCCCCCCACCTCAGGCACACACACAGAGGGATGGATGCAGGTGTGCGGGCCCCGGAGCAGCAGCACAGGGGCCGGGGTGACGGAATGTGTGGGGCACATCTCTCCCCGCTCTCCCATGACTGACAGGCCGCGTCTCCATGGCAGCCGCCTCGGCGGCGCCGGCCCAGGGACAAGAGGCTGCCGGAGTGGGTTGGACATGAATGGAGCTGGGAGAGCGGGGGGGAGAGGGAGCCCGGTGACGTATCGGGGGCTGGCGCCAGAGAGTCTGCAGCAGTCCCGGCCGCTCTCCCGCGCTTTCACTGCCGCTCGTTTGGTGCCAATTCATCACCTGTCAGGGGATCACTCGGGGGTGTCATGCGGCGAGATGTACACAGCTGCGAGAACACAACAGAGGAGGGAGAAACTTCCAATTGGGCCAGATGTGAGCGTGGGGGGAGAGACAGCACAGAGCATGGGAATCTGCACCATCCCGATACCAACAACACACATATACTATAGAGAGAGAGGGCCTGATACATGCACAGTATGTCACCCCTTCCTAATAATGCAAGATATACATTATATAATTCCTTATTATATATACAATATATCACCCGTCCTCCCATATACAATGCCTGATACAGTATATCACCCCCTCCACTGTGTTTAATGCATGTTACGCACAACAATATGTCCCTGCTCCAATGCATACATGCAGTTGTTATCAATATGTCTCATTTAGCTGCATGAACTGGGGGTGAGGGGTGTCCTTAATGACCCACAGGTGCGCCTATTTGTAGCATACACACTATATACTGATATTTTATACTTATCACCCGGCAGATCCATGAAATACCGATTATATCACCTCCCCTTATTATATAACCCCTATCTTTATAAGGGTCCCGTATGATATGCCGGCGGTCGAAATACCGACTCCGGAATCCCGACCCCCCCTTTGCAGGCTCGCCACGCAGGCAGCCTGGTGCCTCGCTACGCACGGCACACTAATTTATTCTCCCTCTATGGGTGTTGTGGACACCCATAGAGGGGCAAAGTGCCGGCATTGCGGCAGTCGGTATTTAATTAATTAATTAAATCACCCCTTACATTAAGAATGTACAATATAAAGTATCACCCTCTTTTCATAATGCATTGCATGGGTAATATATCCACCCCATCTCCCTATAATACAGGAGTCAGGGAACTTGTTTACCTTTTACCCCAAAATATATTTATATACGCCGACGTTACCCCCTTGATTTGAAAGGAAGGAAATCATATAATTGTATAATATAGTTTGTATAATACACGCTGTACCCCCAGAAATTGATTATATATCCTGCTAGTATGGTACACAGCCTGGCAGCCATTGAAGATGATGATGCTTACCATGTATGGCTGTGTATTTGGTACAAAATTTGTACCACACACAGCCATACATCATCATCATCATCAATGGCTGCCAGGCTGTGTGTGGTATAGCCACTGAAAATGTGATGTCCAGGCAACTATTAGTGTCAGTATTACAAGATGACATAGTGACAGTCTGGCCAATTTTTCCCCCCCTAGACTAGAGATGGGTATACCTTGACAAGAGCCTATAACCAGACAAAGAACCTCGGTGCCACAGCAGCAGTAGAGATAGTGTGCTGCCAAGATGGCGCAGCAACTAGTTGACCCTAATGAAGAAGCGGGCGGACTAGGAGGCGGGGCCTGATGCACTACACTGTCAGGTCCTTGTACACTACAGTACTGTAACACGCATGCATAGAGAATCTTAATATACGTTCTATATGCAATTAAATAAAATTATTGGGGGTATGGACAGTCGCGCTGCCGAGACACAGCCAGACATGCATATAGATTCATAAGCATGCCTGGCTGTGTCTCGGCAGTGCGACCATCCATTACCCCCAGGAATTTAATTTTGACTCCATTTTCAGTAATTTATCCCTGTTCCATGACCACTGCTATAATACATGATATGGATCCATCCCAGTACCAAATTAAATAAATAATGATTTATTGTCAATGTGATTAGTAAAACTAGTGCTGGTGGCTGCCAACCAAAATGCAGCTTAATACTGTTCATCACCACTTAACTAAACCTAAGGATGGCACAATGTAATTCATTTTTGTTGCATTTTATCAGTAAGAAACTGTTTTCTCTGGGTGCTGTGAGAGAAATGCAGATAGTCTAGGCACATTGGGCAGGGACATAATAAGGAAGGAGGGGGCTGTGTGCAGTCTTTGTCCTGGCTCCTCCTTTCTTGTCAGCAGCACGTTAGTGATTGCTAGTAGCCTTGTTTTGTTTGTTTATTTCAGTTTCAATTGTGAGGATATGAAAAGACAGACTCAGTGCTGGTGTAGTATGAATAAGGGGCAATATGGTGTAATGTAATATAAATAATGGACAATACTATGGGCGGTATTCAATGAGAATACCTGCGAGGTGCAGCAAATCCTTTTTAGGATTCGCTGCACATTCGCCACGTTCCGGAGCTGGCGGGCTCCGGTATTCAACGTGTCAGGGGCTCGCTGCCCCTGGCTGGCGAATATGAGCTCCTGCGGCGATTGCCGCAGGGAGCCTGAGGACGGTGGCCTGCCCCAGAACTTTGTGGGGGGTAGGTGGGCTCCCCGGGTGCCAGGCAGCACAGGCTGCCCCCCGGGGGTGCCAGCAGGGGACCGTATATTCACTATACCCGATCGTAACGATAGGGTGCAGTGAATATATGAATATGTAATGAGCGGCTCGGCTCCGGCGCCCCCTGCTGGCTGCTGTGTAAAAAAAAAAAAAAATTATATATATATTTTTTTTTTATTAAATATATATTCATGTGCTTACAGCACATGAATAAAAATAGCATGCCCCTCCTCAGAATAAAATTCCTGATTTTTTTACACCAAATGTAAAAAACAAAACACTTTATTTATTATTATTATTATTAAGTTCACATTCCACTTCACCATAAAAAGATAGCGATTGCTACTCGGTGAATCATGGTGAAAAAAACCTTGAAATGTATTCGCCATGTGGTCATTGAATAGGGTGATTCACCGTTTTAGTCAGAAATTCGCCAAACAGCACAAATTCGCCATAAAAACATGACGAATCAGGCTCATTGAATACCGCCCTATGTGATGTAACATGAATAATGGACACTCTTGTGTGGTATAATGTGAATAAGGTTGCACTACTGTGTGGCATAACTTGGGCCACATCCCCTTCCTAGGCAAGAACACGCCCCCTTTTTAAATCATGCACATGATATCTATTTGAAATATGGGAGTGGGCGCACCAGTGCTCTTGTTGGTAAGGGCACTTAAATGAGGATTGCAATGGGTGAGGGGTAATGTATGTTGCTTGCTGCTGCTGTGATCTGGGCTGCTAGTTTATGGCTGCTGTGCTCAGAAAGGGGTGATGGGTCAAAGGTGGAACTAGCGGAAGTGATGGGGGCAGGGCCGGTGCAAGTTTTTTTGGTATCCTAGGCAAAACTTCAGCTTACTACTCATACCACCACCCACACACCAATACCGACTTCTAGGACTTTCAGGTGAACTTTCTTCATTCTCTAGTGAGGACCTGCCAAAAATGAGGCAGAGCTAAAGGGTGGGTGGACGTGGCCTTAAATCATTTTAGGAGCGTGTCCAGCGCTCCCCTAGCAACTGGGTAGCCTGGCTCCCTCTGTGTACTTTCTCCCTGCACTGAAGAAGCGCATTGTATCTCTTCAGTGATCACCAGCTGCCCCCCAACTGCGCCCTCGCCCACCTGCGGGACATTGCCACCTGCTGGAGGGACAGTCTTCAAAATAGCGGGACAGTCGGTGTGGAGGTGGCATCTTAGAAGTTCTACACCTGCCGTTTGCATTAAATTCAACAAGATTGCTTCTGTGAGTCATCCTTAATTTTGTGATAGATTCAGAATAAGCCATACCCATTCCTCTCCCCATAATGCAGTATATACAAATTACCCCCCCCCCCCACACACACACACACACACACAGTTCTTATAATGCATTATATAGAAACTACCCACCTGCCCCCCTCCCTTATAACACATTATATAGAGAATTAATCCTGGTCCCTTCCTATCCCTATTATACATGACACACAGAGGATAAGTCCTACCCCCCCCCCCAGCACATTGCCATGCACTAGCTGCCTGTGTATGTAATGCTGAGCTGCTTGTATAGCAGCAGATGTTTTTCTCTTTGCAAGATAAGTTCCTTCAGAGAATAATAGAGCACAATGCAGGAGAGGATCCTGTGGCTTTTTCCCACCCAGATTTCTCACATGCCTATAGTGTCCCAGGTTACCTCCTCACTGCCTGGCTGAGAGCCTTCCGACCCATATATGTTGGAATACATTTCCCCGCAACTAAATATATATCGTCTTGTGGTCTGTAGATCACAGAGAGAAGCTCACACCTAATACGCTGGGTATGTTCATTATGTGTATTACACAGGCCATGTCACTAATGTATAGTACACAGGCATGTGTTACTAATGTGTAATACACAAGTGGTGTTACTGATGTATATTACTAATGTGTTATACACAAGTGATGTCACTAATGTGTAATAATACACAGGCCATGTTACAATTGTATAGTACACAAGTCATGTGTTACTAATGTATAATACACAAGTGGTGTTACTAATGTATATTACTAATGTGTTATACACAAGTGATGTCACTAATGTGTAATAATACACAGGCCATGTTACAAATGTGTTATATTACACAGGTCATGTTACAAATGTGTAACACATACGTGATGTCACTAATGTGTAATAATACACATGTCATGTTACTGATGTATAATACAGAGGTGATAATGCTAATGTGTAACACACAAGTGATGTCACTAATATGTAATAATACAGAGGTGATTATGCTAATCCTGCGTTATCTTCACAGTGAATGTGCCCCAAAACTTAATTTTTACAAAAGTAGGTGAAATGTTTATTTTCACCTACTTTTATAGAAATGAAGTATTGATGATTATGGGTCATAGAAATAATTAATTGTACGTATATTGTAAATATAATTATTATATGCAAAACCAGTATTTTTAAGTGTTCTAGAATTGGGACATAAAATGTGCAGTCAGACATTTATGGTATACTATATTATATTATTCTGTTATGTCTTTCTGTTTAAAATAACAACATAAGATATCTAAATGACGTTTTTATTATTTATGTTGAATTTCATGAGAATTGGATTGGCTTATGTACTGTAATTGGTGAAATGATATCCAGGAGAGAAGCTGTGCCTGTTGGGAGTTGTAGTCAGGCCAGCCGAGGCCTTGCTGGAAAGAGAACGTGACTGTTTTGTCTGTGCATCTCCAATGGGAGTCTAGTGGTCTTTTGTGATGGAGAAGTCTTGAGATAACGTCACCGCAGGTAAACAAATGAATGTGACAAAGGTTCCGATGTTAAAGGACAACAATAACCTTTATTCTGTCTCTGTCAGTCATTCGCTTGAATTCACAGCATCCATTCTAATAGAATTAGAGTTGTCATGGATACCTTTATTAATAAAAAAGCAGATCCATTAAAGTTTAATATATAACAAGTGCAGGATAACGCCCTCAATTCTGTGTATTAGAATTTTTCATCTCTTACGCACCGAGGCGGGTTTATTTACTAAGGTGGGAGTTCTGTTGAAGATTGGATGTTGCCAGTAGCAACCAATCAGGAGCTACTTCTTATTTATTTATCGCCTTCTGGAAGATAGTAGATTCTGATTGGTTGCCTATAGCAACATTCCATCATTTAACAGAACTCCCATCTTAGTAAATAAACCCCTAAGTGCCTAATTCAGACCTGATGGAACGGCTACAAATTAGCAGACCGGGTGATTATCGATAGCCTGCACATGCGCACGGCCCGTAGAACGCATGCGCGATGCCATCCTGCAATAAAATCCTGCTACTTTTTTGATTGCTTGCCATAAGCAAGGTGATTGACAGGGAGGTGGCATTTATGGGTGGCAACTGTCCCTTTTCTGGGAGTGTTAGGGAAAACGCAGATGGTTAAGGGGAGGGCATGTGACGTCAGCTCTGGCCGGCCCACATATTTACTTACTGATGCGTGGTGCGACCGGGAGCCGGGTGGGCGAGCAGGGGAGATGGAGCCAGGGTGGGAGGACGAGCTGGGTTGATGGGGAGCAGGCTGGTCCACTGGTCCGCTGCTGGGCGGGTGGGCGCCGGCAGTCTGGTCTGTTGCTGGGTGGGCGTTCGGGCCAAGGACAGCATTAAGACAGCCTGTGCGGCCTGCGCAGCGTGACCTCTGACGTCAGCACGCTGCGCAGAGCTGCCCGGGACGGGAGAAGCCGGGCAGCTGCTGAGCATCCGCTCAGATGCTGCCCGGCATTAGACTGCGCATGGATTGAAATCCCGGGATCCTGCCGATCCCGGGATTTGCCACCCTACTGCTAAGCAATTCACAGGATTGCACGGGGCGGGATAATATCGCCCATTACAAAGTAACAAAGTATGAGGTGTAACAAACTTTATAGAGGACAAGCGTAGATGCTGCCCATGGCAACCAAACATCTACAGATGGATGTAGCCTCTTTCTTCTTGGCCTTTAATAGGATTAACTGAGAAAGACCGGTCACACTAATCCCCTGTTAATCCCCTTGCTGTATTGTTCTCTCTATTGTATCACAGCTGAGAACAATAGATAAAAGGAAGCATTGTCTGCGCCTAGGTGCAGAAATTTAGTCAAGAAGAACCTGGCTCTCTGTACACTACTGCTTTTTTGAAAGCTTGATAAATCTCTCTTAGGGGAATATTCAATCCCTGACGCTATTTCCGACGGCATTGAATAAGCAAGTCGACAGAACAGGCCCGACTTGAAAATCTGTCGGGCCTGTTTTGCTGATAATGGCCATGAATTCTCGTGTTCACGGCCGAATCTCGACAATCCATGTCCGTTTACGTGGACACTCCCCCTTTTTGCCGATCGACAGGCGGGACATTCAATCCCGCCTGGCGATATGCTGTCAAGCAAAACGAAAACGTGCCAGGGTCATGGCTGCCGGGACCCGGGATTGAATACCTTTAACGTTCCCATTTCCACTGATGTGTAAGTATTTTTATTGTTAGTAAAATATTTTTACCTAAACATGGCGGATATTAGTAACAGATGATGGATTTTATAATAACCCGCACAGGGATCATGTAGATGGGTGAAGCTGGAAATGGTCTACAGCTCACATTGGTCTATAAAGGAGACATACTGCAGAGTCAATAGAACGTCACATACTGTACTTGGACATTGGCTGGTACTTACTCTACAAATGTTATTTCTAGGAACTGAGAGATGTTTGTTTACCCTGGGTCCATCCTTTAGCAGTCAGGCGACAACATCACGTCTACAAATTCTGTCACAACAAAACCTGTTTCATTGAGCAGTAACTGCAAACACTGGGGAGCCGGCATGGAGACACTTGTGTGTGTGACGCGTCAGAAGCTTGCTGCTGCTGCAGGCAGATCATAGGCTCTGCTTCCTGACCTCAGATGCCTGCACACCATCCTGTGCCAGCAAGCTGTGCCATGCCAGTATATCCTTTAGAATGTAAGCTCTCACGAGCAGGGCCCTCTCTCCTCATGTGCCTTTCTTAGAATATATAAACCTCTGCCACCCTGATAATTGCTTCAGTGTCCTGTCCCCTGATGCAACTATCTATATTAACCATGTACTTGTCCTAAACTGTCTTGTACTGTAATTTGTTATGTGTTTTTGATTATAACTATGCTCTGTAAAGCGCTGCGGAATCTGTGTGCGCTATATAAGAAACTGTTAATAAATAAATAAAATAAATCTGTGAGAACCATACAATGGGATACCGTCAGTGCCACAGCCATATACAGTCATGAAATACACTCTGACATTGTTGGATGAATGTGGGGAAGGAACAACTGAAGCAATTTGCTTTTCCTAATTGGGGGCAAAATAATTAGTTTTTTTTTTTTTAATTACCACAGGTCGTAGGCGCTTTTGTGGGTGCTTCCGGGCCTGAGCACCCACGGAAAATGTTAAGCACCCACCAGGCCTGTTAGCACGTCAGACTGTAGACAAGAGTACAGCGCAGGGCCAGAGGGAGCACGGTGGGTGGAAGGGAGTTTGTGCTGACATCAAACCGTGCAAAAGTACACCCTTTACAGGTCAGAGTGCGGTGGACGTTGGGAGGGAGCTGAACTCAAACCGCAGGCAGAAGTACAGGACAGAGTGCGGCGGGAGATCTATCACTATATATGCGTTCACTATATTTGAATATTGGAGACAACTGTGCTGTGTAATATAAATTGGTATTATTTTGTGGCCACGCCCCTTCCCCATGAAGCCAATCCCCTATATTTTTGGCTTGAGCACCCACCAGCAAAAAATAGGCACCTATGCCACTGGTGGCATTGTATTGGTGGTGACTACCATTATGTGTTGCAGGATGGGACATACTACTGCAATTTACCATACAGGTGCTCCCCAGCAGAAATTCTGATGGTTGTTTTCCTGCAACCTGACACGGCAGGCGGAAGGTGACATGCTCATGCACTCATAACCACCATGCATGTGCACAACCTGTTTAGAAGAAAGTCTCTGACTTGTCATTGTTGTTGTTTATGTTGTACAACAGAATTATACTTTCAGGTTTGGTTGTGTGAGCAAATCACAGGACTGGGGCCACGTTACACAGCATAACTACACTTCTGCATGATGTTCTTCCAGACATGAACTAGTCAGCTGTTCTCTGACACCGTAGTCACTCTGCCAGTGTGAAGAACCGGGGTTTTAGCCTGGAATTTATATGCTGGGGACTGCATCGCCGGACCCCCGTTATCACTGCTAAAGCAACTTCCCGGGTGGAGCAGTTCTACCGGTAATTTGCCTTTTAACATGTTTTTATTTGTAGTGTGAACCTCTTGAAATTACTCTTGAAATTACTCTAATTGACATCTGAATGGAGGTGAGCACGGAGCCCCGCAGCGACAGATCACTAGGTCCAAAAATCCTTAAAGTCGTCAATTCCATCTGACAGACCCCTTGTCTGCACAGCCGTGGTTATTTCTCTCCATCCAATCTGGCGAGATGAGGGAAGTATAGACAGCGGCATCAAGACTGCCTAAACGGGTGTCCGCCCCCAGCTGCGAGAGAGCGGACTACCTACAGACGCAGTTAAAGTGAGCTGGTCTCACTCTGCGGTCTGTCTACTGTATCAGCAGCCGCTGTCTACGTTATACGCTATTCCCTTTTGCACACAACAAAACACCGGAGACTGTGTTGGCATTTACATCAAGGAAATTGGATATGGACCCTGGATATCACAAATTTAAAGGTATTATGCAACTTTAATCAAATAACTGGTTCAAATGAATATACCTTATCCATTGTGATCATAATATCTAGATATTTGTCGCTGAGAAATTGAAGCCATTTATGAGTCTCTAAGGAGCCCTATGAAAGGAAGTTATTCTTTATTATCAGTCTAACTGCAGAAATAAAGGGTGGCCACCCCTTCCCACTACCTTCAGTGTCTCTTAGATATTGTTATTATAGATTGTTTATTTTATTATGGTATTATATGTGTATTTTTTATGAAATATATTAATAAATCATAATTGGTTTTTACCAATTAAAGGCTTCACATGTGCGCTTTCTTAGAAGTGGGTCTAGTCTAAGAATTGTGTAGAAAGGAGTGTTACTAGTGCCACACATGCGCTCTCTAAATATTTCTTGATATTTATTTAGATTTTCGTGTTGGCATACCTAGGTTTCCAACCCGGGTAAAAAGCAGGGTGGAGACCTGGGAATTTTGACGTGGGTTGAATTGATCACACTGAAGAAAAAAAAGTGTTAAAAGGCAAATTACCGGGTCAACATGCTTGACCCGGGAATTTGCCTAGCAGTCAGAACGGGGTATAAAGATTCGGTACTCTTTACCTAGAACGGCGCCCACGATTGAAATCGCGGGCATCGCGGGTAAAATCGCGGCATCGCGGGTAAATCGCGGGTAAATCGCGGGTACATCAAAATCGGGTACCCGCGATTACCGCGATTTTCCCATAGAGAACAATGTTAAAAAGCCTGATTGACCGCGATTTTAGCGTTAAATGCCTCAATGCCCGCGATTTTCCCATAGGAATCAATGTTAAATGGGCTACAGAGCCCAAATAGCCCCAATTAACCCTTAAATGTCCCCCCAATTTTTGTACGCCACCCCACGATCCACGCCAACCCGAAGCGTGGCGAGCGCAGCGAGCCCGCGAGGGGCGGCGGTACGCGTCCTACGACCTTTTCATGCCCTACTATCCACGTCGGCGTGGAGTTGAGAATAGAATAGTGTGGCGAGCGCAGCGAGCCACCGAGCCCGAAGCGTGGCGAGCGCACGCGGATACCTTCACAGTTATACGCGTCCCCTCGCGGGCTTCACAGGTGTCCGCGTGGCCACGGACACCTGTGAAGCCCGCGAGGGGACGCGCTTACCTGTGAAGGTATCCGCGTCCCCTCGCGGGGCTCGCTGCGCTCGCCACGCTTCGGGCTCGGTGGCTCGCTGCGCTCGCCACACTATTCTATTCTCACACCACGCCGACGTGGATAGTAGGGCATGAAAAGGTCGGAGGACGCGTACCGCCGCCCCTCGCGGGCTCGCTGCGCTCGCCACGCTTCGGGTTGGCGTTGATCGTGGGGTGGCGTTAAAAATTTGGGGGGACATTTAAGGGTTAATGGGCTCTGTAGCCCATTTAACATTGATTCCTATGGCCAAATCGGGTGGATTGAGGCATTTAACACTAAAATCGGGTCCATCGCGGCTTTTAACATTGCTTCCTATGGGAAATCGGGAGCATCGCGTCGCGGGCATCGCGGGTACGTTTATGGCCGGCCGCGACGCGACCGACGCGATTTTTCAGGTTTAACATGGTTTTCAATGGGAAAATCGCGGGCATCGCGTCGGTCGCGTCGCGGGCAGGCATAAATGTACCCGCGATGCCCGCGACGGGCGCCGTTCTAGGTAAAGAGTACCAAAGATTCTAATGATCTGACAGACTACAGGCTGTGTCCTATCTCGCTCACTACATTTAGAGAGAGAGGGAGACGTTGCGGAGCAGAAGGTAAGGTGGCCACAATAGCTCCTGCAGTGCATGTATACTGTATATGAATATTTTAGATCTGTATGTAGGGTTGTACACGTCTCTGCGGCCTTACTGCCCTGTACCAAGCTGTATTTGACTTCAAACTAATTGGTGCTTTAAATCTAGCAGTTATCTAGCTGGAATTCCACCAGTGGCAAAAACCACAGGCTAATACCAAAGACATTCAAATCAGTGCAGAATCCCGACTGCAGGTGCTCCGACGGGGGCAAGCGCAAAGGAGCCCCTTGCGGGCTCACTGCGCTCACCATGCTGCGGGCTCAGTGGATTGCTTTGCTCCCCACAGGTTCCAATCTCCCTCTATGGGGGTCGTGGACCCCACAAGGGAGAATAGCCCCTGTCAGTCAGGATCCCCCTGTCGGAGCACCGGATACTGACCTTCGGGATCCCCCTGTCGGGCCGGCATCACCTTTAAACTGGGACACCAATGAATTACATTGGTTCCGTGTTTGGCCGACTTCTCATCTCACCTGGTTGTATGTAGCCACAGAAACTGATTATCACAATGTACAGGGGGCCTAATTCATTTGTGATCTGAATGGGGTGAACTCGGCCCCGTTCCGATGTTGGGTGGTCTGTGCATGTGCAAGTGCGTATTTGCACAAGTGTAAACCCTGGCAACATACGGCTTTGTTGAGTTACACACTCCCTGTGCCATTCCTTGTGGGAAAGGAGGGCCGGACGCTATGCGTTTCCATGGAGGTGGGACGATGCCTGGCGGGGGGGCTGACATCACAATCGGTCATCGCCCGACCCCTCTTTGACGGGCATTCAGCAGCACGGCGTTTCTGTGCTCGGTAAGTAGCGATTTTCACTGCTTACTGAGCTAAGATGAATCCGGCCCAGGGAGAGAATGTTAAGACAACATAACTTGGAATAAAAAATAATATTAAGCTTTATTCTAAACAGAAAAACCTTTTGAGGTATATTTGGCTAAAGACCAACTCACTTGCTCTGGCCAGAACCTTTTGTCAGATTTCACTCTGTAATCTGTAACCGTGAGCAGTTTCCCTAAGACGCCCATATATGGTGGTATCGCAAACGATAACCGGTACTGCACTCAATGTTGTTCCAAAATTTCTGTTTGCACAGGGCAAAAATGAGCGTGATCCCCAGAAATAATCCTTGAAATAAATGAAAATAATTGCGGGTATGGGGGGGGGGGGGGGTGTGAAGCTGGAACATGTCAGCTGATAGCCCCTAATCTACTGTGTGTGTGTGTGTGTGTGTGTGTGTGTGTGTGTGTGGTCCTCTTATTGCCACATAGGCAGCAGGTCTAGGATATAAAGAGCTGGACCATGTCTAATTTGGCCTCACACATATATGGCCAAAAATGTACAAGAATTAGTCTACCTATGGTACTGTAAAGCAGGTTCCACACTGGAGTAATGGGGGATTCGTTCCGACATCCCTGTCAGCCCAGATCCCCCGTACACACTAGAGCGATGTTAATGAAGGACGGAATGATCACTGTTCACAGAGGGTGAAATGCAGGACACCTCAGGGATGTCCAGCAACACCTGATGCCAATGATGGCATGTTATTAGCCCTGAGGTTTGTATCTGTAGGTCACCTCATGCCGTGTTCCAATAATCACACGGGAATCCGGGGGCATTTGCAGTTATGGATGAAAACAGAAGCAAGAGGCTGGGATTGAGGACAGGAGCTTGTGAAGGATACAGGAAACATCTGGTGAGAGAGAAGACGGAGCGAGTGGAACGAGACGGATCACTAAGTAGCCATGGTAAAGATTTGGATTTAAGTACGGAATCCCTCACTGGACAGGAAGGATCGTCAGGATGTAAATTAGATGGGCAGGGAATGGGGTGTAAGTGGACGCATCACCCCTGCCTCTAAGTTTATGGCACAGACAGGTACTGCTTGTGCAGGGAATAGCTGCTGTTTCATCCACCTCTGGATTGTTTGGGTTTGCAGTCTGGGCCCCCTGCCAACCTGAAAGATATACGTTACCTCTCCTACTTATAGTCTCAGGGCCTAAGCAGTCAAAGGACTCTACAGGGATCACTTACTAACACTGCATTCAGACGTAAAGTTAACACTGAACCATAGAAAAGCAATTGTTCTTTTGCATTCGTTACCCAACTAGCACAAGACAAGGCGATGGCTTGCTCTCCTTGGTGCACATGCTGTACCAAAATGCCCCGTTTGTAAATGACCATTACGGCAAAAGATCAAAGTAATAGCAGTTTTTCATTATATTCATCCAGAATTAGTTGTGAATGTAACAAAGAACGCAAATAATTGGGGGCATTCAATGTCTGCCGCCATTTGTATTTTCCGGGGAAAATAGCGACCCCCGCCTATTCAATGCTGCAGATTATGAAAGCATTAAAGGCGGATTCCGAAAAACAGATCTGATTTTAAAACAATTGAGGTATGTTTTTGTCGGAAACGGATGAGGCGACAATCCGCGGCCGTTTTAGCTGACACTCCACTTTCCAACATTCAACAGACGGAACATTGCATTCCGGCTGTTAAGTTTCAGTCAAGCTGGGCGAAAAAGGGCCGGGATTCCGACTGTCGGGAAGTCCTGGGGCCATAATACCTCCCAATGTTATTATGGACAGAGTTGAAAGCACAATCAGCCTAATGTACAGATGTAGCGCCTCTCATTAGTGCGGGTCCTGGTGATTGGCCAATCGCCAGGACCCACCCTTGGATGGAAGGGTGCGCGCGTACTAGACGCTCGTGCACCCCAATCCGACTGAGCCCACCGTCGCCTCCTCGTGCCTCCCCCCCTAACCCTGCCTATCTCCCTGATACGGAGATGGGCAGGGATTCCACTCGCCGAGTGACGGGGACGTGCGTGTGAGACCCTCGCGCGCCCCCGTCAGATGGAGCACCTCTCCGCCAGCTGGGGAGAACTGGCGCTGAACAAGAGGCGCTCCATCTGTATATGGCAGAAAAATGTGCACCGCTGGTGGCCCTTCAGCCATACCTATTGATGCTCTAGAACTGAACTTAGCATCAGTGAAATTTGCTTCATTCAGCTGCAAAATAGGATAAGCACATAAAATTGAAACCATCGTGACTATATGTTGCTTTATCCTGTAATCATCAGACCTGAATTTGTTAACTGATATAAATAAAACTTGTTTATTTTCAGATAATCCTCTGCATAGTCTCTGAAATCAAACTGCAAGTAGAAGCCATTGAAGATTACAACTGATTATTTCCTCGTTAGAATACACGCGGGCAGGCCCTTCCTTTCTAGATGCACTCTTGTGTCTGAATCAGCATGGTGGAACACAGGTCAAAGATGCACGGAAGGCACTCGTCCAACCAAGAGCATTCTTAATGGTATGTATTGAAGTTTGCTGCTCAAAGACTACGGTGCTGCAAGGGTTAATATACCTTCACAAGGTAGAGCAATCTATCACGTCCATTCATAAAGTGTTGTCTTCTGTAACGTGATTAACTGTCAAAGCAAAAGATTATGGTAAATCCTGTGCAAATATGTTTACTGTGACTGGGTCTTATTCAAATTAAACATGTAGCTAATGTGGATGCTACGATCAGACAGGATTAGAGGCGGGTATTTATTTCCGGTTTAACCAAATGAAAAGACGGTCACAGAAACCGATTTTTGGGGAAATTATTTATCACCGGAAAAAAAAAAGATCTGCGAAATGTGTCTCTACAAAAGAAACCCGAGACATAGATCTACACAGGCGTCTTATTATTCAATATTAATGAGTTGCCTGTGCAGTGCTTGGGAGAGAAAGAAAGGTTGAAACCTTTATGTTAACACTCCCCACTCAAAAGGTCATTTGCAAATCGTTTGATGTTCAGGCTGATGACATGAATACTGTATACACACCTGCAAAATGTTCTTTTACAGGAGGGTTTATGGAAGCCAACGCTGCCATAAACACAAACACACAGAGCAATCAGTCGCGTGTTGTGATGCTGAGGTTGGGAGACCTGCAGGTGTGCTAAAGGTACCGTTCAAGGCTCTAACACAGGGATGTGATTAGAGAAAGATTGGAAATGGTACGGAGCGGAGGTGGCAGGTGGGATTAGCCCTACGCTGTCCTGATTGCTGCAGAGAGCGAGATTGTTTAACTACAGCACAAACCTAGTTCTGCTTCATAGATAGAGACTCATCCTCTGTTACCTGATATGGAAATCAGGAAATACTGAGAAGGCTTTTACTTAGCTACTGATACATGTTAATTATAGTAAAGCAGATAATCTTTGCACAGCAGGTGTGTAGTAGAGGTCACACTGGTTAAGGGAGCACTGTACACGAAGATCAGAAAGTCATCGTATAACCAAACAGTTTTCTTCAGATTCATCTGATCAGATCTGACAGAACAATCTGAAGAAAAAAGGCCAAATCTGTGCGACTGAGTCTCAGATCCATCTGACAAAAAAAAAAAAAAAAAAACATCTTTGGTGCATCACCAAAGATCCAGCTGACTTGAAGCTCTCAGGGGTTTAACATAGGTCTGACCAGATGTATCTGACGTGAACAGAGCGAAAAATTAGCCCAGGGTCAGATCAGATATCTGGGAGAGTTCAAGGGAAATCTAAAGAGATTTGTAGCTTCAGATATGTCTGCGGAGTGGATAGGGGGGATTAAGATTATTTGCAGCAATCTCATGGTACGGAAACTCTCTCTTCTTTTATATGGGATTCAAAAATGATGTTTGAAACGATGGGGGTTGTTCTGGTTGATTCGCAAGGCTTCCAGTTCGCAGCCTTGCGAATCCACCAAACCCCATTCGCAAGGGCGATTCGCTTGCAGGGCCTGCGAATCCATGTCCATTCCCAGCCTTGTGTGATCCGCACACATCATTCGATGGTTGGTGACCATTAAGAGATGGCGAAGGCGCACGCATATAAAAGTGACTCTGAAGTCACTTATATATGTGTAGACAGGGGGGGGGGGGTAGTGAGCGGGCGGCTGACACCTGCCCACCCGCCCCCCTGCACCCGCATCGTGACCTCATCAGCATGAGAATGCCCCATGAATATGCATATGTGCATGCGCAGTACAAAAACATTGGTCCCCATGCGAACACAGCCCTACTGCGAATCAGCCATAATAAGCCCCTATGTTCCTAGATGCGTGAAATAAATACATATATATATAGCAGTTACTAAGGCGGTGATTAGTTAGCTTGGTTCTGAAAAACAGACCGGGATGACCCGAAACTGTCTCACAAAGGGGTTGGTTATAAGTAGGCGGCAGTATTTGCAGTATCACGAGTGCAAAAATGGCAAACGGACGATTTTCAGAGTCCTGTGCATGCACAAACTTTCAAAGAGGGCAATTGAACTCCCCCCATTTTGCAGACTGGATCCAGCCTATTTTGTATTGTGAGCATGTAAGGTGCTCAGGTCCTGTTGGGGATGTAGTGTCCTTTGTCTGTAGAGTGCGTAATATTATATAATTATATCATGTCATATTGGAGAGTGCAGTATCTCCTATGTCTGTATGAGGTGTAATAGACTTGTATTAAGGCAGATGTCATATTGGGGGTGTAGTGTCCCATGTCTTTATTGTGGGTCATTTTATTATATTAAGGTCATGTCCAATCAGAGGCATTGATTGGACAAGGAGGTGTTGACCACACCTGGTTTTCACCTTTCCAGGCTGTGACACCAAAGCCGGGTGCTGCGCTGTGATATTCCCGCGCAGCGTCCGGTTTCTGTTACTGAGCAGAGGCCGGTAATGCAGCCAGAGTACTTTGGGGCAGCTTAGCGTCTCTGGGAATGCTGAAAATACCCACAGCTTATTATAACGGAGGCTTCCCATAAGACCGCGCCTTTCCTGCAAAGCCTTCCAACTAGATTGCAGTAAAGACGAGGCCATGCCCCCTTTTCAGCAACACATGGGGAATATTTGTTGCACCGGGGTACCACTTCCGGGTCCAGCAGTTGGGTCATGTAGTGTTCTGTCTAAGTAGAGCTTAATATGATTATATTACAGTCCAATGGTCATATCACATATACACAAAACCGATTCATCTCCACCTTTAGAATGTAAGCTCTACGAGCAGGGCCCTCGCTCCTCATGTGTTTTTCTTAGAATATATATATACGCCCTCTGATGAAGTCCCAGTGACGAAGCTAGTCAGGGCCTGGCTATCCGCATTCACTGGCTTGCTGCTCCTGTGGACTCTCCGCCCGATCCCGCTCTCCTTCAGGCGTCTGCCCGCAACCCAGCGGGGGGCTCTTTTGAGGTACTCGGTTCTTTGGGACCAGGATTGCCCAGCTGCCTAGCCTGGTTGATATATGTCATGTCACGTGGTATCCAGTCCACCCTGTTTTAATTCTGGTATGAGCAAATGCCCTGCTCCCCTTTGTCCAACATTTGTTATTCATTAAAAACCCTTTTAATGCACCATGAAGCGCACCTTCCTCTTTGTTTTTGCCCAGATTTCTACCTCATTGGATCCTTGAGGATTTGTTTCTGAAGGTTGCTGCAGTCCGCACACATAAGGACTTTGGTCTTGGCTAATATATTCCTTCTCAGCTAAAGGAACATTCACTGGATTTTCCAATTCCTACACTTAGCGCTGGTTTTACTATTTGATACATATATATATATATATATCTGCCACCCTAATAATTTTTCAGTGTCCTGTCCCCCGATGCAACAGTCTTTAATTACCATGTACTTGTCCTAAATTGCCTTATACTGTAATTCATTTTTTTGTTTTTTGCTCATTTATGTGGCACCATATAAATAAACGATAATAATAAGTAACAATGAAAAGCGGGTATCTGCAAATTACATTGCCTTCATTATAGTCAAGGTCAATTTAAGAAAAAATTTACAAAAATGTAATATCAATACTATACACAAGAACGAACAAAAATGGCTTTTTAACTTATGTATAGTGTGTAGCTGCAGAGACTATATGGGCTGGGGGGACCTGTACATTGCTGCATCCCTGTGCAGTGTGTAAGTGGGGATCTCTCCCCTATAAGCAGTACATGATTTTCTGTGCGCTGCAAAATGCATACTAGTTAGATGCGATTGTGTGTGCGCCCCATTGTATATTGAGCTGTGATCGTACGGTAATGCGATTGTGACAAACAATAATAATGTCTGTGTCCGTCCTTACTACCTTGTTAGTTTCCAGATGTGGTAGCATCTCAGATAAAGTGGCGCTGTGCAGTCCATATGTGCAGACGCCCTGCTAGCCTATGTTTCTAATGTGTTTTGACAATTGCCTTGTACCTCCTGCTGTTCCTCCTCAGAACCACTCATCAGGCTGAGAAGCAGGAGAAGTAAATCTACCAGGCAGGAGGCTCTGCATTCTCTCTGAGCTGTGTAGGGTCCTGATCCACCACGATTACTCTATCAATTTGTTACACTTTAAAGGCACTCAATGTCATCCTATAGTGCCAGCATGAGATAAATGGAATGAGATTAACCTCATAGGGAGCGGAGGGGAATAACGCAGCCTCCTGCTCGCTTTCACTTCTCAAGACCTTGAATGGGAAATGCTTCTTCTATTACTCAGCAAGCAAGCTGTCAGTTCCCCATCAGGGACATAGCCACCTTTATTTACCCGAAGTAACACAGAGTCCTGCATTCCTCCTATCTGTGTGTGCACAGTGATAATAACTGCACAGCTCAGTGTATACCTAAATACCACTCCGAGGAAGTGTGGTCACTAAGCTCTCTGACAGTATCTACAACCATTACGGCAAATATTTATTATTAACCGTTTCTAATATAGTGCGGCAAATTCCGTTACACTTTACAATTGGAAACAATGAGAACATAAAATAAAACGATTGGAAACAATGAAAAAAAAAAACCTGGGATATAATAGAGGTAGGAGGGCCCTGCTTGCAAATTTCCAACTACAGGGAGGCAGTTATACTCGGAGATAGGTGTTATTTATTGCATAAAGGTCCACGCAGTAGTCATGAAGGTGTTTGAGCCCCTGGTACTGCACCACCTGAAGGAAGTGACTGGCCCCCAGCTAGACCCCCTGCAGTTTGCCTACCAAGGGTGCAGTTTGCCTATAGAGAATGCAGACAACATGAGGCTACACTTCATTCTGCAACACCTGGACCTTCCGGGCACCTATGCAAGAGTCCTGTTCATTGACTTCAGCATGGCATTCAACACCATAGTCAACAGCATCCTTCACACAAAATTACTCCGCGTAAGAGTCTCGTAAATAAACCTGTTCCTGGATTGTGGACTTCCTGACAGACGGGGAACAGGTGGTGAAAGCGGGAGATTTTACCTCAAGCAAGAGGTCTATCAGCACAGGTGTCCCCCAGAGAAGTGTCCTCTTACCCCCTCTCTTCTCTTTGTACAAGAATGATTGCACCTCAGAAGCACATTCGGTACTTGTGTAGTATCACGGCTCCCACGATCAGAATCAGAATCAGAATCAACTTTATTGGCCAGGTGTGCTTGCGCACACTCAGAATTTGTTGTGGATATACAGTGCAGCATCAAGCAGGGATGAAGGGGGGGGGGGGAAGAGGCATTACATAGGTTACAGACACATTTCATGCTGGCAACACATGCTCATCGAGTAGCACAGCTGTACAGCAGGGACAGTACAGTATACACAGAGAATATGTACCCGCCAAGCTGCACAGCGCCTAGGCAGCCAATCAGCGGCGCCACTGGTCGCTGCAGCAGCCAGGTAGGTGACAATATAAGCAGGGACAGTACAGTGTCACACAGAGAACATATACCCACCAGGCTGCACAGCGCCTAGGCAGCCATCAGCGGCGCCACTGGTCGCTGCAGCAGCCAGGTAGGTGACAATATAGGCAGGGACAGTACAGTATCACACAGAGAACATATACCCGCCAAGCTGCACAGCGCCTAGGCACCGCACAGCCAGGTAGGTGACAATATGAGCAGGGACATTACAGTATCACACAGAACATATACCCGCCAAGCTGCACAGCGCCTAGGCAGCCATCAGCGGCGCCACTGGTCGCTGCAGCAGCCAGGTAGGTGACAATATAAGCAGGGACAGTACAGTGTCACACAGAGAACATATACCCCCAGGCTGCACAGCGCCTAGGCAGCCATCAGCGGCGCCACTGGTCGCTGCGGCAGCCAGATAGGTGACAATATAAGCAGGGACAGTACCACACAGAGAACATATACCTGCCAAGCTGCACAGCGCCTAGGCACCGCGCAGCCAGGTAGGTGACAATATAAGCAGGGACATTACAGTATCACACAGAACATATACCCACCAAGCTGCACAGCGCCTAGGCAGCCATCAGCGGCGCCACTGGTCGCTGCAGCAGCTGGGTGGTAACAGTATGAGCAAAGATACCGCAGTTATAGCAGGGACAGTACAGTTTTCACACAGGGGAACCACAGGGTACACAGGGGGTTACATATGCTGATTGCACAGATCCTAGGCAGCCATTTGCGGCGCCAGCTTCCTGTAGGGGAACAGCGTGGAGAGCCAGCAGGGGGGAGGGGGAGGGGGGGAGAAAGAGTCACTGGGGCCTGATGGAGTCAGTGGGGCCTAGGGCTGGAGTTGGGCCCTCCCTGGCTTGAGTTCCAATGGACCAGACGTCCAGACGTACCTCCTCCCTGGAGGGCGACGCCAGAGGCATAAAATGTCTTCTACAGCCTCTGGTGCTGGGGATCAGCAGCCGGGGCCTGCGGCCTGATCGCTTCTCATGTGAGGGTCAGCCGGGCGCCGGGGGGGGGGGGGGGCCGCAGCCCCGGCTGCTGATCCCCAGCATCGTATAGGAAAAAATCGCATCGCATGCGATGTGATGCGATGCCATTTTTCACAGAAATCATTGACATGTGTTAAAATCATGTTAAATGCACCCCAAAGGGCATTGGTTACTGTACCACCCCCACTATGAATGCCAACCCGAAGCGTGGCGAGCGGCGGCGGTACGCGTCCTACGACCTTTTCATACCCCCACTATCCACGTCGGCGTGGAGTTGAGAATAGAAAGTGTGGTGAGCGCAGGCAGGGACAAATCTGCATATAGGTGAGAAGTGAACCGGATGGCCCAGTGGTGCAGTATCAACAACCTAGAACTCAACCCACGAAAAAACAGTAGAGGTGGTGGTGAATTCCAGGAAGAAGTCAACAGAGGGACCTCCACTCATGATTGACGATTGTGTGGCATCACTAGTTCCTGGGGTGTATAATCATTGAGGACCTTAAGTGGGGGGCAAACACTGATGCCATCGTTGGGAAGGCGCAGCAGAGACCGTTCTTCCTGAGGCAACTCAGGAAGTTCCAATTCCCCCAGAAGCTGTTGCTCCTCTTTTACTCCGCTATTGTTGAGTCTGTACTGTGCTCCTCGCTTCTAATCTGGTACGGATCCCCCAGTGAAAGAGATAAATGCAGGCTTCGAAGGGTAGTGAGGACGGCAGAAAAAAAATCATCGGGGCAGACCTCTCCTCTTTCCAGGAACTGTACCCCTCCAGTCAAGTCAAAAAGCGGGCAGAGAAAATCATAAAAGACCAGCTTCATCCAGGCCATGACCTGTTCAATCTGCTTCCCTCAAGCAGGAGATACAGGGCCATTACAGCAAAGTCTACAAGATGCCTACAAAGCTTCTTCCCAAACAGTTCACCTGAAAAATAAGTCAAGCAGGTCCGAGCTTAACTGCTGATAAACTGCTGCTATGCAATATTGTGCAATATTATTAAATTCTATCCGCTGTTCTCCTATGGCTCAACTAATATGATTGTTTGTATTTGTTCCCTTACATGTCGTATACACCTGGCCAAATAAAGATGATCCTGATGTACTGTCTGCAATAAAGGTGGGATTCTTTGTGCAGCATTGATAAAAATATAAGGTGTAAGTGTGTGTATGTGTGTAGTATATATGCGGTTAGAGAGATGTGTGCAGTGGCGCTGGAACGTTTTTAGGTTGGGGGGGGCAAGATATAATCTCATTTTGGCGCCCCCTAAATTGCTATATGTTACCCCCTGATAGTTAATGAAATATGTTTTCATCAATAGTAATAGAGTAACAGAAAAACACTATAGTTTTATTAGTAACAAAATAACATTTGTCCAGCACATGTCCCCACATCCCTCATATGTCCAGCACATGCCCCCACATCCCTCATATGTCCAGCACATGCCCCCACATCCCTCATATGTCCAGCACATGTCCCTATAACCCTCATATGTCCAGCACATGCCCCCACATCCCTCATATGTCCAGCACATGTCCCTATAACCCTCATATGTCCAGCACATGCCCCCACATCCCTCATATGTCCAGCACATGTCCCTATAACCCTCATATGTCCAGCACATGCCCCCACATCCCTCATATGTCCAGCACATGTCCCCACATCCCTCATATGTCCAGCACATGTCCCCACATCCCTCATATGTCCAGCACATGTCCCCACATCCCTCATATGTCCAGCACATGTCCCCACACCACTCATATGCCCAGAACATCAATTGTTCACACACTCCCCATAACTTAATACATCCCCAATGTACATTAACTCAAATTGTGAGCAAGTTTAGAGATCTCCTCAACTTACTTTTTTTGTTTTGCTGCCTGGATCCCTCCCATACACAGCAGGGCAGACATGCTGGCCGCAGCAGGATGGGGTTGGAGCGCGCTGGGGACCTGGATGCTGGATGCCATGCCCATGCGACGCTCGTCGCTGAAGCAGCAGGGGGCGGGCGGCCGCGGCGTCGGACACTGTAAGTGTCAATCAAACACCGCTGGGCAGGGCGGCCGGCAGGGAGGGGACTGAGTCTGACAGGGAGGACGGATGGAGAGACCCGGCGCAGCGGCGCCAGCGCGCATAGCACTGCAGGATATGTGAGTGTAGAAAAGACCTCACACATACATCAAGACACAGACGGGCCCACGGTACTTTAGCAAGCTGCCCCCTCGCCCCCCCCCCCCCCCCCCCCCCGTTCCGGCGCCCATGGATGTGTGTAGTATATATGCGGTTAGAGAGATGTGTGTATGTGTGTAGTATATATGCGGTTAGAGAGATGTGTGTATGTGTGTAGTATATATGCGGTTAGAGAGATGTGTGTATGTGTGTAGTATATATGCGGTTAGAGAGATGTGTGTATGTGTGTAGTATATATGCGGTTAGAGAGATGTGTGTATGTGTGTAGTATATATGCGGTTAGAGAGATGTGTGTAGTATATATGCAGTTAGACAGATGTGTGTAGTATATATGCGGTTAGAGAGATGTGTGTAGTATATATGCGGTTAGACAGATGTGTGTAGTATATATGCGGTTAGAGAGATGTGTGTAGTATATATGCGGTTAGACAGATGTGTGTAGTATATATGCGGTTAGACAGATGTGTGTATGTGTGTAGTATATATGCGGTTAGATAGATGTGTGTATGTGTGTAGTATATATGCGGTTAGATAGATGTGTGTAGTATATATGCGGTTAGAGAGATGTGTGTATGTATGTAGTATATATGCAGTTAGATAGATGTGTGTGTGTAGTATATATGCGGTTAGATAGATGTGTGTGTGTAGTATATATGCAGTTAGATAGATGTGGGTACTTATGTAGTATCTGGGCGTCCGATTTAGAAATCGGGTCGGATCGGGCACATCGCATCGCATGCGACCATCGGATGCGATGCGATGACCCGATTTTTCCATAGGAATCAATGTTAAAATGGACTGAGTCCATTTTAACATGGAATTCAATGGGAAAAAGGGGTCCTTTTCATACCCCTACTATCCAAGTGGGCATGGAGTTGGATATAAACCTGTGGCGAGCGTAGCGAGCCACCGAGCCCGAAGCGTGGCGAGCCCCGCGAGGGGACGGTATTCTGTGTACGCTCGCCAAGCTTCGGGCTCGGTGGCTCGCTACGCTCGCCACAGGTTTATATCCAACTCCATGCCCACTTGGATAGTAGGGGTATGAAAAGGACCCCTTTTTCCCATTGAATTCCATGTTAAAATGGACTCAGTCCATTTTAACATTGATTCCTATGGAAAAATCGGGTCATCGCATCGCATCCGATGGTCGCATGCGATGCGATATCGCATCGCATCGCATCTGATTGTATGCCTTAAGTTAAGGCATACAATCAAAAAATCCGACGCCCAGATACTACATAAGTACCTAGATGTGTGTGTGTAGTATATATGCGGTTAGATAGATGTGTGAAAGTGTGTGTAGTATATATGCGGTTAGATAGATGTGTGTAGTGTATATGCAGTTAGATAGATGTAGGTGTGTAGTATATATGCAGTTAGTTAGATAGATGTATGTATGTGTGTGTGTAGTATATATGCGGTTAGATAGATGTGTGTAGTGTATATGCAGTTAGATAGATGTATGTGGCAGGGCAGTCAGTGTAGTAGTCAGAAATATTGTCTCACAGCTGAGCAAGGAACTATGGCCCTAATTCAGGTTGGCTCTGTAAGCTGCGAACATCGCAGCTTACCGAGTACCTGAGACACCACCCCTCAGTACCATGTAAGAGGATGTGTACGAGAACACATCCCCTCGCATTCCTTCGCTAGCAGGAGAAATCATTCGATGGTCGCCGACCATGATTTCTCCTGCCTTCACAAATAAAAGTCAATCTCAACTGACTTTTATTTAGGATGGCCAGGACGTAGGTGGGGCGGGTGCTGGCATCCTGTGACATCAGCAGGCATTCACCCGCCCGCCAACCCATTATAACAGCCAGAGTTTTCACGGAGATGCCCATAAAATGCTGGACGCTCCCATGGGCGAGTGCTGTTTTTTCCCTCGGCCCTCCCTCCCCGCAGCGTTCGCTGTCGCCGACCATCGTGGCTAAGGCTGAATTCGGATTGGTACAAGCGATCATGAATCGGCCCCTATATGTGCAGAGTTTGCACTTACCACCCACCCAAGGTGCCAGGCTGCAGGACCCCCCCCCCTTCTCCCTGCCACACAGGACAGGGATGCCAGGCTGCAGGACCACCCTTCTCCCTGCCACACAGGACAGAGATGTGAGGCTGCAGGACCACCCTTCTCCCTGCCACACAGGACAGCAATGCCAGGCTGCAGGACTACCCGCTCCCATCACACAGGACAGAGATGCCAGGCTGCAGGACTACCCGCTCCCATCACACAGGATAGAGATGCCAGGCTGCAGGACCCCCTTTCTCCCTGTCACACAGGACAGCGATGCCAGGCTGTAGGACTCCCCTCGCCCTGCCACACAGGACAGAGATGCCAGGCTGCAGGACGCCCCTTCTCCCTGCCACACAGAACGATGCCAGGCAGCAGGACCCCCTTTCTCCCTGCCACACACAGGACAGAGATGCCAGGCTGCAGGACCCCCTTTCTCCCTGTCACACAGGACAGAGATGCCAGGCTGTAGGGCTCCCCTCGCCCTGCCACACAGGACAGAGATGCCAGGCTGCAGGACGCCCCTTCTCCCTGCCACACAGAACGATGCCAGGCAGCAGGACCCCCTTTCTCCCTGCCACACAGGACAGAGATGCCAGGCTGCAGGACTCCCCTCT
This sequence comes from Crinia signifera, assembly GCF_055691185.1. Taxonomy (NCBI): domain Eukaryota; kingdom Metazoa; phylum Chordata; class Amphibia; order Anura; family Myobatrachidae; genus Crinia; species Crinia signifera. Next base: position 299,885,001 of record NC_139219.1, read on the forward strand.
CCCTGTCACACAGGACAGAGATGCCAGGCTGCAGGACTCCCCTCTCCCTGTCACACAGGACAGAGATGCCAGGCTGCAGGACCCCCCTTCTCCCTGTCACACAGGACAGAGATGCCAGGCTGCAGGACCCCCCTTCTCCCTGCCACACAGGACAGAGATGCCAGGCTGCAGGACCACCCTTCTCCCTGTCACACAGGACAGAGATGCCAGGCTGCAGGACTCCCCTCTCCCTGTCACACAGGACAGAGATGCCAGACTGCAGGACTACCCGCTCCCTGTCACACAGGACAGAGATGCCAGGCTGCAGGACTCCCCTCTCCCTGTCACACAGGACAGAGATGCCAGGCTGCAGGACTCCCCTCTCCCTGTCACACAGGACAGCGATGCCAGGCTGCAGGACCACCCTTCTCCCTGCCACACAGAACGATGCCAGGCAGCAGGACCCCCTTTCTCCCTGCCACACAGGACAGAGATGCCAGGCTGCAGGACTCCCCTATCCCTGTCACACAGGACAGAGATGCCAGGCTGCAGGACCCCCCTTCTCCCTGTCACACAGGACAGAGATGCCAGGCTGCAGGACCCCCCTTCTCCCTGCCACACAGGACAGAGATACCAGGCTGCAGGACCACCCTTCTCCCTCTCACACAGCCACAGGACAGAGATGCCAGGCTGCAGGACTCCCCTCTCCCTGTCACACAGGACAGAGATGCCAGGCTGCAGGACTACCCGCTCCCTGTCACACAGGACAGAGATGCCAGGCTGCAGGACTCCCCTCTCCCTGTCACACAGGACAGAGATGCCAGGCTGCAGGACTACCCGCTCCCTGTCACACAGGACAGAGATGCCAGGCTGCAGGACTCCCCTCTCCCTGTGACACAGGACAGCGATGCCAGGCTGCAGGACTCCCCACTCCTGTCACACAGGACAGCGATGCCAGGCTGCAGGACTCGCCTCTCTCTAGAAGCTGCCTCAGTCCCTGCGCGGTGTGTGAGGCGAGCGAGCCTGAGGATGGGACAGGACAGACAGTGCTGTGGGCGCACTACAGTTGCCTGCCACGCCCTCAGCCATCGCTGATTGGTTTAGATCGCGGAAGAGATTCACATTCCGTGAGTCCAGTTCCCAGCCAATGGTGAGGCGCGGCCGGTGTTTTCGGCCAATCAGACAGCGGCGGTCCGCCCCCGTGTCAAGCGCTGCGTGCAGGGGTATATAAGGCGCTGCTGGCGGCTGCCGGGCTCAGTCTGAGTGGATTTGTTATCAGCGTGTGCTCAGTGAAATCAGTGATCTACAGCGCGGAGCATGAAAGCATTCAGTCCAGTGCGATCTGTCCGGAAGAGTAGCCTGACGGAACACAGCCTGGGCATCTCCCGAAGCAAGGTACCGGCGGACGACCCCATTAGCCTGCTGTACAATATGAATGACTGCTACTCCAAGCTAAAGGAGCTGGTGCCCAGCATCCCCCAGAACAAGAAGGTCAGCAAGATGGAGATCCTGCAGCATGTCATAGATTACATCCTTGACCTGCAGATCGCCCTGGACTCCCACCCCAGCATCGTCAGCTTGCATCACCCGAGGCTGGCTGCCACCTCCAGCAGCAGCAGGACTCCCCTCACCACCCTCAACACAGACATCAGCATCCTGACACTGCAGGTAGCGTCCCTGTCTGGTGCTTCTATTGCAGGCACTGCATGTGCTCCCTCCCGGGTACCCAGTCCATGATCCCACTCACTGCCCGGGTACCCTCCTCGCTGTCTGGGTTACCAATGCATGATTCCACTCACGGCACTGTGCCAGTTGCCTCAGTATCCCCTTCTCCCTGGTGCATCATTTCCTGGTAACTGTCCAGTCCCTCTGTACTGGTGCAATGTGTCTGATACTCTGTCCTGGTGTACTATCTGATCCATTGCCCAGTCCCCCTCTCCTGGTGCACGGTGTAGGATCACTTCTCTGTCCAGTCCCCTTCCTAGTGCACTGTGTAGGATCGCTTCTCTGTCCAGTTCCTCTTTCCTGGTGCATGTGTGTAGCTCCCCTTGTCCAGTCTCTCTCGCCTGGTGCATTGTGCATGACCCTCTGTTCTGTTACTCTGCAGTCACTCTCCTTGTCTTCCCTGGGGGTTAGCATGATTTTCTCTCCTGGTGCACGGTATAGGATCGCTTCTCTGTCCAGTTCCTCTTTCCTGGTGCATGTGTGTAGCTCCCCTTGTCCAGTCTCTCTCTCCTGGTGCATTGTGCATGACCCTCTGTTCTGTTACTCTGCAGTCACTCTCCTGGTCTTCCCTGGGGGTTAGCATGATTTTCTCTCCTGGTGCACTGTGTAGGATCGCTTCTCTGTCCAGTTCCTTTCCTGGTGCATGTGTGTAGCTCCCCTTGTCCAGTCTCTCTCTCCTGGTGCATTGTGCATGACCCTCTGTTCTGTTACTCTGCAGTCACTCTCCTGGTCTTCCCTGGGGGTAAGCATGATTTTCTCTCCTGGTGCACTGTGTAGGATCGCTTCTCTGTCCAGTTCCTCTTTCCTGGTGCATGTGTGTAGCTCCCCTTGTCCAGTCTTTCTCTCCTGGTGCATTGTGCATGACCCTATGTTCTGTTACTCTGCAGTCACACTCGCCTGGTCTTCCCTGGGGGTAAACATGATTTTCTCTCCTGGTGCACTGTCCAGTCTCTCTCTCCTGGTGCCTGGTGTGTTCCTTTCTGCCGCCTGTGTTGCTTGTGTATTGCTACGTAGTTACACGTGCTTCTTTTATCCTCTGTTCCAGGCGTCTGATTTATCGGCAGAGTTTATCACGAATGACAGCAAAGCTCTTTGTCCTTAAACAAAATGGTGAGTGTCTGTTATGCTGTAGTGTGCGGGGTTGCTGGTGTTACATACTGTATATCATGGATTTATCATATTCTACTGTGGGTGTAGATCCTGACGTAAAGCAGCCTTTTCCCCTATATTGGCTGTGTCCGTGCACCTTCTGTGCCACATAATAGCCGAGTGTTTATCCTAAAAGCCTTAAATGTTAAATCAAATAATTGCTGCAAGCGACGGACTGGCGTCTACATTCATCGCAGCTAAATAGATCCGTGGAGAGAATGGTTTCAGCCTCCTCCCCTTTCTCCATCATATGTTCCCATTTAACCTGTGCTTTGCCTGCGAGCCTGACTCGGTCTCATCCCATTAATCTCTTGACACCCCAAAGTGGCTTTGCTTAGACCCAACATCGTAATCTCCCAGTATAACTGGAGGGGGTGTAACAGCTGCAATAATGCTAATTCTAGGATGAGGGGGCTGGTTGGGGGGTGAAGGATCTTTGCCGAGGTAGAATGATAAAGGGTTGGTGGGACATAGATTGCCCAGTGCCTATCCCAGGAAGGGTTAATCCCGGCTTCTGTGTACATCTGGAGGACTGCGATGGCCCCCAATGAGTGTTTGGTTAAATGTTGCGGTGTGGCTTCCTCACTGGCGCCAGACTGTCTCCTGATGGCTTCCACTAACACCCTCCTTTCTCAATCTCTTGCAGGTGTTCAACATCGACTGTTTTTCTTTGCACAACATGGCTACAAGACTTCTCTATTTCACTATTTGAGTACCGCATCTGTACAGAAGCTTGTGGAAGAGGGGGGGTCACTGTGGCTATGAAAGACTCATCCAGTTTTGTTATTTTAAACCCCCTCATTTTTTATTTTTTTTCCCCCTTTCGGTTTGTTCCCAGCCAAGCTTTGGACTGCTGATTTTAGTTATTTATGAAAGACTAATTGACCTTTCCTAACGCGGAAGGCGTAATCTTCTATTCTCTCCTACATGGGGAGTGGATGTTTCAGATGTTATCGCAAGGGATTTGCCACTTTCCACCAGCTTTATTTTTTTGTTTTTAGCCTTTTATTTAATAAAGGGCGAAGCACCCAGGCAACGTGGAACGGGAGAGCTGTTAGATGTTGACGCTACATCAGGACTGAGTGCGATTCTGTATATAGACAAATAAGACATTGTGAACTCTTTATTCCGAACTTCTCTTCCCTCCCTTGTACAGTAGCAGGGATGTCCCATTTCTGCATATGTGTAATGATGACTTAATAATGCTGAACTTTTTATAAAAGTTTGGTTGTAAGGTTTTTTTTTTTATACAGAATAAATCAATGGTGTTTATTAAAACGACTTTCTTAGTTTTGTGCGTTTTATCTAATGAGGTTGGAACGTATGTATTTAATGCTATAGCCCCCTAATGATCATACAGCATGTAGCGGGGGGAGATTTAAGTTCTTCATGTTTGTCTCCTTTTACTCCTGTCCCTGAGTGACACACAGGACTCCCTGTCCTTTTGGACTGTACTATCTGGAGTAATCCCATAGGAACATGGAGGAAATGTAAATACAATCAATGTGTGTATTAAAGCCTGTTGTGAATATGGCCCAAGGCTGTAAGGCAGCAATGATAACCTGAGTCCTATTATCTTGGTTAATCATTCACACTGCATACCAGCTTTATCAATACTAGTCTGTGTTAGAGATTCATATTATGAGATGAGTACAAGTAAACTATTATTGCACACTGTTAATAGCAAAGTGAGCTTGTTTATTACCTTTGCTCTACAGGGCCATTCAACAGGCAATTATTAATCTGTATAACCTGTAGCTGAACGGTCAGCAAGCCATGTTGGGACATGGCCTTCAGTGCGCAGTGTGACCATTGTAAAGATGATTCTGGTGGTGTGTGACTGGCTCTTCTCAGACACACAGATAACTGAACATTTACTAAGTCAGGGGTGGCCAAACTGGTCCCAGATATAACAACGATCCACATTTCACAGACCACATAGACTATAGATATGCACCAGCTAACTGGCACATTCCCCTGATCACCTAGCTGGTGCACAGCTGTAGTCAGTACTAACTGTCACACTTTCAAACCTGCTGCATTCATCCTACTATAGATCCACAGGTTGCCTGACATACATGAACTGTTGGTAGACCTTGAGGACAGGTTTGGCCACCCCTGCATTAAGGTACAGACTTAACTCCTGCTGCTTTCCTCTGGCTACTTGCACCCTAGACCAGTGGTTCTCAACCTTGGTCCTCAGGACACCCCCAACAGGGCACATTTTCCAGGTCAACTCACAGAATCACAGGTGAAGTAATTGGCTCCACCTGTGGATCTTTTAAAATGTCAGTAAGTGAACCTGTGTACCTGCCAGGTGACCTGGAAAACGTGCACTGTGTGGGGTCCTTGAGGACTGAGGTTGAGTACCACTGCCCTAGACTACAAACTTGTTGTGGCTCCTAGTCCCAGCCATACAGTCAGTAAAAGGCTGATAAAATACTCTTTAATATACTCGGCCCCGCAGCCACTTTCCCATAAACTCCCTGATTCATAGTAAAATACCTCTGCCTAGTCAGTCATGGGAGGGGGAGGTAAGGTTGCAATAACCATTATGTTACTGATTAAACTTTGGCTGCTCCTAGAAGGTACTCTGGTTCTCTCCCATCAGAATTGAATTAGCATGTAATAAGAAACTCCAGGTTCTCTCCAATCGGACCGTTCTGGTATGTCATCCCACCCTCAGCTGCATTAGTGTCCTACACATACTTAGATGGTGAACTGTATCTTGTGTAAATGGTCTCATTTGTAGCGCTCTCCTAGACGGATCCAGAGCTGCACACATCTCAGTGTATACCAAGTATTCGATTTATTAACAATTTCTTATATAGCGCAGCATATTCCACAGCGCTTTACAAAAGACAGTGATACAACAAACATGGTATTTACAGATATTTAAAAGGTAGGAGGGCCCTGCTCGCAAGCTTACAATCTATAGGAGTCACAAGGTTGTATGCCCCAGATACAAACACCTGTATAAAATAAAACATATTTTTATATATATTAATCTACCAGCTTGGAGAGTGGGATTTGAACTGATTGCAGTACCTTGTACTGTGTGATCTCTGGAACTATAGTAACTTATAGCAGAACCAGTTTGGTATAAGTGACTGAAGTTTGTTGCAGAAGGGGTTAAAGCTTACTGCCTGCTGGCGTATAGGACGTCTCCTCACCTGTGCGCTGTAACACTTTAACCTGAGTTAAACAGGTGTCTGGGAGGCGCCGAGCAGTCTAGAACAGCTGCCCTTCCGTGCCCTTGACAGAGTATCTCCCAGGCATGGGAGCCAGACCTGTTGTAATACAAAGCTGACTCTGACAGATTACTGCTGCAGGAAATCTTTCCTGGTGCTCTGGGACCACAAGTCATATACAGACCCGCAACAGGGGCAAAGCTGGCTCTACTCTGCCCCTGTAACCACGTGCACAACATCTACCACAGCCACATCTTCTATCACATGTCATTCCCTTCCCCACCCACACACTCCCTGGGTGTCTTGTGGCATTCCACACTCCTGGCTTTGTGTGGGGGGGGAGAAGACACCATGTGTCATGGCAGACAATGGGCCACTTCACTTGATCTATCACCAGTTGTGTAGCATAAAGCTGCACTGACAGGAGACCTCTCACCCCTGATTCTGGTAAGCAATGTGCCAGCGATACTCCGCCTGACCCCTCTTCTGGCCAAAGAAACTGGTACAAATGCCCAGAATGCATTTCATGTTGTAAAGATGGATCGGGAGATAATCTGACATCTATGGTTATCGAACGCCTTTTACTAGAGGAACTAATGTGAGTGTATGTATGACCCTTACCTATATTATATTATTTATATATATATATATATATATACATACACACACACACACACACACACAGCATACTGATACACCCTGCCATTTACTCCTGGAATGCTGTCTACTAGTCTTCTTCCTATCATGGACATATAACTTATAAAGAATGAGAGAATACATTTAGCCCATGTCCACAAATAACACTGGGCCTTATTCTAGTTCACTCTTTCTGACAAAATCCTTCTTAGACGGACAAAACCATGTGCACTGCAGGGGGGCAGATGTAAAATGTGCAGAGAGAATAGATTTGGGTGAGTTATTTTGTTTCTGTGCAGGGTAAATACTGACTGCTTTATTTTTACACTGCAATATAGATCTCACTTTGAAGTAAAACCCCACCCAAATCTAATTCTCTCTGCACAAGTAAGATCTACCCCACCTGCAGTGCACATGGTTTTGTCCATCTAAGAAGGATTTTGTCAGAAACAGTGAACTAGAATAAGGCCCTATGTAACAATATTTCTACTCTAAAGGTTGACTTAACCAATAACCACCTTAAAAGTCAAAGCAGCTCTAGGTAGAAGCCTTGTATAGTGATGGGTGGTAGAACAGAGGGTGTGAATATACTGGGGCAGGGAGATTCTGACTTTAGAAGTGTGAAGTGAAAACCAGCCATTGGTAAGACAGTTAAAGTAATAACACAAGAAGTAGAATTTTAAAAAGAGTAAATCTGATTATTGAATACTTTCTTATGTGAATGCTTGGTGACCTTTAGCGATGTAACTCTTACTGAGATACTAGTTAGTTATAACCATAGCACCTAAAATAAGTTACTATTGCTTTAGGTTGGACAACAGCTAAAGGTAAATCGCTATATACAGAATAGAGAGAGCAGCCGTTCCCAACCTGGGGAAGAAGTCTCCCATTACTGAGATGACACAGGTGGAGGAAGCAGCAGCATTAATCCTGCAGGCGTTACCCCGGAGACAGTACACAGCCAGCGGCCAGACACAGAGGGACCCGATTCTTGACCGCACACTACTCCTCCGCTACTCCTTAATATAAGGACACGCATACCGCTCACTTCCACTCCACCCGTAAGTAGTGTGGACATTCAGGGGTACAGGAGAGAGACAACGTTGGGTACCTCTGATATAGAGCATTGCACTTGTGGGTCTCATTCATAGATGGATGGTCACTTTTGCGCAGTGTGTCTGCAAACTGATGCTAATGTTACTGCGAAGAATCGAAACCCCCACTTGTGTATAAAGACACAGCATTGAAAGCTCATACGATATTTAGTATATATTTATTAACAAGTTCTTATCTAGCACAAATTCCATTGCGCTTTATTTATATAGACAGCCCTAAGTGGAATAGCCTCCAATCAGAGGTGGTAGAGGCAAATACAGTAGAACAATTTAAAAACATTTGGGATAGGCATATTGATAGCCTTACACAGAAATAAGGATCAAATATGGTTTGAGGTAACATGTTTAAAAAAGGGGCAGACTAGATGGGCCAAGTGGTTCTTATCTGCCGTCACATTCTATGTTTCTATGCTCAGAACTTCATCTGGAATAGGGCCGGCTAAAGAACAACTGTAACGGACACAGTGGCTGGTATGACATGCCCACACGTAGCTGCGGGTATGCCCACACTGCCCCCCCCCCCCCCATTTACTGAACATCTCAGAATTGTCCACTGAAAATCTTCTCCCTGCATCCAAATTTGATCTGCAATGACCATTGGGCCACATGTGCAGTGTGACTCCAACACGTGCACAGTGTTAAAAATCGTCCGCAATCAACACTACATCCACCTCTGAATCAGGCCTTGTATTCCAGTGCATCATTAAAGATAGGACAGACTTCAATCTGAATTTGTATATTTTGCAGTTATTCCTCCAGTCTTTCAGAATAGTTCCAACATAGACCTGGCTTTAATGAGAAGTTAAATAGCCCTCTGGCTCCCTCTAGTGGCCAAATAGCGATTTGCATATGGTTGTGTCTGGTATGTTATACAGAAGATGGTATCCCTGTCCTTGCCAGCAGATAAAGCATCCGGCTGATAAACATTTTGCTCTCCTTCCTGTTCTGCTAATCTAAGAGCCAGTCTCTAGGGTGTCAGCAGGCCGCTGAGCAGAGCCACACTTGCTGAACTATCATCTTGACAATGTCCCTTCTTAAAACACACCAGATCGCTGTATCACAGTCAGTGTATTTTTAGGTAGACGTTTCCGGGAGAGGAAAAAGTAAAGCCACACTTCCTATACTACCGCTGTTGTGTATGCGGAGAGAGCAGATCCAGCCCAAATATCAAACTCTCCCCGTGAGCTGATACAAAGCAGGACAGGACCATGCAGGATAGGAGATCACTGGGAAATGGGGTTGTTTACTGCTGGGCCCCCTCATATGCTTAGAGCAAATCACATTTCAATCTGCAGTGTATATATTATACTGTGGTGATGTGCTCAATAGGGCTACTGCAGAGATGAACACAATAGAATATAAGTCAATGTATAATTAAGGCTTTCAGTAACCTGGTACGTACATGAAATATGCAGCAATCTAATGCCAGACCAATAACGATACCTAATATCCTTGTACCTCCCTGCAGCCTAACCTTGATCCTCCCAGCCTATCCCTAACCCAACCTCCCTGCAGCCTGACCTTAATCCTACCTCACCTCATAGCCTAGCCCTACCTCCCTGCAACCTAACCGTAATCCTCCCCCACCTCACAGCCTAGCCCCAACCCTACCTCCCTGCAGCCTAACCTTAATCTTCCATCACCTTGCAGCCTAGCCCTAACCCAACCTCCCTGCACCCTAACCCTCCCTCACCTCACAGCCTAGCCCTAACCCAACCTCCCTGCAGCCTGACCTTAATCCTCCCTCACCTCACAGCCTAGCCATAACCCAACCTCCCTGCACCCTAACCTTAATCCTCCCTCACCTCACAGGCTAGCCATAACCCAACCTCCCTGCAGCCTAACCTTAACCTCCCCCACCTAGCAGCCTAGCCCTAACCCAACCTCCCTGCAGCCTGACCTTAATCCTCCCTCACCTCACAGCCTTCCCCTAACCCAGGCATGTCCAAACTATGGCCCTCCAGCTGTGGTGAAACTACACATCCCAGCATGCCTTGCCATAGTTTTAGCATTCCCTAATAGCAAAACTGTGGCAAGGCATGATGGGACATGTAGTTTCACCACAGCTGGAGGGCCATAGTTTGGACATGCCTGCCCTAACCCAACCTCCCTGCAGCCTAACCTTAATCAGCCCCTTAGTGCCTCACTCTAACCCCAGTACTTACCTTTGTAATCTGCCGAGATTCGGACTGCATCCCATAACCAGAGTTCCTGCTCATTCAGAAACTGCTTCACAAATCATGGTGTTCAAGTATCTATGGAATGATTCCCTGTAACAAGGAGAGACCTGCTGCAATGCATAAAGGGCAGATAGACTGTGGGCAGTATAAACTGCACATAACACGCACAAACCTTAACGCTGATAAAATAAGTAACAGAAATGAAGACGAGGCTGGAGGATAAATGTTCTAGAGCCAGGATTTAACCCTTATTGCTAAACACAGCAGAAAATGTAAGCTGGCTTCAGACTCAGAAAGGGTTAAACCCGTTCAATGTATTTCTTTATTCTGGCGCGGCCCAGGCCTGTATCATTCCTAATGTGCCACTGACCCAGCTTGCTCTGTGTTATTGCACCACAGGCCCCACCACGGTCAGGAGAGCGCTGGGATAATATTTGGAGGGCTGCCTCCTCTAGTGTATGGAATATTATGCTTGGAACAAGCCTGCCAATACATAATATTTTTAATGTGCACAACTTCCATTCACCTGTGCTAAAATCTTTTATGCAGGATTTCAATAGGACGGTAGAACGAGCATCGTAAAGCTTTATGGGTTATGCTGACGGGCAGGTGGAGCGGGTGATGGATGAGCACATTGATACACATTAGAACCCCAGCCAAGTCAGCACTTCACAGTATGTCATAGAGTTTATCAGGGATGGGGAACCCTCGGCCCTCCAGCTGTTGTTGAACTACACATCCTAGCATGCTTTGCTAGTTTTTCTATGTGGCCATGCTAAAACTGTTGCAAGGCATGCTGGGATGTGTAGTTCACCAGGAAGGTTCCCCATTCCTGGTGTATAAGAGGGCTTCAGCTGACAGGGAGGAGAGATCCTCACCTGGGGCAAATATTTGTGATAGGACAGGGAGACGTATCATAGCCTATAATAATCCGTACCGGTCACATGAGAACACATGGTGTTGATGTACCCCAATTTCCCTGTACCTCCATACTTCTACACACACTCATTCAAGAACACCACCACATTCCAGTGTGCCCACAGGCGGTATTTCATGCCCTACCATCCAAAAGGGCGTGGTGGGAGAATGAAATAGTGTGCCGAGCGCAGAGAGGCACCGTGCCCGAAGCATGGCGAGCCATGCGAGTGGACTCAGTGGTACGATCTGCTGTCCATGTCAACACAACATGTACCGACAGGCAGTATTTCATGCCCTACCATTCACTAGGGCATGGCGGGAGAATAAAACATAGCGAGGCACCGTGCCCAAAGCATGGTGAGTTCAGTGAGCCATGTGAGGGGACGCGGTGCTACGTTTTAGTGTTTATGTTGACATTCCGGTAAAAAAAAAAACATGTCGACTTTTTCAGTGCCCTGTCGACCTTAATGCATGTCAACCATAATGCTGGAGACCTAGTGATCCATACCCATTCCAGTTACCCAGGAGATCCCTAGTTTATCACTGGTCATCAGAAGCATTTATATACAGAAAGGTGATAGATTGATAGAAGATGCTCCCAGCGCAGGCCTTGTACCACCCCTGATTTCCTGCAGTCTGTCATGGTCTATGTCCATCCTAAATCAGATGGTGTTACACCTGTTATTGCCTTGCCCAACAGCTTGTGTGTGCATAGGCTACTACTATTAGGATATTAGTTTCTTCCGATATGCACGATGTTCATTGTACAGCGTTGGACTTTATTAAGTAATTACATGGAATTTTACATGAAAGGCGACAACATAAAAGGTGTCCATAAAAATCCATGAACGTTTGCAACAGGCAGAGGCGCGGGTAACACTTGCCTACGACAAAGGGGCAGATGTATGAAGCAGTGATAAGGGAGAAGTGAGCCAGGGGAGAAGTGGCCCATGGCAACCAATCAGCTGCTCTGTATAATTATATATTATGCAAATTACAGATGTTACTTCAGTGCTGATAGGTTGCCATGGGCCACTTCTCCTCTGGCTCATGTCTCCCCTATCACTGATTCATACATCCACCCCAAAGTGCACGTATAGTCTATTACATAGTAGCTACCAAGCACTTACATGTATTACTGTTGGGGATTCCCATATTCTGACCTTACACCATAAGGGAGCGCAGGCAGCCAAAATGGCGCACGGAGCGGCATAGGGGGGCGGGGCAGTGGCGTACCGCAGTCCGAACGGCATGAGGGTCAGGGGGCAGGCAGGTATGCCTGACCCCCCCCCCCCCCTTTTCACACCGGGTGCTCCGGCCAGCCAGTCAGGGAGAGCAGGGGGGAGTCTGGCCGGGAGGGGTTTAAATAGCCAGGCCAGTGGGGGAGGCAGCATTCAGCACAAGCAGAGCCAGGAAGCAGACCTCCCCAAGCAGCATCAGCAGCTTACAGCCGAAGCACAAGCCACTGAGAGGACAAAGGGCAATGTCTCCTTACCTAGCTTTGAGCACCAAAGGGGATATCCATCAGCCAGGGACCAGAGCAGGATATTAGCAGTCTTTGTCATACTGCTTCACAGCTGCGGGCAAACGGAAAAAGTGTGGAGGGGGCTTCAGCGACTGAGGCAGCATACAGCCAGCATCCATACGGCTCGAGAGGAGAGGCCACAACCAGCATATCAGCAGCATGAAGACATGGCTCAGGCAGAGGATACAGACGGAGGAGCGAAAATCACCAGCGGCTTCCAGTCAGGGATCGGAGCTGAGCAGCAGCAGTCTGTGTCATCCCGCCTCGCAGCTGCCGGGAAAACTGCAATAGCAACGTCGTCACCAGAAGACATGGGGAAACCTATCCACGCCATCTGAGTGAGTACAGAAGCAGAATCCAGCCATTTGCCATACAGCTCCCAGGCCTGGTTCCCATAGCCAGCATGAGCACAAGGAGGAAGTGGGGGAGGAGTCCAGCAGGACAAAGGCAGCAGCAGATTCATCGAGGAGGCGGGGGAGGATTTCAGCCACAGCAGAGGAGTTCGGCCAGAAGGGGCTCCCCCTAGTGGCCGCATCTCATCAAAGCGTTCAACATTCACCAGCGCAGAGCAGCTAACACCACAGCGCAGCAGTAAGGGCCGGCTGCAGCCGCACACTTCGTTTAGAAGAGGCAGGAGCAATATTTTTATCAGGGTGAGCATGTTTATCAGCACAGATGGAGGAGATACAGCAGAGGGCATCAGAGTCCGCCTATGTGTGGCGTCAGGAGCCGGGCAAGGAAACACGGCGAGGCTGGGGCCTTGGCGACACTCGTGGATCACCAGATAGGAGCACATCACCACAGATGAGCAAATACCCACACGGAAGGAGCACATTCATCAGGTCGAGAAGGCATCAAGGCAGGCCATCTGGCCACAGCGAACAGGCAAGGACAGCAAAGTACGGGCACCGCTATGATCGGCGTGGCTTCAGCATTCACGGCGTCTCAGCCAGAATCCATTTGCCCCTGGGCAGGTAGAGGGGCCTCGGTGGCGGGAAGAAGCGGTGTGCAAGGCATCGGGACAGGAGGAGCCAGCTGAGGTTTGCAGATTCACCCTCGGTCGGGCCGCACGCCAGGCTCCAGCTGTCGACGGCGGGCCAACCGGCTGCGCGCCAGCCAACGGGTGATCGGCGGGGGGCTGGCTCACAGGTAAGGGGCGTAGCCAAGGGCCTACAGCGTAGGCGGGGGGCACGCCCCGCGGTTTAAGTCAATGTAGGCCATTGACAGGTTTCTTGCCTTGCCCACTGTTCTCTGTCCCTACCCTGCAAAAGGTAATTAAGGTGTGGTAAATAAACTGTGGCCAATGATTCAATCCCACGCACTGTCTCTGAGTATGATTTCGGTTGGGGTTGGGAGTGAGGTTACACGAGGGACACAGCACACAGCCCTCGCACCCTTAAGGAAACTCCCCTGTGGAAATAGAAGTGATACACCACAACCTCCATCAGGAGATGGCCATATAATAAGACATACAGTATGTGTCACACTCTACCTGAGTATAAAGGGGAAACACACCATGGGGGTCATTCTGATTTAATCAGCCCGTTGCGAATGAAGATCTGCGCATGTGCACGGAGACTTTCATAGTCTCTGAGGCGCTTACAGCAGGGGGTGGGGGTTGTGCCCAGGGAACCACTAGGCAGCCCCAATGTGAACGGGGGTGGCCAGCTGACATCACCGGACATCAGCTGCCCACCCTGCTCTCGGACCAGGGTGCCGCTAATCTAAATCACCAGGGAGTGACTTAGATTATCGATCGCGTCAAAATCATTCGATGGTCAGCAACCATCGAATGATTTTGGGGCCTGCAAGCAAGCATGCAAATGAATGTTTGCGAAGACCTCTAGAGGATATTCGGCGTCCAGTGAGGGGGGGGGGCAACGTTAGTTGGCTTGCGGAGCAGCAAAATACCGCTGCTTTGAAGGTCAACCAGAATCAGGGCCCATGTCCAAATCCTGGTGCCCTGTTAACAGCCTGTCTGGTGTCATCTCCACTGGGACATGGTCATATTGTCTACTCTACAGCAACGAGGTCGACATGCAGGAAGGTTGACAGGTCATTAGGTCGACATGGACAAGGTTGGCAGTCAAAAGGTCGACTTGGGTATTTTCACAGTTTTTTGAGCCGACATGTGCCGGCAGGCGGTATTTCATGCCATATCATCCCCTAGGGCGTAGTGGGAGAATAACAGTGTGCCGAGCGCAGCGAGGGGATGCGGTGCACTTTAAAATGTGTCCATGTCGACAGTGTCAACATTCGGGTAAAAAAACAGTGACATGCTTGACCTTATGCTTGTGTTGACCTAATGACCTGTCGACCGAACCCATGTTGACCTAGTCCCATGTCGACCTTGCTGCATATCGACCTAGTGGTGTCAACTTAGTTGCTGTAGACAATATGATCCACATCCTCCCCACCCACTGGTCACAGAGTCCCACCCGTGCAGTTACCATTACATGATAGGAAACAGCGCACATCTACTCACACGGAAGGGAAAGCTTGGGGGTAGCCCAGCACTTATGCCACCAATAGTGGCATAGACGACATCATGCCCCTTTTCAGACATGAAGGATATACCTGGTCTGCACCTCAGTTCTCCTCACTGCCCAAATCCTAGCAGGAAACCCAATCAGAGCAATAAACTGGTATAGTCTCTTTAAATTCCAGTGTAGCCTATGTGGATGCTGGGGCTTGCAGAACTACAAATTCCAGCAAACCCAAACACTTAAGCATACTTGAAGCATGGTGATTGCAGAGACCCGTCAGCCTTATTCTTGCCTTCGCTGGTTTGGATCTTTGTACTATTATTACCATTTACTTACATAGAGCTCACATTTCCCAGAGCACTTCCAACTGGGACTAAACAGCAGTAACAGCAGACAGACACTGAGGTAGAAGGGTACTGCTCGCAAGCTTACAGTCTGTAAATACTATGCTGTATCCCCCCACTCTGCACTCGACATTACACGGAACTACATAAATATTATATACTGTTATTTGCATTACTGTGGGCCAGAATCCCACTCTGTTACTAAGCAGAGAACATGTTTCTGCAATCCTAGGTCCTGTACATAGGTGCTAGACCTTCACTGCACAGTCGCTGCTGTGTGCCAGAGGCTTCCTTGGTTGTAGTCCTGCTGCGCCCATGGTCAGATGTCCTCAGCAATTACTGTGTATACGCTGTGCACTGACATGAGCACGGCCAGGGTTACCCTCGGCTCTCTCGTCTGTACAGCAGTTGCTCTGATTCATGTGATCTCTGGTCCCCTGACAGGCCGGTGCTGAGCCCAAATCAACAATATTAATAACAGAGAATACCAGGGACACAAGTCTTACGCAATACTATAAAGAGCACATAAGGTATATAACAAATACATTTTTCCACAACAATCTTGAGAAAGATCTTGGCAGAGAAATATAGATTTTTACATCTTGTTCAGCTAGACCAGTGATGGCTAATCTTGACACTCCAGCTGTTGCTGAACTACACATCACAGCATGCCCTGCATCAGTTTTAGCACGGCCAAATAGTAAGGCATGCTGGGATGTGTAGTTCAACAACAGCTGGAGTGTCAAGGTTAGTCAACACTGACCTAGACTGCTGTAAATCACCAATAGGATCAATAAAAGATCAATTTGGATTCCTGTTATATCAGACACATCTCGGTCTTAGATATCAGATCATAGTATCTGGGCTTTACCTACTCAGATCTGAGAGCGATTTCTACAAGTTACACCTTTGTTAAGGCCCATTCACACTGGGCGGGTATGAACCATAGGGTAGACAGACTGAAGGTCAACATGCATCAAGGTCGACAGGACACTAGGTCGACAGTCAAAAGGTCAACATGTACACTTAAAAAGCACGGTGCACCACCTGTCGACACAGGTCAGCTAAAAAAAACGTGAAAACTCCAGGTCAACCTAATGACTCAACTCAATGCAGGTGTCGACCTAATGACCTGTTGACCTAAGCCAATGTCGATCTTCAGGTGTGTCGACCTTGATGCATGTCGACATTCAGTGATCTACCCAATGCATGTTGACTTTGTGACCGTATACACACTGGGCGACTTTGAGCCGATAGAAGCGCAGTTCTGTAGTTTGAGCTGCCCAGTGTGTACGGGGGCAGCGCTGAGCGGTGACGCGCCCTCCCGCATCATTGCTGGCCACCACCACCTATCTGCCGGTATTACCAGCAGATGAGCGACGGGGCGGACCGCTTTCCATAGCGTCCTACTATTTAAATTCGTCCACCCTCTGTGAAAAGCGCTGGGGAGGGGTTAAATCACTCCGTATGTATGAAAGATACATTTTCCATAAAACAAGGTTGTCAGTGGCGAAGTAATGGAATTGTTCAGTGTTTGCCCTCTGTATTCCTCATTCTGTAGCTCCTTGGAGTTCAAGGGAAATCGTTCATGATATTGTAAGCTGCCTTTATCACATAGTGTGTATACAGCTTAAAGGGGACCATACACTTATATGAATTGGCCCTTTTTCACACGATCATGAGCCATCGGGCAAAAAGTGCCATATCGTATGTGTTTTGCCACTGGATCCTGGAAGGGAATGCACAATCGGATCAGATCCAGTATGGCTGCCATATGGATTTATCGGATCCTGTGGCAGTCATTAGCATCATATATACGATATAGCAAGAGAGAAAAAAATGAAAAAACAGAGAAAAGATCAACTCAAGCTTCCCTACAGGTCCACGCTCTCCAAACTAAAGACGATATCCTGATCTTCTATCACCTGCATCTTTGAAACATAAGAGGAAGACCAGGACTGGAGCAGAGAAGCTGCAGGTATTGTGTGATCTGAGGTCTGGATGAGGAACGTCCTTCCATACATACACACACACACACACACACACACACTTGTTTATGCCGGGACTTGGCGTTTCCGGCCTGGGAGCGCATATACTGCAGAGACACAGAATCAAGGTCAGGCATTTAATCACTGCAGTGACCTAGACAAGTGGAGCAGTGAATAAGAAGATGGCTGTGGCATTGTGATGGGGACTAATGCGAGCAATACATCAGACATCAAACGATTAGAACCGAGGGAGAGAAAAGGCATCAGTGTAATGGAAAATGACCTGGGGTTGCTAATAAATTAACTAAAATGTGATCACAGTGCACGGCGGCAAAGAATTACAGCGTGTGACATGAGGAATGAACTTAATTATTTTCCCAGAGAAGGCGGATCATAATTGGATACACAATTTGGCAGCTTATAATGCAGGACTTGCTCGCAGTTATCCATGGCAGCAGGAGAGCGGTGGCACATCTATGCCGGTGACGGTACTCTGTGTGCGGTGATGATGCGCCTCTAGTCTGTAATATGTATGGGGAGTAAAAATGCTACTTTACCCTGCTAAAGCCCCATACACACAAGGCCAGGCGTGTCCAAACCATGGCCCTGCAGCTGTTGTGAAACTACAACTCCCATCATGCCACAGTTTTGCGATTAGGGAGTGCTAAAACTATTGCAAGGCATGCTGGGATGTGTAGTTTCACAACAGCTGGAGGGCCACAGTTTGGACATGCCTGCACTAGGCGATCTAGGGTGTTCTAGTGTGTACACTCAATGTTGTTAACGCTGTGCGCTCCCGCACGTCGTTAACTACCCACTCCCTTGTCTGAACACGTTCAGACGAGGGACGTCGTCGTTACTGACCTTCGCTCCTGGCATCGGCAAGTGTGTATGCATTTGTAGCGAACGGCCCCAGAATGTGAATCCTACTGCCAACGATACCAATTTACCCAGCAGAAAATCTTTACCTTTATATTATTTGGTGGTGTAATAATTGTCCGGTACACATTTTACAGTATTTGTTGACTACTCTGTCATTTATTAGGGTTACAGTATACGTCAGTGATGAGTAACCTTGACACTCCAACTGTTGTTGAACTACACATCCCAGCATTCCCTGACTCAGTTTTGGCATGGCCAAATAGCAAAACTGTAGCAGGGCATGCTGGGATGCGTAGTTCAACAACAGTTGGGGTGTCAAGGTTAGCAATCACTGGTATATGTTCATCCAACCCAGATAGGTTGTTTTACAAAACCAAACCACCTTGGGCTCCATATTAATGCCCAAGTTTTTGTGAGGAGATGACCAACAAGGACATGCAGGTGTGACGTTCCCGTTTCATTTTGGCCGAACGTCTGTCTTGAGCTTTCCGAGCTAGAATTGTTTTTAATAGCATTTTAAATACGGAAGACCGAAAAAAGTAGGTATAAGGCCTAAAGGGCAGCTACTGGATCTATAAACTCACCGCCTGAGATGTCCTCTAGCTCTTGACTGGATGCTCTTCACCTGTAGAACGGACCTTTTGCTTACCCAGCACCCCAGCCACCAGCACCGGTTTGGTCTAACACGGGGACCAGATATAATTTGAGTTGGTCCTGGCACCTTTGGAAGTGCTCGGAACCCAGCTTGTGAACCACTGCAACAAACAATTCACATAAACTTCTCGAATCCCATAATAATAAAGAGACATAACAAGACGATGCTTAGGAGTTAAATTTATTTCCACATATTTAGCACAACACTGTTAACAACACTGTGACACTGAAATAGTATCATGCAAGCTCCATAAACAGGTGGTAGATCTGCCTGTAACACTCTGACAGAGGGGAGGCACTAACACCCAGCTGCCGGTTCCCCCGCCAACTCCTCAGGCAGGGACACTAACTACTGCTGAGCAAAGACTGGCACGCAGAAGGGTCCGACCTGGGACCATCGCCATCACTCCAAACCACATTTCAGGGTGAGCTGCTGTAAAAATGTCGTTTTTCTCTTCGGGAAAAAAGACGTAAGATATCTCATGTGGGCGTAATGTGCCTTATGCAGGCGGCATGGTGTCGCACGAGTATGAAAATGATTACTCATTCCAGAAAACCAGATATTGCAGGCTAATTTAATCTACATGTGACTCATCAGGATGCAAGGGTAACCGTACTCTCCCTCTATGATACAGCAGGGTCAGGTTGGCGTAGGTTATTCGTGATAACGAAGGGTTCTGTTATCTGGAATAGTCAAGTGTCCTTTCCTTCAGCGATACTAGCCCGGTGACTTGTGTGGTCAACAGAAGGGTGATCTACCAGCATGCACGGATACCTTACCACAGGAGTATTCTAGAACACTACATTACGTGACTATCTATGAAACAATCACACCTACTTATGGAAGGAAGCCGGGGTACAATATTGTAACCTATTATAATGGACGATGGAGACGGTCCTGTTATTTATGCCACAAGTATCCACTCCAACACACGTGGCAGTTACTATCTAGATAACTAGGTAGACTGTGATCAGCACTTCTAGAGTAGGAAAGAGAATCTTTCTAGATTCCATCAATAACTTTACCACACTTTTGAATAATGTCTTTCTAATCCAATCGGTTTTCAGAATTCTAATTGCGCGTCAATAAGCGAGTGATTGCTGTATACACATAAAAACAGATCCTAAAGAGATAAAATACCTTTTTTAGTGCTGTGTACTGTATGTCAACTATAACGAACAGTGGATTACACTGGTATAATTACTGTACACAAGATTCAATCCACTCCAGAATACTTGTATGGGCAAAAAATGTTCTACCCAATCAGATTAGATTGTTGAAGTCAACATCTGCATATAACTAAGAACAGATCACACGACTGCAGATTCTTTAACACTTTGGTCATAAACAAATCGGATTGAATGACAGGACTGTATCTCCAGTTGAGAATAATAGGACATAAGCCCCAGATGAGGACAGCACAATAATAAATGTTTTTATGAGAATTACATATCTAGATCATGCAAATCACACAGACACTGTATTCAAGTGTGCATTACAAGCAACAAACCACGGTATAGAAAGCATTATGGCACGAGACAAGCTCACTTTTATACGGTCACAAATTACACTTGCGATGACCAATAAAAACAATACACCGATTATAATTGAGCAAAAAATCAGAGCTGAACCTGAAAACTCTTAAGAAGGAGAGAGAAAAACAAAAAAACATTCGAAGAACCAAGAGTTACAATGATGGATTTATAGGGAGGGAAGAGGTCGGGAGGTTTTGAAAATGGCATGTCAAGGCCCTTGTAAAAGTTCTCACACCCTTGTATACTTGGCCCACACAAATGCAACCATTGGACAGATAATGAAAAGATGGTAATATTCTGAATTGCATTTAAATTCTAAATTGGTAAATTTCAAATTGTCAGTTTTGGGTCATTTACACCATTTTCAAAGATGTTTTTGTTCATTCACATATTAAAATGGTGGTTTTGGGGGCGATTTACGGACCTAAATTATTGTCATCATAATTAAATCAAAGGCTTTCCTAACCACTATTATAAGGGGACCATGGCATCTGTTTTCAGATAATGCTTCTTGGTGGTTGTATTTAGATTTGCAATTATGGTTAGATTTACTATCCAAACATCATGCAAATGTATATTTATACAGTGGTGGTTGATTCTATTCCGTACGGTGTGAATAGCGCTAGGTGGAAGTTCCCGGAGCTCTTCAACTCCGCACCCTTATGTTGGAGAATAACTGTACTCGCGGTTGTTTAGTCACGAGAACCGGCATTCTCCGACTTAAGTGCCCCTCTTCACTAGGGTACAAAGTGGCATCACCAATCTAGTTTTGTCAAATTTCTGATATTGCCCAAGGGCTCACTCCCGGCGCAATTTGCAACACGTTGAACATAATCCGCACCAAAGACTAAGGGGGTTAAAGGAAATGAAAGAGGGTTAAATTGAGCATTTGTTTAAAATAGGTGCAAAACACTCCCCCGGTGCATCGCGGATTGGCCTTTGCCAACCGTATAAAACCCTCTGTGTCCAGATTAACATGCCTGATTATAAGTGGTTGTGAAAACTTTTACAAGGACAGTTTTTTAAATAAATCCCTATAAAATGCTTTGAAAACTTAATGGGCATTTTCAATATGATTGTTATGATTTTGTTGACCTATATAAATGAAAGTGGCTTGTGAATGCTTCATTATGCATGTTTATAGAATGCTGGGATGATGAAACAGGCTAATGAAGAGCAAAAAAAATCTGGTGGTCGCAAATTTTCTGGATCATGATCTTCTCTTTTCTCATGGAAAAGGCAGCAGAAAGATCTGCGAGGCGGGGCTACGGACGGCTGAACCGATTCAGTGCTCTTTACTAGTTTACTTGCTGCTGTGTGCTTTTAAATATTTGCCAGGTCATTTTAAAGGAAACCGTGTTAAGGACCACAATCTGGTAGAGTTCAGTGTTGGATGGAGGTTGGCACGGAAAAAAAAATGATAACGGCAAAAAGGAATAAAAACTAAAATTAATAATGAGCTGATTGACTGGACAGATGAAGATTGAGTTTAAAGGATACTCTCTCTCTCTTCGGCAAAGCCGGCAGTGTCACTGGTAGAGACGGTGTGCAGCTCAGATGCATCTTTTGCCAGTCGGCTGTATCCTGAACGTTGACCTCTCTTGTTGGTCACTCGCTTCAGGTTTTCATTGTGCACGGGGCTGGACCCAGGAACAACTATGATAGGAGATTCTTCTTTTGCTTCCTCTGTGGCTTCAAAGTTTTGATTTGCAGTATTATTGTTGAGGGTCACTGTACTGGGAGTGCGATTGAGATTATAGCCTTTTGGGCAAGATGGCCAGTTCTCCTCAGGGCTGCTGGCTATAAGACTGCTCTCCGAGGGGCTCTTCTTGCCTTCAGAGCAGATAGACATGCGCGCTATGGAGGAGTCCTGAAGGCCGCTCAGACTGTTTGGTATGCCCCTCTTTCCTCGCATACGATCATCCTCAAGCTCAATAAGGTTATCTTTTTCAAGTTGGGAGTCATCGGTAGCTTCATTGTTGAGAGAATGATTTGGAGAACTTTCATTGGACCTCACACCCGAGTCGGAGGAGTCTTTCTTGTCGAGAACAGCGTCAGACAGATACTCCTTTGTTTTGCTGAATGTTCTGGCAGCTTCAGGCGCGACTTTATCTGTAGTTGCATCTGTTTTTTTGTCTTTCCCTTCCTTAAGAAGTGGAGTGTTATCAGATTCCTCTGGCCCTGACTCATCTTCATCACTTGGCAGCTTCTGGTAGCG
The DNA here is from genome assembly GCF_055691185.1 of Crinia signifera. NCBI lineage: Eukaryota > Metazoa > Chordata > Amphibia > Anura > Myobatrachidae > Crinia > Crinia signifera. The sequence goes on from NC_139219.1 coordinate 299,907,527, forward strand.
AAGACCAGTTCCTTTAAGTTTTAGATCTGCTGCTTGGAAGAGGCTGGTTCTCTCTGCATTTTTTTTACTTGGAAGGAGCTTGGCTCCAGACTGGTCTGATTTCTCATCTTCTTCTGTGATTGGGTCCAGCGGAGAAGCATCGGTGGTAGAAACCGTTGAAGATGTGTAATCAACATCATTTCTCTTCAACAGAAACGGTTTTCTTCCCTCTTCCTGCTTAGACTCCAAATCCTTCCCTTTATCTTGCTCCGCACTCGAATGAATGGAACTCACGGAAGTGCTCTGCCCAATGTGGTAAGTACTGGAGCTCATTGGAGAAGACCTGCCACTTGTAGTAGAACTCACTGCACCTTCAATTTGGGCCATCTGAGCTATGTACTCCCTGTATGCATCTCTATATTCTGCTTGAACTTTATCGGTCAGCCTTAAGATTTCTTGGGTGGACTCCTGGGAATTAAGGCTGGTCAAACTTGGGGTTCTATGTGCTCGTCCCTGAAAAAGGAACACAACATCGACTGTTCCGTTAGTGGCCAACTATATGCAACCAAATACATCACACATCTGTAAACTGGATTAACAACAAGCATCATTGCTGGACTTCTCTCTTCTGTACTTATCACATTCTTGGCCACCTCCAACATTTACCATTTACTGCCGCCTACTGGACACCATAAAAGGACATAACCCAGGAAAACACTGAAAAACAGCTTTATTATGGGAAAAAATAAAAATTCTAATGTGGTAACTAATATATCAAATGAATGAACTACATCTTCTATAAACAAAAAACATTTATTGGGTCTTATCCTGTACGTGAGACCCTCCGCTATACAATACTGATGGGGTCCATGTTTTATCCTGTATCCTCTCAGATCACTGTCTAGTTACTCTCTCCGTTCAGCCAACAGGTTTCAAAATCTCTATTCTCTCTCTCACTGATCTCTTCTGTAATATATCATATTGGATATAGATATATCGATAGATATATACCATATTTGAATACGTATGGAATAATTACAAATCCTGTAGATTAAATTCATAAATAAAAGCACATGTAACCGGATACTTACCTGCCAAGCAACGCCAGCGTTCCGCGGCGCCTCTTCAAAGCCTAGAGCGTTTAGCTCCTCAAAGCTAAAACTGAAGTCATAGTTCTGACCAGCAAGGTCAGTGTGCGGCAGCTCTGGGTTTGGAACTGGACGCCGGCCAATGTCACCATGTCCCGCCATGTTTCTGACCGGTTCGGTCACCATCCGGGCCTCATCAGGATGAATCGGAGCTAAGTCCGAGCTTCGCATTTCTTGAAGCTTTTTTTCGAGAGCAGAAATATGGAGATTATTATTTTGCAAAACAGAAAAAAGAAACTTCAGAACAATTAAGTCAAATTGCACCTCCCCTCCACGCAACCCCTCATTCAGAACACAAGCGCAAGTGGGAAAGTGAAACAAAACAGACTTATTTCAAACTAATCTCTGTGTTATGACTCCATCTGTTTATGGAGAGATCCCGACAAAAGGCTCCAGGAAAACATTTTCAAGAGAACAATTAAGCCTGAATAATTTTCTTACAGTCATTTGCAATGTTTTAAATACGTAATCTCTTTAAAGCAAGCACTGAAGTCAATCTGTTTAAGAGCTGATTAGATTAAATTATTTTAATGTAAGTATAAAGTCACATGCTTATTACAACATTCAACAGATATCTGCACATTATACTTCTGCGGCATACAGAGGACGCCTACTCAGAAAGCAATAATGCAAATGTAAGAACACTTATTCGCATTTATGCAAAATGACTCTAAACTGCACATCTTAAAGGGCAGAGGTTATCAGTCATAAAGCATTAGCTCAGTTGTCACAGATCTCTGCTAGATAACCTGCAACCAGGGGACGTGTCCCGGTGCTGACCACTGCAGCCATGCAATGCGACCTGAAGCTGACCGCTACTGCCCCTGTGTGGTCCTGCTCAGCCAGCTAACCTGCAGCTGACCGCTACTACCCAATGTGTATCCCTGCTCTCTCAGAAAACCTGCAGCCATGCAATGCGACCTGAAGCTGACCGCTACTGCCCAATGTATGGTCCTGCAACCTGCAGCCATGCAATGCGACCTGAAGCTGACCGCTACTGCCCAATGTATGGTCCTGCAACCTGCAGCCATGCAATGCGACCTGAAGCTGACCGCTACTGCCCCTGTGTGGTCCTGCTCAGCCAGCTAACCTGCAGCCATGCAATGCGACCTGAAGCTGACCGCTACTGCCCAATGTATGGTCCTGCTCAGCCAGCTAACCTGCAGCCATGCAATGCAACCTGGTGCTGACCACTACTGCATCTGTGTGGTCCTGCTCAGCCAGCTAACCTGCAGCCATGCAATGCAACCTGGTGCTCACCACTACTGCCCCTGTGTGGTCCTGCTCAGCCAGCTAAACTGCAGCCATGCAATCCAACCTGGTGCTGACCACTACTGCATCTGTGTGGTCCTGCTCAGCCAGCTAACCTGCAGCCATGCAATGCAACCTGGTGCTCACCACTACTGCCCCTGTGTGGTCCTGCTCAGCCAGCTAAACTGCAGCCATGCAATGCAAACTGGTGCTGACCGATACTGCCCCTGTGTGGTCCTGCTCAACCAGCTAACCTGCAGCCATGCAATGCAACCTGGTGCTCCCCACTACTGCCCCTGTGTGGTCCTGCTCAGCCAGCTAAACTGCAGCCATGCAATGCAATCTGGTGCTGACCAGTACTGCCCCTGTGTGGTCCTGCTCAGCCAGCTAACCTGCAGCCATGCAATGCAACCTGGTGCTGACCACTACTGCATCTGTGTGGTCCTGCTCAGCCAGATAACCTGCAGCCATGCAATGCAACCTGGTGCTGACCACTACTGCATCTGTGTGGTCCTGCTCAGACAGCTAACCTGCAGCCATGCAACGCAACCTGGTGCTCACCACTACTGCCCTTGTGTGGTCCTGCTCAGCCAGCTAAACTGCAGTCATGCAATGCAACCTGGTGCTGACCGATACTGCCCAGAGTGGTTATAATTTGACAACACAATCAGGCCCCTCACACACTCAAATGTAATTGTCAGAAATAGTTCTGTTAGGGAACAATGGGGCAGATGTGTCGCTATGGGGGAGAAGAGGCATCAGCGCACGTTATGTGCACGGATACCCGCTTCTCCCCCATGTATGAAGGAGCTGGGGTGTGCTAAATGACAGGGGTGCTGCCGCTATCTGCTTCACCAGCAGCAGGGTGCGAAGCCCTATCGCCACAGCAGGGACAGAGCTGTGTCCCTGCTGCTGCCTCTGGGCTGCGCTGGAGTTCTCGTGTGAGTAGCGAGATCCTGTGCATGCCCAGTCCAGCCAGCCGGGGAAAGGAGACAGTGTGTCAGTGTGAACTGACACGCTGTCTCCTCAAGAACACATCACCGGAGGGGGGAGTTTGCGCTCCTCCGCTTCGGCAGAAAAGATGTTAATACATCTCGTTGATGTCCCTTCCTACTTCAAATCATTAATGAGGCGAAGCAGGAAGTATTAAAGCGGTGCGCTATGCGCTGTGTGCTGCAACAATACATCTGCCCCAATATTTCCTAAACAATTTCCCAGATTAATACTTGCCTAAAACACAAAGATAGGCTTAGAATAAATTCACCATCAACATGGCTGGGCCTCACCCGACTTATGGAACAAGCAGGGTTAGGGACAAGTGAAATGAGATAAAGCACCAGCCAATGAACTGTGTTTGAAAATGACAGTTGGGAGTCTATTGGCCGTGGCTGGTGCTTTATTACAGGGCTAATGTACCAGCTGGTGAACACGGCTGTAGCCCTGCCTATGATACCACACAGGGACAGATCACGCGTCAGGTTAGGCGTGTGGTATTACTAGTGTAAGAGTTATCCTTACTGCGCTTTTGAAAAGATGCCAATCTCCGAAATTCATGCTCATCTCTTTCCTCAGCTCGTCCATGCTGCACTGTGTCAGGACTCTGCCATTGATGTTAGCCTGTATGGGAGAGAGATAGAGTTACGTAGGTGAGATATAGAGTGAGTAGGTGGGAGACAGCGCAGGCAGGTACAACGTCCGACCACCGCGATCGCTCAGCCACCACTATATGACACTAAGGGAAGTTACTGCTTGATGAAAACGAGATTGGTTCCTTGGGAACGTATTACATGGCCAGAACTGCAACAGGCTCTCGGTGCTTGCTGGTAAATAACCTTAAATGGATCGCTGTAGCATCTGGTGATTAGCATTAGACCTTCCTAAATGCTATGGGAATTCAAAGTCCTAAAACATCAATTACCTATTACCGGTGACTCAGCGCTTGCAGATTTTAGTCGGAATATTTCAATAAATAAAACATTATCGCTTAGTCCAAGGCCACACAGGATCACCCCCCATCTAAGTGCTTTCATGTGAGCTGAAGCCGCATACACCACTAGGCTTGGCGTCTAGAACATAAGTGCGACCAGATGCTAACTGCTGCAGTGAATTCAAAGGGGGAACGTTCTGTGCTCTCTGTGAGGTGTTAACAGGGGCAAGCGAGACTATGAATACATAGATTATTTGTATTGTTATTTGGGGTAATGGTGTCCAAAGGCTGCAATACGCCACATGAATAATATAGGAGGTCACCTTGTGGATGGTTGCAGTGTACTGAGCCAACATGCTCTGGTCAATGCCATCAATTTGCTTCAGTTTGTCACACACAGCTTCCACATTCATGGATGCCAGTGCAGAGCTGTGCGCTCCGACAACGCCGCCGGCTGTAACCTACAGAGGAAGGAAATTGTATAAGTAACTCATAGAAGCAGCACTGTATTCCCAACCAATAGCAAGGAAAGGCCTTCGGTGTAAGAGAGCCTACCCCCATGCTTTGCGCAAACAGAACCCCCCAATATTCCCGAGGACTCTACCAACCTCACTGGGGAGCGAATGCGGCTTTCATATGTGGTAGTCTGCACTAATTTTCTTATATGTGTCCCTAACAAAGGGGTCGATGTATGATAAAGGAGGAGACGTGATCCAGAGAAGTGGCTCATGGCAACCAATCAGCTGCTCTGTATAATTTTATATTATGCAAATTATAGATGTTACTTCAGTGCTGATTGGTTGCCATGGGCCACTTCTCCTCCGGCTCACTTCTCCCTGATCACTGCTTTATACATCTGCCCCAAAGTATCCTCATTTCAGCAAATACTCTATGAGGTGTATTCAGTGCTGTGGCAAGGGGGGTTTGTATAATGAGGGTGGCTTATTTTTGGCAAGGAAAAGCCATCCTCGCCGTCCAACCCCCCATGACATATTCAATGTTTGGCCGGAATCCGTGCCATCCTCTGATTCCCCTTAAATGGTGAGGTTTGTCCGCTGCATTTGTGGTGAGCCCCGCTGTTTTGATGACCACACTCGCCATTTCCACCTCTCTGAAAAGAACCATGCGAGGTGGAAATGGTGAGTGAAGGGGACGGCGAGCGATCACCACTGCTCGATGTATTCCTAGCCTTCAGGGGCATTGAATGTTATTTCCAACCACATAACTTACAAAGAAACCGTGTGTAACTGGAATTCAGTCATTCACCACAGCAAGCACATGTAACAGAACCATGCGTGCGCTTATCTAGTATAAGTAACTACATATTTCTTGTACTAGTATCCTATAAAACTAGGCCGGGCAATAAGCATCCCTCCACCTACTGTTGAACTACACATCCCAGCATGGCATGTCACAGTTTTAGCTTTCCCACATAGCAAAACTATTGCAGGGCATGCTGGGATATGTAGTCACACAGTGGTTGGAGGGACATTGATTTCCCACACACACTTTAAGGGGTGTGGTACAATAGCTCAGCATTCAGAATGGAAGAGTATTTCAACGTGGTCTTAATATTTACAGGGTCTCATTATCGACATTAGACGTTGAAAATGACATAATGTTATCATGTTCAACATTACGCATATTGGCAGTACAACTTTACCTTAACCACAGCCTAACACTAATGCTCATATTGGTAACTAGTAAGCCCGCTCGAAGCAAAAGCTTCGAAAGCTAGTCTGCTACCGTCTGTGTTATGATATTGATAAGCATAGGGATTGAAAGATAATTCGGAAAGCAAAATGACAATAGCAGAATGTTGCTTCCTTAGCACCCAACACTTCATTTGAGACTTGGAATAGGTGTTCTATAATGCAGACAGATCACTCAATGTTTGTCACATGTGTATACCGTTCTCTCTGACCGTGCCTACGGTATGTGTTTTACTCCAAAAAGGGTGTACGCATGGTTTGATTTCGTCAATTTTTTCTGTTTGATTTTTCTTTTAGAAGCAAAATCGAATGCATTCGATTTGATCCCGATGCAGGCAAGACTAGTACAGATCTGTACTATATAGTCTAAATCGAAGGTGTACAGCGCCATGTGATTCGATTGGGATTGAATATAAAGTACAACTCACCGTGTGTACACCCCTTAAAAACGGTCATAGCCAAAACTTTAGTTACATTACACAAGAGCTGCTGCTCAACAGGTAAAAGGTACTATAATGGGAACAGGACTGGACACTCCCCAGCCCCATAGTGAATTTACATAGGGACCAATCAATGTCAGTTGTAGCTCCTGGGGCCACCTGCACGGACTAAAGTGTATAGAATGTTGAATCTCTACCGTTCAAGCACTTTAAAGGTAAGCATTGTCCTCACCTCTGGGACCCATATCTCGAGGCAAGCCTTGCACCCATGGTTGTTCCACCACTGTAATGTAGCTCACAATAACTTATTATTCTATTACAGAACAGAAATGAAAGCAAATCTCTTATGATACCACAGATACCTTCTTTCATAAAGTGTCTAAAGGGCAAAATCACCATAATAATTGGTGGAGATGACTACAAAGACAGCGAAAATGAGTTTAACAAAACGGTTTCAGAAAATGAAAGTGTGATTCACTTGTGCCGCATGTACAACTTATATAGTGGGACCTGCTATTCAGTGTATGCCGTCATTTATCTGGCTGCAAAATGAACTACAACAGCAGTATGCAGTCATAATGCGGACACTAAGACGGAGATGCCAATAACACCAGGATCAGCTGCTGCCCATCGCGTTATGGGGTGGTGTCCAGGAATCAAGTGATGACCTATGAAATGCGTAAACATGTTCTGTACAACAGGAAATCACTTTCAAAATGTTTTTTTCTTCATAATTTGTGACACTTCCTCCAGATTAGTTTATATTGATAGAGAGACATGGTAGAGGAAATACATCCTAATATACAGCCCCACGCATACTGTTAAATTATTACAGAATCATGAATACATAAAAAAGGTGGGCACAGTGCTAATAAGGATGGCACAGTATGTATAGTTGACATCTGACCTGGTTACAGCGACCCAATAAACAGGCAGGGGTTGCGATATCAATGTGCACTATGGAGATGTGGAAACAATTAGTGGGAAGCACTCGTGTTATATGCGGTTGGTACTTGAAAGCTGGCTGCAATGTATTTCTACATGTCCTGTGTGTCTGATAGAAAATACTGCAGGCTGGCGCCGAAGCAGGACCAGCAAACGTGATGGGTCACAGGGGAATTGTGGGTTAGCACAGTCCAACTTCATCATAAAGTAAACATGTATGTGCATGCTCACCAGCTAACGACAAACTTGATATAAAATACCAAATCACAAGAGAGCTACACACGATTAATCAGTATTAGCACAAATACTGCCACACTGGTAAAACAAAAGGGAACATTTCCATTACTGGGCTGCAAGCTGGCTGAAAGATGTGCAGCCAGAGTGTGAAAGAAGTGGAAGACTACAAAAGGCTTGTGAGCATGAAAGGGGAATACCGGACTCAGGGGAAGATTTACCAACGGATAATATTCTAATTCACTCATTAGGAACAGTGGCGGCTTCAGAGGTGGGGCTGCAGCACAGGTCAAAATTGAAATAGAGGAGCCACACCAACTGCCATCACCAAAGGACTAACTGGCAGTTGGTGCGGCTCCCCTATTTGAATTTTAACTGTGCTGCATCCCTTCCCTGGAGCGGCCACTGGCTACGAATGAGAACTGGTGCTCTAGCCCTGGGGTAGCCCGCTCCAGTCCTCGAGAGCAACCAACAGTTAACGTTTTCCAGATCTCCTCACAGAATCACAAGTGAAGTAATTAGCTCCACCTGTGGATATTTGAAAATGTTTCAGCTAGTAATGAGTGCACCTTTGCAGCAGCTAAGTTGTCTGGAAAATGTGAACTGTTGGTAGCTCTCAAGGACCGGAGTTGGCTACCACTGCTCTAGCCTATCAGCACCTAACGGCCATATGTTTGACAAGTGACAGTTAGGAGCTGATTTGCTGGATCACCATTTATCACTGGTAATGAGTGAAAACAAGAATATCATTCACTGATAAATCAGCCCCTGAGTGCCTGTAATGTTAAAGAAAAGAACACCTAGAAATTGTTGACAATGCTTTTTATGTAAGACACACACACAGAAAAGAAAAAAAAAACACGCCCAACTCAGAGTTGCGTGGGAACGGTCAGCTCACGGATGCCAAGCATCTCCCGCTGCATATTCAGGCAAGATGTATGAGGCAGATCTGTAGGTCTTCAGAGGCCACTATGCAGGTGCGATATGCAGTAGTCACATGCGATAGTGCGATAAGCAGCAGTCACATGACTATAGTTACAACCCACTGCAATATCCAATGCTATGCGTGCAGACTAAAGATGAGACAAAACTGCCTTCCATTACCACAATTGTAGCTAAATTACAGTGTAAATGCAGATATCCCCCATAAGAAAGGATGTAACCACCAGGTCCAGACAGCTAAGGACTCAATAACTGCACAATACAGTAGCCACGCACGCTCCAGAACTTACACATGTACGGACACCACTGTCCCCTTAGAACGGGGTATGACATCACACGACAGAGCGGGATGTTCTGTTGTGATAGGAGGAATATGATATGATCTTGTCACCAGACCATACATGTTACTGCTCAGTGCTCACCACAAGCAGCTGAACATCCCCTGAAGACGAGTGAGCATTAAGTCACATATGAATTACTCACAGTGCCAAGCCCCTGAGAACTGATGGTGGCACAATTTCCTGCAGAAGCATGTACAGAAAATACTGAGAAAGGTGCAGTAGAGAGATTTCATAATGTCAGTAAGTTCCTGACTAGAGGATTTCCTAGCTTACTTAGATGAAACCCAACAAGTTTGTTCCCTGGTAGCGGGGAAGCTGTCCGAGCTAACATGCTTCTTAGCTAGCCAACACATAAAATAAAGATTACATTACTAGTAAGCCTGCTCGAAGCAAATGCTTCAAAAGCTAGTCTGCAGCCTTGTGATTGCTCTGTGTCTGTGCATACTGTGAGAGAAAGAGATGCAGTTTCACTTGCTGTCAACAGATGGCAGTGTTTTGGAGACACACAAACAGACAATAGACCTAAATTCGCCACTGGTGCCCTGTGCTCTTCACAGATGAAAGCAGGTTCAACTGAGCACATGTGACAGATGTGACAGTCTGGAGACAGGCAGTGGGTCAGTATTGGTGTGGGGTGGCATTTCTTTGGGAGGCCGCACAGCCCTCCATGTGCACACCAGAGGTAGCCTAACTGCCATTAGGTACTGAGATGAGATCCTCAGACCCCGTGTGAGACCATATGCTGGTGCGGTTGGCCCTGGGTTCCTTAATGCAAGACAATGCTAGACCTCATGTGGCTGGAGTGTGTCAGTAGTTCCTGCAAAACGAAGGCATTGATGCTATGCACTGGCCCGCCCACTCCCCAGACCTGAATCCAATTGAGCACATCTGGGAGAAGAGAGAGAGAGAGAGAGAGAGAGAGAGAGAGAGAGAGAGAGAGAGAGAGAGAGAGAGAGAGAGAGAGAGAGAGAGAGAGAGAGAGAGAGAGAGAGAGAGAGAGAGAGAGAGAGAGAGAGAGAGAGAGGAAACTTAAATGAGATACGGGATCGTCCTGACATCAGCTGACAAAGCCATACTGATGCCATGACTAGAAATTACTCTACAGAGAACCTGCCCTACAGTACATAATGGAGGCAGTCATGTGGCCTAATATTTATGCAGCCAAGTAATTCACTAAGAACCAATGGCATCACCTTGGCGTTTCAGAGATGTCCCCTTTGTGTTTCAGCAACATTGCTGGCTTCCAGTCTATTATGGATAATGGCTCAGCCAACAAAATGGCCGCCCTCCTGTGTACGTCAGTGCTTTCAAAACACCACTGATATAACAAGCTGGAGTACACAAGATAGGTCAGCACTGCTGTTATTTCCCCAGCTATAGTATAGGGTTAAGCTACTGATTTCAGCACGCACAGTGTATTAGTATGCAAGCGGCAATCTGCCCACAATACATTAATGTGGGATGAACAATTTGCTACGTAACGATTTTATGTCAAGAACCATCCATTTTAAATATGCAGATCAATATCTCTCCCCGCAAGCAGTGTTTTATCTAACAGGCCCTCTTCACTTTGTTATGTATAAATAAAAAGAAAAAGCTGAATCATACGTTTTGTTATAGACTTGTAGGGAGACTGAGAGGAGAGAGAGGGGAAAGTATTCTATACAAATCTGAAAAGCAATTTAAAAAAAAAAAAGAAAGGTTTTTGTCAGAGGGATGTGGCCCCAGAACGCACCCCGCTCAGCGAGATTGAAGGAAACCGGTTTTCATTTATTTGACACTGGATTTACATGGTTGCATGGAAAGGCAATGAGATAAATATTCAAGAGAACAATTTCTTTACGCCAACATTTTTTTTTTTTTTTTACAAAAATAATGGTGTTTCTTATGGGCCGGTATATGCAAAAGTCAAACTGATCCAATATGAATAGACATCTTTCAAAAGCCGCAAACACAATTTCTCATCCCCAGCCAGGATTTGGGCTGTGTGAGTTTGCAATCGTAGCCTTGTCAAACATGATGCAAGCTATTGTTTACGGTTATCAGTCGCTGTGGAAGCAACTGTAATATTTCAGCAGTGATTCGTGATAGGCTCCCTAAAGATTGTCTTTTTTTAACCAAAGAATTACTTCTCAGAGAACACGAGCATCAGAAAACCATTACGCCTCGATGCTTATGTTTTCCCCCTGACCACCAGGGGGAGCCATATTACCAACGAGAGGTATCTGCAGGTGGAAAACAAAGAATAGATAATGTGTATAGTCAATAGGATTTTTTTTTTTTGACTGCTAATTAAAATAACGAGGAGTTGGCATTTTCTAAAATATATTCTTAATGTTACCACTCTATGCCTGGTGCGGTGCTACTCTATGGCCAATGCTGCGCCATAGCAGTACATTTTTTGTTGTTGCGCATAAGCAATTTGTTTATTTATTAACGAATTCCGATATTGCCAACATCAGATAATTGATTTGGTGAAGAATCACCGTTCTTTACCGATATGAATTAAATCTACACTAAAATCATAGCAGCTAATCAACATTTTTGCTACATTTTGCCTAGCACTACTCCGACAAGAGGAAATCTTTGCACCTTTCATTAATTTTCTTAAATAAAGTAATTCAAATTTACAGTAAACTTGTGCAACCAATTAAACACTTACTTATCAGCCTTGCACTAGGAAAATAGAAGTGCTGATTGACCACAGTGTTAGGATATAAGGTTTACTATATAAATATGATTTGTGGAAGGAGGAAAACAATTAATGAGGATACATTAATTTATGCCATCGATGCCAAGCTTAAAACGAATAGTTACGTTTTTCCTTTTTCCCCAAGGAGCGGGACATGGAGTATAGCCCTGCCCCTGACACACATGAAGCCCCGCCCCTGTATTTTGATTGGCCCACATGCCAATCAATCAAAGAAAATGGATGACCATCGATATGTAAAAACATGGATGTCATCCATTGAATAGTAATACACTAAATCGATGGCCAGTTGCACTTTTGCCATCGATGGCCAATGCAACAATGGCCATCCCTAAACTCACCTCGAAACTACCTATTCCATGAGGTCCGGCCTGAACAGGTTATTGGTCAATACGTGTATATTAAGTATCTTTGTCCAGGGAGCTGTCAAGTCTTTATATACATAGTGCCTTGCCAGTACCAGTAACTCAATTGCAGCACTGGAAGAATTAAAAGCAAACCTCTGTTTGTACCATATGACTGGCAGTACAATGATACCCGTCCACAGTGCACTTGCCTGTGCTTTACAGAAAACATTTTACCATTATTCGTGTTGTTTGCTCTTTGCAAGTGTAATCCCTACCATGGAACAGGCCCGGTGAGGGCTGTAAGCTGCTCTGGCCCGCTGTCAGCAGCCGTATTGCTTCAAATGACTGCAGTAAGAGGGTTATCCTGGCATTAGACAGAGGCCGTTATGTTCTCGTCTGAATGTGGAAAACAGGCTCCAGGCGACCAGGAATGTAAGACTGAGCAGATTTGATGAGTGTAATTTGTTGGCTGATACAGGCTTGTTTTGCTCCCAAGGAAAAAGGCTCAGTCGGCTTGCATGGGAATGGTAGCAGGTTCCTACCAAAGCAATGACGTTTCCCACTTCCTGATCAGTCTTTCACACATAGGGCTGTACAGGGATTGGAGCAGGGTACTTCTGTATAAAACATGAGCTCACTAACCGTGTTCATCACATGTCTGAGCAGAACATTTCCAGAAGGAATAGAACTTATTGCAGTGTGTGGTGCACCAAGGAACACGATGATTTACCACAGGAATAGGAGGTTACTGCAATAGGTGGTGCACCAAGGAACACAATGTATTACCACAGGAATAGGTTACTGCAATAGGTGGTGCACCAAAGGGCAGGATGTATTACCAAAGGAATAGAAGGTTATTGCAGTACATGGTGCACCAAAGAGCAGGACTTTTTGTCACAGGAATAGCGGTTACTGCAGTGAGTTGTGCACCAAGGGGCAGGAACTATCACAGGAATAGCGGTTACTGCAGTGAGTGGTGTACCAAGGGGCAGGAACTATCACAGGAATAGAGGTTAGTGCAGTGAGTGGTGCACCAAGGGGCAGGAACTATCACAGGAATAGGAGGTTACTGCAGTGAGTTGTGCACCAAGGGACAGGAACTATCACAGGAATAGAGGTTACTGCAGTGAGTGGTGCACTAAGGGGCAGGAACTATCACAGGAATAGAGGTAAGTGCAGTGAGTGGTGCACCAATGGGAAGGAACTATCACAGGAATAGAGGTTAGTGCAGTGAGTGGTGCACCAAGGGGCAGGAACTATCACAGGAATAGCGGTTACTGCAGTGAGTGGTGCACTAAGGGGCAGGAACTATCACAGGAATAGCGGTTACTGCAGTGAGTGGTGCACTAAGGGGCAGGAACTATCACAGGAATAGGAGGTTACTGCAGTGAGTTGTGCACCAAGGGGCAGGAACTATCACAGGAATAGGAGGTTACTGCAGTGAGTTGTGCACCAAGGGGCAGGAACTATCACAGGAATAGAGGTTACTGCAGTGAGTGGTGCACTAAGGGGCAGGAACTATCACAGGAATAGAGGTTACTGCAGTGAGTGGTGCACTAAGGGGCAGGAACTATCACAGGAATAGAGGTAAGTGCAGTAAGTGGTGCACCAATGGGAAGGAACTATCACAGGAATAGAGGTTAGTGCAGTGAGTGGTGCACCAAGGGGCAGGAACTATCACAGGAATAGCGGTTACTGCAGTGAGTGGTGCACTAAGGGGCAGGAACTATCACAGGAATAGCGGTTACTGCAGTGAGTGGTGCACTAAGGGGCAGGAACTATCACAGGAATAGCGGTTACTGCAGTGAGTGGTGTACCAAGGGGCAGGAAGTATCACAGGACTAGATCTTATATTAACTTTAATATTCTGAGCGACTCACAGCCACTGTGGACTGTTTAAGTAAAATAAACCCTAATGCAATTGATCTACATATCAGAAGTATGTTACTGAACTAAAGGCCCGAATCACACCTGTTTGCTAGGCTGCATATACAAGTACTGCCTTACAAGTACTGCCTTACAAGTATAGCGATCCCTCACAGCTGGAGATCTAAACTGCAATAGCATTTGCTAACACAGCTCTCCAGGCACGGCTGTTACCGGTATCCTACTACCTATATGAGGGGAATATGGTCGCTCCCTAGCATTACCTCTAGTTTTTGTAGCATAAGAGGACCCAACCTTTGTAAATAAAGTCAGGTTCCGTTATTTATTTGCATACACAAGAAACTTATATTTGTACAATATTATTATTAAAATAGGTTTTATTAAATTATTAAAATTTGGATCTGGTTTGTCAGAAACAGCCGTGGATTGTCGAATTCACAGCCGTTTTTCCACAATCCGTGGCAGTTTCTGACAATCCCTGGACTTTCCCACCCTCAAAAGTCCGTATTTTGAATACCAACAGTCGAGTTGCAGTCGAGAGAATCTAAAACGGCCTGGGATTCCAACTGTCGGGACTTTCCGATAGTCGGAATCCCATACTGAATAACCCCCTAATCCATTACCTTATACAAATTGTCATTTCATGGCCAGCATTAATATTGACTTCCTGTCATCCAGCCTTATAAGCCAACATTCTCCTAAGCTACATTTCCTATTAACCTTTTGAAAGCCAAAGGAATTTGTCAAAATAGGTGGGAAATTTGCCAAGCAAACCTTTTTATTATCCCTTTGAGTGCCGATGTTGCTGTGAAAATTCCAGCGTCAAAATATCCGTTAAACATGCCAACTTATTTTTTTGGGTGCAATATTTAAACTAAAATTCAATAAATTGACTTTGTTATATTTGTATTTATTTATACTAAAAGAACAGTCGCTGTGAGCGACGCTGGAATTTTTAGCGGATAGTTTGAGGATCGCTCACAGCAGTGTTTGCAATCAAAGGGTTAATGGCCTTCTTGTACCAGGAGACACCGCCCATTAATACCTTATGCCCAACCACCAGACTATGAGGATAACATACCAGTCTACTAAAAGTAGAGGGGGAAAAAAAACAACTTACCACACTATAGTACATGCATAATATACAGTATGTATAATACACTACATGTATACCATATATATGATACACACACATATACACTATATGGACAAAAAGTATTTGGCCACACATATGAATTATTGAATTCAGCTGTTTCAATCAGACCCGTTGCCACAGCAGTAAAAAAAAAAAAAAAAAATCAAGCACCTAGGCATGAGGTGGCCATTCGCAAACATTTGTGGTTGATAAAACGGTTCGTGAAATTTCATCCCTGCTGGAAATTCCACGGTCAACTGTAAGTGATATCAAAATTCAACTGGCATTAATGTAAGCATACAAACTGTGTGGTAGGAGCTAATGGAATGGGTTTCTATTGCTGAGCAGCTGCATGCAAGCCTCACATCACCAGTGTGTAAAGAACGCAAACACTTGAATGTAGAGCAGTGGAAACGTGTTCTGTGGAGTGACGAATCAAGAGTCTCTGTTCTCTGGCAGTCAGGCGGGCGAGTCTGGGTTTGGCAGATGCTGGGAGAACATTACCTGCCTGACTGCGTTATGCCAACTGTGAAGTCTGGTGGCGGAGGGATAATGGTATGGGGCTGATTTCTGTGGTTTGGGCTAGGCACAAACCATTAAAAAAAAAAAAAAAAAACAGTGAAGGGAAATCTTAATGCTTCAGCATACCAAGACATTTTGGACAATGCTAAGCTTACAACCGGCAACAGTTTGGGGAAGGTCCTTTTCTATTCCATGATAACTGAGCCTCAGTGCACAAAGCAAGGACTATGAAGACATAGATTTACACGTTCAGTGTGGAAGAACTTGAATCGCTCCCATAGAGCCCTGACATAAATCCCATCGAGCACCTTTGGGATGAACTGGAATGGAGACTGCGAGACAGGCCTTCTGGTGCTTGGCCTCATAAATGCTCTACACAATGAATGGGCACAAATTCCCACAGAAACGATACAAAGTCTTGTGGGAACCATTCCAAGAAGAGTTAGCTACAAAAGGGGGACCAACACCACATTGTATATGTATTTGAATGCAATGTTATTACAGACCTTATTGGTGTAATGGTCAGGCGTCCGAATACTTTTGTCCATATAGTGTATAATACAGTGCATTTCCATCTACTAAACATCATTAAATTAGTTGATTTAATGTACAACATAAAATGATAAAAAGTATCATCTGAACAGCAATATACGTCAATATACAATACAAGTCCGTGAGTCACACCATTAGTATCTAGGCTATTCTATAGCACTTATACCAGTGAATGGCTGATGCTTGGTTAGTAATGCGGGCATTAATGGGACAGATCCTAAAGCAATGGATTGCCACAGCACATCACCACACGACTACAGGCGTTACCAGAGGAGAGTGTGTGGGGGTAGGCAGGGTCTCCGATGCATCTTCTTCAATAATGTCCTAAGCAACACAATAATGTGCACAGGCTGAAAAGGCTTCCCCCACAGTCACAAACAATACCCCGCAAACACTCAGCACTGTCACACAGTGTGAGAAGAAAAACAAAAAAAATCCCAGCTACAGTATTCCATTCTAAAAGGGGGGGGGGAACTACACCTGTGAATAAAAACTGGTAACATAAAGGTCTGCTGTTAATTGGGTAACAAGTTGCAGTAGCGACACCTAGTGGACCAGTCAAAGACCCAAATGAAGTGGCCTCAATTCCCCAGGAACCAATAACTCATGAATATTAGTCACTGACATCACTGGTTCCCAGAAATCCTTGGATGGATCACCGTATCAGCTCTGCTTCACCGCTCAAGATATGCCAAGGTCACATGATCTAAGGTAAATTGGTCTCTATGGGGGACATACAACTGCAACACTGACAAAGTATTAAGAACAATATACAGGTATCCACACACATCTAGCCTCCTTTATCGTTAAACATTTGCATAAAAAAAATAAAAAAAATACTAAGTTATGCCGTTTTCCAGGAAAACACGGTCTCATTCCATTTCTAATGCAGCTGCCATAGATATGAAGTATATCATTTTAATCAGCAGAAGTGGATTGTGCGTCCTATTTATTTAGCAAATATATTTTAAAGGAAAAAGTTGCCAAAAAAAAAAAAAAAGACACCCGGCACAGTCACAGTTATGTATAACGCAAATATTATGGCATGGAGGATAGCTGGATGTGGACACATCTGTATAGCACTTGCATAGGTTATGGTTTGTGTGTTATCCTGAAAACAGGGTATAATTTTTCACAGAACTGAAGTAGCTATATTTAACATGCCAACTCCAGTAAGTGGCTCAACCCTGTGGCGCTACTCTAAAGAAGTGCTACGTGCCAAAAAAATTGCCACTTAAAAACCTATATATTTACTTAGTCTTACTCAGTATAACGTGCCCATATTTAAAGTCTTGCATAAATATAGCACCCACCTACGATCATGTACTGATCTTTTACAGATCTTATGGGGCCTCCACACATAGCGGTGTGTGTAGATGAGCGTTCTAAGCGATGCTAGATCACTCAGCACACATCGCTGCACAGCCATGTGCGTTGAGCGCTCTGTCAGGGCCAGTGTTCTCCGGTGAGAACACTGGCCCAACCAATTAATAACCAGCGCACTGGTAATTAATTGATGGAATATAGAGACGTGCGGAGCCACGCATAGCTATTGCTCCTACACACACAGTGATATAGGGGCATTTTCTGAGCAATGTAGTCAAATAAGTAACATCGCTCAGAAAATGCCTGTATATCGCTGTGTGTGTAGGGCCCAATAGGGGTTACCATAACTGCAACCTTCTACATTGAACAATACCCACTCAGACAGGGGTGGTACTTGTTAAACAGGAAGTAACACAAGAGAAATTGTTTCCCGTTCCCCGGTTAGTGCCCTGTGAATGCCTCTCAATACTTACTAGGCCAGTGGTCTGATCTCTGGAAATACTGGTTTTTACAGGTGGACGTGAGATGGGATGCTGGGAGTTTGGATAGTAATATCTTGGCACGTAAACATGAGGTGCAAAGAATGGCTATGGGAAAACAAAAACAAACAGCATGCAGGAATAAAAAATAAAGGGTACATATGAGAAATAAAAAACACAACTTGATGCAAAGAAAATGATGATGGGAAATGAAGCTTAACTGGGGAAATAATTATCATTGATGCATTCAAATAAAATTATAAAAAAGTATTTAAAAAAAAAAAAGGAGACACCCAAATTGTACGGACACAGATCTTAATGTACCGCATGAATTCTCCCCCCTGAAACAAAGTAAGGATGCCCATGCATCTAATCTTTAATGTGGCAATTCCACGTTCTACTCAAGCTGTGTTCGGCGTATCGGAGAAACCCAACAGGTAACTGTTAGACAATGGGAAGGTTGAGTGGTAGTTTGCTTTGTATCGTTGTGAAGTGCAGACCCTCAGGCTAAAATCCTATTAAATATACAAATTTTAATCTCTTAAAACGAGTTAATCTTTTAGTCTGGAAAGTAGGAAGAGAGATGTAGCGCTAGATTTTATTTCATCTTGTATTTATAAAATAGAAATATATACTGCAGTGATAGCATTGCCCTCTATCTCCTCTTAAAGCCTAAAGGTGCCCACACACTAGAATGATTTTTGGGCCGATTGGCCGATTTCCGAAAAATCGGCCGATAAATCATCCGATGTTTACTGATAATCGGTCGAAAATCGGCCGATTTTGGGTCTGATGCGCACTCCCGTGGATCTTTAGCTGAATCTTCTGATCTTACATGCTGCACAAAAGATCAGAAGATTTAACAAAAGATCCATAGGAACGCACACGGGATCTTAAGAAAAATCTTTGGTAAAGACGTGCGCTTGCTTGAAATCTTTGGTCCAGGACGGACTAAAGATTTCAAGGCTAATTTATGCGCACATCTTACGATCGCAGATCTTTCTAGTGTGTGGGCACCTTAAGACAGGCATGTCCAAACTATGGCCCTCCAGCTGTGAAACTACAAGTCCCATCTTGACTTGCCACGGTTTTGCTATTAGGGAATGCTACAACTGTAGCAAGGCATGCTGGGATGTGTAGTTTCACAACAGCAGGAGGGCCACATTTTGGACATGCCTGGCCTAAGATAATGAAGTCTGACCCTAGAAATGTTGGGACCTCTTGCTAGAGGGAGTTGAGGAAATGGGTCAGACCTGCCATAAAATTAGATAACCGTGATGCTCCATAATTTACTATAGAGCAGTGGTAGTCAACCCTAGCCCTCGAGAGCTACCAACAGTTCACATTTTTCAGAAAACCTAGCTGCTGCACAGCTGCACTCATTAATCACTGACACATTTTAAAAGATCCACAGATGGAGCTAATTAGCTCACTTGTGATTCTGTGAGGAGACCTGCAAAACATGCACTGTTGGTAGCTCTCGAGGACTAGGGTTGGCTACCCCAGCTATAGAGTATCAACGAAATTTAGTTACTAAGACATCAGATGTCTGCAAAAAGGTGCATTTCGACTCTGTGAACAGGCTGGCATCAATTTATAACTAGTCCCACACTGAACATTCGGAAGAGGTGTAAGGCTGCCAGGGCATTTAGACATAACAGCCACCACGTAGAGTGTGAGAACGAAGTTGCCAGAGTGGCGGTTCCTCAGCATCTGCACATTAAAGCAAGTTAATTTCCTTCACATTTGTAAAACATATATAGTAGCACATAAATTCTGTATGAGCCGCTGAAGTCCGATAATAAACAGCGGCGATCTAGACAGACAAGGGAAAAAACTAAGTAAAATAAACACACAAAGCCAGAGTTACTAAATCATAGTGAAGAAACAAATGTATCTAATTATGTTTTCCATTTCATTTTTCTTTGGGTTTTATTTATGAGCTTTGGCATGCCATAGACTTAGAAACACGTTACCAACAATGTTTAGTGCACTTGAACAGGTCTCAGCCATAATCCCACCGCTGCCACCAACATGAGAGATAAGTATTGAAGACATGGGCACAGGGTAAGCAGTGTTTGCGACTTTTATTACCACAGCGGACTTGGGAAAGGCCTAAATGCAGCTAAACAGGGAAGACCTACCGTAACGGGGACATTTAATTTCCTGAACTGAGGTATAAAAGTACTTACCCGATTGTAGAATGGATGCTGAGGACCAGTCATACCGCTATAGTAACTGCTGGGAGGCTGTGGAGACATAACGCCGGCAGGGAACGGCCCATTGAATGAGGAGGAGGAGCAGACAGAGGGCGGTTGGCTAAACACAGATGTTGCCCTGGGTGGAGCTTCTTGCAAAGGCAAGGTAGGATATGTGAAGCCCCCGATATTCATCTGGTCACGGGCAGCACGCACGTCTGGGAAAAAAAAGAACATGCTCCATTACTAGGAGTGTGCAGGAGGTATGGCTACGTCACACGTCATAGATAAATCGGGGGATGATTGTGTGTTCTGGACAGGTTACACGTGGCCAATCAGCTTACACAAGTATAGAAGTCTTACAGAAGATGGCAAATCTCAGGAGCCCGGGCGCGGTGGTTGCCCACGGTGTAAGGTAATTACAATGTTATAAACGTATATGTTTGTAATGAGTTGGTCCACAATATCATGGGCAAAACAAGAACATCTAGGCTAGGCTAGGCCAACCTGTGGCTCTCCAGCTGTTGTGAACTACGAAGTCCAGCATGCTTTGCCAGTGTTTCGCTAAAAGGGAATGCTAAAATTGTGGCAGGGCATGCTGGGATGTGTAGTCTCACAGCAGCTGGAGAGCCACAGGTTAGCCAGGCATGATCAAACTATGTCCCTCCAGCTGTTGTGAAACTACATGTCCCATCCTGCCTTTCCACAGTTTGGCTATTAGGGAATGCTAAAACTATGGCAAGGCATGCTGGGATGTGTATTTTCACAACAGCTGGAGGCCCACAGTTTGGACATGCCTGTATTACACCCTATCAGTCCAATAATTTCATCCACATACATCATGTGATGTTTCAAAAGCAACGGCTAGTGGATTGTTTTGAAAGAATTCTCATTTACCACAAAGCAGTATGGCACATTCCTTTGCTATATCGGGGCGGATGTATTAAGCCTGTAATGTGATAAAGTAGTGATAAAGTAGAAGGTGATAATGCACCAGCCAATCAGCTGTGTATGATAATGATAATTAGGAGTTGATTGGCTGGTGCGTTATCACCGCCCACTTTATCCGGCTTAATACATCTGCCCCAGCGTTCACTAAATTTCTATTTACCTGCAATGATTTCCCGTAGTTTTGGATCCAAATTAACTGTACATGGTAAGAAAGTCTTAACGTCCCTAGCCACAAGCACTGGCGTCCTGGATGACAGGAAGACTTCAAAGCTTCTAATGTCGCCATCAATTTCAAGTAACGGTTCCACGTCTTTTGTGGTGGGGATATTTTTTGAAATTCTGTAGAAAATAAAATATATACTGGTATGAATCATCTAGGTAAATCCAATCTAAAAATCATAAAACGAGATTGTTTTTCAGTCAGGAGATCCATATGTAGTTACATACATAAGCTATTCTTTCATTAAAAGGGTTTGTGCTGCAGTAACATGCAAAACTAATTCCACACAATGTCACGTGTGCAAGCTGGGGCCACACTCCATGTAAACGGCGTGTGCGGCGACTCCTGAACCCTGCCCTGTGCCATGAGGCTTTTTGGTTTTAATGTGGGTCACAACAAACAACACTTTCTGGTTCAAAATGAAAAAAACACCACCAACTACACAATGATCCCA
Organism: Crinia signifera; assembly: GCF_055691185.1. Taxonomy (NCBI): domain Eukaryota; kingdom Metazoa; phylum Chordata; class Amphibia; order Anura; family Myobatrachidae; genus Crinia; species Crinia signifera. The sequence goes on from NC_139219.1 coordinate 299,929,227, forward strand.
CTGACCCAGGGCTGGGCAACACCGGCCCTCCAGATGTTGATGAACTACACATCCCAGGATGCTTTGCATTAGTTTTGCTATGTGGCTATGCTGAAACTGATGCAAGGCATGCTGGGATGTAAAGTTCATCAACATCTGGAGGGCCGGTGTTGCCCAGCCCTGTACTGACCACTGTTCCAGTAAGATTGCGATGTGTCCAGTGCTGCAGGCAAATGAGCGATTGCAGGCAGTAGTAACATCAATGAAAACATATTAGTCACAGACACATATGGAAAGGAATGAAGTAAAACTGGTTGGATGTGGCATGATTTGTCGACCAGGATCATGTGGATATTCATACCTCACATGGAGGCAGCAGCTGCTGCTCCTCCAGACCATGGTGGTCGTGTGCAGTACACTTCCGGCCAGACGCCCGATGCTCCAGCGTTCCAGTGAGTATTAAACCTCCGATCCTTAACTCTAATCCCTACCGCTAAGCCTTCCACTCACAATAAAACCCTAACCAACATCTGCATCATAACCCGCCCTGAGGAGGTGCCTGTTGACCATCTAACCTAATACCATCTAGTCCACAGCAAAATAGATGGTTTGCAAAACCAATCCCTGCTAGAAGCAAAGGAAACACCTGCAAGCCAGTGTACTTATACCTACCTCCAAGTCCGCAAAGTCCGTGACTGAGCCAACATGCCCTGAGTGAAATTTGCTTACGTGCCCAGTTACAGCCAGCATATATGGGGATGTATCCAAAATGCTTTGCAAATGGGATAACGCTTAACTCTGTATTAACATCATAATATCAAATAAAGCTGAGTAACGCCTATAAGTGATGCTTTGGACTTATCCTTAACCAGCTCTATCCCCGCATTACTGTGTCTGTTGATGTCAGTAAAACATTGAGCTGGTCAAACACTACTGCAATCTCTTGCAGCAGTGTATGGCCTGCCGATCCTGCGCGGGACCTTCCCGGGCGGCACGGTTGCATGCGGTCCTTTCACATGTGATGGATGGCATGCAACCCCTATTCCCTGCCGCTGTGAGGAGTGTCAGAGGTCTGAACTCTGACTCAGGTGAGATGTGCACGGGACAACGCATCAGACCGGAGGGGACATCATAAGCACCTGATTTAGGACGATTTCTCGGGAACGGGTGAGATCGGCCCAAATTGCGGTAGTGTATTCCATTACAATGACTTCAGTGCCAAAAATGAAAGCATCCTTACTGGAAGCTTCAAACTAAACCTGTAACCAGTGGAGGCTCCAGAGAGGTGGGGAGTTATACCACCTGCCAATGAGTCAGTTTGGAATGGCAGTGGGTGTGGCTCCCCTATTTGAAATTTGGACATTGCTGCAGCCCCTCCTCTGGAACCGCCACCGCATCTAACAGTTTTACTGCTGCTATATTACATGACGATGATATATGTCCTATAGCCGTAAGTAAACATCCATAGGCAGCTGCACGTAACTCAGGCACCAAAATCCTTGTGTGGAGACCATTGAACTAGGATTACACCTGTCACTTCCATTGAACGTTTCCATGTTCTAGAAATTCTAAAGAGGGGTTTGAATAGTGGATGAAACAGACCCCATGGCTGCAGTAGATTCATGTAGATGCTTTAATCAGCAAACATATTGTGTAAACAGATGCCCGATTCCACACAAATATTGTTCAGCACATGCACATACTTGGAGAAAAAAATGGAACAGATCGTGCCCAATACATGGGCTACCGAGGCACAGAAATGAGCAACAGTAGAAATGAAAAATTAAAGAATATTTAACAAGTTTATGAGCAATAAGCTGTAATGTTTATCGCTAAACCAGTAAATCCAACTTTAACTGCCTGGCAATAACATCCACAGAAGAGCAAAACCAATATAGATGGCTGCAAAAATGTGCAGAGCAAGCAGCGCACTTGTGCTGACTCCGTCCAATTCGCGCTGTTACAGAACGGGGGTCACTTGGTATTGCCGAGCAAACACAAGGCTATTAAAGAAAAACCGCTCTTCGTCGGAGTAGTAATGATCAGTCCTCTACGGCTTTCTGACGATCAGAGCCCAAACACTACAATTAGCTTTCCTGCTGTGTATATAACTGTATAGGGGCTCAAAGCAGTGCTGGAGGCAGGCAGAAGATGTGCACAAAATATACAATGAACAGTATATGATGTTCTATAGGTCTGACTTAAATCAGGTGAGAACAGTAGTATATGTGCCTGGTTTGTACCAGGAGAGAACAGTAGTATATGTGCCTGGTTTGTACCAGGAGAGAACAGTAGTATATGTGCCTGGTTTACACAAGGAGAAAAATGCAGTCTGTGTGCCCAGTTTGTGCCAGGAGAGAACAGTAGTATATGTGCCCGGTATGTCCCAGGAGAGAACAGTAGTATATGTGCCCGGTTTGTACCAGGAGAGAACAGTAGTATATGTGCCCAGTTTGTGCCAGGAGAGAACAGTAGTATATGTGCCCAGTTTATGCCAGGAGAGAACAGTAGTATATGTGCCCGGTTTGTACCAGAAGAGAACAGTAGTATATGTGCCTGGTTTGTACCAGGAGAGAACAGTAGTATATGTGCCTGGTTTACACAAGGAGAAAAATGCAGTCTGTGTGCCCAGTTTGTGCCAGGAGAGAACAGTAGTATATGTGCCCGGTATGTCCCAGGAGAGAACAGTAGTATATGTGCCCGGTTTGTACCAGGAGAGAACAGTAGTATATGTGCCCAGTTTATGCCAGGAGAAAACAGTAGTATATGTGCCCGGTTTGTACCAGTAGAGAACAGTAGTATATGTGCCCGGTTTGTCCCAGGAGAGAACAGTAGTATATGTGCCCGGTTTGTACCAGTAGAGAACAGTAGTATATGTGCCCGGTTTGTCCCAGGAGAGAACAGTAGTATATGTGCCCAGTTTGTGCCAGGAGAGAACAGTAGTATATGTGCCCGGTTTGTACCAGGAGAGAACAGTAGTATATGTGCCCAGTTTATGCCAGGAGAGAACAGTAGTATATGTGCCCGGTTTGTCCCAGGAGAGAACAGTAGTATATGTGCCCGGTTTGTACCAGGAGAGAACAGTAGTATATGTGCCCAGTTTGTGCCAGGAGAGAACAGTAGTATATGTGCCCAGTTTATGCCAGGAGAGAACAGTAGTATATGTGCCCGGTTTGTACCAGAAGAGAACAGTAGTATATGTGCCCAGTTTGTACCAGGAGAGAACAGTAGTATATGTGCCTGGTTTACACAAGGAGAAAAATGCAGTCTGTGTGCCCAGTTTGTACCAGGAGAGAACAGTAGTATATGTGCCCGGTTTGTCCCAGGAGAGAACAGTAGTATATGTGCCCGGTTTGTACCAGGAGAGAACAGTAGTATATGTGCCCAGTTTATGCCAGGAGAGAACATTAGTATATGTGCCCAGTTTGTACCAGAAGAGAACAGTAGTATATGTGCCCGGTTTGTACCAGGAGAGAACAGTAGTATATGTGCCCGGTTTGTACCAGGAGAGAACAGTAGTATATGTGCCCAGTTTGTACCAGAAGAGAACAGTAGTATATGTGCCCGGTTTGTACCAGGAGAGAACAGTAGTATATGTGCCCAGTTTGTACCAGGAGATAACAGTAGTATATGTGCCCGGTTTGTACCAGGAGAGAACAGTAGTATATGTGCCTGGTTTGTACCAGGAGAGAATAGTAGTATATGTGCCCGGTTTGTACCAGGAGAGAACAGTAGTTTATGTGCCCAGTTTGTACCAGAAGAGAACAGTAGTATATGTGCCCAGTTTGTGCCAGAAGAGAACAGTAGTATATGTGCCTGGTTTGTACCAGGAGAGAATAGTAGTATATGTGCCCGGTTTGTACCAGAAGAGAACAGTAGTATATGTGCCCAGTTTGTGCCAGAAGAGAACAGTAGTATATGCGCCCAGTTTGTACCAGAAGAGAACAGTAGTATATGCGCCCGGTTTGTACCAGGAGAGAACAGTAGTATATGTGCCCGGTTTGTACCAGGAGAGAACAGTAGTATATGTGCCCAGTTTGTACCAGGAGATAACAGTAGTATATGTGCCCGGTTTGTACCAGGAGAGAACAGTAGTATATGCACCTGTTTCATGCCAGAGGAGAACAGTAATAGTAGAGTATGTGCCGGGTTTATGCCAGGAGAGAATGCAGACACGGATGATAACATGGGCATTTCCGTTCCTGTTCGCTCTTTCAAAGCCCATTTAATTGAATATAGTGGTAGGAAGAGAATATAAAGTATTTTCCCATCTGGCATCGGAAATGCACCAAATCCAAAAGAGATAAGACGTCAAAGACTGGAATGAAAGCCCCAGCTGACGAGGCACATGAAGCGTATTAGCTTTCCTCTAATACCAGCCCTGCTAAAACCTGTTAGTACAAAGCACAATACAACCATTGTTGATAGGGGACAAAAATGAACTGATTTAAGGAGGTCAAACGTCTAAGCAGTCCGCAGAAATTAAGAGCCATAAAGTAGGAAAATATGTACAAGTACACAAACCATTACACTAAACGTGTAAGTCTTTAAGTCTCTCTGATAAGGGATTTTCTGCCATTTGGAGCACTATGCCTGAAATCTTCCGACACGTGTTAGCATAAATTCCTCAAGTCTAATGATTAATTTGGGGGCAGGAAATGCTGTACGCTGAGAATACTTTATAAATTCATATTTGCATTTATTAGCCTGATTAGGCGCGGCCCTGCAGCTTATTAGGCCGATAAAACAAAACAGCAGCCATATTGTTGAGGTACAGTGGGCCCAGGGTACAAATTACCATTGCTGGACATTATTTTCTCCATACAAAACCCCTATTTTATGGTCTTTCCCTAGGAAAGTTTCCCCAAACGCAGCCATTACAGTCCATGTTTTAAGGGTATCCCTAAATTAAATCGTCTGAGGTACTAATTGAGTCACATGTGCTCAAACATGGATAAACCTGGACTGCCATGGTGGAGTCTTGAAACCTCCGCCCTGGGGCTGGATTCAGAGACGTACACAAATGTATTTACAACTGCCACGGCTAAGGTGCGAAAATACGCTAAAGATGTAAATGCATTGAGAAGCCCGCTGGCGGCGTCACCGATCCAAACCATGGTGTACCAATAAGCAGAGTCGTCGCACTCCGATCAACTCCATAAGTAACCCTAGGAATTTGCAGAATGGTCCCAGGAACGGAGATGCGGGCACCATGTTTTGTGTGCAGGAAATAGCAGTTGCAAGGTGAGACACTTATGAAAACAGCTACAATGCGCCTGCAATAAGGACACGTGCAGTCAGCCAACTCTACGCTTACAATGCGACAATATAATACAGAGCTCCAGACACACAAGTGACACGTGGCATATAGACCACATGAAGTCTCTTTACTTTCAACAGTCACGTCAGACATAAATGAGTACATACTACAAGTCCTAAAACTAAATAAATGTAAGGCTTTTTTATTTTTGTGACCCACTGAGGTCAGAAAAATTAAATTCTAGAGAAGTTTCCTGTTCTCACGATCGTGGACGCGAAACCACATAGGACTGAACTTATCACATATTTTGGTAATTTTGGGGGGCAGTAAAAAAAAAATACACTCTACAATGCAAATACCCTGTAGAACGGGACATTCTGTCGCAAAGTAGAATTTGTAGTATGTAACCTTACTCATCCCTGCGTGAGATTAGGGTCTCAACAAGACCCCTCCAACTGTTAAAAATAAATAAAAGTTCAATTATACTGTGACAAAACTCCAAGGGCAGGATGTACGAACACTAACATGATAATATTGTCATCGTGCATATCGCTGAATAATATCACAGTGTGTACCCAGCTTAACACTGCTGCTCTATGTAAGGGAATTCAAGTGTTTTGTGCACCGGTGACCACTAGATGGCGCCTGAAGATTCATGTTGTTCCATCATTTTTACAGGCTAGTAAATTATTATTAATAATAATAATAATAATATTATTATTATACGCCAGACACATGGTGAGATACGCACTATTTTTCTATTTGATTTTGCTTATAGAAGCAAAATCGAATAGAAAATCGAAAGTTTTTTCTACATTCGATGCAGATCCAATACCAATGCACGCTCCCGTGTAGTCTAAATCGGCAGCCAAGATTATATAGCTGAACTCTAATAGTAGATTGTGCAAATCTAATGAGTTCACTGCAGCATACGATTCGATGTTCACCTCCTGCCTGAAGTCAGTGTTGATCAAATACTGTAGCAAATGGAAATCGAAGAGGAGTAGAAAAAAAATCAGAGCAGGTCGAATAAGCCACATCTAATAGAAATCCAATGGAAATCTGATTCAAACCATGTGTACGCACCATCAGACCTGAAATAACGACTGAATGAAATCCTCCTTTGAATTTACAGTTGGGATGAAAGTTATCTGCGGGCGCTAGCCATGTCTGCTTACATTCGTCAGCTGCAAACACTAATGTATTCCCAAATCTATCCAACTCATCAATCTATCCGAGTGGCCAAACACAGACATCAGCGTAGAGGTCATTATGTTCCTGCAGCTTCCCCAGCTACTATGAATCCAAGTCACAGCATTCTGGAACTTGTAGTTCCACAACTGTGAGTACATATTAAAGTTCTACAACAAAAGGGCGACATCAGCAGGCAGCGAGTTCTGGAACACGGATGTCCTCGGCAGCCACAGATTGCTCCATGTGAGCAAAATCTATTTCAGAACATGCAACACAACATGACAGCAGCCAAGAGGCCATACTGCTGCTCCGCATACGCACAGAAGCTGTATCACAGTATCTACAGGCTACACAGAATGTCATGTGCATATGCTCATTACATAAATTAGCTCTCACCAACAGCTTGCCTTATTAAAAGATGGCTGCAAGGTCGCAAAACAGGCATGGCAGAAGTCCCTGAGTGTCTGCTTTGGAGCCCAGGGCAGACCTAGCCGGCAGAGCTCAGATTGCTTCATCAGGTCACATGAGCTCAGATAAGAAGGGTCATTGTCAATTCAAATCACATTATTATTTTTATTTTTCCATTTGTATACACCGCAGTCTGGCCAGTCATCTCTGTGAAATGGCAATCAGTTAAGGTGCTACATATTAGATGATAAAATAAATTATACGATCGATGATGATATTTTGTGTTTATCGTCTAACGTGTATGCACTATATTGTTAACTATGTGCGCTAAATGTTACTACGGGTAGTTAGTGATATGGTCAGTAGTCTGTTCATGAAGGATGACTGAGGATATCAGTAGCAAGAGCCATGCTGCGAAATGCAGCATATACCCCCCTGCACGACACTGTCCGCATTGGCAAGTGGGAATTCTCTGGCCGACGCCGTCCCCCCCCCCCCCAGATCTCGTCACTCCTAACATCTTTGATCCACATACGTGTAATGTGTACCCAGCTTTAGTTACGCGTTCTCTCAATGAGGTTTGGATGGTAACTGGCCCAAAACATTCATCTTTCCTTATCTGTATTGCCTTGTCTGAGTCGCACCCAATGTATGTAGGCTTGGGCAGCCATAGTAGCCTGTGTTACTGCTTTATGCTGTAAGCTACCAATCAGCTAAAGCGGGCGTGCACATGCATACAGCAGTAACCACCGCATCTCATTGTTCTTAAGCCATCCGCAGCAATGGTCACCATAAGCACTTGCACCAGCCCCCTGCCAAGTACAAGAGATACTTCTGATGCAGGCTTCCCTCCCAGTATGCACATCTAGGAACAACATGGAGCTTTCAATACATGCACACATCAGTGTGGTTCCTTTGCCACCGCCCAGTTACAACACTTAAAGGTCTTTTTTTTCCCCAAAGTATCAGATCTGGTCAAGTTCTGTCCAACTAAAAATAGGACAGAGATATACAGTAACGTCTGCATTCTCATCTATGTATGCATATACTAGCCATGTGTGTCCATGACCTGAGATCCATGTGAGTTTGAATCAGCTATGAATGTGGCCAGCAGCACGCAGTCTACCAATGTCTGGAGTCACGTATGAGGGATGCAACAGCATTCTCCCACAAGAAAACCAACAACATTGGGTGCCTGCAAGTCTTCTATGGATGGCAGCACCTTGGAAGCCCTCCTAGCTTATAAGAAATGGGCTATTATGCATTGGATGTATGAATTCACAGTTGTCTAAGGCACCGTGGGGTAGATGTATGAAGCAGTGATAAGGGAGGAGAAGTGAGCCAGAGGAGAATTGGCCCATGGCAACCAATCAGCACTGAGTAACATTTATACTTTGCATAATATAAAATTATACAGAGCAGCCGATTGGTTGCCATGTGCCACTTCTCCTCCCTTATCACTGCTTCATATATCTACCCCTGTGTAAGCTGAGAACGGTTCTCTTTTTTTTTCTGTCGTTCCAAGCTTGGTGGTAAAATCATGGTACTAGATAGGCAGTGGTGGTATTTCCCATAGCAACCAACTGTATTCTAGCGATCATTTTATAGAATGTACTAGATAAACGACCGCTAGAATCTGAGTAGAGGGTTTGATACTTCTCCCCACAAGAGGAGGGTGACACAGATGGGAAGACGTCACTTCGGTTAGGTGCTCAGGCAACAGTAGAACATCTGGAAGCACCGAGCTTCAAATCTATAGAACTCCGCATATTTACGGAGTCAAACACTTGGGACCACAATGCGTCTGCTTATCAAGTTCAAAAAACAGTCATCCATTATAAGCAAAAATAAATATTAGCCATATATTTTGTCTTCTACGGAGAAAAACAAGACGCTAATGAAATATAACGGAGGGTAGAACTGGAATATATTAAGAAAAATATTTGCAAAGTGGGAACGCTTTTATAGATAATCAAAGACAGCAAGAAGAGTGCAATGCCAGAATCCTGCATCAAAGCACAGAGAGATCAGTATCTGGAACCACAAGGAAGTAATGAGCAGATTGTGGGCAGAGTTCTAACTTTCCACAATTGGCGTCAATATATGCAAGACCGATGCATCCAGTTACATAAACATAAAGAGGCAAAACACATGAACAAGAAGAAAAAAAAAACGAGCAAGACGTAAAATGAATTCCATGCATCATGTCCGACACCTGCAGGACAGACATACACATACTGTTAGGGACGGTAAGGAACCCGTTTGCACACAAAGGACTGGTATAATTGTACCACAAACAAGGTGTGAGAGGATGAAACATGTCTGTATTACATCCAATGCGCTCCGACAGCCAGTTGGAGAAAACACATGTTCAGTGGAGAATTTACAGCAACTCCAAAGGCAGCGCCATACAGTATGCTTCACTTCCATTATCCATCATCATACTCTCCCCAAGAAACCGTAAAATGTATATACTATACTGTATATCATGGTCTAAACTGGCCAAGGCATGCAGCCTAGGGGATACTGGGCCGTATACAGTCGATCCCCACCATGGCTCTAACTGTGCAGAGTTTGTATATTCTCCCTGTACTTGCGTGGGTTTCCTCCGGGTACTCCCGTTTCCTCCCACAAACCAAAAATATACTGGTAGGCCAATTGGCTCCCAACAAATTAACCCTAGAATGTCTGTGTGTGCGTCTACATGTGGTAGGGAATATAGATTGTAAGCTCCACTGGGGCAGGGACTGATGTGAATGTTCAAATATTCTCTGTAAAGCGCTGCGGAATATGTGTGCGCTATATAAGAAACTGTTAATAAATAAAATAAATACTAGACATTCTGTACAGGATTTATATGCAAGAGTGTGATCCTCGTGAAGATTATACGGTGACCCCGCTACAAGAGAGGCAAGTTCGTCCTGCCCCAGAAATACTCGTACCATAGAAGGGACAGCCCCTGCCTTCTGCAGCAGCCCCTGCTCACCTAGGGCTGCTGCTGCTGGCTTCGACTGCTTGGAGAAGTTCGGGGCCGCTTTGGGGTCCGGGCACTCAGCCGTTCATTCCAGTCTTTGGACGCCCAAACGTGACTGAACCTCCCCGAGCAGCACCGGGGAGGATCAGTGATGGCGGCAGTGACTGAGCGGATGGGCAAAGGAGAGGGGTGGGGAATCAGCTACAAAAGCAAAAAGTGCCCTCCTCTGATTTAAAAAAAAAACCTAGCGTGAAGACCAATAAACTACAGACACGAAGGAACCCTGAGAAATGTGGCTTCACTGCGGCATTCCCGCGGCAGGACAAACTGCCTGCATTTATGTACGGTGTAATAAGGCAAAGCTTTATCTTCTTATGCACACCACACTTCCTGTCCGTTACTAAAGGACTCTGGGAATATTTACAGCCTAAAACGGTTGCCGTCTGTAGCGTCTCAAGTTTTTCCCTATTCAGGAACTTTTCGCATTAGAAAATGCATTTTCCTGAATCTCTTTGGGGCTAGACCAACTGTGTAAAGCACTCAAGGCTCAGATTTGTTCTAAACCGTGCTCCAAATCCTAAAATATTTTGCAGCATCGATAAACTACTTTCACGCCAGACCATAAAAATGCTGCCTGCCATCTGCCATAAACTTATGAGTGAGTCATTAGGGAGTGTGGAATAATTTGCAGCCTTTCATAAGGAGAATCCCATTCACTTGCTCTTTTTTAAATGACAGACTTGGCATGGAGCGTTTGGACTACTGGAACATGCGCTTCTAATTATTCCCTTAAAGCACCAGCCTCCTTTACGTGTATCCAAGGAGCTGCGTCACTGCTTACAGCCACGAATGGGCCCTTAATTACCCAGATGTGAGCAAGGTGGAAAGAGATCCTGAAATCATGATATGCAGCTGCTATAAGGGGACAATAACGGCTACTGGAAAAACCACAACATATCAGAAATAAACCGATTACAGCACGAGTAATAGATCCTCCAACGTACAACATGACATTGCCTTAAACTATTGCAAGTATACTCTAAAATCAGCGGTTCTCAAACTGTGGGTCGCGACTCCATGTTGCTGACCATCAGGTTGATGACTTCTCTCATCTTAGTCAGTGATTCAAAGAGTCTGAAAAATCTGTTAAACTGTCTGTTATTTTAGACTCCTCCCAATATTTTGTGCCTCCACAATGCTGCCATGTACGTGCTGTCTGCTGACTACACAGGTGATGTGATGGGTTATGGTATGTTAGACTCCTCCCATCACTCTGTGCCTCCACAATGCTGCCATGTATGTGCTGTTTGCTGACTACACATGTGATGTGATGGGTTAGACTCCTCCCATCACTCTGTGCCTCCACAGTGGTGCCATGTATTTGCTGTCTGCTGACTACACATGTGATGTGATGACCTTCTGCAGCAACTTGCTGGGGGCCTGTAAATTATTTTTATTGTCTGAAGAGGTCCCAGAGCAAGAACTGGTAACAAGTCAAAATATTGCAGGGAAAGGTGTTCTACTGTATAGACCAATGGACTGAGCAAAACCTGGCAACGCCAAGTTTTATGATAACTCCACCATCGGTCACAACAGCAACGCCTCCAGTAGCTTCTGCCTAGTGCACTGCTGACCTGTAACATTTTAGAAATACGGCTACTGTGGCGGTGGTGCCATAAAAGAGGGGTGTGGTTCAAGGGTCGCAAAAGGTTGCAATAGGTCAAAAAAGTGACAACATGAGTTTTTCAGTGTTTTTGGTGAAAAAGTCAACAACTGAGCCCCCGAATTAGTGTACCTCTTTGCTTGTCATGCATCGGGCTGGGTACCTCAATGCGGTTGGTACACTTGACAGTTCGTAGTCCATGTGGTTAGTAATGTATGAAATATATATATATATTTTTAAAGTCTTTAAAAAAAAAAACGACCGTCAACTATAGCAATATCTGTTGCTTGTGTCAACTTTTTACTGTGTGAACATATTGCCGGTTGAACTACAATCTGGATACTGTAGAAGAGAATCATGCCCATGACAACTCCTCTTTCTAAAGGGCCCCTTACACTGGGCCAATTTCAAATGAATTGGGCTGTCAAATCGGCCCGGTTTGATGTCCCCTCAGGTCCGATGCACGGTCCCGTGCACATCAGACCTGAGTCTTTGGTCGGACCTGCTGGAGGTATTGTGTGTTATCCATGTATACAAAGCAACCAAATTAGGTCTATTATTTTTTTCAAATCTTGAAACATTTACAGGAGGTTTCCTTAATGGCACCAATAACAAACGTTATTATAAATGAGCATTAGCTGACCGTTCTCTAAAAATAAAACTGAGTATTTAATAAAAAAGAACCTACCGTTGCTCTAAAGCAGGCATGTCCAAACTATGGCCCTCCAGCTGTTGTGAAACTACATGTCCCATCATGCCTTGCCACAGTTTTGCTATTAGAGAATGCTAAAACTATGGCAAGGCATGCTGGGATGTGTAGTTTCACAACAGCTGGAGGGCCACAGTTTGGACATGCCTGCTCTAAAGAGCTCAAACTTATAACCAATGCAGATGCGTGTAGCGAGTACCAAACAAAGTAATGTCAGTACGACGCATAATTTCTAAATAAACCATATTACAGTAACTGGAGGTCTCTGCAGAGGGTTACGGAGAAAGGGTCGCGCAGCCTCAGATGACAGACTTTTTTTTCCCCCACCATTCTTAAAAAACGCTTCAAGATGGGTCCATGATAAGATGTATTACCCACACAAGTATCTGCGTGACTCGCTAACTCCCACACAGAACCAGAACTATACTGCAGCACTGTTACGTGGCCACTCTGGAGTTTGCAGTGAAGTTTCGGACAAGCGGCCCTGGAAGGCGTACAAGGAGAGCTTGTTGTCGGTTTATAATTTAGCATGAGAAACAGGAAGTGCGAGAATGCCATCATATGCCTGGGATTGAGAAATAGAAAGAATTAATGTTTTATCTCAATGAGGGTAACAAAGGAAAGCTATATTTTGATAAATAGAGCTATCTTGACAAAAACGATTGCCACTCGATGCATTTTTACTGATACAAAGGCTGCAGTGAGAGGGCTCGCCAGCTGTTGAAATGCTAAAGTCTATTAGGGTAAAGGGTCCTGAAAAGCGTTCTGTGCAGAAAACACCACAGATACTTCAGCCAGCTTGAGGGAAATAAGGCCTCTTTTTAGCACTGCACAAATTGGCAGGACATTTACATTTTTAGCCTGAGAAGAGAATGTAACCTTTATGAAGACACAGTATGACCCACGAGTGTGTGTTCTGCAGAGTTAACATTTACAGAAATTGGAGGGTCGTATATGAATCTCACAAAAGTAGGTTGTCACGGCCTTTCTGGGCTTATCTGAAATGTGCACCCAAGATGGCATTAACATCTTGCTTCCGCCTAGCCATAAGACAGTCTAATCTGAAACACTAGGTAAAAACGTAAAACGGCTTTTCAAAGCCACTGCATCTTCAGCGGGTTTGGTCGCTGGATTTAAAGCAGCGATATTAGAATAAAAACACTACATGTTTTGGGTTTAACATTATTGCCCCTTTATATGCCGAAGTCAATATGGCTGAAGACGAGGTGGCTAAGGATGGCGAGGTGGAGCCATTCTTGGCCTGGCCCATCACTCTCCCCGAATTCGCTATTCTACACTGTGGTTGCAGTACTCATCCTGCCCATGTATAGAATGGATCCTGCACACTTCCCAACCATCTGTTAAACAAGAGATTGGGGGGGGGGTGTGTAGATTTATCAAGCTCGGTGAAGTGATAAACTGTATGGTTTTTATCACCGGCCAATCAGCTCCTACCTGTCATTTTTCAAACCAAGCCTGTAACTTCACAGTTGGCCGGTGATAACGTACCAGCCACATTATCACTTCACTGAGCTTAATAAATCTGCCTCTGGATCACTTATGCGACCCAACTTGGACCAGTCCCCCGATTAACTATACCGTTGCTTCACATTCTACACACAATAAAGTTATGGTGGTGGAGGTGTGTGTGTGTATGGGTGTGGAGGGGCGGCGGATTGTGGTTTCATACACAGAATTGCCACAGTAGCACGTTTTCCTACGATACGTTACAACAAGTATGTAAAACTTGTGTTACTGCCATATACTGATCTCCAAGTGCGCTGGGCAGGGCCAAGGGAAGAGCCATTTACGAAGTAAAAGGACTTATGACTGAGGACAACAGCTTACAGAGAGGTAGACAACACAATAAAGAAATGAAAACAACCTAATCCTGGAACATATGCTCAATAAAATACCCATCTGCTCTGGCTCTTACTCATAAGCCATCAGTGTCCTGGTGTCAGGGCAATGGCTTACAGCAGCAATCAGGCCTTGTACACACCAGAGGTGTCTGTAAGTACATTGTAAAGGCTAAAGAAAGTGTGTTCCATTATGTTTAGTGCAGCTGTACACACTCCAATCTGAATGTGCATTAAATGTGCACTTTATGGCTTTCCTAAACACTGTATGCGCTGACCGAATGCATTAAAACAAAATGTTTTGGTTCAATGAAATACTATAGAAGTGCATTTGAAACCCATATTAAATATTTGGATTCAGATCAGAGTCAGAAAAGGTCTCATAAAGTCACCACTTCCAGAAGGCACGAGGCCTCGCAGATCGCAGCCTTCCGCCAAAATCTCCTCACACTATTTAACAAAGGCACATTTTATATTTACATTTTTATTAAATTAGAAAATAAAAATGTCATCATTTAATACAGATAGTAATTTACTTAGAACAGCTTAGATTTGTTGGTACTTGTGTCGTTTCTTGGCGGCAGCTTACGCTACGTTTGAAGCTACGCTAATAGTGTAGCCCAACGGCTGCCTTACTTGTGTAGTTAAGCTACGTTATCAGCGTAGGCTGCCGCAGTGAAACTGCACAATTGTTGCCGGGAGCTGCATCCGGCGCCCCTGGCAAGCCTAGTCAGTGCCTCTCTCATGGCTCTCGGAGAGTGGATCATGCTGGCGCCGGCGGAGAGGCGCTCCATCTTTTTGAGACGAAGGAGCTCCATCTTTTTGAGACAAAGGAGCGTCTCAGATGCGCCTGTAATGAGATGCTCCCGCGAAGGGCCGTGTTACGCGTCCTCCCGACCTTTTCATACCCCCACTATCCACGTCGCCGTGGAGCCTATTTTATAAAGTGTGGCGAGCGCAGCGAGCCATCGCGGATTACTTCACATGTGCTCCGGTTCTGCTCGCCACGCTTCGGGCGCGGTGGCTCGCCACACACTCCACGCCGACGTGAAAAGGTTGGGAGGACGCGTAACGCTGCCACTCGCCACGCTTCGGGCTGGCATGGATGGTGGGCGTGTTGCAGGAACACATTCACACCTGCCATATCATACATCTCAGACAGTAATGACGACATGTGTTAACAGGGACGCTGGCTACTGACAGGGACGCTCAGCGTGAACACTACGCCGATTCTGACAGGGATGCTACGCTAACTACGTGCTGACTACACTGGTTACGGGAACACAGCACACTACTTCTGACTGACTACGCTGGTCGCGGGAACCAGACGCCTATTCTGAAAGGGACGCTACACTAACTACGTAGCTGCCACCGTGAAACTACACAAGTACCCATTCATTTTCAGTTATTAAACAAATGCACCATAAGCAGGTTGACCTAGAACAGGCATGGCCAAACTGTGGCCCTCCAGCTGTTGTGAAACTACACATCCCAGCATGCCTTGCCATAGTTTTAACATTTCCTAATAATTTGCTTAGTCGGGCAAAACTGTGACAAGGCATGATGGGACTTGAAGTTTCACAACAGCTGGAAGACCATAGCTTGGCCATGCCTGACCTAGAAGGATGCAAAATGAAGCCAGCACACAATCTCTATAGCCACATGCAAGTTACTCAGATGGTGGAAGAAATGAGAACAGGGCATTCCGCATACCTGGATCTATGTATCTTCCCGCAACAGTAATGCTGTTCTTTATAGTCAGAAACATGCCTTTACAGATCTCCTTTTCAAGCATTCTGTTACCTACAAGGTCACATCATGGATGTGTGCATCTACATGTCACAAAACGGAGACTATCAGCGCTCCCCAGCCACACATTGCGTTACCTGCAGTGCTCTGTGAAACGCTAGCTGTCATTGGCTGCCCCTGCTGGTGTCCCGCTGTTACCTCTGTGGCATTCTGTCCCAGCGGCCCGGCTGCGCATCCCTGCGGGCCCACCAATCTGGCCTTGGTGCCATTCTCCTCCATGGGCAGTGCCATGACACTTCCTGGTCATCTGACCCTGCAAGACCCATTCAGGACTGACTCCCCTGCTGGGAAACGCCTTAGCCAATCAGCTCACAGCAAGAGGTATAAAGCCCAGCTCAGGGAACAGAACCCTGTCAGTGCATTGTTGTCTATCAGCCTGTAGTGAGCTCCTGCTTATCTCTGCTTCCAAGACACAGTGCAATTACCAGCCTCAGCGCTCCCTGACTCCAGGTGTTCATCCAGGACAGCTTCTTCTATTCTCAAGGTCCTTAAAGAGACTGTACAGTTCCATCTGCAGCTTCACCTGGCTCTAGGCCACAGGTCTTCAACCTGTGGCCCTCCAGATGTTATGGAACTACATTTCCCAGCATGCCCTGACAGTTTTGGCATGCTCTTATAGGAAAAAATGTGGCAATGCATGTTGGAACATGTAGTTTAACAACATCTGGAGGGCCATAGGTTGAAGACCCATGCTCTAGGCAATCCGGCTGTCCTGACCTGTTGGTGTTCCCAGCAAGCCTGCTCCCAGCATTCCAGCATCGCTGGTGTCCCCAGCTGTACACAAGTCTACACTCCTGCATCGCTGGTATCCCAGCTTCACGCAAAGCTTCACTCCTGCATTCCAGGTTTTTCAATACCGGATCCCTGGATTAAAAAAATGCCCCGGGATTTGCATCCCTACTCTTTAGAAATGTAGTATATAAGCTGTAAATATATTTAGCAGACCAATAACCATCTATGAAATATGTAATACTGGGGGGCGAGCATCCAATTAATATATAGGGCTATTATTTCATAGTATTATTTCATAGTATTGGCATTTTTTTCAATCCCACCATCATCATCAGATAATCTTCATTTTTACATTGCTTTTATCTTGTACGTAAAAAAAAAAAAAAACACAACTCAAATGATTCAGACAAAAGCTTTTAACTCAACACATAATTGCATCAAAATGACAATAATTGTACCAATTAAAATAATCCTGAATGAACAGTTTGTCATCTTAATGTTCCAATGGTTTATAGAAGGATCTACTTAATTAGCCGAAATTACTTTCCAGTGTTGGTATCAAATGTCATTTGTTAAAAAGTTGAACGATTTAGAAAATAATTTAACCAAGCAATTTTACAAAACACCAAGAAGTAACATTTCCCTTTTCAGCTGAATAAAGCAAGCAGATGTGTCATCAAATTACTATAAAATTAAATGGGGCTTTTTATGGAAAAAAAATAAATTTTACTACTTGCGCTAGGGAAAAAAAAAAAAAAATACAATTTTGTAATTGTTTTCACCAAATCAGAATTCCTTGAAAATAAAAAATGTGTACCATTTATCTCCCGCCGCTATTAGCATTCTGTAAATACAACAGGTTTCTGCCCTCACTTTTACGCAGGACGGGATACAGGATGATAAACACAGACGGTAGGTTATTACGCATTGTGAACGGATTTGTTTAATGTGCAGTACACAGAATCAGGTAATGGCGCTAAGCGTTATGCAATGCAGCTGGGCAATTTGTTTACATTACAGAGCAATCAACTAAAAATGGAATATTAACTGTACGGTCTACATTCTAGTTAGGAAGCTTGCAAGCGGGGCCCTCCTACCTCTACATCGATCGGTACTACCCAGTTTGTTTAATCACTGTCGTTTCCAATTGTAAAGTGGACTATGCTGCACTATAAATAAAATTCAATAAAGGGATAGGATAGGCTTTAATTTACATTTCTTACAGATCAAATTACTCCTTCACAGAAAGTGAAACGAAAATGATATATGTTCTAAACTTCCTGGATATGGACAGAGAGCTGTGAAAACAGAGATTGGAGGTAGAAGAAGATAGGAACTAAGACGTCATTTTGATGGTTTTTTATCTAGTAATCAATAACGCATAACAGCACAAAGTAAAACAATCATCTCTGGAGGACAAAAAAAAGGAATGAAAAAGGGGATAGTGATAGATGGTAGACTAAGGGCAGTATTCAATGAGAAAAATTCTCCGTGCATGGCGAGAGATTTTTTCTCTCGCCATGCACTCGCCCTGTTCCGGAGGGCTCGCTGCCACTCCTACTCCCTCTATTCAATGTGGTTAAGACTCGCCGCCACTCGCGGCGAGTCTTAACCCCTGCAGCGGACGAGCGTCCGCGGCAGGGAGCTGGCAGGGAGCCGGTGGCAGCCAGGGAGATTAAAGTCTCCCTGGCTGCCCCAGAACATATGTGGAGGGGAGGAGGGCTCCCCGGGACCCAGGCAGCACAAGCTGTCCCCCCCCTATAGCCAGCGGGGGACCCAGTATTCACTGCACCCGATCGTGCATATGTAATGATCGGGTGCAGTGAATATATGAATATCTAATGAGCGGCTCGAGAGCTCCGACCCCCTGCTGGCTACTCTGTGTAAAAAAAAAAATATATATAATATAAGCACATGAATAAAAATAACATGCCCCTTCACAGAAAAAAAATCCTAATTTTTTGACACCAAAATTTAAAAAAAAAACTTTTAGTTTAAAAGTTCACATTCCAGTTCTCCATGAAAAGATGGAGAATTGCTACACGGAGAGACACGGCGAAAATCACTTAGAAAGACAGCGAAATTATCACATTGGATTAGGTGGTTCACTTTTGGAGAGCAAAATGCTCTTTCCAATGCGAAAATAGCACAAACTCGCCATAAAACACTGCAAATTTTTCTCATTGAATACTGCCCTAAGAATCACCACCACCCTAAGCAGTGTCTCCTCCTTCCGCTTACCGGTCAGACCACTTGAAATGGGTAGAGCATGCAAATTGGAAGTTAATAGCGGACATGGAATTGTCAAAGCCAAAGGGAATGCTGGTGGAGCCATGATAAGCATGCTTTACGTTTTTCAGGTGAACGCTTCAATTTCTCCCTGAACTATATATATTATAAAGAAAGTTCTACAGTTCAAGTATAAACATACAAGTTATTTCAGGCATTTTATTTAGTAGTACGACACTGGTGGTTACATAAGACACTTAGGTATGCATTTCATTCTGTTTTATAGTCCAAATCTGTGAAAGAGCCTCAGACATGAGAAAGTGGCAGAATCTCCTATGTTGTATGTTAGTAAAAAAATAAAGATGAATTAAATGGGATATTCACTTAAGCAGGGTACAAGCCTACGAACAGTGTGACCCAGCTACGTGGTGATGGGATGCAACACTATGTGACTACAATGTGACTACAATGTGACTACACCTGTGACTACAATGTGTCACCTATGTGACTACAATGTGACTACACCTGTGACTACAATGTGTCACCTATGTGACTACAATGCAAAGGCCATAAAATCACCACAATGGACAGTCAGCACATCCAATGGGACAAATCAATGAAAGATGATTGGGGGTGAACACTATACATCGTTCCAATGCTCTGTGCACGTTACACCAGTGTGTACACTGTATTACACTTCACAGCTATATTTTATTTATGGGATGCCCTGGGGTGGTTTTGCTGGACAGGTTTGGGGGTGTCCTGCACCCCAGGCGTGAACCCCATAGTGCTAGGGACCTGCTTCAAAAAGGTGACCTTAACGCGGTGGGCAGGTACATATCTATGGCCAAATGTACGCTAACAACCTCATATATATGTTAGCAGTAATGAGTGCATAGTATACTAACAGCTAGATAATTGATAAGAAAGGTGTTTCACCACAGGTGATGGCAATAATACATTACCAGGGAAGTCCAGGAACAGAGCATTTTCCTTCTGAAGGAGAGGGTCAGGTAGGCAAGAATGGTGCACCTGCAAACCCCCTCTGTTCTTCATGTAGCTAAAAATCTCAGCAAGGTAGCACCTCGCATTACAGGGTGCGCAGTCTAACTGCCCCTCCCCCTCTTCCAAGTAGTGCCAGACAATTGGAAAAGCAGTGGCATCCGCTTGGCCTAGAGTGTCCCAAAGATCATGTTCCGTTGTGTGCATCAAAATCATAATTGGTTCTGATGTATCACCACAGGGAAGGAAGAACCCCCTAAAGGAGGCAGTATCTGATGGCTCAAAAACGTGACCTGAAAACGTTCCTCTCATTTTGAAAAAAAATTTGAAATAATTTCACCATTGGGGCATAAACGAACATTTATAATCACTGAAAATAAATGGGCAATGCTGCAGGTACGCAGAACATGGAAACAAAGATATATGGATACGCAGGAGAGGACACACCCTTGTGGCAATGGTGCTCAGGTAAGTGACCTCATTTTTTAAGGTAGTTCTTTTAAGGTAATGGTAGATTTTTTTAAATGATCTAGTTTAATTAAATTACCAGAACATTTGTAGACTGAAATCGCAGTTACAAATACAAGTCATAATGATGCAATTGTGTAATATAGAGCAGAGTCAGATCTATGTGATTGCACCTCGTTTCAAGTATCAAACTGCATTTACCTTTAGGCTTAATTTTTGTTCCGGATTTTCCCTGCAAGCATTTCAAGTCGGCTTATATTTCAAGCTTACTTCCATGGTATCAAACAGCTCGGGATTGTGGTTTCTCATTATGCAATAGTGTTCTTCTATATTTAAAACCCTACATAAGTTTGAAAACAAGAGTGCCCAGTGACAGCACCGCAGGGACACGACCACATAATTGGTGTTTTAGAGAAATGTGAGAGACAAAAAAGGTTCTATTTAGAAATCGTGTTTATTTTGCTTGGACGGGACGATCATCACTGGTGTATGTACTAGGTAATGCTGAACCACACAGACTACAGAAAACATTTTATTTTTTCCTCCTTGGGACAAAAACGTGAAGCTGCTTGAACTGAGAATTCTATTCATGTGACACATGACAGAAAAGGGCTACAGATAGTCAATCTCGGCTGGCCCGGCTGCCATGACACGGTCCTGTTCTCGGCTGGCCCGGCTGCCATGACACTGTCCTGTTCTCGGCTGCCCCGGCTGCCATGACACTGTCCTGTCCTTGGCTGGGTCGACTGGTAGGCGGGATTCAATGTCCCGCCTGCCGGACACTGAAAAGAGGGCGTAGTCGCGAAATACGGCCATGGATTGTTGAGCTGCGGCCGGGAGCTTGACGATCCATGGCCGTTCTTGGCAGAACAAGCCCGACGGCTTCTCAAGTCGGGCCCGTTCTACAGAGATCCCTGTTCAACGCTGCCGGGGAAGACATCATTGTATAGGGCCCCACCGCTATTTCCCCCATCAGGAATAGCGGCAGGAGATTGAATACCCCCCTCTTAGTGTCCAGTAAGTAACAAATCAGTCAACACTTATTGCCCTTGACAGGCTGTAGGTCAGACATACTTCTAGCCCACAGCTATGTAAATACTTCCCAAGGCAGCTTTGTCCCCAATTTCTCCCTCCTTGGTGTGGGAGCAGAAATCTGCACTAAATAAGGCTTCCGGGTTGGTTGCAATTGCCGGACACTTGGTAACTACATTGTACCTGGTACTTCGAGGAGGAGGAACTGCTTAATATGGCTAATCCCATACATTCTCACGCAAAATAGTGGCCCGTGTGGGAAATAAATAGCTCCCGGGCATTTAAGCCTAGGAGTTAAATTCCTGCGTATGAATTGAATGCCACCTTTAGACTAGACTCTTATACAACGAATGGCGACATCGAGAAGATTCTACACGTGCTGTAACCTATCATTCATTTTCTATATAGTAAGATGATACTGTGCAGCACATAGACAGAAGGCCCACATACAATAAATGACAACAGTACCCTGGCGCTCCTTACAAAGCACTATGCCAAAAATGGAAACACCAATATCCACATGCATAGAAAATATGGCACTAAGCGGCAGATGTCTTAAGCCTGGCGAAGTGATAAAGTGGAAGGTGATAACACACCAGCCAATCAGATCTGTCATGTTAAAGGCTGCGTTTGAAAAATAACAGGAGCTGCTTGGCTGCTGCATTTTCACCTTCCACTTCATCACTTCGCATGGCTTAATAAACTGCCACTCTGTGCACTGGATAGAATGTTCATATATTCCAGGATAGCCTTCTCTTTGTTTGGAACCTTTAAGTGGTAATACTCCAATCATATGTGGAAAGAAACAGAAAACATGCACTACAATACTGTAAAGGATGGATTTCACAACACGATGCAAAACACAATTGTAACAAGGTGTCCTCCGACGTAGCCCATTCCTCTTACAGATGATCAAACAGATCAGCGCATGAGTGAAACAAATAAATGCTTAAAAGGGCACTGTAGTTGGACCACACATATAGGTTTCTTTAGTTTCCTTGCTGCAGCTCCAGACCCAACAATAAGACAAAAATATTTCTCCTAGTGTAATCTGGTATAATGGAGTATATCACCACCATGCTGTAAATAGAAGTATCAAAAAAGTGTTCTCCACAATAGACCCACACTTCGTTAAAAGGGTACCAGTCAATCATATCAAAGACCACCTAAATATAGGAAATGCTCTCTTGATTGCTTATTTGCATATAAAAATTTATGTTTGTGCAGCTCACATGAGTAATAAGGAAATCTAAGGTTAATTGGATCGAGCCCTTTCAGTGACCTGTGCAGAGGTGTGGCAATATGGTAGACTAACAAAGGGGAGGTTTGAGAAGATAGGAATAGGAAAGTTTTCACGGAACCCTTCAATGTTCAACGCACCCCCCCCCCCCCCCCTCATACGCCAATTCTGTTTTTTGAGCGAGGGGGAATCGGCGTATGCGGCTCCAGAAGCAGCGAGACTCGCGGCTAAATACAGCGGGTTTGCTGCATTACCCCCGGGTCTCGCTGTTTGGGGGAATCCTCGCCATCCTGTGACGGCAAGGATTTCCCCAGAACGTTGAATAGGGCGAGCGGCTGGTGAGGGGGTTAAACAGCGAGGATCGCTGGTTTTCTGCAATCCTCACTGTTTAACCCCCTCGCAGGCCGCATTGAATACCTGCCGGTGAGTGGTGACAGCGAGCAGGAAACCCTGCTCGCTGTCGCCGCTCGCCCACGGCATTGAATACCCCCCATAGACTAGATCAGCTAGGCCAAAAGCATCCATCTAGTAAAGAAAGAGAGAGAGAGAGACTGTCTCCCAATCACAGTGCAATGTCCTTCCAATGTCGTTACAATCAAAGCGAGCAAACGTCACAAGGAGGGTTACCAAACCGTGCCCTGTTCCCATCTACACTGACAAGAGCAGAACAATAAGAGAGATAACACAACAAGCAAAGATGTATAATGGGGTGCGATTTTTTTAGACAGCTTTTTTTTTTTTTAAATCACACATGCCAAATTTGTGATTTTTACCCAAAATTTGCACATGTAATAGGCTGTGAATTTTTCACTTACGATGTTTAGTGATGTGAATGTGCAGTTTATTAGTACTGGGAGTGTGCTGATTTTTAGTTAAAAAAATAAATAAAAAGTTTCCCTGACACTTGGCCAGTTACCACCCACAAATGCTAGCTTCCTGTCAAATCAACTTTGCGATCAAACCCCCCCCCCCAAAAAAAAGATTTTATGGCTGAATGCCCTCGCACAGACGTAATGTGATCGATACAAAATGCGCAGCCGATTGATCATCTACAAATTTTTAGCCATGCGATCAGGTCTGAATAACCCCTATGTGATTTTATCTCTTTTTTTTGTCACTTTTTGAAAAAAAATCCAAATCCAAAACTGTGTCTGAAAAATGACAGTTAGAAGCGGGTTGGTTGCTATCTCTACCCATTTCATCCCGCTCCAAGACTTAGTAAATAAACCCCGCTGTTTTCTGTTGAACGCTGATGAGATTTTAAAACCATCGATCCAATGCAGCAGCCTGTCTGACCTCGCGGTACATTCCAGCGTTACACCATATAACATGATGCGGCCATAACACTGCTGTGCTCTTTATTAGATGTACATGATGAACTGTTTACAGGATAGTAATAGCACTCACTCCCGTTATGTCCTCCCATCAGCGAGTCCTTCCATGAGGGAGCACTAACATCGCTGTGTGGCCCTCAGGGGGGGCAGCTAATGTCTCACACTGAATTACCCTGCCCTGTGCCATAATGATGGCAGCCAATGAGCTGTTACAGGATGCAAAGGAAGAAAGCGTTATAGTGTCACCTCTAGCTGAGCTAGCCCCTCTATTCTGCATGGGCACAGGGGGAACAGGATACAGGACACGGAACAGGGGTAACTGGCCAGTGTGTGACACACACACACACACGTTACAGGGAATGGCAAGGATGGTGCCACAAAGACACACACACTGCAGGATTTACTGTCCTCCCCTAATGCGGTCGGCCATCTGCTCTGGGCACAAGCAAAATGAGCAGCAGCAGCCCTGCGCAGATGGAGACCTTCAGAAACACACGGTGTGTGTGTGTGTGTGTGTGTGTGTGTGTGTGTGTGTGTGTATGTTTATTTAGTGCAAAATGACCAATGTAGGAGAGAGAGAGAGAGAGAGAGACTGTATACATGATTATGTATCATAACGTATCACGTGCACGCACATATACATATTTGTAGTCACCAACGTTCTGGGAGAGCCATCAGGCTGCGTCCTCAGAGTACCGGGACGGCCCATATGACTACAGCTGCTCTGTGAATCGCTAGGAGGCTGCTAGTTGCCTAAATTATTTTTACACTGAAATTATTGAAATGACGGAACAGATTACCGAAATTTGTGGTAATATCCTAATGCGGAATATTACATTTCAGGTCAAAACATACTTTCATCTATTATCCTTATGAAGGAGAGAACAAATCATAACATCTGGGGGTGTATGAATGAAAGCTTGGAGAGATAAAGTACCAATCAGCTCCTAACTGTCAATTTAGAGGATATGTTTGAAAAATGACAGATAAAGTCCCACCCAATCGACTTATTCCACTGAAATGCTCTCCAAGCTTTGATACATATGCTCCCAAGCTTCTTAATGCCCACCACAACACTTTCTAAGGCTTAAAACCAATGATAGTTGCCAATGTCTCTGTGTGTGTGTGTGTGTGTGTGTGTGTGTGTGTGTGTGTGTGTGTGTGTATTTCAGGTGATGTACTACAGACCTGCAACTTTACAATATTGTAGATACAGCACGGACTTGTGATTAGTGCAATATGTGGAGTGTAGGAAGATTCCGAGGAACAACACTGCCACCTGCTGGAAACCCAACGACAGTTACTTTAGCGCACTGCAAACAACTAAAATTCCCTACACTGGGGATGATTCGGCCCCGTTTTCGATGGTGGGGGTGTGTGCATGTGCAGACCCCCTGTGCGAACGCCTCCGGCGAGTATCACACTCATTGAGGCGTTTGCATAGGGAGGGACGAGAGGAGGGGCGGGGGGGGGGCGGGCAAGGGTTGACGCCAGTGCAATGCCCAGTGTTTTATGGGCATGGCATTGCCTGCTTGGGGTGGACGGCTGCCGTCAAAGAACCTCAGCGCCCGCCCTGTTTTTAGCCATCTCCGTCTGAAATAAGTCAGTTCAGACTCGCTTGTTCCCAAAGGGGAGAAAAATAATTTGATGGTTGAATGATTTCTCTCTCCTGCCGCATGCGAGGGGGTGTGTCCTCGTACACATCACTCTGCACGCCAGCGAGGATGCGGGCAGGGCGGCGCTGATCTGTTCGCTAGGCTGCGAGCATTTTATTATAGAATTTCTTATGAGAGGTCACCCTTGTACCTCACAGCAGACACCCACGGGCTCGTGCCCACATTAGTTCAGGTGGAACCAGAACACGTTACCCATTAGTAATATATGTACTCTGATCTCAGACATCGCTGCTGTGACCTATAGAAACATTTGTACTTTACAGATAAAATCCGCTTTTCTCCCTTATACATACACTATATTAATGTAATACTGAATGCATTGCTGGGAACACTTTGAGTGCCAACATCTCTGTGAGATGTTGAAAACATTGGCTAAAAATGCCCCAGCGTCTCTCACATTTGTTATATAAATTCAAATAAAGAATGTTGTGTAAAAATAGATAATATTTCCCATAGAAGGGACGGTACTCTTTACCTAGAAGGGCGCCCGTCGTGGTGATCGCGGGTACATTTATGTCTGGCCGCGACGCGACCGACGCGATGCCCGCGATTTCCCATTGAAACCCATGTTAAACATGGAAATCGCGTCGGTCGCGTCGCGGCCGTCCATAAATGTACCCGCGATGCCCGCGACGCGATGCACCCGATTTCCCATAGGAATCAATGTTAAATGGCCCGACCGACGCGATTTTACTGTTAAATGCCTCAATGTACCCGATTTGGCCATAGGAATCAATGTTAAATGGGCCACAGAGCCCAAATAGGCACAATTAACCCTTAAATGTCCCCCCAAATTTTTAACGCCACCCCACGATCCACGCCAACCCGAAGCGTGGCGAGCGCAGCGAGCCCGCGAGGGGCGGCGGTACGCGTCCTCCGACCTTTTCATGCCCTACTATCCACGTCGGCGTGGAGTTGAGAATAGAATAGTGTGGCGAGCGCAGCGAGCCACCGCGCCCGAAGCGTGGCGAGCACAGCGAGCCCCGCGAGGGGACGCGGATACCTTCACAGTTATACTCGTCCCCTTGCGGGCTTCACAGGTGTCCGTGGCGACGCGGACACCTGTGAAGCCCGCGAGGGGACGCGTTTACCTGTGAAGGTATCTGCGGCCGCTCGCCACGCTTCGGGCTCGGTGGCTCGCTGCGCTCGCCACACTATTCTATTCTCAACTCCACGCCGACGTGGATAGTAGGGCATGAAAAGGTCGGAGGACGCGTACCGCTGCGCTCGCCACGCTTCGGGTTGGCGTGGATCGTGGGGTGGCGTTAAAAATTTGGGGGGACATTTAAGGGTTAATTGTGGCTATTTGGGCTCTGTGGCCCATTTAACATTGATTCCTATGGCCAAATCGCGGGCATTGAGGCATTTTACATGAAAATCGCGATCAATCAGCCTTTTTAACATTGTTCCCTATGGGAAAATCGCGGTCATCGCGGGTAGCAGATTTTTATGTACCCGCGATTTACCCGCGATTTTTACCCCCGACGCCCGCGATTCCAATCGCTGGCGCCCTTCTAGGTAAAGAGTACCGAAGGGACTGATGTGAATGACATAACATTCTGTGCAATGTACTGTGTAATGTACGTACTCTATATAAAGAACTAGTAATAGATAAACGATTGCCTCTCAGTAAGAGCAGAGCCAGAAACGTCCACTAGGTGGAGACACTGTCTATGCAACTTTGTCACCTACCTTTCATAAATAGTCTTCAGCGTTGCCTGATCATGGACTCCCTCTGTCTCCTCCAGGTACAGAATCAGCCAGGAAGTTCTATACGGCCACTGCTCTGTGAGGTTTATCCAGGAGGCCAACCTGTCCCAATTAAAATTGATCTGGTTTGCTCTCAGTAACCTTCCTACAAGCGTACAGAGAAATATATAGATTAGTATATAAAATGAAGCATATGCCCAAAATACATCATTTTACACAGATCCAGCAAATCACCTGTTCATAGCCAGACAATAGAAATATGTTCACATTCAGAGATATTGGGAAAAGATTTAAAACACACGGCAGCATACCTCCCAACATTGAAGAGGCAGAAAGAGGGAGGGGGTGTGGCCTAGCAGCAAGGGGCGTGGTCTACACCCACGATGCTCCCGTGAGGCCAGGCCCCGTTTTCAATACTGTGAGCTGCTGCCCCAGCCCCTCTGGCTGCAGGCTGCAGGAATAGACGCTGTGTGCATGCGTCTATTCACGGATGACAGGGGGTACTCCCAACTGCCCCCCCCCCCCCCACTACAACATCTGTCCCACCAAGTACCATGTCCATCCCTTTTAATTAAATCTAATTTATTCTACATTTATACATTTAATCCCTCAGCCGTATTTATCAGTCATTTTTCAGCACAGCCACATCAGTGATATCTTTATTTATATGTGACTTGTAGTTTAGCAATATATTCTATGCCATTACACCTTATACTACTTTTCTAATCCAACCAACAATACGTTCTACTCCTCACCCACCCGCAGCCAGCGTCTAGTGCACCCATACCCTCTGCGGCTGTCTATCAAGTCTGACCATTGAGAAAGACCTTTTAAAGGACGAAACGCGTTTGGGACCACCACCCACCCCACCTATTGTTATTGCTATTCTTTTCAGCCTAATTTACCTTATTGTTATTTAAAATCAGTGCCAATAAAACTGTGCTTTAATTGTAGCACTAGTCTTTGGCCCTTCTTTCATCTCATCCCTCCTGCTCTCTCACCCCCATTCACCGATCATTCCAAAGCAAGGAGTGCATGCTGATTCAACTTTACCACAGGGTGAGTTACTACAAGTTTTATACTTCCACTTACCACCCACACTGATCCCTGCCATTATATCTGAGGAACGGACTCCACACCTGACGCAGACGCAAGGGGACATCACCGCCAAACTCACAGCCTCAAGTTTTACCTGATTTGATTACCCCTCTCCTCTCACTGATTACTGCTCCCAACACCCAGCCCACAGTTATTGTTCCAATACAGACTTCAAGCTTAATTACTTTGGACAATAAGACATCGACTATCCAACCGCCAGCACTCTCCTTCCCCTACCTCATCGGTCTGCGGAATGTGACAGTTAGTAATGACTACAGCTGTGCACCAAGCTAGGGGATTTGAGTAATGTGACCGTTAGTAATGACTACAGCTGTGCACCAGTTAGGTGATCGGGGGAATGTGACAGTTAGTAATGACTATAGCTGTGCACCAGCTAGGTGATCTGGGGAATGTGACAGTTAGTAATGACTACAGCTGTGCACCAGCTAGGTGATCTGGGGAATGTGACAGTTAGTAATGACTACAGCTGTGCACCAGCTAGGTGATCGGGGGAATGCGACAGTTAATAATGACTACAGCTGTGCACCAGCTAGGTGATCGGGGGAATGCGACAGTTAGTAATGACTACAACTGTGCACCAGCTAGGTGATCGGGGGAATGTGACAGTTAGTAATGACTACAGCGGTGCACCAGCTAGGTGATCTGGGGAATGAGGCAGCTAGTAATGACTACAACTGTGCACCAGCTAGGTGATCGGGGGAATGTGGCAGTTAGTAATGACTACAGCTGTGCACCAGCTAGGTGACCTGGGGAATGTGACAGTAATGACTACAGCTGTGCACCAGCTAGTGGATCTGGGGAATGTGACGGTTAGTAATGACTACAGCTGTACACCAGCTAGGTGATCTGGAGAATGTGACAGTAATGACTACAGCTGTGCACCAGCTAGGTGGTCTGGGGAATGTGGCAGTTAGTACTGACTACAGCTGTGCACCAGCTAGGTGACCTGGGGAATGTGACAGTAATGACTACAGCTGTGCACCAGCTAGGGGATCTGGGGACTGTAACGGTTAGTAATGACTACAGCTGTACACCAGCTAGGTGATCTGGGGAATGTGACAGTAATGACTACAGCTATGCACCAGCTAGGTGGTCTGGGGAATGTGGCAGTTAGTACTGACTACAGCTGTGCACCAGCTAGGTGACCTGGGGAATTTGACAGTAATGACTACAGCTGTGCACCAGCTAGGGGATCTGGGGAATGTGACGGTTAGTAATGACTACAGCTGTACACCAGCTAGGGGATCTGGGGGAATGTGGCAGTTAGTACTGACTACAGCTGTGCACCAGCTAGGTGATCTGGGGAATGTGACAGTAATGACTACAGCTGTGCACCAGCTAGGTGAGCTGAGGAATGTGACAGTAATGACTACAGCTGTGCACCAGCTAGGGGATCTGGGGAATGTGGCAGTTAGTACTGACTACAGCTGTGCACCAGCTAGGTGACCTGGGGAATGTGACAGTAATGACTACAGCTGTGCACCAGCTAGGGGATCTGGGGACTGTAACGGTTAGTAATGACTACAGCTGTACACCAGCTAGGTGATCTGGGGAATGTGACAGTAATGACTACAGCTATGCACCAGCTAGGTGGTCTGGGGAATGTGGCAGTTAGTACTGACTACAGCTGTGCACCAGCTAGGTGACCTGGGGAATGTGACAGTAATGACTACAGCTGTGCACCAGCTGGGGGATCTGGGGAATGTGACGGTTAGTAATGACTACAGCTGTACACCAGCTAGGGGATCTGGGGGAATGTGGCAGTTAGTACTGACTACAGCTGTGCACCAGCTAGGTGATCTGGGGAATGTGACAGTAATGACTACAGCTGTGCACCAGCTAGGTGAGCTGAGGAATGTGACAGTAATGACTACAGCTGTGCACCAGCTAGGGGATCTGGGGAATGTGACGGTTAGTAATGACTACAGCTGTGCACCAGCTAGGTGGTCTGGGGAATGTGACAGTAATGACTACAGCTGTGCACCAGCTAGGGGATCTGGGGAATGTGACGGTTAGTAATGACTACAGCTGTACACCAGCTAGGTGATCTGGGGAATGTGACAGTAATGACTACAGCTGTGCACCAGCTAGGTGAGCTGGGGAATGTGACAGTAATGACTACAGCTGTGCACCAGCTAGGGGATCTGGGGAATGTGACGGTTAGTAATGACTACAGCTGTGCACCAGCTAGGTGGTCTGGGGAATGTGGCAGTTAGTACTGACTACAGCTGTGCACCAGCTAGGTGGTCTGGGGAATGTGGCAGTTAGTACTGACTACAGCTGTGCACCAGCTAGGTGGTCTGGGGAATGTGGCAGTTAGTACTGACTACAGCTGTGCACCAGCTAGGGGACTTGGAAAAGATGGACCATTGGTAGGACTGGTTTGGCCAAAACATTTCTAATAAAAGATAAAGCAAAAGGAAACGGGTTGTGAGGAGGTAAAAGGGTGTGGAAGCAGCCCTGTCTCCACTGCAATGTTCTACGCATGCCTCAGCAACACCCTGTGTGCTGTATGTGAGAGGATATATTATCCTGACGTGACTTAGACACTGGATGACCTGTGTTTGGGCTAACCGTGTATGCTGGCAGTTCAACCCAAGCAGCCACTACTCTGCCACAAATAAAAACGGAAGAGCTGCGATTACCTGTAACTGAGACAATGTTTAATAATCTCCTCATGGTCTGGGGACTGATGTCACTGAACCAATCTTCTGTTACCAGCAATTTGGTAAGGTCAAACGACATTTGGCGGGTGACTGTACGCTGCATCTGCCGTCTCCTGTATGTATCCTGAAGGAATGTGAGATGGGAAGGACAGGTCAAAAAAATCGTTTAATCATCATCATCATCATCATCATCTCCTCACAGGCGTCCATGTTTTAGAGACCAGTTATTGTTTTACATAGATTTTAAGCAATATGTTGCTGAGTACAGAAGATGCATTAATAATCTACACATGACCAAGGCCCAGAAAATTCAGGTTACATTTTCAAAAGGCACAATTAGTATCTATTCCACCTGCAACTCTATACCCAATCCTGCCTGCGTTGGTTGGGCACAAGGAAACCATAGAGAGAGCCTCTATACCCAATCCTGCCTGCACTGGTTGGGCACAGAGAAACCATAGAGAGAGAGCCTCTATACCCAATCCTGCCTGCGTTGGTTGGGCACAAGGAAACCATAGAGAGAGCCTCTATACCCAATCCTGCCTGCACTGGTATAGACAGTATAAGAAACCATAGACTCTCTATACCCAATCCTGCCTGCACTGGTTGGGCACAGGGAAACCATAGAGCGAGTCTTTATACCCAACCTTGCTTGAGTCTCTATACCTGCACTGGTATAGACAGTATAAGAAACCATAGAGTCTCTATACCCAGTCCTGCCTGCACTGGTATAGACAGTATAATAATCCATAAAGTCTCTATACCCAATCCTGCCTGCATTGGTATAGACAGTATAAGAAACCATAGAGTCTCTATACCCAATCCTTCCTGCACTGGTATAGACAGTATAAGAAACCATAGAGTCTCTATACCCAGTCCTGCCTGCACTGCTTGAGTCTCTATACCTGCACTGGTATAGACAGTATAAGAAACCAGTAGGTAACGACTGTAATAAATAGCAAGAAAACTAAGGGGTTTATTTACTAAGATGGTAGTTCTATTGAAGACGGGATGTTCCCATTGGTAGATAGCTCCAGCCATCCACCAATCAGAGTACAATTTACTGTATGGAAGCAAGTGGAGAGATGGTGTATGAATGCAGAAGCATGTTCTAATTTGTTTAAAAAAAAAAAAACCTTAATGGGTGGGTCTAGGCCTACAATATTGGGTACTTCCTCATCTTTGCGGCCACTGCTTACGCCAGTTACGTTAGCCGCTACGTGAATCTCCACTGTCCCCTCCCGGGCTCGCCTCGCTTCAGGCTCGAAAAGTGATGGTGGTGTGGACCACGAAAATAATGTGGGTAACAGAGTTTTCTGAAACATACGGAGTTTGTATGTGCGCTTACTGTAGTAAACTAATTTCAGGTTAATCCAAAATTGAATCCAGATTGTTACGATGAGGAGTCGGCGAACTACATGCAAAAATCTAAGTGCTTATAAAAGTAATGGCTAATTGCGTTATCCATTTCCTCTTACCCGTCTGTTCAAGGCGGTTTTGCTGCCAAGCTTCGCGGCTTCTGCAAGACTGTGCTGCGATACCCTTCGGTCGGGATCTTCGTTGCCTCCTAGTGGAGAAAGGAAAGATACACACGGAACCCCTCAATTGCCAGTATTAAAGATTTGTGCCGAATGGAAACACAGAATTTCTCTAGCTTTACGGGTTTGTTACATAAAAACCATCACATGCAAAACTGCTAATTCTTATCTATAGACACAGTAATCTATGCTTAAACTACATTTCACTTTTATCTGTAAAGTGATACAAGTATGAAATTGATAAGCCAGAATCTTTGTAAATTGGGTTTATGCAGACTGATGGCTTGAGCACCATAACTACAATCTACCATAACAAACCTTTTGTTGTTCTGCCCCATCAAAATTAGCAAAATCTGAATGATTATTGTGCAGTGTGACATCTATGTGTATCACCAAATAACAGCAATGACTTACTTTTAGCATTCCAGTTTTCATTGCTTTCTGGTTTAAAAGTTTCTGAATAAGGTATCCTGTGCCTTTAAGTCAGGCAGTGGACAGATCTGACTGACTGATCTGCAATGTACTAACCAGCCCTTTGCAGTTTCACAAACAGACGCCAATATTTTTTAAATGACTCACATTACAATGCAACTGCTGGCAACGAGCATGTAGGTAAAAAGAATTCTGTATGTATAGGGTAGAAGCCTCACTGTGGGGCATCATTTGTAAAGGGAATTTATCTTGTACATGGCATAATGTGCACTGGGCATTACGGGTTGTGTGGCATAATACCGTTCGCATTGCACACGAGCTAGAGGAATTACCGACTGAAAAAATCTATGGATTGTAAACACAATGGAGCCGGCATTACTGGGCGGAAACTTGCAGTTTTTTGGGTGTGTGTGGCAGAAAAAAACATACGCGCCCAGGCGTTTATGGGTTGGGTCTCCGACGTCCGCGCTGACCACTTCTAGCCTACTCGTGGATTCATAGACCCACATGGATCTGCGAATCCATAGTGATTTATATGAGGCATTCACAAACTTGCACTGGCCATTTTATCTTCCTGTCTGAACAAATAAAAGGGAGCCCATACAAACTCTGCACAGATGATACAGGAGAGTACAGGTAAACAAGGTTTTATTCTGAGAAAAGCACTTACCGGCATTATCCAGGCCTGGCACATCTCCGTTGGTAGAGGATACCACGCACATCTTCTTGGCACTGCTTAGGCCGCGGCTGTTCAGGAAGACCGGCAGGTGCACAATATTACGCATGTAATCATGTCCATTGATGTTGGAGTCTCTCAGAACGCTATTCAGGTTTTGGTTAATGGCCTTAATAATAATGTGTGGGTCACTGGCAAAGATTGCTATGAACGGACCCTTGGAAAACAAAACGCGAACCTTGGAAGAAAAAAACAGATGAATACAAGTTAAGATACTGTAATGTTCGTATATTTCAGCTGAAAGGACTCTGATACACAAGGCAAGTCCTATATTGCCCCCCGATGCTTAATCTCTGGCGGCGACCCTTACACTGCACTCATCTGTGACATAAGGGGTGGCCGTATACAGCCAGTGTTGGGCGTCTTCCCTGCTCTGCCCCAAACTGAGAGAACACTAGGAGACTGGCACAGAAGGTACGATGTAAAACATCCTTAGCACAAATAGGACGTGTGCTCTTTAATGCAATAAATACATTTTCATGTGTTAAACAATTATAGTGGTAATGGGAAAATTATATTTAATAGATTCATTGTCAGCAATGACACAAAGGTGAACGGCAGAACCTGTGTTATTCGTTCATTAACATGCCATTATAGTAATAGAGGCAATTTGTGTAAATCAGGTCCAACAAGAGTTGTTTCAGCAATAAATTGGTGATTAATTCCCACTATTTGCCCCAACAAGTGCAGCAACAGCAAAACGACGTACTCCCGGGAAGAGCAGAGCGAACGCTGGTGGCAGAGTCCTAGAAAACAAGCGCGCAATGGCAGACGTCAGGTAGGATGTTGCTATGGGAAACCAATCAGATACTACCATCTTCTAGAAGGTGCTCAATAAATAAGTGGTAGATTCTGATTGGTTGCCAATAGCAACATGCCATGTGAAATGGAACCCCCATCTTATGCTGGGTACGCACCAGGACGATGAACATCGCGAGCAGGTCATAAGACGATCGTACAACCCGCTCACAATGGGGTGGAGCCTACGACCCGCTCAGGAAATGCATCCGATCTGATCCGATCCGATCACGACCCGCACCCACTTGTATGGTCATTTTTCAGATCCTACCTGCTGCAGGTAGGATCTGAGAAACAACCCAACGACCCGCGGGGCCGCGCATCGGATCGGATCAGAAATGCACAGAAATGGCCCAAAACATGCCCAATTTACATACAATCGGACGAGATTATATCTAAATTGTCTCATTTTGGGCCAAATCGTTGTGGTGTGTATCCCACATTAGTAAATTTCCCCCATACAATCTGATGGGATGTTGCCCATAGCAACCAGAGTCTATGTATTATCTGATAAAAGGTTCTGAATAAATTAAAGTAGAATCTGATTGGTTGCTTCAATAGAACTCACATCCCAAATTTACCCAATTGAAAGGCTCCTAACATGAGAAACCAATTAGTCAAAAGTCCATTACCTGAGAAAAGAACCAAGGAGTTCCATCATTGTGGGTGGTGCATTGTTTGCCCCCCCTCTCCACAAACACAAACACACACACTTAACATACAGGGGATTCGGTATGAAAAGCCGGAATCCCGACCGCCGAAATGCTGACCGGGGGGGGGGGGCGTGTATTTCCCCCCTCTCAGCAGGCCCACACTATTTTATTCTCCCTCTGTGGGTGTCGTGGACACCCATAGAGAGACAAAGTGCCGGCATTGCGGCGGTCGGGATTCCGGCGTCGGTATTTCGTCCGTCAGGATTCCGACCGCCGGCATATTGACCGTATCCCCATACAGGTCATTACATGCAATAACTATTACGTTTATTTGAATGTATGTGTGGTCTTCAATATATAGGTAAAACCTCAAGGAAACTAAGGGAAGGTGGTCGAACATCAAACAGCGAATGATCATTCGCTCAAAAATCACAACATTCCGGGTGGAAGTGCCATGCACTCCATTAGGTGGAACAAATGACTGCTTCCAAACACTTATTTCAGTTGTTGCTTTTTTTTTGGGGGGGGGGGGGGATCTTATTTACATGTTTAGGTCTGGTTTCCAATATTGATGCCGCATCATTAACCAAACAACTGTTAATAAGGTCATAGTAGAGGTTTTTTATGCATGTATAAATCAAATCCCATCCCCTGTGACAGGAAGTGGGCGGGACAATGGACTATAAACGGTTCATAAATACATAGGCACACCCTGATAAAAATGTCATAGTTAAAACACGTTGGTGTGGATTTGCCACATGAGAGGGGAACGCTGAACGGAAGGAGGAGACATTGCTTTATAAAGGTAGCATTACAATTAACCCATTAATGTTCATCAGTGCCAGTAAATCTTAAAGGTTTTGGACTATGGCATGTCCCCTTTTACATTTTGTATCAAGCATGGCTAAACTGTGGCCCTCCATTTGTTGTGAAACTACACGTCCCAGCATGCCTTGCCATAGTTTTATCATTCCCTAATAGCAAAACTGTGGCAAGGCATGATGGGATTGTAGCTTCACAACAGCTGGAGGGCCATCGTTTGGCCATGCCTGTCTTAAGTAAGCTTGCGAGCAGGGCCCTCCCACCTCTATGTCGGTTTGTTTCTACACAGTTTGTTTAATCACTATTTCCAATTGTAAAGCGCAACGGAATCTGCTGCGCTATATAAGACGCTCTAGCGAAATCTGCTGTGCTATATAAGACGCTGTAGCGGAATCTGCTGCACTATATAAGACGCTCTAGCGAAATCTGCTGTGCTATATAAGACGCTGTAGCGGAATCTGCTGCGCTATATAAGACGCTGTAGCGGAATCTGCTGCGCTATATAACAAACTGTAACGGAAACTGCTGTGTTATATAAGACACTGTAATTATGGATTGTTACTGACTTTCCCATCCCCACGGGATGTAAACTGGGATGTAAGAGACCTGTTTTTAAAGGAACCAGACTGACTCATTTGCAGGAATCGATTAGGCCATCAACCATGAATAGATAGAGCCAGTAGAGAATACATACTGTATCCAACATATGGAGAACTTTGTCCTGCTCACAGGCGTCCAGCCCATCAATGATCACCACCAGCCTTGTTTGGTTCTGTGTAAAGCCATCTATGGTCTTTGCCATTTTAGCCATCAGTTCCACTTCGCACTTCAGAACCTGGAACAGAAGAGGTTATACAACTGACAAATTCTGAAAGTGTCGGAGGTATGCAACTACAAGCCCTAGCTTCTGACAGTGTGGCATGCTGGTTCTTGTAGTGTCACCATGGCTAGCCAAAGGCTGTATGTTCTAGGTAGCACACAAGTTTTACCTTCATGAACCCCTCGCTCTTCAACCTGTGTAGTCTGGAGGCCGCACTGTGCAGACGCTTCCGCTGGGAGTTCAATATGGAATCCATGACCTGCCACCACGTGAGACAATTCAGGACTAACACCAGTCCAACCACGCAGGCCACGGCTATCAGGATAGAGTTCACCGTCATGTTCTTGGCGTCCACTTTAAAGACTGCCAGTAAGATGACACCAGTGAAGATGCACGTCATGATGAAGATGAAGATGACAAACGATGGGAGACAACAGGTCTTCTTCCATTTCTTTTTCCCTTTGAGAAATAAAAGGATACGGTTACAGTACAGGACAAAAACAGTATTTCTAGGGAATTCCTTGGGGAACGCACTGAATAAGACGAAATGATCATTTGCACACACTTTACATGCTCTGTTACTATACCTTTATGTAGGGACATATTATAGTACGTACACATTACAGTAAGTGCGCCGGGTACCCATGGCTACAAACCAGGCCCTATTATTTTAGTACTAGTGTACTAGCATCACATGGGAGCCTACAGCAGTCCAGCTAAGCTCTGTCCCACATACACAAAGCACATATGCGTTATATACCATAAGGCAGTGGTTCCCAAACTAAGCTATCAGCATTTTACTTGCAGCACCCCAAGGCCAAAAGGTTTATTCTGAAAATATTGTGAATTACAGTAAGCAAATTATAGTTACATGAAATTACATAAAATTGACCATAAACCAGTAAGTTCCCCACACGCCTGGTTTGAGATCTTCTGCCCCAAAGAAGAATTTTATCTATATGGATTTATTTCTTTAGTGTATTTCATACACTTTGCACTGTGCTGATAACCTATGCATAGCATCCTCTAGTGGACACATAGTGCCATTACAGTGACAGCTAGAGGTTCACATTAAAGTGAACCCACTGACCACACAGATGAGCAGAGATAAATCCCCCATGTGGCAACTTTCCACATCCCTCTGCTCCCTAGTCAACCAATACAAATCACTTTGCCATGAATTCTGTCAATTATCCTTTACCTTTAAACTAGGTTGTTCTTTTTTTCTAGGTCATATGTTCTAAAACTCACAATGTCCCCTCACATTAATGAAATCATTAGCTCAACATGTGGATCTTTTAAACTGTGTCAGCCAGTAAGAAGTGGAAAACGTGACTCGTTCGGGGAACTGAGCAGGAGTGTGTTGTTGAGCCACAAAACAAGCAGTTTGGTCTGTGGCTCAACAGTGGAGACGCAGACTGTGGAGCGGCAGTTCCGTTGTTGCCACAGGTTCAAGACTCGGAGGTGGAGTGAAGCGGATGGTGCCTTCTCCCTTTCCGGCACATGCCGGGCTGATTGATGCATGGTGCAGTGTATCGTCAGCAGCAGGCAGTCAGAGGGGAGACAAGACGGTGTGCAGTCGGCTCTAATCGGTAAGCCCCATATAAACTGCCATCGAACGCTGTTGTGCACTAGGGGTCCAATTTACAGGGAGACAGGCCTCCAAAGCTTGTGGAACTACAAGTACATTAATACAAACGGAACAGTACAAATTGCATAATTTAATCCCATATCCATAAGGCTACAGAATGGAGATCGATGTTTCTCACCATACAGTATAAATCAATTTCATTTGGATACAAAATAAAATGTAATGGACAATATTGTGTCATTACACTAGAAGGATGCTGCTTGTGAGTATATCTGGACACGCTCATAAAGTATTAAGGATTGGAGGAATTTGTTTTATGGGATTTGTTTTAATAACATAATTGAAATTTTATAAGAAATGTTATATATACTGATAGATGCGTTCTCTGTGAATACCCCATTAAGACTGGTGGTTCTACTACCAAACACAGCACAAATATCAGAGCCTGTGCCTCACATGGCCCACACTAAGGTGGCAGCGGCAGGTTTGGACAAAACCAGAAAAATAATGGGCTGGTGGTGAACGGTGGATGATGCCCCTCAGTGCCACCTGGGACTAGTCAAAAGTGAGGACTATAAAGACATGGTTTTAGGAGTTCAGTGTGGAAGAACGTGACTGGCTCGCACAGAGCCCTGACCTCAACCCCATTCATCACTTTTGGGATCAACTCAAATGGAGATTTTGAGCCAGGCCTTCTGGTCCAACATCAGTGCGTGATCTCATAACTGCTCTACAGAATGAATGGCCACAGAAACTCGCCAACATCTTCTAAAAAGCCTTCCAAGAGGAGTGGAGCCTGTTCTAGCTGCAAAGGGTGACCAACTCCATAGTAACATATATGTATAGAACACCGTCCTTGTGGGTGGAATGGTCAGACATCTGTATACTTTAATCCATATAGTGTATTACAGATATCAGTGGTCATACAGCACGGGTAGAATGTTGGGGAAGGCTGGCGATACATGTAAACCCTCTCAGCCACACTACGACAGTACCTTGCGTTTCCTCTGTTTTGAACACCCTGAAGAGTCGAGTTGCTAAAAAGCCGAACTCCCTCTCACAGGCATCGGACAGGGTGGCAATCATTTCCGCCATGGATGTCTCGCCCCCAACGCTGGACAGTCTATTGTAGTCTGTGAAAAGGAACCTGAGGGGGCACAGAGCAAAACAGACTTAACAAGCAGCCAAGATAGTACAGTGCAATGGGTGCATTGGGCGCACTGAATTCGCTTAAAAGTGCTCGCATCTCTAAAGGGTTCGGCCCAGCAAAGGGTGCAAGATCGGCTTAATTTGTGTGCCAGTGTTTAAATGGCACCTTGCGTCCTTCAGCGCCAATCAGATCGACCCCTTTTAATGCCAAGTGAAAATGTCAAAATTGGCAAGCAAAATGTTTCATCATAATGACCTGTAATGTTACCTTATATAGGAAATATCTTTTTTCACGCAACATTTTTTATTTGAATTTATATACCAAATGTGAGCGACGGTGGCATTTTTAGCATATATTTTGAACATCTCTCTCAGTTGATGTTGGCACTCAAAGGGTTAATAAAGGTCAGGATAGAAGATATAGGAGACATAGTATTGCATGCGATTCATTGTATGTAAAAATGGCACATCAAGTGCCAGATCGCATGCGAGCCTCCCGGGGGACCTGCCGGGGGGCTTTCAAGGGCAAACTGGTCTGACTTGTCGTTAGGACAAATCGGACCAGTGTATGGGGGCCTTTACACCTACCAGGTAAAAACTGAGATTCTTACCTGACTGGCAATGCCTTGGTGGTCTGCTCTGGGAGCTCCGGAGGGTTCACAAACATTAATTTCAGCAGTAGCTCCAGGTACCCGATATGTCGTGCCAGTCTTGTGCTCAGCACCCAGGCCCAGTTCCAATTCTCCCCCTCCCGTCGTCCACCAAAGTACACCACAGCTGTAGACAGAAGTACAATTTGAAACCGGAGCTCAAACAAAACAAAACGGTGGCATCTCACATATGTTTCTTTCAGTTACATGCAGAATAGTCCTTAATGAGAGTACCCTGCTAATGGGAACAGGCCTTTCTTGGTAAAGCAAGCTGCTCTCCTATGAAACGCGTCAGTTATTACTGAAAAAGATTTTAATTTTGGAGGAATGCAAATACAAGTACATCCTGTTTTATAGAACTGCGCATTTATTTATTTATTAACAGTTTCTTATATAGCGCACACATATTCTGCAGAACATTCACATCAGTCCCTGCCCCAGTGGAGCTTACAATCTATATTCCCTACCACATGTACACACACACAGACATTCTAGGGCAGGCATGTCCAAACTGTGGCCCTCCAGTTGTTGTGAAACTACACATTACAGCATGCCTTGCCATAGTTCTTGCATTGCCTAATGGCAAAACTGTGGCAAGGCATGATGGGACTTGTAGTTTCACAACAGCTGAAGGGCCATAGTTTGGACATGCCTGTTCTAGGGTTAATTTGTTAGGAGCCAGTTAGCCTACCTGTATATTTTTGAATTGTGGGAGGAAACCGGAGTACCCGGAGAAAACCCACGCAAGCACGGGGAGAATATACAAACACTGCACAGTTAGAGCGATGGTGGGAATGGAACCCATGACCTCAGTGCTGTGAGGAAGTAATGCTAACCATTACACCATCCGTATCTATATGTTTGTAGAATAAACTAATTTTTTTACCAGTATTAAGAACTTAAATAAGAAAATTATTGGACAAGAGACCATTTATCTAACAACTCTTTTTGCGAAGTTGTGCTGGTTATACATAAGACATTTTTAGCAAATAAAACTGTAAATCACAAAGGATTTGTTCCACTACCAAGAAAAATGCCATTCCAATATTGTAAATAAAAAAAATAAAAAATTGTGGCCAGAATCTTGCTTCCTAAAAAAATATCACATTACCCATAATTCTGTGTACACATGGTACAATTTGACATTCGATTTTGACTATATAGTCAAAATCGTATCGGGATCACATAGACATCGTATGGAGATAGAACATGTTTTTGAGCTTTCCCTCCCGATTCGATGCCGATGCGCGCTCCCGTTCAGCGGAAATCGAAAAGCCAAATAGACAGTGCAGCAATGACTATAGAATGCAAGCGGAATGTAGATAGTATGAATTGTATATAAATAGTACAGAGTTAGCAAAGAATGCATAGCAATCGCATCTGAAGTCAAATAGCAAAGGAATCTCATCATGTGTACACCCCATTAAAGTGTGTAGTACCATACCTCCCAACAGGACCCATTCCAGGAGAACAAAATGCACTGCTCCTGGACTTCCTTGCAGTTGCAGAGGTGGGACTGAACCACTGTCGCAAATTCAAATAGGGGAGCTACACCGGCCAGTGAGTCCAGGCTGTGGTGTTTGAGGTGTCAGTTGGTGGGGCTCCCCTATCTGAATATTGGACTGTGCTGCAGCCCTGTAACTCTGCAACTGCCACTGGCATGGATGTCCAGAACCAGAGCATCTTGTCCCTCCTGGAATGGGTCATGTTGGGAGGTATGTAGTACTGATGGTTTGCCATTTTCCGGACATGTCATGGACCAGAGGAACTGATCAGGAACACTACTACTTATGCTGCAGGAGTTCGAGAGAAGCCATCCTGTCCACTGCAACCTGCTGAAGGCAATCTGTCCACCAAACATTACTAAAAATTGGTCTCTGAAAAGCCCCTCTGGCCTGATAAAGGCTTAACATTGACAAAAGACTTAAGTGTAATGTGCGACATGCTTCTTTTCCTTCTTTTTTTTTTAAATGAGCACTTAATGGTTGTACATATATGTTCAGCATTACAGCCCCACTAGTCACTTACTGAAGAATATGTAGAGGACAGCCAATAAACTGAGTGACACCGATATCCCCAGCTTAACATCCACGGTGAACGATAGCAGCAGCCCGAGAGTGCTGCACATCAACAGGATGAGAAAGACAATGAGCCAGGAGAACTGGAAGAGGGGTTCGATCTGCTGCCCGGCAAACGTCTTCATCTCATCTACATCAGCAAGAGAGAACAAACATAGCATCAGCCCTGACAGAGCAGCGGCAAGTCTAACAGAGCTATCATTCACATCCAAACTAACATTGTGCAGGTGTTTAGGATTGGAGGAAATGGTATAGATGTGATGAACTGATCTTCTGCTGTTACTAAACCTTATCACCTTAGTGGATATATCTGCCAGAAGGCTGGGTGTAATGTACATCCATGGTATAGACCTGAGCAAGAGATACGACTTCTAAAGCTGCTCCAATTACATCAACACCGTGCATGCAGGCATTTAAATATGTATGTGGTGCCTCTAAGGTGTATACTCAATGCTTTTTGCGAGCTGTGACAGTGAGCAGTGCTGACTGCACGGTCAGCATTCAACTGACCCTCCTGCACATGCCGTTTCCGCCTTGCTAGGTTTTTACAGCGATGTGGAAACGGCGTGTGCGGCCGCCAGAACAGAAAGGCTCGCAGCTAAATGCAGCGGGCTCACTGCATTAGCC
Source organism: Crinia signifera (assembly GCF_055691185.1). NCBI lineage: Eukaryota > Metazoa > Chordata > Amphibia > Anura > Myobatrachidae > Crinia > Crinia signifera. The sequence goes on from NC_139219.1 coordinate 299,972,184, forward strand.
ACTAGACTCTCCGTTTGGGGGAATCCTCTCTGTCATCTGATGAGGGTTCCCCCAGAACATTGAATAAGGTCAGCGGCCAGCGCGGGGGTTAAACAGCGAGGGTGACTTGTTTTCGACGATCCCCGCCGTTTAACCCCCTCGCCCTAACAATCAGGATGTCGCCTCCAGGAAGGGTGATTGACGTTATTCCGGGTTCTATTTAGCAACTGGCACGGTGGAGACCTTGGTTAGCTAGAAACACGGTTGTGCTTCCATTCTGCCTCAGAGGTGACCCTGAGTGGAAGACTGCATAGAGACCTCAGGATAGTCATCATCTAACTGACAGAACTGCCAATAACTTGTCTCCTAAAAGGCCTTATTCAGATCCGATTGCATCGGTGGCCGCCTCCTCCCTACGGCCACCGCAGCGCCAAGTAAGACCTGGCTTACTCAATGCTGTCGCATCGGAGGACTCTTCTCCCGGCGGCCACCGCAGTGCCGAGTAAGTTTGGCCAGTGGGGATAACCATTAGATGTGAGTGATTGTGAATGGTTTTCCCATCATGTACATGGCTGTGATCGCATTCGCAGCCGTGCACATGGGTGGGGGGAATTCAGACAATTCGGTGGTGGGGCAGCTTTTACCTGATCACAGGGCTCTGTAATCTTGCAGCCCAGCAATCAGGTCTGAATCAGGCCCTTGTTCCTGACATGAGGGATTAGGGAGAGCATCATTTCATGCACAATGTCTGAGAAGTCGGATGGAAGCCGAAGCTTGGTCACTCCCTGTTGAGGAACTTGCACAGACTCTGCCACGGCAGACTGAGCACAGACCGGAATACCACTGCAGTTACAAACAGCCAGGTTGCAATGGCGCACAGGCAGTACAGTGGTTGGGTTCAGGCCAGAGGACAAATGAATGTAACAAAAAGGAAAACCAACCTGAGAAATGAGTTTTTCAGTACAAAAGGCACCTATATACCCTATAGCGAGGTAAGCGTGGTCCCCCAATACCAGATTTAATAGAATTCCCCTTTGCCACCAAATGCTGTGTTGAACCAGGGCTTTTTGAACACAGGTCTAAGCTTCGTCAGACTCATTTCATGCCACATGTTGGACCCGGCATATTGTGGCCAGACCCCGTTCAGACTGCAGCCTTGTGCAGTCCTTCTGTTCTGCTGGCACTTGGAGACGACGAGCACCAATCACCCGGCTCTCTCACTGTAATCTTAGCTGTGACGTTTACCCCACAGGCTACACGGGTCCTTCCACAACTACTTAACCAGTTATATTCTCCAAGGACCTTTTACGATCAAGTCCCAACAAGGGTAGACAAGGCAAATAAACTGGGTTATTGCAGCTGCAGAATAGTAGTATTACACAAATATAGGACTGGCCCTTCTCACACCCCATTACAGATCACCAGTAGCACCAGTGTACACACCTACCTGCAATGATACACATTAGCCTATTGTCCCTGTAGTAGATAACCTTGAATAAGAAAACATAACTGTCCATAATCCTTACAAGTATCTAAAGTGCAATCAGTTCCGTTATTGGCATAAGACACAGACACCATCAGGTCTTAGTGTATTGTACATTACCTTCCAGCTTCTTAAGCAAAAAGGACTTTCCACTGCCCCACTGAGCGTACAGTCCAACGCAGATGGGGGGCTGCATGGTGGGCTCACTGAGAATGTCAGCCAGGGCACTGCTGTACAAGTCATACCCCAGCATATCACCATCAGATTCAGTGGGTGAGAGATGCCCTGTGTGAGACAAAGGACATATTAAACACAGATAACAAAGTATACAACTACACGCTCAGTGTGTGCCCCCTGCTCCCATACAGCGGAGACAGTCTTTCTTATAGGATGGACCAATAATCAATGAGATCTATTCACAGAGTTAGGGATATCAGCCAACCATTGGTAGCCATTGCTCTCTCTCCCTCTGAGTAGTTCTGCTACATGTGCTGGGGGTTCGAAGGCTTAGAGGAATGGCCGAGTATCTGTATTTGAGCGGCTCTATGTTCCGATAGCAGCTAATTAGAATCCAGAGCATGTGTTATAAATGAGCATTACTATTATTCATATGCATGGAGCCACCATATTATGCAGTGCTTAACATAGAATATGGAATCAGTCCTCAGTCCCCAACTGCAGCCTCCAGCCTACATTGTCTAGCACACACTCTAGTCCGTAGCCAACTGGTTGGACCAGAGGCAATGCCCCCACCACTGTGAGGCAGTGATGCCAATCAGTGTGCCCCCATGATGCCCATGTGAGTGCAGGAAATTGCATTAAAACAAGGCAAGTATCTTGGAGATTGATGCAACTGTAGCAAAGTAATTATAGATGGGCATATTGCCCTGCATCTTTGGAAGGACATCTACCATTACTGTAGTGGCACAGTAAGGGGCACAAGTACCAAGTACATTCTTATGCACTTCAGATGTAACAAAGATTTAGATTTGGGCGAGTTATTTTGTTTCTGTGCAGGGTAAATACTGACTGCTTTATTTTTACACTGCAATATAGATCTCACTTTAAAGTAACACCACACCCAAATCTAACTCTCTCTGCACATGTTTTTTTCCATTTGAGAAGGAATTTGCCTTTGCGAGTGAACCAGAATAATGGCCATAGTGTGTTGTCGAGCAGTGGATGGAACACAAAACACTGATGTCTCCATCTGTGGGCTTTATTCATGAGAAACAGAATTCAGAGACAATCTAAACCAGGCCACAGCATGGACACCTGCACTCTATTTTATGGAGTCCAACATATATATTGTCCAACATGAAACCTCTGGGGTTGTCATTCTGAACCTAGCTACTAAGACAGACCTCTCCGCCACACTTACTGGCCCCGAATATCTGGGTGAGAATGCTCTTCTGGTGGTTGCAGTCTATATTGTACGGGGTCTCTCCAGCTTTGTTAGGTCTGTACAGTAATCGGCCATCTTTCGGGTTCCTCAGCAGCAGCTCCGCAAGTTTCCTGCTTCTGCCCCTGATGGCGATATGAAGCGGAGTATCTCCTTTCTGGAAATATTGGAACACATATCATCATCATCTAAAATACACTGCAACCCCCCTACACACTAGCCGACTTCCGCCGATATTGGGTTTTGGCATTGGCACGTGCAGGGATATCAGCCAACCATTGGTAGCCACTTGCCGATGCAGGATCAGAAGAGAGCAACAGCACGGGGGAATGGGGGGGGGGGGGGGGGGGGGAGAGACAGCCATGTCACTAACTACGAGGGGTTCGTTAACAATATGGAGTGTACACACTAAGTGATACTGTTCACAATAATGCTCACTAAGCCCTAACTGAGCGATACTGTTCACAATATCACCTAGTGTGTATGGGGCTTTAGGCTCCTAGAAAAACAGCAATGTGTATACACACAACCCCGATCGTTTCGTGAATCAAAAACAAGGCCCATCACATCCCTATGCTGTGCCCTTATGTTTTGTATGTACTTGTTTTCTAGCACGGCCACAAAGATCATGATCGTGGGCATCGTGAGGAAAAATCGGGGGCATCGCGGCCATCGCATGCACTAAAAAAATCGGGTGCGATGGTACGCGATTTCCCCATAGGGAACAATGTTAAATGCCTGAATTTACCCGCGATGCCCCCGATTTCCCATAGGAATCAATGTTAAATGCCTCAATTTACCGAAATCATCATAGGGAACAATGTTAAATGGGCCAGAAAACCCCAAAAACCCCGCTGAACAGTGAAATGTCCCCCCAAAAGTAGTTTACGCCACCCTACGATCAACGCGAACCCGAAGCGTGGCGAGCGCAGCGAGCCCGCGAGGGGCGGCGGTACGCATCCTCCGACCTTTTCATACCCCCACTATCCACGTCGGCGTGGAGTTGAGAATAGAATAGTGTGGCGAGCGCAGCGAGCCACCGAGCCTGAAGCGTGGCGAGCCCCGCGAGGGGACGTGGATACCTGTGAAGCCCGCGAAGGGACGCGTTTACCTGTGAAGGTATCCGCGTCCGCTCGCCACGCTTCGGGCTCGGTGGCTCGCTGCGCTCGCCACACTATTCTATTCTCAACTCCACGCCGACGTGGATTGTGGGGGTATGAAAAGGTCGGAGGACGCGTACCGCCGCCCCTCGCAGGCTCGCCACGCTTCGGGTTCGCGTTGATCGTGGGGTGGCGTCAACTACTTTTGGGGGGACATTTCACGGTTCAGGGGTCTTTTTTTGGTTTTCTGGCCCATTTACCATTGTTCCCTATGATGATTTGGGTAAATTGAGCCATTTAACATTGATTCCTATGGGAATTTGGGGGGCATCGCGGGTAAATTGAGGCATTTAACATTGTTCCCTATGGGGAAATCGGGGGCATCGCGTCTGGACCATTTAAGACTTTTTTAGCCGCATACGACGCGACCGACGCGATATTGACTTTTTCCAATGCATTTCAATGGGAAAATCGGGGGCATCGCGTCGGTCGCGTCGCAGACCACTAAAATTGACACCCGATGCCCGCGATTGTGGCCGTGCTAGGAAACAAGTACCGTTTTGTACTCCTCCCTGAACCCAATCCTTATGACCCTCATACATCAGCAACATATTGTCAATCTACAACCGGCAGTTGAAGAGGTGCCGATATTAAGAATGTTTAAAAATCTAGATCCCAATTCCAACGCAAAACCATCGGTATTGATAAATCAGCGATTTTTAACATCGCATGCAGGCTTGTCCTCACACAATCACACAGGCTACCATCCACGGCAAGATGAGCACACTTCCTGAAAACATCTGCACTGATGAGTATTTTGGAGATCTGACTGGCTACCGGTTGCCGTTTGATTGCCCACTTTAGGACTGCGCATATGGAGAAACAGAAGTTCTCTATACAATCCAGTGTATTTATTTGTAGGTGGACATTTATGAAGGATTCTCTTACCTTATCAACTGCAGACACCTTTGCTCCTTTATCGAGCAAGAGTTCCACCACTTCAATGCTTCTCATCTTTGTTGCCTTAATTAGTGGAGTCTCTCCATCCTAAAGAGGGAAAAGTGTCAGTTACTACAGAGTTACCTGGAGCCAAGTGATTGCACAACTTTATTTCTAGTTCTGATTGGACGATACAAACATACCACAGCCCAGTACAGTTCAACATATGCATAATCCACGCTATAACAAAAACTAGGTACAATGAACAAAAAGAATCAAAAACAAAACCCCTTCCACTACCTTTGTGCAGAATTCTGTATCTGGGTTACACTGGAGGATATCACGGACCATGGTAGCGTTTCCTTTCTCTACAGCCCAGTACAAGGCCGTTTTGTTGTCCTGTATTACATAACAGACGAAGGAGTTACAGATGCCTGTGACTATTAAGCAATGCATATAATGTAGCACACATGGTACAGTAAGAGATGATGCTTAATAAACTGAGAAATAATGTTTTGGTTGATCTAATATACCTGTCCTCGGATATCTATATCAGCGTATTTGTGCAGCAGAGCACGGACAATTTCCACGTGGCCGCCACGAACCGCGCCAATCAGGACAGTGTCGCCATTCTGGAGCAAAAGAAATATATTAAGTTAATAATTGGTGCCAGGAGTATCTCTCAAAATAAAAATACAAAACAGAAAATAAAAAGAACCGCCGCAGCTCCAACCACCACCCCATAACCCATGAGCAGAGATCCAAAACTTGTTTGTGGTTATTGTCCAATCTAGTGACCAACCCACCGTGAAAGGGGTCTATAGGTAGAGGGTGGACACCAAGATGCTATTTTAGCCATTGCTGATTGTCAAAAATAAGGCAGTTTTTGATAGTCGCCTCATGATCAAACCCTGACCGCAGTCTAGGGGCCGGTGACTCAGTGTTTTGGGTGAATGGTACAAATGGGACAAAGTGCCGGGATTTTGGTGGTCGGGATTCCAGCGCCAGGATTTCAACTGCATCCCGTAGCATGAAGTCACATGCAGCCACTGTGACACACAACATGGCGGCCCAGCGCCTGGCTTTGCAGCTAGGCTACACAGGCAGAGGGCTACCCTAAAGATACGTTCACATTTTTTTGCGATGCGATGACAAGATTTTTCAATTACATCACGGAAAAAGACCCGGCATGCAGGGCAACCTCCACCTGCTAGCAACAGGACTTAAATGAAACTTTTCCCAAAACTACAACTCATGCTGAACCAGGCCTTCAGTACGTTGGTAGTAAATATCGCTTCGGGAACACTAATCAAAACAAAACAGAATCTCATTTCATGAGCCATGGTCTAGGTTATATTTGCCAAAATATTTTGCATATCAATTGTATTCCACTGCAATGGAATGCCTAATGCATTGACGGACCCAGAGGTACCCAGAAATCAATCTTTTGAAATAGCTGCACTTGGTAGAACAATCACCAAATCCCACAGGACAAGATGTCCATCTGCTTCTGCTCGGTCCTACCACTGCAAGGTCTTGGCTGGAAGGACTGGAGCAGATGGGAGATGTGTACAATTAGATGGCTTTATGTGCTGGGTAACAAATACTTATGTTACATGAAAGCTGGCCAAGGTCATGAAGTAAAGTATGTTTACTGCACGTACGCATCCTGGGGCTGGTTCTGATTTTAAGGTACAGCAAAAAAAAAAAAAATTTTTAAAAAGGAGCAAATAACTTCTGTATGCACCATGGCAGAACCGTGTTGCACTGTAAATAAGGCTAAATTATAATGGAGAGAGGGGAGAGATAGAGATGGGGAGAGGTGTGTCTAAAGTGAAATCTAAATTGTAGTGTAATCCTAAATCTGTCCAGCATTTCTGGGCTGCATGCGAAAACAGACAGTATTTAACCTACATGCAAAAAAAAAAAAAAAAAAAAATGATTTGTCTTTCCTGTAAATTGCTTTTTTCAAAATCCATGGTAGACACTGGTGCCATGGTTATAATGTGAAGCTGGAGGTGCCTGGCACCAAATACTTAGTTTGAATCAGAAAAGGCTCCTCCTCCCTTATACCCATACCCAGCCCCTGCAGCAGCCAGTGAATACCAACAAAGCCAGGGAGGAAAAAAAAAAAAAAGCAGGTTGGGGGAAGATGACACACAGGAGTAGGTTCAAGGAAACTAGTGGTGTGTGACCTTCGGATAAACTCCATATCACATCCTTTCCCCATGAAAGACATATGGACGCTTGCCTAAATAAGATGAAAAAGAATAAAAAGATGCTGCGCAATATATCTGGGAAGGTCCAGTACACCAACCGCTTCCACACCGGGACTCTGCGGGACACATCATGTCCGTGAGGAGAAGGCGTTATAGAAGTGGCTACCTGCGGTAATGTGAATCTTCATGAGAGTTCCAGCTTTAGACATCCGGTATAAGTGAACAACACTCACGTTTCGCCTTGTTCCCCATTGACAAACCCCCTTACCTATGGGATACATGGACTCCCAGCAATCTGAATGCTGTGTGTATCTTTGTAAGCAAGATAAAAATAAAAAAAAAACGTAGAACTCACTCGGTCAGGAATATTGACGTAGGTTCCGGCATCGAGCAGATCCTGCACAATCTCAGTGTGACCTTCCTTTGCGGCAATAGCTAAAGCAGTGTTACCATCTTTATCTGTCAAATTCACATTGGGGTTCCTCTTCAAAATCTCCTTTAAGGTGTCTGTGTAGCCGCCTCTCACTGCGACAATCAGAGCAGTCATTGAGTTCTAGAACAAATATAGGCAACCAGTTAGATGCTGGATGTAGTACTAGTACAGCTCACCAGATAGAAGACTCTACTAGATAATTTCTGACGGGTGTTTCATTACTACACAGAATGCGAGAAGGTGGCAGATGAGACAGTAACTATCAGTGGTTTATATAAACATGGGAAAGTACTTAGATGATAATAGCCATTCTAAGCAATAAGTGGAAAAATAATCCCGCGCATAACAGAAAAGAGACTTACAGCTCCTTCCTGATCCACATCAGCTCCCATCTGTAGCAGAGACTTGACAGACTCCAAGTGCCCCTTCCTCGCAGCCCAAATCAAGGGAGTAGTCCCATACTAGACAAAGAGCAAACAATTATGGCAAATTCAAATGCTACAAAATGTTATTAAAAAAAGAAAAACACCCTACTGTAACTCTTTGGAAGCCAAGGGGGTCAAATAATTGTTAACTGTTGCTAAAAGTTTATATGTTTATTAAGAGTATAAATTCTATTCAAATATAGGTACTTATATGTTAGTTGGGCACCCACTAAGCTATTTGCTTAATTTTCCGCGTCTGCTCGTCACTGCAGGGGGGCAGATGTTAAATGTGCAGAGAGAGAGTTAGATTTGGGTGAGTTATTTTGTTTCTGTGCAGGGTAAATACTGGCTGCTTTATTTTTACACTGCAATATAGAACTCACTTTGAAGTAAAACCCTACCCAAATCTAACTCTCTCTGCACAGGTTACATCTGCCCCACCTGCAGTGCACATGGTTTTGTACATCTAAGAAGGAATTTGTCAGAAAGAGTGAACTATAATAAGGCCCTATGTGACAATAACCGGAAAGCCAATATATTTCGCCATGTATTTCGGTTTACAGTAATAAGCCAAGAAACACAACAATGACTGTTAACAATCAGGACACACAACATGAATATCTGCTATATACACACACAGTATACTTAATTATATGGCTGTGTTTGGAAGGGAGAACGCTTTTATGACATCATTTGACTGCAGGGGCCGTATAAACATTTAATAACGGAGTAAATTGCTGTGGCAATAAAGCATGCCAATACACCCACTATTACGAGGCGACAAATCCCAGGCGCTGCACTAAAATCGCTATGTACGGATTTTACCTGACAAAATAAAAAATAAAAAAAGAGCAAAAACAGTTGGACTCCTGTGTGGCCACTGTGACCCTGACCTTGGAATACATCCGCTAAAATGAAGCCAAACGCATCCGCGGTGGTAAAACATGTCTGCAAATACCCACCTTGTCAGAGCAATTGACCTTCGCACCATACTGCAGTAAAAGTTTCAGTATATCAGAGTGTCCTCGTCCAGCTGCCCAAATAATCGGGTACACGCTGTACTGCTGTAATCAGAACAGGAGGGGAAACAGATGAGGTTTTTATGCACACGTTAATTACTTTTTGGAGTAATAGAACTACAGGTTTTATACACCATCAACAGGACCAGAAACGTGTACCTGCAGGTCAGTTTGTATGTCTACAGAGGCCATAGCGGTCTGGTGAGTGAGTGCTAGACACAGGGAAACAAGGCAACCCCTTTCAGACCGCAAATGCCGTGTCGCACCCGGAATTAAGACACAGGTCCGTCCCAGGAGCGACCGGTGGAGTGTCATGGGGGGGGGGGACAGCTCTTGTAGCTGACAGTGCTGCCTCCTCCATACTTTGAACGGGACCCGGGTCGCTCGACCCTGGTTACCCGTTACCACTGCACCTCGACCCCGGTCAGAGCAATGTTCAACTATGGTCGTGGCCAGGGTTGTAATCCCGGGTTGCTCGACCCAGGTTGGTGATATAACAACCTAGCAATATAACTCGGGTTGAGAGCGCGGTCCGAAATGCTGCAGAAAGTACTGCAGACTCAGTCATCATGGGTATAGTGGCCCAAAAGGTCATCTAGCCTAAATCCATAACATTCTGTGCATCACTTTCTATATAGTACATAAGTATACAATGGTTCCACACCTCTACTCTACTCTAACATCACACAAAGAAGACATTGGAATAGCAGGTATCCTTTATTAACCACATACAAGCCTCCATACAGAGTATTGCCGTAAGAAAGGAGACATCTTACCAGGCCTGTTATGTTTGGATTTGCTCCTTTAGACAGAAGAAGTTCCACAACCTCAGTGCATCCTTTGTATGAAGCCCACATGAGTGCGGTCCATCCTCCCTGAGAAGAAACAAGACAAAGGTGATGAGATCTTCTGATTGTCTGCACTTGCAATGAGTACGCAACCCACGTTTAACATTTCACACATAGGGCACCATTTCTAACCCCTTATAGGCAGGTACATTGGAACAGATGCTTCCATCACTCTATATATAGCTATATATAATATCGAAGATTATGTGCCTACATCAATACAGACCACTCAGCAGGCCCGAGGTCAAGAGGAGCATGTACTGGAAAAGTGTTTGGCCTAATAGGGAGCACCACTGCATAAACAGAGCAGGGTGTGGCTTCAGCAGATGAAGGGTGTGGTCTAAAAGGAAGCTCCACTGCATAAACATACCAGGGTGTGGATAAGAGCAAATTTGCATTCCCAATCTTTTTCCAGTTTATGAACCATACTTGCCTACCCTCCCGCATTCAGCGGGAGACTCCCGCTTTTTGCAGGAGCCTCCCGCTGCCCCGCAAACCAGCCCCCACCTCCCGGTTTTTGTGGGGACTCCTGCAAAGTCCTTACTGCGCATGCGCGCGCACGGATCCCCGGGGGGCGCCGGGCGCTGCCTGCACGCTGCTACATGACAGCCGGCCGAAGTCTGTGTAGCAGAAGGAGCAGGAGAGCCGTCAGTCAGGGCTTCCCTGCTGCTAGCCCCGCCCACCCACTCACAGAGTGAGTGAGCTCCGTGCAATGCTCTTCGGCTCTTCCTGCTCCTGTCACCGGCTGCCATGTGCTTCATCTACCACAGTGCCAGTTACTGCTGCACCTCCCAGGAAGGGACAACACAGCCAGGTGAGTGCTGTCCTGTGTACTGGGGGAGTGAGGGGATGTGTGTTATGTGGCACTGTGGGGCTATGTGTACTAGTCTGGGGGAGGGGGGCTGTAATTACTGTGGGTACTCTGTGTAGTGTGTGTGTGTGTGTGTGGGGGGGGGGAGACTGTGTAATGTAATATGGGGGGGCTGTGTATAATGTAATATGGGGGACTGTGGGGGGACTGTATAATGTGTATCATGTAACATGGGGGTACTGTGTATAATGTAATATGGGGGGACTGTGTAGTGTAATATGGGGGGACTGTGTAATGTAATATGGGGGCTGTGTATAATGTAATATGGGGGCTGTGTATAGTGTAATATGGGGGACTGTGGGGGGACTGTGTATAATGTAACATGGGGGTACTGTGTATAATGTAATATGGGGGGACTGTGTAATGTAATATGGGGGGCTGTGTATAATGTAATATGGGGGGCTGTGTATAATGTAACATGGGGGTACTGTGTATAATGTAATATGGGGGGACTGTGTAATGTAATATGGGGGGGCTGTGTATACTGTAATATGGGGGGGCTGTGTATACTGTAATATGGGGGCTGTGTATAATGCATACTTGCCTACCCTCCCTCATTTAGCGGGAGTCTCCCGTTTTTTTCAATCCTCCTCCCGCTCCCTTGCAAATCCCTCGGTTCCTCCCGCATTTTTGTCCCCTCTCCCAAAATGTTTTACTGCGCATGTGCAAACGGCATGTTCCGTGGGCCACCGCGGGGCTGTGTGGGTAGCCATGGTGCATCACTGGGCAGCAGTAGCAGCGCTGAAGTTAGCGGCAGCAGCAGTGCGAGCGGGAGCCGGAAGCACCAGGAGCAGGAGGGCAGCGGAGAGGAGGAACTGAGGTGCGGCAGCAGCACTGAACAGTGGCAGTGAGCCAGAAGCACCAGGAGCAGGAGGGCAGCGGAGAGGAGGAACTGAGGTGCGGCAGCAGCATTGAACAGTGGCAGTGAGCCGGGCAGCGGGAGCCGGGAGGCCGGGAGCAGCAGTAAGTATAACATTGTCTGATTCTTTAACCTCTCTCCCACCCACTAAGCCTGATCCTTATTGATCCTCTCTCCCACCACCCCCGGGCCCCGACTGGCACCCAATACATGCTCCACTCCTCCTGTCATGCTCAGTAATTTACTAGCTGAATGCCTGCCTCACTGATTATTCCAACAAGGGGCACTTACCTATTGCTTTAATATTTGGTTGTTGTATATTTTTTCATACTATTTTATATTTATGCTGCACATTTCCTGTATAGGATCTGTATAGGATCCCCCATTAGTTACTGGCCAGCGATAAATAGACGCCTCGTCTGACACCGCGATTATAGGCCACACCCCCTCCCGCGGCAAGCCACGCCCCCTAATTTCGGGCGCGCGCCTACGGCACGCGCAAGTGTGCCTCCTCTATTGTGATGTATGCTTTCATTTTGCTACCATCTAAAATCTCCCTCAAACTGCTTTTCAAAAGTAGGCAAGTATGTTATGAACAGAAATATACTCTCCTCATGAACAGGGGAAGGAGACTGACACATCTATTACACATTATGTCAGAAACAATTATATTGCAACAGTGTCAATGAATGAATGTAGCCACTGTGTGGTATATTTTAGTTTTGTTTTTATATAATGTACCGATTCTGATTGACCTAATTAAATGCTTTTACAGCCATTACAATGATCAAAACCAATCAATTATATTTGCCAATGTTTAAAGCTGGTCATTATTAAAATATGTTTCTCCACACGTACAGTAGTTTACCAGATTTCTAAAAACCCTACATACCAACACACACACACAGATCGCACACGTGGGTCAACCCAATTCCACGGGATGATCGACAGTGATCTCACTGTGTGAATCGGGGCAGTTGCCACACAGGGCTCCGTAACACTTTTGCGCAAAGTCGAGCTGCCAGGAGTGCAAGTTCGGGTGCCAGCTTTAAAATGATGCAGCAATGGCACACTGCACCCATTGCATACAATAGTATGACAGTTGTAGTACCTGTACGGTACAGATACACTGCACATTGGTACATTGCATCCATGCTAACAGATACTCAGGAAATGATGGTGGAAACAAACATAGGGCGCATGGGCTGTGTAACCGTACTACAGTGAGACACCACAACCACCACATCTCATGTGCAGCGATGCCACAGCTACGTGTACTGTACCATATCACGGTGCTCCAAGTTGGCATTGCAGTCCAGTAGTTCCCGAACGATCTCCAGGTGCCCCTCCTTGGCAGCAGAAATGAGCGCAGTCCAGTTATCCTAGAACACAGGAAACTCGCCATAAATAAAGTGCAATCATAGAACAGAGCAACGACCGTGCGCTGTAAGCACCTACCAAATAGTCATACCAGGTAGACATGAGTGTTATGTGGAGGTCTCCTCGGCAGAACTGGGGAAATAGAAGGTTGCTGCCTCGGAGCAGCAGGTATTCGGCTAATGACAGTATACACCCACAGGGAAATTATAGGATGCTAAATTACTAGCTCACTGCCAAAGCAAAGGGGGGATTTACAGTACTGTATATGGTATCGAACTGCACCCTCACCGCTATCCCTACAGTCTGATGTGAGCTGACCAGGTACTGAGAGGTCAGGTCATTCTTGTGGGAATGGCCACTTATAATGTTATACAATACACAAGTTCTTCTCATATAAGCTATTCCAAAGAGCAGTGACCGGATCCATCGCATAGGAATCATACAGCGTAACCGGCTTTACACAGTATCAACACGAAAAAAGCCATTCTGATAAGTGAGATGGTCACGTGTGCTAAGCTGGGCATGCCGGCTGGACCACTGGAACATACATAGCACTCTCTGGGATATGAGAGGCTGTATGCGTATGGGTTAAGGTCGACATACATTGGATCGACATGGTTGGAAGGTCGACACAAGCATTAAGTCAACAATAGGAAGGTCAACATGAGTTTCACGGTTTTGTTCCAAATGTCAACATGGGGACTGTCTAAGGATCTTATTCGGGTCCATTCGCACGACCGCATGCGATCGCACGGGGCCGATGTTCTTGCTTTGCGCATGCGGCCACGGCAAACAAACTGTTCGCTGGATGCACGCACCAATCAATGCGAGCGGAGGGTGCTTCATTAGCATATGGGAACGCCCAGAATTTCAAGGGTATTCCCATGAGACCGCTGGGTGTTCTCATGCTAATGGCCCCATAGCGCGGGTGCGGGGGCGGCCAGCTGATATCAGCTGCCGGATGTCAGCTGCCCGCCCACTTCCCTCAGAACGAATTGTTCAGAACAACCTTAGATCTGCGTGGACGTTCCACATCATTTGGCCAAATGACTGCGCTGAGGAGGACAGGTGTGACAGTACCCAAAACGGCAAGTGTCACTGCAGAGGGGACAGCATTGAATAGGGAGCCGCCGCTATTTCCCCCCATCCGGAATAGCGGCAGCACATTGAATACCACCCCTACGGTTTCTCAGGGTGGCAGGTTAATACTGCAGGTAACTGAGGGCCTGATTCTGAATCAGGGACAAAGCAAGCCATGCTGCACTGCAAATACCAGCTTTTTTGCAAGTGGGGTAAATACTAGCGGCTTCTGCATGTAGCCCAGAAATGTCCTCTTTACTTTTACACTGCATTTTCTATTTGACTTTGGACATGGCCCTCACATTTATATCTGCCCCCCTGCAGGGGAACATAGTTTGTCCAGGTGCAAAGTTACTTGCTTTATTCCTAACTGAGAACCAGGCCCTGCACCGGGATTCTATGCTGATAATAATTCATTCTGGTGGTCTAGACCCAGAAATATTACTCGGCCTTCAGCAGAATCGTCACACAGCACAGAAGATTCTGGCGCTGTTAAATCTGGGATTCATATCATGGTGAAGGTGCCTACACACAGTACAATTATTGTATGCAGTTTGGACTAGTTCGCATCGCATACATTTGGCAATGCAACGAGATGCAATCTAGTACAAAAAGTAAAAACGGGCAGCACGTCATTTTTGAGCTGTGCGCAGCAATTGTACCGTGTATGTGCACCTTGAGAAACAGAAATCATCGGAGGTTTCAAACATGATAAAACAGGTTTGTTTGTTTTTTTACATTATGTGAACGGTACAGAATTATCTATATTTCTGCTGAAATTTGGCCTAAAACGACCTCAGATTTTCACTCAAGTCCTAAAGGTAATATCACATGTCTGTGAGTGGCGAAATGTGAACCGTTAGGCAGCAGATATGTTGAAGGTGATATTAGAGTCAGGTATTTTCAATCTATGGAATGACTATCACCTGTCTTTTTATAGGAACAGGTATCTATCAAATATATATGTGGAAGTGGATCATGCCAGGAGCAATGGAGATATCGGAGGTCCTCAGAAGAGGAGGACGACAGTAGTTGATGCTCACCAGGCTGGAAAAGGTTACATAACATATACGTGATATTGTTCACTTTCCTCAATGAAAACACGAGCATGTCTAGTTTTGTCTCATTGGTTATATTTGGTTCTCGTTATCTACTTTCAGGACAAAAATATAGAAAAATTCGGAAGTGTTCAAAAAATTTCAAGCACGTATGTACAATTATTGATTACGTCTCCAATAGTTATTTGACTGATGTGTATGCCCATCATCTATAATTACTCATAACTGCATATTCTGTAACAAAGACCCCTCAAACTGTAAAACTTATTACTATTAATGAGGGAATGGGGAAGTGAATCAGAATTAAAATATAAATAAAAAAAATACATGTTTAATATCCCCAATAAAAAGGGGAATCGTGCAATCACCCCAATTCATTGCTGGGGAGGAGGGGGCTTTATACCCAACACTATTGTTGGGGTAGTCACTGGGGCATCCTTGTAGTGTTATTTTTAGGGCATTAAACTACTATTACTGGGGTACTAAGCATGAAGTGTAGTCATAGCAACATCACTACTGCCGTGTGAGAGATTTCGTACTGCATGCAGGAAAGAGGGGCCTCAGGAACTAAAGCCAAGCACAACATTTCAGGCTTCTCTCCAGGCAGCAGGAAGGCTCTTTGCTCTTATAGAGGACTCTGATAGTATCCCAGGTCTCCAGACAAGTTCCAGAAGATCTGCTGACCCTAATCGTTAAGAAAGAACTTACTACAAAGCATGATGGCCAGGAATAAGCATGGGCTGCACGCAGAGATTATGCAAGCCCATCACTGGAAGCTGTCTTGTTACAAATACTGCCGGTTACAGGCATATATATTGCAGGACGGACAGGCCCTATTGGTCTGTTATAACAGGAATTATTTAAAAAATTAAAACTAGAAGCAGAGAAGAGAGTCGGTTGAGTGTTCTACCCTTTGACAAAGGTAGGTGTCTGTATATAATAGCATATGCACTGAATTGGGGACACTTACAACATCCTCTAGGTTGCAGTTGGCTCTTTTTTGGATCAACTCCTGAACAATTTCCAAGTTGCCCTGTTCGGCTGCGAGCATCAGCGCAGTCTGTCCATTCTGTAAGAAAGTCACAGTCAATAGGGTTACACACACTTTACTATTCCAGGCCAAATAAAGGAAAGGTTCAGCGGAGAAGCAAGTGTAACCCTTATGGGCCTACAACCTGTTGTGCTGGCCCTCAGCCTAACAAGGAGTACAGTAGCTCCTAAGTCCTGTACATTGGTGCATTTCTGCCACTAGTCCCTGCTTATGAAGTAGACCACAGGTCTTCAACCTGTGGACCTCCAGATGTTGTGGAACTACATGTCCCAGCATGCCCTGACAGTTTTGACATGTTTTTATAGGAAAAAATGTGGCAATGCATGTTGGAACATGTAGTTTCACAACATCTGGAGGGCCACAGGTAGACTGAATGTAGACCCATGAAGTAGACTGCTCCGGTAACCCAATGTGTCCAGATTTAACTGAGAAATTGTAGTCTATAGGTGACTAAACACTATGGCAACTTGTCTGAGGGGAGAAGTCGCATGCAATTTCCCGACAACAGCCTGGCAGCTTCCCGAGAGGCAGTACTGCATATGATACGCTATATGTAGTCCTTTTGCATAGGATGTATCATCTGTGATCCTAGCCAAGTTGCCTTGACAAAGCTGACGTTTGGACAGCGAAACGCGTTGGCCTATTGGTACCAGATCCTGGACAAACACTTTGGAGGTTCCACCTGCTGAATCGTCTGACCACCATCCTTCCCTAACAATATTGGAAGTCTACGGCTCAATTCAACTACCAACCTGGACACTTGGCCACGAGGTTGAAGGTAGGCTCACACAACATCAGCCACTCCCTCGGTGAGCCCACAGGAATACAAATTGCCGTTCCCTGGACTCCATCATAATCTTTGGGACTACCATCTAGTGTGGACAGTGCAGGTTTCTTCCATCCTCCACCGCGGATGGGGATATTCATATACACGTGAGATCTGGTCACCTTATATTGATCTTAAATTCAACGTTCATGTGCACCCATTCAATTTGCATCTACGTATGATCTATTCATATGTCATGAAATTGCTGCTATCCATGAATTTTTAAATTATTGTTTTTTTAATAAATTGTTATAACTTTTTGTAATCTGATTCACTCATCTTTGATTGTTAGCGCTGCTTTTTGTGTTTTCTTTGTGATCCTAGCCAAGCCTGTCGGAGGCATGGCAATCTGACCTATCTATAGTGCAGCCCTTCCGAGGTTCAGGCTCCGATCAGATGCGACCACGCCTTTGATCGTATCTCATGTCAACACATGCAATTTTCCTCCAATTTCTCAGCCAAATCCATCGGAATCGGATGAAAAAGGCCAATATTGCTCTAGCGTATGGGCACCTTAAGAATAGAACACTGCTCAGTTTATGACTCCTGAGCTAAATTATTTTTCTTGTGCAGCTGATGCCACCTAGTGTTCAGAAGACATATAGCAAGCTTAAAATGGAGATCGCCAAAATCAATGGCATTTATAATAAAACAGGTGTTCTGCAAATAATGCAATAACGACTGAGGATGCAATAACGACTGAGGAGTCAAAGTGAACAAGTGGCCCACAAACAAATGCAGGGGTCGAGAGTCTGATGGGGAAAAAGGTCAGGAGATGATGAGGCCATTATGTGTTAAAGCTTGCCTAAGGGCATTGGTTAGGGTTTAGAAATCACTACTCTACCCAGTTTCACAGCAATGTAAAAGGTCCGTACACACTGGGCAATTTTGCCCAGATCGTAAGCTGACACATAATGATGGGGGGGGGGGCTCCCCCGGCTGCCCGTGCCCCCCATTGCCGCAGGCTTACCTGTCCGCCGCGCGTCCCGGCTCCCCTCCTAGCTTCAATTAATTCTATGCAGACGGACCACGATAAAATGGCCGCCCCCATACCGCAGACAGTTTCCGAGAACAGTCTGCTTTATGGGGCGGCCATTTTATCGTGGTCCGTCTCCATAGCATTGATTGAAGCCAGGAGGGGAGCCGGGACGCGCGGACACTGGACAGGTAAGCCTGCGGGGGATGGGGGGCGGGGGGATTACTATAGCACCGCAGCCCCCCTGGCGCCCCCATATGCACAGCGCCCCCCCACCCCCCGCGACCGCGGGGGCTGCGGTGCTATAGCTACGCCCCTGGGGGGGAGAATTGCTGGCCTGAAATCGCTCTGTGCATACACACTGAGTGATTTTCTCCCTTCTGCGTGATTTTTCCCAAGGGTGGATGACTTTCCATAGCAGGGCGCTATCCTTCACTAACCTTCTGGTAATACCAGCGGACGCCGGCAATGATGCGGAAGTGCGCATCATCGCTCATTGCGGACCCATACACACTGGGCGGCTTTTGAGCTAAAAGCAGCTCAAAATCACCCAGTGTGTATGAGCTTTAAGTCAGATTGAATGACCTTATTCCCTTGGAAACCGAGTTACTGACTTGTCATTCGATTATTCCGAATGAGCAATTTTACCCAAAAGCAAAGATGACAGATTGGAATTTATGTGTTGAACAATGGATGGAACGTGACACACAGTATGGCTAGCATCCTCCAGAACACCTTTATGGAAGCTAAATATAGCTTCCAGACCAAGATTTACTGAGGGACTCTCAGTCAGCGTTTCATCACAGCACATGACAGGGATGAAACATCGCAAGTTCCTCTTCCCAGATACTAAACATTTCCAAACAGAGCTGCAGAAGAGTCAGGGAACAGTCACTTATGGTACTTGATAAGCCCCATACACCCTAGAGGATATAGTAGAAAATATCGCTCAGAAACTAGCGATATTTCTTTTTTTTTTACTATATCGTCTAGTCTGGACAGAATATATTTAACGCTGTACGCTCCCACTAGGGTGACCAACTCATCCCTTGTATCCCTAAGTTTAATCCGGGACACATATTAATTACACAGGTTCTGTGGCAGTTTAAAACCAGGTGAAATGGAGTATTGAGGTGTGGCAGTTTAAAACCAGGTGAAAGCCAGCCACAGAACCTGTGTAATTAATAGGTGTCCCGGATTAAAGGGATGAGTTGGTCACCCTAACTCCCACGCATTGTTAATGACCACTGAAGTCTGCTGAACATGCAGGTCAATTTGGCTATAAATCCAAACAACCCGCATGTTCCGGGGACGTCACTAAACAATATCGTGTACAGATATCGTTCAGGGTGTACACTTAATATTGGCCACCCAAGGACAATAATATTAACTATATCGAATGTATTGCACGTTACTTTTTTGGAAGGACTGACACTCCAGCTGCTGTGTAACTACACTTACCAGGATAACCTGCATCACAACAGTTGGGTTCGCCCCAGATTGTGTAGGTATACAGTGGCCGGGGCCCAGGCCTAAAGGGTGGGGACAGTCACCAATGAGCACCTTGGCCAACCAGAAGACATGCAAAGAACAGGGCACCGTTATAATGGAGGTGACCAGGGTATGTTAGGACCACCCACTGTGATTGGATGGAGGTGACCAGGGTATGTTAGGACCACCCACTGTGATTGGATGGAGTGGTAATCTTCATGTAATTTCCATAGAAGATCCAAGTTTATTTATGATCCTGCTCCACCGAGTAACTGACCCATTGGAAGAGTAACAATGTATAATGTGAGGGCATGGTCTGGAACATGGCCCATAAATAGAGGGACTGGGGCCAACCAGGAATGTTCCCCTGCATCAGCCATAGATCAACCCATCCAGATAGAAGACACGCACCTTGTGGACAAGTTATACCTGGTAAGGTCATTGAGGAGCGCTATATAGAAAACAGCACAGCACAACAAAGGATTGCCAACACAATGGTTTCCACCATTTCAGTAGCTCAGAAGACACACACACACACACACACACAGACACACAGACAGAATTACCTCATTTCTCTCATCCACATCCTTGCATTTCTCCAGGACAGTTTTCAGAACAGCGATATTGCCCTCCTCCACGTAGGATAACAGATTCTGTGGTACCAGGCTCGCCATGGTCACAGTTGGGTCTGGAGTCTAAAAACAAACTGTGAGGACAAGAACAATTATGATCACAAGTAATGGTAAAGAGTGTGACATGTAATAAGGAGATACCAGCAGAAAATACATTGGGTATTAAAGCTACATACTGGAAGAAGACATTACCATCATGCTGCATGAGTGATAGGAGGCGGAGCCACATCTCATGACTGCTGTAGGAGGAGCTTGCTCCTCTCCTATCTAATAGTCTGTTACTCACCCTTTCCTACAGTGATGGCTAACATTGACACTCCAGCTGTTGTTGAACTACACATCCCAGCATGCCTTGCATCAGTTTTTGTATGGCCAAATAGTAGCAGGGCATGCTGGGATGTGTAGTTCAACAACAGCTGGAGTGTCAAGGTAAGCCATCACGATCCTATAGGGTCAGATGTACTAAGCTTAAAACATGATAAAATGGAGAAAGTGTAAAAGGTCCCATACACGTTACAATTATTGTATACATCGCATCTCAGTTTTGCGATGAGATCTAGGACAGAGTAAGAAGGTGAAACCAGTGGATACCGGAACGGTGATGTGAGGTGGCATTCAGGAGGCTTCAGCTACACCCACCCGGCCCCGTCGCCTAAATGACAGAGATCCGCTGGTGGATTCTGCAGGGAGCGAGCCGTCCCGAGTAGATGGACAATGTGGGTACAGGTGCACGGTGATTTAGCTGTAAAGGTGAATAACTCCGGCCGCTGTGTGAATGATGTGAAGGCTTACCAAACAGAGTGATTTCTCTGTGCAGCACACTATGGAAGGTGGTAGGCAATCCAATGGGTTGAATTCTAGGAGGGGGTTAAAAGCAAACCCCAACCCTTGCCGCGTTTCTCCGCTAAATTATCACAACGGTTTCATAGCCTTACCGCTATGACCTACTAATGTAGTATCAAATATTTCCAGCTGCGGGGCGCATTGCTCCTCAAAAAATATATCACTGACTGTTACTTGGTTTAATTTGGACAATCATGTATACCCCCACAAATAACTTTTGCACTATTGGAGCACTCTACACTATTTGGGAAGGTTTTATATTACACACGGAGTGCTATCATTCCACTAAGCACAAGTCACTTCAATGAAAGGTGGTGTTCACAACTATAGAACATTCTGGAGCTGGACTTACTGAATGCTAGGAGAAACTTATTCATTACTGTATTTTTTTTATTTTTTTTTATTATCTAAATAATTCAATTAAATATTTTTATTAATAAAAATTTCCAATCGTGTGTCGCTCTCTTGTAAGTATACCTATATTATTAGTGAACTAATTGTATACATCTTATGTCGTCTTTTATTTTTCTTGTAATTGAATACTGCCCATAGACACCC
Source organism: Crinia signifera (assembly GCF_055691185.1). Classification (NCBI taxonomy): domain Eukaryota; kingdom Metazoa; phylum Chordata; class Amphibia; order Anura; family Myobatrachidae; genus Crinia; species Crinia signifera. Next base: position 299,993,656 of record NC_139219.1, read on the forward strand.
AAAGTGATTGACTCGCATTGGCTGGGCCAGCTCACTGCACACATAGCTGCTATACGGTAACATTTACCGCAAACTCCCAAATGTGCGTTTTGTTAGTTAATTGGCTCCAACTAGCTGGCCAATGTTTCCATGCACTCTTATAATATTTGCACTGGTTTGTCTTTAAACATTGCAGTGATAAGATACAGAATAAGCTTTAATGGCGAGTTAATCAGAGGCTTGTCCTGATTGGCTGTTCAATGTGTCACCTGTTCTTTTATTTGCAGTGTAGGGAATAAGCTATTGATTTTGTGGTGAAGGACATAGCTATATTATACAAGGCAGCGTGTAGGTTATCTGATAGCAAGATGTGTGCATGTATGTGCTTGTTCAGATGAATATGGTCACTAGGTCGACAGTCAAAAGGTCAACATACAGTGAGTCGACAAGCCTTAGGTCGATGGGGAGCCTGCCAAGTCTATTTCTGCTTTAGATCCTGATCACGTGGGCCACGCATTTCATTTGGATGATATAGCCCAAAACAAATGGAAAACGACATTGAATTGCACCGTGTGCACCCCACCAGCCGCACCACGCCTATTTGCACCTCCCAGACACCACACTGCCCAAGATGGCTGCTGCCTACAACACCTGTCAGAACTGTGCAAGTCAATGTGAAGGGTTGAGGGCTGAGTTCATCGTTAAATTTGCCAAACTCAGGCAGGATTGAAAAAAAAAAAATACACCAGGATTGGCGGGTGTGGATCGTATTGTCGACCCAACTTAGGTTGACAGTCATTAGGTCGACACCGTTGGGTTGACAGACAGCAAGGTTGACAGGTATCTAGGTCAACCTGGGTAAAGGTCGACAGGTGTCTAGGTCGGCACAAGACAAGGTCGACATGGGTTTAGGTCGACAGGTTGACATGGGTTATTTCACTGTTATTTTACCTGAATGTCGACACAGTTGGAAGTCGACCGCAGCCGCTCACCATGCTTCGGGCACCGTGCCTCACTGCACTCGGTACACTATTTTATTCTCCCACCACGCTCTAGTGCAGGCATTCCCAACCACGGTCCTCAAGGCACACCAACAGTGCAGGTTTTAGTGATATCCAGGCTTGAGCACAGGTGACTTAATTAGTACCTGAGTGATTCGGATTAAACCATCTGTGCTGAAGCCTGGATATCACTAAAACCTGCACTGTTGGTGTGCCTTGAGGACCGTGGTTGGGAATGCCTGGTCTAGTGGATGGTAGGGCATGAAATACCGCCTGTCGGCACAAAAATCAGTGAAATAACTCAGGTCGACCTCGCGACCTAACGCATTTGTCGACCTAGAACCCTGTTGACCTCGTTGCCTGTCGACCTAAGTCGGGTCGACAATATGACCGTATCCCGGACTGGCATTCCTACTTGTGAACTATGTCAAATATCCTACATTTTGATAGGGTTACGATTTAGTTCTATTCAGAAGTACAGTGTATAGAAGTCATTTTCCATTATCCGAGGCAGTACGGATGGTGTAATGGTTAGCATTACTGCCTCACAGCACTGAGGTCATAGGTTATATTCCCACCAGGGCCCTAACTGTGTGGAGTTTGTATATTCTCCCCGTACTTGCGTGGGTTTCCTCCGTGTATTCCGGTTTCCTCCCACAATCCAAAAATATACTGGTAGGTTAATTGGCTCCCAACAAATTAACCCTAGAATGTCTGTGTGTGCAAAAATGGATCCGAAAAGGTTCGTTATTAATGCAATGACCTATTAGAACTCATTCCATGTCTATTTTCTTGCTAATTAAAGTGGTTCTTAGATTACCGCAAACGCGCAGCTCATGCCACAAAGCATCAATGTCAGGCCTTTGCTTATGCACCGAACCTGTGCAGTACTTATCTGCAATGTCGTACACAGATTGTCAGTGATTGACAGCCTGCTGCAGCCTCGGGGCAAGGAGGGGATGGCGACAAAAACAGAGGTATGCCACAGCTGTTAGGGGGTAGCGACAAGGCCAGGCGCCTACACAGAAGATAGAGACTTCCTGGCCTCTTTGTTGTATCTGGAGTACAAGCTTGTTTGACACCTGGGGTCAGTCAGCCGGCCAATGGTGATGCAGTATATCAGCAATATATGTATCAGGTCTTTTTCATGTTTTACCCATTATTGTCATTCTAACAAAATCTATGACTATCCTTAAAGACATCCTAGCTATCTACAGGGTTTGGTATAGGGGTCAGACAGTCGGGATCCCTACTGCCCGGACTCAGACAGCATGGTGAGCGCAACAAAGCCCCTTGCGGGCTCGCTATGCTGTGGGCACGATGGCTCGCTACGCTCGCAACACCTATTCTACTCTCCCTCTATGGGGTTCGTGGATCCCCACGAGGGAAAATAGCAGGTGGCCGTCGGGAACCTGGCTGTCGGTGTCCCGATGTCGGAATCCCGTCGGCACCCATCTACAGATAACAGTCACACACAGGATGGGAGCATATAGGATAGCAGTCACATGGGGGCTCTTTAGCACAAATATAACCATTGTGTTCTTAGTGATGTTTACAACTGTGGGCTAGTGTCGTAGTAGGCCATGAGACTGTAGGCTCTGTGAGAGTAAGGATGGATGTGAATGATCATTTGCTGTACAGTGCTCAAAAACATGTAAGCACTACATAAAAACAATTGAACCAGGACAAGGGATCTAAAGCAAAAAGATAGAACACCATTAGGTCAACACCATTCGTTCGACATGCAAAAAGGTCGACATGCTGTTTTCACTGGTGTATTTTTTACCCGATTGTCGACAGTCGACATGGACACAGTTTGAAGTGCACAGCATCCCCTCGCATCGCTCACAATGCTTTGGGCATGGTGCCTCGCTACGTTGGGCACACCATTTTATTCTCCCTCCACGCCCTAGTGGATGGTAGGGCATGAAATACCGCCTGTTGGCACATGTCGGTTTAAAAAACAGTGAAAACCCCATGTCAACCTTTTTGCATGTCGAACTAATGGTGTTCTATCTTTTTGCTTTAGATCCCTTGTCCGGATACAAAAAACAATAACCCTAGGGTGAAATGTAATAGGATGAGAGATTTGATAAGAAATTTTTTTTTTTTTTTTAAAGCGGCAATCATTTACACTGCAAAATCAAACTGGTTTTGCAGTGTAAATGATTGCCACTTTAAAAAAAATATGGAGATTTCTTACCAAATCTCTCACTTTCTGATTCTCTCATCCTATTACATTTCACCTGTAGTGTTCATTCTAGACCCCTGCACCTTTCACAAATCCATGCAGTTCCTCTTTCCTGCCGGGGGGGGGGGGGGGGGGGGGGGTCGCTGTCTGCTTTGGTGTTTCTAGTACAGCCTGATCTGTATAGAGATACAGGCCACAAGATGATAAAGAAAGCACAGCAGACAGCGACACCCCAGGCAGGAAAGAGGAACTGCACTGGTTTTAAATTGTGCAGGATGCTAAAATGAACACTAATCATCCATTACGGGAAACATGGCAGAGGCTCTATCATCCTATTTATATCATCGTAAAACTATTGAAGGTCTTATCAAATGCTCAGGTTCCTTTATAGAGTCTAGGAACAGGTAACAATTAGCACAATTCTCAGTACACAAAACAGCTGAGACATAAGGAAGCAATAGGAGTTATTTGCATACTACTAGGAGCAGCTGTATGAAGAGAGTGAGGTTATGAGTGAGAGGATATGCAGGTATAGACAGTTGAGTAGGAGAGCGCGCTGGTGGAAGGGTATGCATTGATGAACAGGTGGGATTTCAATGTCCAATTGGAGATCTGAAAGGTCGGATTAAAGTGGCCCATACACTGGGACAACTTCTCCAATCTTTTGCCGCCCCAGAATTGCATTGGATATATTGTAGGCAGTCCTTTTGCATTCGATATAACGCATGTTAATATAATTTACCATAGCCAAGCCAGGCAGTCAAGGCAGCCCCAGCCAAGGCTGCCTGGCTTGGCTGTGATCCGACAGATCTCTCCTACTGCCAGTGAAAGTCGCAGGCTCCGGTACGATGCTCACGGGACCTACTGTCAAAAACACATGATTTGGACACCTATGCGATTGATCGCCGCAGTTGCATAAAAAGCGATCAAATCGCATGTATATCGCCTAGTGCAGGGGTGGCCAACCGGTCAGAGGTAAAGAGCCGAAAAATATTGGTAGTCAAGCTAAAGAGCCGACATCATGTGTGCGCCGAAGGCGCATGCGCCAAAAAAGGGGCGTAGTCTATTTTGACCCCTTGGGTGGGTGTGATACAAATATGCCTCCAATAGTGCATTGCCATATATACATATGCCCCCAATAGTGCCATATATACATATGCCCCCCACGGTGCCAGGTATGCACCACACGGTGCCGGGTATGCCCCTACGGTGCCAGAAAGTTGTTATGCCCCCACAGTGCCAAAAAGCTGGTATGCCCCCACAGTGCCACAAACTGCTATGCCCCCACAGTGCCACAAACTGCTATGCCCCCACAGTGCCACAAACTGCTATGCCCCCACAGTGCCAATTTCCCAGCAGCAGCACTCACTGTTGTTGCTGCTGCTGCCAGGCGGGGAGAGGACAGTCTGGTGTCCCCCTGCAGTCCTCCTGTCATGTCACCGATGGGAGGAGAGCACAGCACACTGCACATCTCCTTCCCCCTCACTTCCCTGTGACTGGGCCGTCCACCAATCAAAGCTTGCTGGCCGGCTCCTGATTGGCTGCTGGCCCACGAGCTCTGATTGGCGGATGGCCCAGTCACAAGGATGCACAGTAAGGGGTAGGAGAGATGCGCGATGCGCGCTCTCCTCCCCTCAGAAGGAGAAGGGATTCAGGGAACCGGCAGCATGGGGGACTGGGACGGACAGTGGGCGGCAGGCAGCAGTGGGAGCAGGAGCCACACTTTACAAGGGGAAGAGCCGCATGAGGCTCAAGAGCCACGGGTTGGCCACCACTGGCCTAGTGTATGGGCACGTTAAGGTCTTTTATTCACAAATGGGATGCAGTGGAGGGAAAGAGTGACTTGTATAGATCAAATTTTGTCCAGATATAGGCCATGATCCCTGTGTATCCCATGATCCTCTATATTCACAGATTTACGTTTGTAAACTAGGGTTCTACTTTTTTTTTTTTCTTCAACCTTAAAAAAAATTATATTAAAATATTAGGCCACGCAAAAGGGGGTACTGAATTAGCCGCTGTGTTTACATCTGTAGAGTAGCTAAGATTATATTAGAAGGTAACAAGGAGTCTATTCATGAAGCAGTGGAGAATGGGATAAGGTGGACAACTTCTACAGACTATAAGGCAGTAAGGAGCTCTGAGAGCCTTGCCAATAACACCATGTAAACAGTTTGGGGGATAACGTGGGTTCAAAACTACATAAAGCTGAGGAAGATGAACTCTGTGACCCAAACAATAAATCTACTAAAGATAAAAAAGGGCGGAAACATTGGTATGTCATGCAGACATTGTATATACTGCTCCAGGTGTGCGTGATGAAAACTGTGTGGGAACGTGGTATTACGTGTGTACACAAATACTATCATACAATGCACATGAAAGGTACATGATAAGGTTAAAGCAGAGAACCCAGATAAATACTGGATATTCAAAATGTTGCCGTCTTCTGCTGGTACACACAATGTCATTCACCAGCTGTACAAACAATATTCGCTGAAGTGCATTGGCTTGCGTGGTCATCCGATATGTCTGTGACACACAGATGAAGTCGGATGCGGATATATCTGCTGTATGTATGTATGTATGAGCATCTGACTATCCAACAGACCCTATGCTGGCTGCAAGATCTACAGACAATTACACCACAACCGGATGAGCAAATGTAAATGCCTGACCAGCGTATTACCTGACCAGACATATCTTGTGGCCAGTCGGTAAGTGTACACATGGACAAAGACTTCTGCAGAGGTCAAAACATGGTGGAGGAACTGGATTGGATTGGCTAGGCCTTTTATTTTCAGACATTGTTCGAGGAGCATCACCTCCAGAGTGACCGTGACAAAGGGTTTTATGTGCCGTTTTATTGTTGATGGGTAAATGTATATGCATACAAAAATGAGTGTCACTGTTTTCATCTGCTGGTGGCGCTTTCCACCAAGTGTGTAGCCATAAGGTGCGTACACACGGGGGCGATTTTGTACAATATCGGGGGAAATATGGTCGCTAAGCGACCATATTGCCCGCGATGGGAGTGTGCACCGGCAATATATCGCCAGGTGCGCGCACCCGTTTTTACCCCTGTAGTGATCGCTGGTCACAGGAACATGCTCCTGCAACCAGCTGATTACCACTGCCGGGCTCCCCCAGCAGTTTCTTTTTCATCAGCGACCATCTCTGGTCGCTGATGAAAAGGAGAAACTGAGCAATATATTGCTCAGCCATATATTGCTCAGCAATATATGGCTGAGCAATATATCTCCCCCGTGTGTACGGGGCTTTAGACCACAAAATATTCTTCTCATTAAAAGACGTTTGTTACGGTAAATACTCAACTTTAGAGAACTACTGTATGTGGCTGCTGAAGGGCTGGGAAGTGTATTAGAGTGTTTTATAGATCAGACTTAAGCCTCATACACACAGGGCACATTCCCTGCTGAGCGATCTCATTAGCACAGAATGCTCAGCACACATAAACCTACAGTATACACACATAGCGATGTGTGCTGAGCCATCTGTGAGAACTTCAGTTCCTTAAAGTACATGCAGTATGAGCTTACTACTGCATGTGCTCAAAGTCGGAGAGGACGATGGTGACATGCGGGACTGTGCACCACCATTGCTCAGAGCATCCACACAGAATGATCCATGCTTCATTTCTGATTGTTCAAATATTCTCTGTAAAGCGCTGCGGAATATGTCTGCGCTATATAAGAAACTGATAATAAATAAGTGATCTAGACAGAGCGCTCAGAAAATGGGCTAAAATCACCCCTTGTGTAAGCCCCCCTTAATCTTACTGGATAGAGATACCAATATCATATCGGCTAGTAAAGTATGAATATATTGTCATTATCACACCTATGGCTAATTAGATCACATTATAAGTATAGGCAAATTGTGTTTAGGGATATTGGTTAGTTAATTGGCAACCTGTCAATATATTCACAATACATTTGGAATGCAAAGAAATGATGCATCAAATGTTACATACTTACTATTAACATGTACTAGAGTAACCTATTGTACATTATAATATATGGCTTAATCTCTATAGGTATGTATGTATGTATGTAATGTATGTAATGTATGTTTGTCACTCACATGATTGTGGAATGGCCGGATTGTAGCAGCACAGAATGCCACTGAATGGCAGATCCCAGCTAGCAACTTGCCAGTTGGAATATGGATTGTATACTAAGGGGTCAATCTTATTAACCGTGAAGGATGCAAGTTGCTGTTCGTTCGGGTGCCATTTTAATTCTGAAAACGGCACCCAAATTAACCATAATTCGCACCTGTCGCAGGGCCAAAATTTGCTGAAAATTGCTCCCACCCCTATGGAGGTTCGAGCACTTTTCAGCGTATTTGGCCCGCTGTAAAGTGCGCCCAGTGTCGTGACGATTCACAACTTGTGAATCATCCGCACCCTTCTGGGTTAATAGGATCAACCCGTATGAGAGGGGATTTACAGTAATGCTGTGGTCACACACTACACCTACCCAGTCCAGCTGGAGAGAGGTCTTCAACGTTCTACACCAGTGTCTTACCAACCTGGGGTACGTTGCAGGCTGGTTGGGGGAGGGGGAATTGAAAAAAATATATTTGTAATGGCGGAAGGAGAGGAAGAAGTCTCCCAATGTCGAAAGAAGTAAGTCTCCCGTTGCCGTGGAGATGAACCATGTTGCGTCATGTTCGTGCTTTTGCCCAACCAGCAATCTACTGGGAGCTACCAGCTCTGCACTAAGACATCAGTGATCATCTGCCCCATGCTGACGCAGGTGGAGGAAGCAGTGGCATTGTCCAAACTGTGGCCCTCCAGCTGTTCTGAAACTACATATCCCAGCATGCCTTGCCATAGTTTTAGCATTCCCTAATAGGAAAACTGAGGCAAGGCATAATGGGGCTTGTAGTTTCACCACAGCTGGAGGGCCATAGTTTGGACATGCCTGTGTTAGCAGGAACCCCGGAGACAGTACACAGCCAGCAGCCAAACACAGAGGGACCTGATTCCCGACCACACACTACTTCTCCGCTACTAAATATAAAAACACACATACCGCTCACTTCCACTCGTGAGTACTGAGGATATTTCAAATGTAGAGGAGGGGGTATCCATAAATGAAAAAAATAGTCATGGGGTACATGAAAGGAAAAATGTTAACAACCGCTGTTCTACACTAACAAGGCCACAAACTAGTGACAGCTTCATAACATCATACACAGAGGTTCTCAAATCCCGTATCCCCTTCACATCTCTAATGTGTAATGAACACCACAGCAGTACGGTATATGGGAACTAGGTCGACATTGAAAAGGTCAACATGTATTAGTTTGACATTGAGAAGGTTGACATGGGTTTTTCACTTTTTTTTTTTTTAAGCAGACATGTGTCAACAGGTGGTATATCATGCCCGACCATCCACTAGGGGTGTGAAGGGAGAGTTTAGTAGTGAAAAACCCATGTTGACCTTTTCAATGTCGACCTTTTGACCCTGTCAACTTTTCGTGTGTGGATCCAAGGCCTGGTGACCGAATGATCCCCGCCCAGCAGTACAGGAACTTCAAGGCCTTAGCACATAAGTCATTAAGCCAGTTATCTATTTGGTAAACACATCTGCTAATGACAGTAATTAGGTTGTTTCAGAACCCACAGAATGGCAATATGCCAGTCACTGTATCCCCCCGAGTAATGGGCACATGAGAACATTTATACCATTTAGCGTCAGGGATTCTAGGATTAGTTTCCCCCTCTTTTCCTATTAGCAGAGCACTGTAGTCACTAATCTGTGATCCCCTATGTAATGTGTGCATTCTTTCATGTCCTTTTTTAATTATTATACGTTAGGAACAATTTATCATTACTATTTTCAGTCCAAAAAGAATGTGCTACTGGATTATTTGCTGCTCATAAAAAGGGTATATGGGGCCGATTCAGCCCCTTACCCGATGTTTGCGGTCAGCGCATTCGCAAACCCCATGAGTAAGTGGCTTCGGTGAGTTTCACACTCACCGAGCCATTCGCTCATAAAAGGCATGGTGCTGCCTGCGTGGAGTGTGCGGCTGGCGTCATGCGCCCGGCCCCTTTTCGCCCATCTCCGTCCAGGATAAAAAAGGTATAGACTTACTTTTATAAATGAAAAAGCAAGTATGCCCTCTGCTGGCTGTATAGATGGTTCCAGAGATAATAGTCAAAGAACACGAATACCCATCCACGCATATGGTAATGGCCAGTTGAAACAGCTGTAGGGTCTGCTGTTAATGTGATCTGTAACCATCACATGTAATTCTCTATACAAGCATTTATTTTCATCTGAAACGGTGTGCTGGTGCTTTATACTGCGGGGAATGATGTTGGGTACCAGTGACGAGGCGGCGGGGAGCTCCGGTTGAAGGGGATGTGCGTGCGGCTGACGATCCGACCGCCAGCCCCTGCAAAGAGCATAGCCTAGCGAACAGGGTCTAAATCAGGATTTACATACAAAGAATTGGAGAGTGACAAAGTGTTAGGAAAAAAAAAGAGCCAGACAATGAGCTCCCGTCCGCACAGACTGTAACATAGCAGTTAGGAGCTTATTGGCTAGTACTTTATCACTCTCCACAAGCCAGTATCCATAGGATAGGTTGTCAGTCAAGGGGTTGACACATGAGAAGGTCGACATGGTGTTTTTTTCTATAAAAAAAAATAAAAAAATAATAATTTACTGTTTCCAATCAGACTCCACATGGATGGCAAAGTCTGATGCCTGAAGCATAACGAGCCATGCAAGGAGACACGGTACACTCATGAAGCCTCCATGTAGAAACCGACACCAAGAAGAACCCCATGTCGACCATTTCCATGTCAGCCTTTCACTTGCGTCAAATTTTTTTTTGGGGGGGGGTCAACCTAGACACTCTTGACCTTTTATATCACAGCCCCAGTATATTGACTCCCGTGTCTTATTCCTCTAGCAAACCCAAAAGCTTTGGGCAAAATTGGGCTTCAACTTCAGTACAAAAAAAAATATATATATATATATATATATGTAAAACAAACCAGATCTATTAGAGGTCAGCAAGGAGTGGGGGAGTGGGGGGAAGTGACGGAGGTTAGTGCAAAAGCAGAGGTCATGTACACGGCTAGTTTGTGGTATACAAGAAGCATCGCGCACACACAGGCTTATATCGGCCTTCCCGCATGCTTACTCAGTATGGCCTACAGCAGGCCTGGCCAACCTGTGGCTCTCCAGATGTTGTCCAACTACAAATCCCATCATGCCTTGCAACAGTTTTGCTATAAGGGAGTGTTAAAACTGTGGCAAGGCATGCTGGGATTTGTAGTTTCACAAAATCTGGAGAGCCACAGGTTGGCCTGTCCTGGCCTACAGTGACCCCTACTGGACATAGCACTTTGTTTTCTTTTACAGATTCAGTAACTTAGAATCAGTTTAAAAGATCATAATGTAGATATTCTGTCATTCCGAGCTGCATTATGAATGCCGTTGCCCATAGCCAGCCATGAGATTATTATGTCCACTAGGTGTACTGTATTACGTCGACAAATAACATGGTTAAAAGTGTAGACACGCTCAGAATGTTTAGAGTTCGGGGTTTCTTAAATGTCGACATTACGAAACAGTCAAAATTTTAACTACATCGACCGGATGGAACGTCAACATACTGACTGTTGACATTCAGAAACTAGTAGATATTCAGAAGGTTGACACCAGCATGTCCACAACTGAGAAACATTGTGATGTATGAGGAAGTCTTGATGTTATGTCAACATAACAGGGAAGTACACCAAGCGTTTCAGCACAAAAATTGTGTGGAGGTGAAAACTGAATATGCCATGTCCACAAAACTAGAGAATGTGAATAAGCCAGCAAGAAATAACGTGGGATTTGCCTATTCTAGCACGTTGTGTACAACACCTGCTTTTTCCAAAGGTCAATTGCAAATAAGTAGTTAAAAAATGATGGAGCAGACTAATGAGTTTATCATCATCATTAACACCCAGCTGAAACTTCTAAACCAAATAAGATCAAAGGCCATTCTTTCTCAGAACCCATTGGCAATGATGTTCTGTGTAAAACAGCTTGCATCACAAGTTTGTGTTTTTTGGCAACTCAAGAATAGCTCTATACAGCAAAATGTAATATACAGTAGGGGACTTTAAATAATGGGTTGGTGTTTCCCTCATCACCCGCTACAAAAAGAAAACCAGTGGGCGATGTGGTCTCTTCTGAGCGATTTTACTAGATTTAACCAGCAGGCTGGTTATACATCTTGCACCTATAGCGAGGCATGGGGCTGTGTATCGCTATGCCCCCACACACACACACACAGCGATGTAGGGGCATTTTCTAAACGATGTAGTTCAATGAAGTAAAATCGCTCAGAAAATGGCCTAAAATCACTACGTGTGTAAGCCCCATAATAAACAACTCATGCAAAGATGTACGTGTAACATTTGGTGCCTGCATGATACAGCCTTAATGTATTTATTAACAATTTTTATATATAGCGCAGCATATTTCATTGCGCTTTACAATAATGACAGTGATAAAACAAACTGGGTATTTACAGAATATTGGAATTCCACCCTTGGCATCTGGATAGTTTAACATCTGGAGATGGAAGGAGGTGAACCGGGACCTGCTGAGATAACCCATTGGACCTTTTAGCGGTTTGAGAGAGCTGCCTAAACACAGTTCTCCATCTCTAAGGGTAATTGTCCACCTATACCCTGTATGCTACCTGGCTTTATTTTGCCTATTACATTTTAATTGTTTCAATAAATACTACACTATATCTGGATCCAACGGTGTTTTATCCCCTGTTGCAACCCCTGGTATATACACTTGGGAAAGCACACAGGAGGACGAGTGAACCCAAGAATTAGTGACGGGGAGACGTTTGATTGCTGAACCCCAACTTCCTTTTATATACTGAACCAGAAGTTCGGAGGCGGAGAAGAAGAGACGGTATCTCCGGAGTAGGGACGTATTGTTTCATTTCTCACCATTTTGCGCCCGGTGGAGGGAGCACACCTTTTTGTGTAGTTTTACACATAACATATACAACCACTTTATTATAAGGTGTGGGGACATCTGGGAGGTGGTCCATCCATAGGCTGCATTTACATATTGGCGCATTGAAGGAGGAGATTACAACAATTTTAAACTTTGGGTATTTACAGAGCCAAAAGGTATGAAGGCCCTGCTCGCAAGCTTACAATCTATATGTACCAGTGACAAATTCTAGACCAATTTCCTCCCAGCATTTTTTGTATTACTGCTCTGAACTGTGCATATGGGCCTTAATAATCAAGAACCAGGCTAATAACATGCTCCCTAGACAGGCTGCTATCAATCACTGCCAGCTTCCAGTCCTAGAAGAGCTCTCAGAAGGGGACATGATTGCTCACTAGGCTGTCATGGCAACCAGGGATAGATATATGGAGATGGAAACACTGAGCAGAAAGAAAAGAAAAACATTGCTGGGAAATGTGTATTACAGACAATGAGATTTTTAGATTTTACAAAATGATATCATTAGAAAAACAATGAGAGTGCAGGGACCAGAACATGGTTTTCTATCCAGACAAACAATTTCATTCTGAAATAAAGGAGCTTTCCAAGTGGGAATAAGGGGACTACCACCAGACACAGATTTGCACAGTACATGGTCTACGACATGTATAAACCATTATTCTCTTGACATAAATTACATATAGCCTGTACCACTATGAGGAACAGCAGAGATTGCAGCTGCTGTCTGTCCCTATGAAGTGGCCAGATCGCGTCAGATTAGTAGCAGCAGTGTCTCAAAGACAAAGCCCCCAGCGCCCACCTCCCAGCCTTTGTCTGACGGACACAGAATTATACACTGCTATGTGGAACATTCCTACTATGCAGACAGAACTATACACGGCGGCTATGCCGAACTGAACCTTTATCATCCAGCCTTAGACAAGCAGATCAATGATGCTTAGGAATAATAATCATGATTCTGCGCTCCCATACACCCATTGTTGGGCATATGATGCCTACATATTTCTAATAACATATAACCAAGTCATAATACCTCCATCATTAGTATAATAAAGCTGTTTATAGGTAAATAACAGAGCATAATAGCACAGGAAGGGCACGATGAAGGATACATCTGCCACACCCATGATGTGAGAGAGGGGAGGTGACAAGTACATGGGTGGGCATATACTGTACACAACAGGCATATGCAAGTATGTATAATAGGCACTGCTGTATAATATGCCCTATTAAGTATAACGTGTAATAAGCATGGATGGGCAAATACCATGTAACAGGCATGGGTGGGCATGCACTGTATAATGGCATGGAAAGGTATATACAGTGTAACAGGCTTGGGTGGGCGTATACACTGTATAATAAGCATGCGCAGGTAAGTATAAATACCATATAATAGGCATGTAATGTATAATAGGCATCTTCTGAATTATAGACATGGGTGCTGATCATCTGTATAGGTCTAGTGTCCATTTGTGTGTCACCGAAACGCTGTCATCTGTTGGCGGTGAATGAAACTACATCTTTATCTCGCACACATGTATTAACACAGAGGCTTTCACAAGGTAGCAGACTAGCTTTCGAAGCATTTGCTTCGAGCAGGCTTACTAGTGTACTATAGAATTGGCTTCTGAACAGCATATTCTGCTGTACAACAGGTATGGCTAGGAACATACTGTACTATATAGTCACCGGGACTATGTAAAAACCGGACCGGACTTAACCCCGGACTGCCGGACCGGACATCAAAATCTGCAGTCCGGAGCTCGTAGGGTCCGGTCCGGGGGGGTGTCCTGTCCAGGGGTGTCTTGTCCGGGGGGGTCCCTGTGATAGCTATCACCAGGGACATGGGGGAGGGGAGATTACAGCCTCCCCAGCTGGTCCGGACCGTCCGGTTTTTGCTACATGCCCGGACCATACAAGGAGGCTTTATTCTACCCCCCCTCCTCTACCTGGTGACAGGTGTGACAGGCAGCCCCCCCGGACAGGACACCCCCCGGACCGGAGGCTATAAGCTACAAAATGCAGAGTTTGATGTCCGGTCCGGAGGTTTTGTGTTGGTCCGGTTTTCACCCATACCCATAGTCACCTGCCTTATAACAAGCATGGGTGGGTGTACGCTGTATAATGGATAGCTACATACACTGTAGATAGGAGACATTGTAGAACATGAAGGCAAGGGTAGGTAAATACACTGTATATAAGAAATATACTATAGCCACACACATACTGTAGGTTATGGTATGTACAAACCTTCTATAACAGACATATACTGAGAGATACAGGCATGTATATAAAGTGTACACATGTAGCTTATGGTATGCTAGGTCGACACCTATGAATAGTCTACATATCCCTGATCGACACAAGCTTGAGGTGGACCATGGGAAGATGACAGTCAAAAGATAGACACAAGCTTTTCACTTTATTTGTCCTTAATGTCAACACAGTCAACATGGACATAAAAAAAAAAAAAAGTGAATACCGCCTGTCGGCATAAAAAAAGTGAAAAACTCGTGTCGACCTAAAGCTTGTGTCAACCTTTAGACCCTGACAACCAAGGGTATGTCGACCATTCATAGGTGTCAACCATAGGGTATCGAGCTAGGGTCCAGAGACCTCTATATACATAATGTATAACAGACACCAGGGAGGCTGGGTTTCATGCTGTCACAGTAGGATACTGACAGGTTGACGGGATGTGCGGTAAAACATGATCACTGATGTTGGTGTATGCGACAGATATAGATCAGCAGCAGTAACACCGCAGCACTCCTATCTACACCCGGCCTCCTTCACAGTCACACACCAACCCACCCGGCGCCGCTGTCTCACCAAGAGAGAGGCCGATCCCGCACCCGTCAGCGTCCGTATCACCAGCAGCAAACGGCCATCTTATCTTCCCGACAGCCGGGACTCACTTCAGCTCAGGAGCAACAGTGGCTCACGTGATCCGCTAGAACCACGCCTGGCCGGGGGCGGCCAGAGAAGACAGCCAATCAGTGCGTGCTAGGCGTGGTCACAGAGAAGAGAGGTTGGATTCGTTTTCGGCGTCAACGTGTTACCATGGTGCTGTCTACGAGCAGGTTCCCTATTTACTTTCTATCCATACAGCACCATAATAATCCCAGCTTTATTTAAACAATAAATACATATGAACCAGCCTTTTCTTTTAAACATACAGTTTAATAAAATTTTGAAGATAAACAATTAAGAAAAAAAAAAAACCTAGAAGGAAAGAAAAACATACAGAAAATATAATAGTAGACTATAAACACGTCACTTCCGAACTGGAAATCCTTGATTCCAAAACTATGACGCCACCCAGCACAGTGGTGCCTGGATTTACTATACATCAAGATCTGGTTTTATACATCTAGTAAAAAAAAAAAAAAAGAACGCTTTCCAAAAATATATTCGGAATTACAAATGAAAAGTTACATACACTGCATTAAGCCTTAGATTTAAAGAAGGAGAGCTGAAAGTACTGGAAATGTAGGTGGCAGGACTAAGGTGAGGCAGGAGCGGCAGCGGCAATGGGAGCAGCAGAGGCTTATTGTATGGGAGCAAATCTATTTCCAGAGAAGAGCACGAGAACCTTCCCCAGGGGCACCAATGTCTGCCCTTTCATACATACAATATATCATGAGGACAAAACTTCAAGCATTGAGGAGCAAAACGGTGGAGAGAAAGCACTAACCAATTAGCCTCTAACTGTCATTTTTCAAATACTGTAAAATAATAGAATCTTATTGGTCAATACTTTATCTCTCTACAATGTTTAATACATCACCACTCTAAGAGGTAAATTCACTAAAGCTTCTAAAAATGAAAAGACTAGTTTCCCATAGCAACCAATCAGATTCTGCCTATCATTTTGTAAGATGCAATAGAGAAATGATAGACAATCTGATTTGTTCCGATAGTTCCTATAGGCAACATCACCTCTTTTCATTCTTAGAAGCTTTAGTAAATTGAACCGCAAGTCTAGATAGAATCAATTAAGCACAAGTTTGTTACTTTGGCATTGGAGTGAAACTCCTCAGCTCCGCACTAGTTAATGATAATACGTATTCCTTTCTTGTTTTCACTCATTTACTTTTTTTAAAGTACGCAAAATTGTTCTGTAAAGGTCCATACACACTGGGCAATTATGCCCAGCTATGATCGCAGTCATCGCTGGGGGGGAAAGCCGCTCAGTACATACACATTGAGCTTTCCCCCTGCCCCGCACCATCAAACGGGGGGGGGGGGGGGGGTGGGGTGCGGGGTACAGTAATTGCACTTTGAGACATTTTTAAAAGGAGCACACACTGACCCAATGGAAGCTGATCTGCGAGTATCGAGGATTGGGGATCCGTAGGCAGTTTGGGGACATAAATCATGTAGAAAAAAAAAAAGCCTCCATTCTGCAATCCCCGCCTATACTTTCAATGGAAGCTGTACAGGAACCTACATACAGGAAAAAGCATTTACAAGTGTATCTCAGCCATTAATTCAAGACACAAACGAGGTTACACCAAGCAGTATCTGAAAATGAAGTAAAAACCGGAGCTGGACAAAACCCCGTTCCAGGTTTTTTTCCGGCGGGGGAAGGGGGTTGGGTACTTATGTAGTATCTGGGCTGCCGATTTTTTGATTGTATGCCTTAAGTTAAGGCATACAATCAGATGCGATGCGATGCGATATCGCATCGCATCGCATCCGATATCGGATGCGATATCGGATGCGATGACCCGATTTTTCCATAGGAATCAATGTTAAAATGATTCCTATGGAAAAATGGGTCCTTTTCATACCCCTACTATCCAAGTGGGCATGGAGTTGGATATAAACCTGTAGCGAGCCACCGAGCCCGAAGCGTGGCGAGCGAAGCGAGCCCCGCGAGGGGACGGTATTCGTCCGCTCGCCACGCTTCGGGCTCGGTGGCTCGCTACGCTCGCCACAGGTTTATATCCAACTCCATGCCCACTTGGATAGTAGGGGTATGAAAAGGACCCATTTTTCCCATTGAATTCCATGTTAAAATGGACTCAGTCCATTTTAACATTGATTCCTATGGAAAAATCGGGTCATCGCATCGCATCGCATCGCATCGAATCGCATGGTCGCATGCGATGCGATGCGATCTCCCGATCCGACCCGATTTAGAAATCGGCAGCCCAGATACTACATAAGTACCGGGGGTTGTTGCACGTGATAGCTATCACCAGGGACATGGGGAAGAGGAGATTAGAGCCTCCCAGTGTGGTCCGGACCGTTCCAGTTTTTACTACATGCCCGGACCATACAGGCTGGTTTTATTCTCTCCCTGGTGACTTGGAACAACAAAAATTGGTAAATGGAGCCTGTCCGTTCCGGGGACCTGTCCGGTTCCGGTTTTTACCCATACCCAAAATGCATGAAGGTGCTAAAGTAGTAGCAAAGTGTCCGGCAGTATGACATTTCCATATTTCTTGTTAGATCCACTGTACAACATGCACAAAACAAAGAGGCGCAAATGTTTTTTTTGTGAGTAGTTCTCAAAACCAGACTATAATGGCATCTTAACACAAAGAACAGCGACGTGTGCCTCCATATTTTCTATTTTAGAAGTGAACGTTAAAGTGTTATAGTTTAGTCACATAAGGAATTTTCCAATTTAAAGAAAATGCATTACACTGCACTGCGAACTCTTGTGGGTCACAAAGTGTTCCTCAGCCTGTGATTACTTCTTCAATGCCAGTGTATGCCATTTCTTGCTAAGTATATGTTAAACCAGAGTGTTCATAACCTCAACGCAGTCACATAAAGTAATCACTCGGACGCTTCTCTATAGCTGTAAATAAAATGTAAGAAGTGTTTTCATACTTCTCCAAAGCCGGCTTTCAATGTCACATACCTCACAACATGACCCTCTCCAGGAAGGACACATTGCTCTACTCCAGGACTTATGCTGGCCACACATCAGACCAACATCCAACTAGTTGGTTGGATGGAATAAAAATCAGGTACTGGATGGGAGCAAATGACAATGAGCAATTTGCTCACAAACCCAGGAAAATGGAGAAAAACATTCAGTGAAATTATTTAAATCAAAATACTGAATTACAAATTACATTTGCTCCCATCCACTACCAGATTTTTATTCCATCCAACCAATTAGTTGGATGAAAGTTGGTCTGATCTGTGGCCAGCATAACCTTGTAATGTATGATTGCCATCACCTGTGGTGAACAGGTGTTTCACCACAGGTGATGGCAATCATACATCAAGAGGGAAGTGCAGAAGCACAGCAATTCAATGTCACATACCTCCCAACACGACCCTCTCAAGGAAGGACACATTGCTCTACTCAAGGACTTAAGCTGGCCACACATCTACAGATCAATTGTCAGATTAAGCTGGGTGGAACAAAAACCTGGTAATGGATGAGAGCAGTTGACCATTTAAGTTGAAATGCTGGAAAACTGACAAATAACGGTCATTCAGATATTACAAGGTTTTTGTTCCAACCAGCCCAATCCATACTTGCCTACCTGACCCTCTCCATGAGGGAGAAAATGCTCTGTTCCTGGACTTCCCTGGTAATGTATGATTGCCATCACCTGTGGTGAAACACCTTTACCTAGCTCCCCACAGGTGCAGGCAATCATACATTACCAGGGAAGTCCAGGAACAGAGCATTTTCTCCCTCATGGAGAGGGTCAGGTAGGCAAGTATGGCCCAATATGACAATCGATCTGTAGATGTATGGCTACCTTTATGCTGGCCACACATCAGACCAACTTTCCGCCAACAATCCAACTAGTTGGACTGAAAATCAGGTACTGTATGGGGGAAAATGCCAATAAGCAGTTTGCTCAGGAAAATGGACAAAAACATTCAGTGAAATTGTTTAAATCAAATAGGTCCAACTACTGTACATTGTCTGAGTGACAGTTGTTGTCCATTTTCCAATTTGGGAAACAAATGACTTAATTACAAATTACATGTGCTCCTATCCAGTACCAGGTTTTTATTCCATCCAACCAGCTGGTTGGATGAAAGTTGGTCTGATGTGTCATACATACAAGGTGTCCCTCCTGAAAATGGTCATGTTGGGAGGTATGATGTCACATCTCCCCAGCTCATACAATTACAAGCAATGGATAGCGGTGTCATTCTTAGTTCCATGGAAATAAATCACTGCACAAAATGTCATTATAATTGTAATATAATAACAACAGCAACGGTTGATTATAGTCCAGCCCTACTGTATTTTGGTGCTACATGTCTACATTCCGAGATGCAGAGGTTCTCATCAGAGTGCTTTGAATACAATCAAAAATTGTCTTCACCTTGTATCTCTTAAGCCAAACGACACCAGAAGTTGTTTGACACGTGGCACTCAAAGGGTTAATGAAATGCTGGGCTGAATAATCATCTAGCCAACAGTGCATGCGGGTAACAGGCCCGATACAGTATTGGCAGATGCTGACAACCAATCAACTTCTAGCTAGCATGTATCAACTTTGGCAGCTTCTCCGCTTTAGAAGGCTAGATACTACCACATAGTGCATCTGTGTATGATGTCATCTTTTTTTTGCAAATAGTGCCAAAAGGGATTTTGCAAACATATCAAGAAGCATTGTTGCAAACATAGCCGATAAAACAACACAATTAGCGACATGATAAAGATCATGACTTACCTCCCAACATGACCCTCTCCAGGAGGGACACATTGCTCTGTTCCTGGACTTCCCCCTTAATATATGATTTCTATCACCGGTTTTAAACAGGGTAATGGATAAGAAAGGCGCTTCAACACGGGTGATATTACTCAAAAAATTAAGGTGAAGTCCAGGAATAGAGCATTCTGTCCCTCTTGGAAAGGGTTATGTTGGGAGGTATGTCATGAGTAAAAGGCATCAACCAAGTCATAGTCCATAGGTTCCCAAACTCGATCCTTAAGTACCCCAAAAAGTGCACGTTTTCTAGGCCTCCCCTACAATCACCTGTGAAATAATTAGCTCCACCTGTGGATCTTTTAAAATGTGTCAGTGAGTAATGAGGACCAAGTTTGAGAACCACTTTCGTAATCAAATGCAAACTTAGGTGGGGTACACAATAGGCGATATACACTGCTAAAAAAAAATAAAGGGAACACTTAAACACAATGTAACTCCAAGTCAATCACACTTCTGTGAAATCGCACTGTCCGCGTAGGAAGCAACACTGATTGACAATCAGGCCAGTACATCATTAGACATGGAGGAGGCCGTAGGATGGCAACAACCCAGCAGCAGGACCGCTACCTCCGCCTTTGTGCAAGGAGGAACAGGAGGAGCACTGCCAGAGCCCTGGAAAATGACCTCCAGAAGGCCATAAATGTGCATTTGTCTCCTAAAACAGTCAGAAACAGACTCTATGAGGGTGGTATGAGGGCCCAACGTCCACAGGTGGGGGTTGTGCTTGCAGCCCAACACTGTGCAGGATGTTTGGCATTTGCCAGAGAACACTGATTGGCAAATTCGCCACTGGCGCCCTGTGCTCTTCACAGATGAAAGCAGGTTCACACTGAGCACATGCATACCTCCCAACATGACCCTTTCCAGGAGGGACACATTGCACTGTTTCAGGACTTTTCATTTATAATTGCCATCACCTGTGTGAAAACCCCTTTCTTATCCATTAACCTGTTTAAAACAGGTGATGGCAGACATATTATGAGGGAAGTCCAAAACAGAGCATTGTGTCGCTCCTGGAGAGGGTCATGTTGGGAGGTATACAGATGTGACAGAGTCTGAAGACACCAAGGTGAACATTCTGCTGCCTGCAACATCCTCCAGCATGACCCGTTTGGCCAGGGCTGGGCAACACCGGCCCTCCAGATGTTAATGAACTACACATCCCAGGATGCTTTGCATTAGTTTTGCTATGTGGCCATGCTGAAACTGATGCAAGGCATGCTGGGATGTGTAGTTCATCAACATCTGGAGGGCCGGTGTTGCCCAGCCCTGCGTTTGGCAGTGGGTCAGTAATGGTGTGGGGTGGCATTTTTTGGGGGGTCTGCACAGCCCTCCATGTGCTCGCCAGAGGTACTGTAGCCTGACTGCCATTAGGTACCGAGATGAGATCCTCAGACCCCTTGTGAGACCATATGCTGGTGCGGTTGGCCCTGGGATCCTCCTAATGCAAGACAATGCTAGACCTCATGTGGCTGGAGTGTGTCAGCAGTTCCTGCAAGACAAAGGCATTGATGCTATGCACTGACCCACCCATTCCCCAGACCTGAATCCAATTGAGCACATCATCTGGGACATCATGTCTCACTCCATCCTTCAAAGCCACGTTGCACCAGACTGTCCAGGAGTTGGCAGATGCTTTAGTCCAGGTCTGGGAGGAGATCCCTCAGGAGACCATCCGCCACCTCATCAGGAACATGCCCAGGCATTGTAGGGAGGTCATACAGGCACATGGAGGCCACACACACTACCGAGCCTCATTGTGACTTGTTTTAAGGACATTTCATCAAAGTTGAATCAGCCTGTAGTGTGTTTTTCCACTTTAATTTTGAGTTGGACTCCAAATCCAGACCTCCATGGGTTAATAAATTTGATTTCCATTGATAATTTTTTTGTATTTTGTTGTCAGCACATTCAATTATGTAAAGAACAAATTATTTAATAAGAATATTTCATTCATTCAGATCTAGGATGTGTTATGTTAGTGTTCCCTTTATTATTTTGAGCAGTGTACATATATAATGATATATCTTTTTTGACATGGATCCCAACAATATATTTTCCATACAGTCTATTGTGTACCATCACACGGGTTGGGATCATTTGGTCTACAGCAAGTTGGTTGACATGGGGATAGGTCGACATGGGTTAAGGTCAACATGGTCTAGGTCGACAGTCAAAAGGTCTACATGGAGCTTTTGACTGTTCTTTGACCCGAATGTCGACATGAACACTGATGAAAGTGCATCGCTGCGCTCACCATGCTTCGGGCACGGTGCCTCGCTATGCTCGGAAAACTATTTTTCTCCCACCAAGCCCTAGTGGATGGTAGGGCATGAAATACCACCTGTCGGCACATGTCAGTCAAAAACCCCATGTCGACCGAATGACTGTCGACCTAATGGCCGGTCGCCCTATCCCCATGTCGACCTAATGATTGTCGACCAACTTGCTGTAGACCAAATGACAGTATCCCCCTCAATCAAGCATTCACATGTGTCATTAGCAAGGCCTTCTGATGCGCTGCACCTCACTGACAACGGCATTCAGGTGAATGGGGGATGGAAGGATATATTGCACGGCCATACACCGGATCGTGCAGTGTGTACAATACAATACATTCTTCCATCCAGCCGCTGGTCACCTCGGATACACATTGTTCTGTTTTTTTTTTTTCCTGCACACTTTGGTTAAAGGCTACAAATGAGTAATTAAAAGATAATGTGTAGCAAATACGCAGCTTTTAGACCTGTCGAGGATGAATTAATCTAGCTGCTACGGACAATGATGGACAGCTTTCATGTTCCCTTCCTTCCATCACGGATAAGAAAATTGGAAACACTTTGAAGACAAACAACTGCACGTAATCATACACTGACCACATTCCATTAATTAGAAGTTAAATGAAAACATAAATCCCTGCACAGAATGAACTGTACCTGCCTAATACCGACCACCAGGTGTGATCCCAGATACCCCTCATTCCTTTCATTTAGTTTTTAGCATTATCTACTTTATCTCCCCTCTTTATGTTCTCATGGGCAGATTTATTAAGCTCGGTGAAGTGATAAAGTGTCTGGTTTTTATCACCGGCCAATCATCTCCTAACTGTGAAGTTACAGGCTTGGTTTGAAAAATGACAGGTAGGAGATGATTGGCCAGTGATAAAAAACAGACACTTTATCACTTCACCGAGCTTAATAAATCTACCCTTCAGTTATTCGCTGTATACCGCTTTCTAATGCTGGGTACACACTAAGGGCCAGATGCACGTACGGATGGTGGCAGTAAGGATGGTGTAATGGTTAGCATTACTGCCTGACAGCTCTAACTGTGTGAAGTTTGTATATTCTCCCCGTGCTTGCGTGGGTTTCCTCCCGGTACTCTAGCATGTGTGTGTGCGTCTACATGTGGTAGGGAATATAGATTGTAAGCTCCACTGGGGCAGGCACTGATGTGAATGTTCAAATATTCTCTGTAAACCGCTGCAGAATATGTGTGCGCTATATAAGACACTGTTAATAAATAAATAAAATGCACTAAGCTTCACAAAGTGATAAAATGGAGAGTGATAAACAACCAACCAATCAGCTCCAACCTGACATTTTTCAAACACAGTATGTGACATGGCGCAAAAGAGCTGATTGGCTGGCTGTTTATCACTCAACATTTTATCACTTTGGAAGCTTGGTGCATCTGGCCTATTGCAAGTTAAAGATATCGTTAACGATATTTTAGCGCATATCGTCCAATGTGTACACACTATATCGTTAACGGCCGCCCTGTCATCTGAACATGCAGTCAAATCTTTGTATATCATTAACGACTGCATTTTCCCCATTTTTCGTCACTGAACACGATCATTAACAATATCATTCAGTGTGCTGGCACTAGATTGTTCGCCTGGGAGCACCGGTTAACGCCACCCGAATCCTCGTGCTACACTGCAAGAGGAGTCGGGACCGTAGGCGCAGGGAGGAAGAATGCTTGTGTATGCGATGGTACGGCCAGTGACAGGGGAGCCGCTCTACAAGCTGCCGCCTGCGCTGCGCTGTTAGTGTCAAACAAGTTGACAGGCGCAGCGCGGGCAGTAGCAGAAGCACACATCATCAGGGTCAATGTCAGCAAGGTAGGGAGCGCCTCTCCAGCCAGGCGCCTCCCTGCTTTGCAGGATTTGCTGAGCGGCTAGCGCCGGCCCTGGGGGCTGACATCATCATCAAGGTGTTCTTGAGTCCTTGATGAAGCTGGCATTTAGATCCAGCGAAACGCGTTGGTGCCCCCGTTTGGACCTTGGTTGCAGATTTGGACCACCTTCTGCTCAATCATCTGATAAAATTGCTTGTTCCATCTACACGCCGCTATTTGGATGCTATATCGTTATCGGGACATTCATCAAAATGGTTGAGGTTTAAGATTGGTCCTGTATCAGCAACATCTTTCAGGACCGATCCCTTCAGCGACACCCGGAAATAACATCATTAAGGATTGCATTCCATCAGGACAATCTTTAACGGATCAGTGCAGGTTATACCATTCGGGTTCCCCCCAAACACCTTGGTCCATTCAATTTCCATCCAATCTCGCCCCCACTTATCATGTATAATTGTTTTTATATGAATTTTAATGGTTTATTGTGTAATAAATTGTTATTTTATTCACCACTGACTGTTCCTCACTGACAGCGCTGCTTAAACACCCCCTTTTTTGGGGTAAGAAGGAGAACCAGAAGCTGTAATCTTAGTAATCGGTCATCCTCTCACCCCACCCATTCCCCTAGGTGCTAATGATTATACCATCAGTTAAATATGTAAAAGAGATTTACATCAAACCAATCCTGTTGTACTAAATTACTGCAAAGCAAGAATACGCACTTAAACCAAGTGAAAGACCGCTGCTTAGCGAGCGACTCTGAATTAGGCCCTTTATCACTGTTGAAGCTTGCTATATCTGTCCCTAAAGGACACGAGTAATGTCATTCTGAAAACGAGATAAATGTCTACATTGGGTTTTTTAAGTGCTTTATCCATTTTGCTGGGACATAGGTTCAGCGTATAGGTCTAAATAAGTAAAATAATAATTACTGCAGAAAGCTAAAACAACTTTTTATGTTTAGAACCAATCAGTTTAACACATATAAGTATTTATATATATATATAAATGAAGAGAGAGCGCCACACACCTGGAAAAATTGATTCATAAATGACTTTACTATGATTTAATTGTTTAAAAATCAATAAGCATAAAAATGTCATTCATAAAAGATATAAATGGAAATGGAAACTAGGGACTCAAGGGTAATTAGGCCACTATATAAAGCATTGGTGAGACCTCACCTAGAGTACGGAGTACAGTTCTGGGCCCCACACTATAAAAAGGACATCATAGAATTAGAAAAAGTCCAAAGGCGAGCAACAAAGCTTATTAGGGGAATGGAGAATTTAAGCTACAGGGAGAGATTAAGCAATTTGGGACTATTTACATTAGAAAAGAGACGTTTAAGGGGGGACATGCTCAACATGTACAAGTATATCAAGGGCCAATATAAGGAACTGTCACGCACCCTCTTTTCTACTAGAAAGGAATCTAGGACGCGAGGGCATGAGTATAGATTAGATGAAAAAAGATTTAATTCAGCTAGTAGAAAGAATTTCTTTACGGTCAGAACAGTCAAACTCTGGAACTCTTTTCCCAGAGAGGTGGTAACGGCTGGCTCATTAGTTGCGTTCAAGGCAAAGTTGGACAAACATTTACTGGAGAAAAACATCCATGGGTACACATAAGAAATATTAATTGTCTGTAAAATACCAGAACCTACCAAATCAGCAATGGATATCTATACCAGGTTGAACTGGATGGACGCAAGTCTTTTTTCAGCCTTACCCAGGGGCGGATCCAGGATAAAATGACAGGGGGGGCACCATGATAAAAGAGGGTTTAGGTGGGGGAGGGCCAGTGTTAGTGGTGCCAGTGTACATGCTAAGAGAGCAGCAGAGAGAGGGTGGCCATGGGATGAAAAATAGGACCTGGCATTTAAAGTACGCAGGCCCACCATGCAACAAAAGCGAAGGATGTAGTTGTGCGCGCGCCGAAGGCGCGCTCTGGAAAAGGGGGTGTGGCCACTCAACAGGGGTCATGTCCTTGAGTGTAGTGTACAACATCATATACAACTTCTACACATTATGCAACAAAATACTAGACCCCATTATACTTGCCCCTTACACATGATGCCAAATGGAATGAGCCAAAATTCACATAATGCCACACGGATTGAGCCAAAATTCACATAATGCCACATGGATTGAGCCAAAATTCACATAATGCCACATGGATTGAGCCAAAATTCACATAATGCCACATGGATTGAGCCAAAATTCACATAATGCCACATGGATTGGCCAAAATTCACATAATGCCACAAGGATTGAGCCAAAATTCACATACTGCCACACGGATTGAGCCAAAATTCACATAATAACACAGGGATTGAGCCAAAATTCACATAATAACACACGGATTGAGCCAAAATTCACATAATGCCACATGGATTGAGACAAAATTCACATAATGCCACACGGATTGAGCCAGAATTCACATAATGCCACACAGATTAAGACAAAATTCACAATACGCTTCATAAGCAGGGACATTGTCCACCAAAGGCGCGCATTAAACATTTACACCAGGCATGTCCAACGTTGGCCCTCCAGATGTTATGAACCTACACATCCCAGCATGCTTTGCAATAGTTTTAGCATTCTCTAATAGCAAAACTGTGGCAAAGCATGCTGGGATGTGTAGTTTCACAACATCTGGAGGGCCAATGTTGGACATGCCTGATTTACACCATAATGTCCATTGCACGTTAAGTTACACGGCATGATGTCCATTATGTATTATGCCAAACACCATAATGCCTATTAAAAATTATGCTACATACAGTAAGTGCTGCTTATCTACATGCTCATTGCCAAGGGTTCCATGCTCATTGCCAGAGGTTCCATGCTTGTTGCCATGTGGGATTACATGCTCATTGCCAATGGGGAATACATGCTCGTGGTAAATGGGGGACAGCCACCGCCAGGCAGAAGTGATAGTCACTGACAGTGGCAGAGCCTGGCTGTATTCCGAGCACTGCAGGTCCCAGCTATTTGAAATAATACCCATTTGACACCAGAAAATGCATTCCCAGGTTGGCCCCTTTTACACCAGCCTAGTCCCTGCATTTTCTGGTGTGAGGGGGAGAGAAAACCACCCCTCCCCCCCTTTAACCAGTTATCTCATTTACCCGCCAATATCTTCGGAACTAACTGACCCATTTACACGAGACAAGTATCATATTGAAGAACTTTTGAGTGGGCTTTGAATGATTTTGGTCCAGTGAAACTGGAACGTTTGGTTCCAGAGTAATCTGCCCTCAAAGAACATGAACAGCCATGAAATTACATTTCAAAAAGAAAAAAAATCGATTTACACGCTATATCTCTGGAAACGATTGACCGATATGTAATTGAATGACATCAACCTCAAGCTCCTGTGATGCCAGGGGGGGAACTAGCAGCCGTCGGAACTGGGTGGGGGTCGGAATTGACGGGTTCCATTTTGTCCTATGGGGAAAAAATGTTACAGCTTTGCCAGGCGATATCTCCGGTTCCCGGGGGGCTAGAGACACGGGGCTGGGCTCGTTGGAAAGCTCTGGTCCTCATCTACAAATTGAATGACAGGGGGGGCACGTGCCCGGGTGCCCCCCCCCTGAATCCGCCACTGGCCTTACCTACTATGTAACTATGTAACTATGTAAATATAATCAATTCAAAATTGGATTAACAATATAACATACTTCGCTCCTCAAAGACATGAAAAAGAAGGTATTATTCAGTTAATATTTTTGCGCAAAACCAGCTCCGGAATGGTGCAATGCCTGCAAGTTAATTTAATTGACAAAGGTCTCTAGGATAGTGGTGTGGAGTCATTTATATTGAAACAGTTCTTTTTGGTCTCATAGTCTATGGCCACAGATGCAAGAGTCCACTGTTTATCCAATATTTATTCTATCCACGGTCATTAAATGGATATATTTCAACCCTCATATGTAAATTGCGGCAATACCTCTAGTCTTACAAGACTCCAAACTCTGCGGTAGCCAAAGTGTGCGGCTCTAACTACAACCCGCACGGCGGTCGGCTACAGCCGGTAAGCCGCCAGTGATGATTCAGCAGGGAGTGAGCCGCACTAACCTGTGATGGAATTGCAGGTTCTCCGTACGTGGCTTCCAGGAGTTGGCAGGTGGAGGCTTGTCAGCGATGTACGGCTGAAGCAGAGGGAAGGCGGCCGTCTTTTAAGGGTGGCAGGCAGTCCGGGCAAATGTCAAACAGGGTGGACTCGCTGTGCTCGCCACGCTTCGGGCTCGCCACACTATCTACAATCAACTCCACGCCAACGTGGATAGTGGGGGTATGAAAAGGTCGGAGGACACGTACCACCGCCGCCGCTCGCCACGCTTCGGGTTTCCGTTGATAGTGGGGGTGCATTTAACATTGTAAGCACCCATTAGGGTACTTATGCCATCGCATAAGATGCCATAAGATGAAAAAATTGGGCGCCGTGCTAGGAAACAAGTACCGTATATCCAAATGAAGATGAGCCCCAAAGCAGTTAGTAAGAGCTACTACATTATACCAAGTATGCAGTATACATACTGTATACTTGGTAAAGTGCTGGGAAATGGCGCTGATGATTCAATGTAAATGTATCTGTCTCTCATTCCTTTTTCCCCCCAAAATGTAACAGTGTAATGTAGGCTAGGTGACATGAGGGAGATTGCTAGACTAATGAGGGAGAGAGGGAGATTGCTGTTAGGTCAGGGAGTCTCCTGCAGAATGCCGGAGGGGAGGTAACTATGATGTAACAGTGTAATGTGGGCTAGGCGACATGAGGGAGATTGCTGTTAGGTCAGGGAGTCTCCTGCAGAATGCAGGAAGGGAGGTAACTATGATGTAACAGTGTAAAGTGGGCTAGGTGACATGAGGGAGATTGCTAGACTAATGAGGGAGAGAGGGAGATTGCTGTTAGGTCAGGAAGTCTCCTGCAGAATGCCGGAGGGGAGGAAACTATGATGTAACAGTGTAATGTGGGCTAGGCGACATGAGAGAGATTGCTAGACTAATGAGGGAGAGAGGGAGATTGCTGTTAGGTCAGGGAGTCTCCTGCAGAATGCAGGAAGGGAGGTAACTATGATGTAACAGTGTAATGTGGGCTAGGTGACATGAGGGAGATTGCTAGACTAATGAGGGAGATTGCTGCTATTTCAGGGAGTCTCCTGCAGAATGCAGGAGGGGAGGTAACTATTATGTAACAGTGTAATGTGGGCTAGGTGAAATGAGGGAGATTGCTAGACTAATGAGGGAGACAGGGAGATTGCTGCTATTTCAGGGAGTCTCAGTCCCAGAATGCAGGAGGGTAGGCAACTATGATGTAGACATCGGGGTCCAGATTCTGATTTGCACATAGTTCAGAATGCAGATGAACGAGCAAGCGCATGGGCTGGCTGCATACGCATATCCGCATGTCACAGCATTTACCAGCGACCCGGGGATGTGGATGGGGGGGGGGGGGGTAACAGGGGGTTCACACAGAGCAAATTTCCCATGGGCATGTTCACAATGCTGCATCCTATTACAAGCTGAGCATATGCAGCTATCCATCAGATTCAGTCATATATGCGGATACCAGGGACAACGGATACTCTCACATGTACAGGGCTGATGCGGTCACACAGCCGCCCCCGATTCTGAACATTATGTGTGACTCAGGAATCAGTGAACCAGGACCATATCCTATTATAAAATAAAGATGAACACAGAGCAATGCATTGGTAGCACAACAAAACACAGACTTTGTGTCATGCTTCAGAAGCCATTTTGTTTTCTCGTAAAAAGTGCTGGTAATACTATTTGTGAAAACCCCTCAGTAACCCTAACCCAACTGCTTGCACTCTGAGGTTGAGGCAACATTCATCCATATACAGTATTTAACCGAATTTGTAGTTCGGAAACTTTAACCATAATTATGTGCAGAGTTAAGGGGTCTACACACGTATCGATTTACTTTTGATTTCCCCTATTCCACCCCCTTTCGATATGGCCTTTGCTTTAACATTCGATTTCACCTTCGATCTGCACTTTTGCATTCGATATAGATTTCGATTTACATTCAATTCACTGGATTGACTTCGATATTTCCTTGCCTGCAGAGTCTATTTTTCTTTTCGATATAGAGAAAACAGGAGCGCGCATCAAATCAAATGCGTTTTGGAAGTGTCTTAAAAACCATTGTATTTTGATTCCATTTTGCTTCTATAACAAAAATAGACAAAATCGAAGCGTGTGTACATACCTGTAGACTGACATCATTGTGGCATCCATACAAAACTTATCAGCAATTTCCCTGACTAATTGTCAATCAGGCATGTGTGGATGGAATTAGCCAAGGAGTTCCATTAACCTAAACTTAACCGGTTTTTGTCTTATGTTTAGTAATTTTCTTTCGTTTTTTTAACTTACCTGCGAGGCACCATTTCTTTCATGTACCAGGTCCCCAAGCTGCCCGGTTATATACTGATCGCAGTAAGCACTGGTTTAGGCGGGAAGAGCTGATGCCATGGTGACATTGTTATGTACTAGCCTCACACATGAGTGATGCTTACACTATGGGGGGGGGGGGGGGGGGGGGGCATGGACAACCTTTGCCTCTGTAAGGGTAGAACATCATGGGGATGGTGACGATGTTCTGGGGGATTTGCAGATGGCCAGTGGCGGATTCAGGGGGGGGGCACCTGGGCACGTGCCCCCCCTGTCATTTCATTTTGTAGCGGAGGACCAGGGCTTTCCAACGAGCCCAGCCCCGTGTTTCTAGCCCCCCGGGAACCAAAGATATTGCCTGGCAAAGCTGTAACGTTTTTCCCCATAGGATAATATGGGACCCGGCAATTCCGACCCCCACCTAGTTCCGACGGCTGCCAGTTCCCTCCCTGGCATCACAGAAGCTTGTGGTTTCAGTTTCACTGGACCAAAATCATTCAAAGCCCACTCAAATCAATATGATACTTGTCTCATGTAAATGGGTCAGTTGGTTCCGAAGATATAGCCGGTTAAATGAGATAACTGGTTAAAGAGGGGGAGGGGTGGTTTTCTCTCCCCCTCACACCAGAAAATGCAGGGACTAGGCTGGTGTAAAGGGGGCCAACCTGGGAATGCATTTTCTGGTGTGAAAGGGGTATTATTTCAAATAGCCGGGACCTGCAGTGCTCTGAATACAGCCAGGCTCTGCCACTGTCAGTGGCTATCACTTCTGCCTGGCGGCGTCTGTCCCCCATTTACCGCGAGCATGTATTCTCCCTAGGCAATGAGCATGTAATCCCACATGGCAACGAGCATGGAACCCCTGGCAATGAGCATGGAACCCTTGGCAATGAGCATGTAGATAAGCAGCACTTATGTAACATAATTTTTAATAGGCATTATGGTGTTTGGCATAATACATAATGGACATAATGGCGTGTAACTTAACGTGTAATGGACATTATGGTGTAAATGTTTAATGCGCGCCTTTGATGGACAATGTCCCTGTTTATGAAGGGTATTGGGAATTTTGGTTTAATCTGTGTGGCATTATGTGAATTCTGTCTCAATGCGTGTGGCATTATGTGAATTTTGGCTCAATCCATGTGGCATTATGTGAATTTTGGCTCAATCCATGTGGCATTATGTGAATTTTGGCTCATTCCATTTGGCATCATGTGTAGGGGCAAGTATAGTGGGGTCTAGTATTTTGTTGCATAATGTGTAGAAGTTGTATATAGTGTTGTACACTACACTCAAGGACATGCCCCTTGTTGAGTGGCCACACCCCCTTTTCCGGAGCGCGCCTTTGGCGCGCGCACAACTGCATCTTTCACTTTTGTCGCCATGGTGAGCCTGCGTACTTTAAATGCCAGGGCCTATTTTTAATCCCATTCCCACCCTCTCTCTGCCGCTCTCAGCATGTACACTGGCATTACTAACACCGCCCCTCCCCCACCTAAACCCTCTTTTATCATGGTGCCCCCCCTGTCATTTTATCCTGGATCCGCCCCTGCAGATGGCGCATTGAAATTCAATTTAGTTTTGACATAGTCATCTAATAGGGTCATTTAAACTTTGTGTGGATTTCTTCCGTACCATTTTAGTCGGAAAAAAAAAAATCTTGTTATCGCCTTCACATCACCATGAAATATGGAGACAATCCCCTTTTAGACAAATCATGTTATCACCTTTACATCACCCTGAAATATGGACACAACCCATTTTTTTGTTTTGGTTTTTAATTTTAGACAGTACAAAAAATTAAAAGTTGTGGTCTATTTCGAAGAACACATCATGAATTAACGGACGGGATGTCAATGCCCTGCAGAACACATGGGTTACAATGCTTAGGATTTATTAAAAGAATCAACTGTATCTCTAAAATCTCATCCTGTGCAGAATAAATCGTAGGAAAAGTAAAAAGGAGACGAGGCGTCAGTGTGCTGGATGGAGAATTGTGGTGCAGCTGTTGGAAAAGTACGTTAGTGATGATCTCGAGGCATAGGCAAACGAACGTTGGATAATTCCATTTCTCCCGCTTTCTATTTTAGACAGGGAAACCAACGAGAAGCAGAAGCTCCAATGAAAGTGGTTAATCTCTATGGAGAACATTCTGGTTTGGTTTCTAAAAAGGGATAAACTGGGAAATATTCTACATTCCTCACCCCTGTTCTATTATTCTAATATCTCTATAGAGACAACCTACCAAACTCTAAACACGGATACATGAAGCTACTTACGTTAACCGAATCTCGCTTTTTCCCTTAGAGATGGATGCTTTGATCGTTACTTAGCTTCCACAAGGACTTCAGCACAGAGTTATAGGTGTTTACGCCAACGGGTATGAGCACTGACCATAGAGAAGGAGGCCTGGTCAGAGTAAACCATAGACAGGAACCAAACGGACAAATGGTGGTACACAATCAAGGTCAAGGAAAAAAATGGATTTAGGAACTCAAACAGTAATAGCGGTGGCAAAATCATCAGGCAAAGGCGAGGTCCGAGTCATTGCTGGAGGAGGACACCCGAGGTCAAGGTTTTAGGCAAGTTTGGTAAACAGAAATACTAGTATTAAATCGAGCACCCAGGTAATGGTAGATTAACCTATAATGGCCAATGCGTGTGTTTGAGAACAATACTATATCGGAGGTGTGCGCGTATCACAGTGCGTGAATGGGTCATGTCAATATGAATGCTCCCATGCAGCAACTTGTGTGCACCAACACGCACTTGACGGCATATGGCGCATCTGCTGGACTACACATCACACGAGCTCTCTAACTTAGTCCTGAGAGGAGAGATGGAATTAGCCAAGATTCATATGCACATGCTGTTGAGCAATATTCTACTTAAGCTATTCAGCTGTACCAAAAAATACATTTTTTTCCCTTTTTTTCAGTTACATTCAGTCAACATCCAAATAAGAAATTATGTTGTTTAAATCATTGACAGAAATGAAGATACAGCAACAACTCAATCTGCAGAAAGGACCAATCTCCCCCTTGGTACAAGCGTTTATCAGTCGGCTGTGCTTTCTTACCTAATGTGACGCACAAATCATTTCTATGGCCTGCTCAAACTAATTGCTGGAGTCCTACACATAACCCTGGAATGTGCCGACACACATTGAGAGCTAGCGGGAGGTTCTCTACTTGCCAAATCCTGCTAGAAAGCCCTTGCTGCCTATTGCGATGTACCTACTGACACTACAAACCTTACCTTCATTGAAGTATTTCTAGGCTGGGAAATTCCACCGCTGCTTTACCTGAATCTGGATAATCGCAGGATCTTTCTGTTAGGAGTATGCTATGAACTCCAAAACCTGGACTTTAGAACTAAATCTTCCAATTTACCCCAGATCATTATATAAACATACTCCTAAAAACATGAACTGTGGAAAGACGAGTTTTCATACATCCCAGCGACAAAAAAAAAAAAACGAAAAAAAAAAAAAACATGATGCAGAAGCATGAAAACCTTAGCAGCCTTTGTGTATATCGACCGCAACGTAACACAATGTGTCTGTGTACACAGACCTCTAGAAGAGTAGGGACCTGGGAACTTGCTATTCTAGAATCTCATCTGCTATAGAAGTCATGCTAAGTTGGTAACTTGAAGGTGCTTTGGCAACCTACAAAACTATACCACACGTTCTCATGGGTAACGTCGCTTCATGGCTGTGGTCTGGCTGGGTGGACCTGGCATGGCTGGGTCTACAAGACAATGTGCCTCACTAGTGATGTTAGATCAGAGCTGCTGTATACATACAGTTACTTAAAATACTGCGTCCTTAGAGAGTCACTACTCTCCTTGGCAGCACCATTAACAGAATGATTACTTATACCCTACTCCCTCCAACACATCGGTAACGTCATTCAGTACAGAGTGGGATTAAGGCAAAGGGTTAAGAATTGATTTTGGGA
Organism: Crinia signifera; assembly: GCF_055691185.1. NCBI lineage: Eukaryota > Metazoa > Chordata > Amphibia > Anura > Myobatrachidae > Crinia > Crinia signifera. The sequence continues at coordinate 300,028,110 of NC_139219.1, forward strand.
TCTCTACCTTTTTTTGTTTTGTGCCCAAATTGTGTAACCTCTGCAATGCCAGGAGACATCATATGTTCGTTAAAGGAACACACACATAACACGGTCCTAAGAACGTATGTTACAAGTCCTGAGTGCCCATTATAAAATAATGGAAATATTGTAAGGCTAGGCCCACATGGCATTGTGGTGTTGGAGCTCTCCTTGCAGTGCTATCCTTACGTAGAATGTTGTATAATACCATCTTGTCCTGTGCACAATTCACAAACCGATTGAAGGTTCTAAAAATCGAATTTTAAAAACATAGAAAAGGTCATCGGCCAGTCATTGCACAGCGCTGGGGCGCCGCCAGGCTGTCTCCTCCCGCTGGCGGCTGTTGTTGTTTGTGGTGACATGGCTGTTGATTTCTGAAGTGGTTTCATCCTTGTTTGCGTTCTCCAGCGGAGGAGCCATGGGTTCCTTTTCCGTTCTTCCCTTTTTCCGTGCTCGGGCTGGCATAGTTAACAGCACCAATAGGCAGAAAATGTGGAGGCAGAAGTACCAGGAGCTTTAAAAGAATCAAGTGTTAGCTTTAGAACATTCTGCGTATTGCTCAAACCAAAACAAAACAGCCAGGCAAAACAAATAGGCAAAACAAAACTGCTAATGAAGGGATATTACGCTAAACTTGCAGCTCCATATATTTCTCGGAACATGCAAAAATCCCAAACTAATTTATCTTCACTGAGAAATGTATACAGGGGAGACTCGACCGACCCCCAGATTCATGTTTTATGTATATTTTTTCATCTCAACATGAGCGGTAAGCAGCCTGCAGCTTGTTCTTTCCACATGCAATTGGGTTAATCAGCCACAGCCACAGGAAGTTGCGGAGGGATGCAGGTAAATTTACCGACAGTCAAAATACTGACACATTCAAAATGCCTACATGGCCAAAATGCCAACAGTCCAATTGAGGACATTTGACATGTTACCATGTCAAAAAGTGGACAGGAGTTTTCATGTTTTTTTTTCTTAAACAAACTTGTTTTTCCTTCCAGATCCAAGTGGGCATAGAGTTAGATTCTAATAGTGTGCCGAGTGCAGCGAGGCACCATGTCCAAAGAATGGCGAGTGCACTGAGCCATGTGATGCCCATGTCAATCTATGTTGACTTAAACCCCCCAGTTGACTTTTTTTATATACAAACATTTTAAATTTCGGCAATTGGACCATGTTGGCATTTCGACCATGTCGGCATAAAGAACATGTAGGTCAGGGGTGGCCAAACCGGTCCTCGAGATCTACCAAAGGTCCACGTTTTCCAGGTTACCTAGCTAATGCACAGCAGTAGTAATTACTAACTGTCACATTCCCCAGATCACCTGGCTGGTGCACAGCTGTAGTCATTACTAACGGTCACATTTTAAAACCTGCTGCATTCATTCCTACTATAGATCCACAGGCTGCCTGGAAAACATGCACTGTTGGTAGATCTTGAGGACAAGTTTGGCCACCCCTGCTGTAGGTATTTTGAATGTCTGCCAATGCTTGATGGTATTTTGACCGTCGGTATTTTGAATGTCGGGAAATCATACTGAACCCTTGCAGACAGGTCATGCTGCAACGCAAAGGGCATATATGGGGCTTACAAAAGTTGCTGAATCTCTGGGTGTTTTGCCCACAAAATCTAAAATGGCAACAATACTACACTAAAAGGAGAATTCTGCTCCTCCCTGGTGGCTAGAAGCTCATCCCCTCCTTTCGCTGTCCATTGAAAACAACTGGTCAAAGCTCGTAAGTTCATTTCAGCCAGCCGCTAAGACCCAATCATCCTCTTATTTATTCCTCCCAACATGATCCTCTCCAGGAGGGACACGATGCTCTGTTTCTGGACTTTCCTCTTCATTTATGATTACCATCACCTGTGGTGAAACACCTTTCTTATCAATACACCTGTTTAAAACATTATACAGTCATACATTAAGGGAAGTACAGAAACAGAGTATTGTGCCTCTCCTGGAGAGGGTCATGTTGGGAGGTATGTCTTATTGGATGTGCAATCCTGGCATGACTGTCATGGGATTATTGGTGTAGCAATTAATCTTTTATCCCTAGCAGTGATCACAGATGAGAATTTATGGAGCTTTTTTAAGCAAATATACATAAATAATTTAGATGCCTATTTATAAACAAAATGATAGACTTCTGATAAAATGTATTGCCCATTATATGTAAATTTACAAGTCCCTTAAGTTAGTAGCACAGTTTTGCTGTATGTCACCTATATGCCGCCTAAGTTAGTAGCAGAGTTTCCCTCTATGTCATCTATATGCTGCCTGTTAGTAGCAGTTTTGCTGTATGTCACCTATATGCCGCCTAAGTTAGTAGCAGTTTTGCTGTATGTCACCTATATGCCGCCTAAGTTAGTAGCAGAGTTTCCCTATATGTCATCTATATGCAGCATAAGTTAGTAAAACAGTTTCCCTCTGTCATTTATATGCCGACAGTATGTCATCTATATGCTGCCTAAGTTAGTGGCAGAGTTTCCCTCTGTCATCTATATGCTGCCTGTTAGTAGCAGTTTTGCTGTATGTCACCTATATGCCGCCTAAGTTAGTAGCAGAGTTTCGCTCTATGTCATCTATATGCAGCATCAGTTAGTAGCACAGTTTCCCTTTATGTCATCTACATGCAGCCTTAGTAGCAGTTTCCCTTTATGTCATCTATATAACACCTAAGTTAGTAGCACAGTTTCCCTCTATGCCATTTATATGCTGCCTAAGTTAGTAGCACAGTTCCCTTTATTTCACTTATATTCCACCTAAGTTAGAAGCAGAAATTCCCTACAGTATATGAAGTCTAAGTTAGTAGAACGGTTTCCCTTTAGGTCATCAATTTGGCACCTAGTTAGTAGCAGTTTCCCTTTATGTCAACTATATGCCACCTAAGTTAGTAGCACAGATCCCTTTTTATCACATATATGCTGCCTAAGTTAGCACAGTTTTTCTCTGTCACCTACAGTATATGCCGCCTAAATTAGCAGCGCAGTTTCCCTTTATATCATCTATATGCCACCTAAGTTAGTAGCACAGTTTCCCTTTATGTCATCTATATACCGCCTAAGTTAGTAGCACAGTTTCCCTTTATGTCATCTATATGCCACCTAAGTTAGTAGCACAGTTACACCATATGTCATCTATATGCTGCCTAAGTTAGTAGCACAGTTTCCCTTTATGTCATCTATATACCGCCTAAGTTAGTAGCACAGTTTCCCTTTATGTCATCTATATACCGCCTAAGTTAGTAGCACAGTTTCCCTTTATGTCATCTATATACCGCCTAAGTTAGTAGCACAGTTTCCCCTCTGTGACATCTATATGCCCCATAAGTTAGTAGCAGTTTCCTTCTATGCCATCTATATGCCACCTAAGTTAGTAGCAGTTTCCCTTTATGTCATCTATATAACGCCTAAGTTAGTAGCACAGTTACACCATATGTCATCTATATGCTGCCTATGTTAGTAGCAGTTTCCCTTTATGTCATCTATATGACGCCTAAGTCAGTAGCACTGTTTCCCCATATGTCATCTATATGCTGCCTAACTGAGCAGCACAGCTTCGGTCTATGTCACGGTTGTCACCTACAGTATATGCTGCCTAAGTTAGCAGCACAGTTTCCCTCTATGGGGCAGATGCATTAAGCGTGGTAAAGTGGTTATAAAGAGGAAGGTAATAATACATCAGCCAATCAGTTGATTAGCTGGTGCATTATCACCATCCACTTTATCACTTTACAAGGCTTAATACATCTGCCCCATGTCACCTATATGCTGCCTTAGCACAGTTTCCCTCTATGCTCCTCCGTTATGTGAACGTACCTGTAAAACTGTAGTGATGGTTTCACCGATAAGAGCACAAAAGGTGCCACTGTGTAGCTAATTGCCACTTGTGTCGCTATCCATGTCATCACATCATATATTAATTTAAGTTCCGGTGACTTTAGAAAGTGGTGCCGGATATTGTTTCTGATCTAAAAAATAAAAAAAAAAGAGAGAAACATCTTACATAGTCCCAGAAACATCAGAGAGACATACTCAACACACACCATGCATCCAGTATGTATGCATCTTTAGAGTTACGCACAAATATACAAGTGATGCACATCAAATTAATCATTGCAGAAGAGTTTTGGAACATCAAGATTAAGAAGCAAATTTGGGGTGATAAAAAAGCTTGGCGCAAGTGGAGTTTCAGAAGAAAAAGACCCTCACTCATGCCAAGCTATGCTTATTGAGGCTGGGTGCATGATGGGTGAACATTTCTCCGTGCACAGAGAGCCATTTACTAGAGTCACAGAGGCAATTTTCACCATTTCACAGCCCTGTGATGCTTTGAGGTGTGTGAGTGGGAGGACCAATCAGATGCTAGAACTATGGAGACCAGGGCAAGTGATTCCTCCTGACACTCATTCATCATCTGCTGTGTCAGCGGTTACTAAAGATGCATACATACTGGGCGTTTTTCCCCAGCGTGTCTTCACAGTGATGATGGGAAGAATCCCTGGGTCTCCGTCTAAGCGATTTTCTGGGGGTGGACGGCTTTACATAGAAGGACGCTATGGAAAGCCGTACACCCCGTCGCTCATATGCTGGTAATCCCGTCAGATGAGCGGCGGTGGACTGCGATAATGTGGGAATGCGCTACAGCGCTCAATTACCTGAGAAGAGGGTCGCCACTGAATGGATCCCACCCCCACCTCCTGTTGCATTGCGTAAATCAATACCTACTCAGCGGTGCGATGGCCATGGGTAGATCGGGGCCACTGATGATGTCAGTATAAACCCCCCCACCCACAAGGGCCGGGGCCACCTACGTTTATATGCGGCACTCACAGAAACCGCTGGGGTGCAGCCCAGAAATCCCGGTCGGCTGTCAACCACCCAGGGTACTGCCTGTGATCACAGGCCACACAGAGGGCTCACGCATGCGCATGGTCCTCCAATAAATGCCCCTGGGTCTCAATGCATTAGTGGGGGCTGTGTCAGTGAATCAGACTGCCTATAGGCCCCCATACATTACAAGTGCTACGGGAGGCTGACCAAATCAACCGATCCTATGTAGCATTTGCAATCTAGTGGCTCCGATCCGATGCGCACAGGGCAGCACATGGGATCGTATATAAAACACATGCAATTTGCTCGATTTCACCCGATTTCTCGGCCCAATGAGTCGGTATTGGGTGAAATCCGAAAAGATTACATAAGTGCATGACCAGCGTAACACAGGTCTAGCCAACCTATGGCTCTCCAGCACATCCCAACATACACTGCTTGAGTATGGGTACCAGCTCCTAACTGCCATGTTACAGACTTTGTTTGGAAAATGCCAGATGGATGGCTGGTACATTATCTCTCTCCAAGTAAATAGGCACCACAGTCTGTGGAGTGTCGGATGACGTCCCGACAGTCGGGATCCCAACTGACAGGAGCTATTCTACCTCGTGGAGCAATTGCCCACAGCAGCCAATCAGATTTGAGCAATTATTTATCTAGCACAATCTCTGTCAAGTTTGCAATAGAAAGTACTTACGTTCCGTGCTGCCAAGGTCATTAGGCTGCCAGTAAAGAAGGTTAGATAGTACCCTGGATATACCCCGTGCCAGACGGCGGAGAGTAGGAAAGTCTGAGCGGTAGGGTTGCGAGTGGCACGCTCATAGCAGACTCTGGGGAATACATAGAGAGAGGCAGTTATTAACAGCACAGCATAGATGTAGACAAATGAAGCACAGTTCAAAGTTCAAATATGGTAGGCCCAGCAATTGCCCTTACCAACTGACTCAGTGTCAGTTGGTGTTTATCCCCTATTTAAATTTTGGTCTGTGCTGCAGCTGCCACTGGATCTGGACATTGAGAACATTACTTTTCAGTTGGCCTTTCCCCTATCACGGCATTGCCATGGGGTAAATATTATTTACAGCCACTGGATATAATAAAAACAAGTGCATTGTTGTAAGGGAAAGTGTTCTGATCTCACTCTGTTGTATGGTAGTAGTGCAAGCAGCCGCCCACAGGACTCCCAACACTGCCCTGTTCTGAATGCCTGATCAGTCAGATAGGAGAGTATCAAACCGATGTGTGTGTATTGTGTGATACCCCCCGGCATAAGCTTAGGAATCGAATGCACGCACAGGAGAGTTCTAAGGGCCGTTCAGGTGCTGCCATATTTCTGGCGATATGTACAGAAAGATGGCGCATTTACTGAGGAGCCGTGGCTCAGTGCTAGGGCCTACCTGCTCATATGCAGCGCCATCTTTATATATTTATCACTGGAAAGATGGTGTTGATTGACATGTATAAAACCATGTACCACACACCCTATAACCAGTGAGGCTACATGTTGGTGAGTTCAGTTACTGTAGACCATGTCCACATAAATGCCGCTTACGCAGACCAGCGAGTATATGTATACACGCGTGTTATATAGAATAGCGGCAACAGGTGTACAAGCTCCGCATACGGTCGGAAAAACATCATTTTCCCCTTACACTTCATATTTGGTGGACTTTCTGCCTATTTTACCATCAACCCGACATTAGCCTCATTATAGTCATCACTGTACAGTACAAAAAAGACATGTAGCTGCAGCATTCTGAAACCCCCATACCACCAATAATCTGCTATTAAATTCTAAAACAAATATAACACTAGAAAATCGGTATATGGTCGCTAGGTTGACAAAATGAAGGTTGACAGTCATTAGTTCGACCACTAAAGGTCAACATACATGAATGTAGACATAGGGTTAGGTCGAAAGGGTCATTGGGTTGACACAAGCATTAGGTCAACAGTGAAAAGGTCGACCTGGGGCTTTTTCCCCTTTTCTTTTTTTGAGCCGAGTTGTGCCGACAGGCGGTATTTCATGCCCTACCATCCACTAGGGTGTGGCGGGAGAATAAAAGTGTGCCAAGCGTAGCGAGGCACTGAGTCCGCAGCAAGGCAAGGGCAACGAGCCATGTGAGGATACGCGGTAGACTTTTTCAGTGCCCATGTCAACTGTGTTGACATTCGGGACAAAAAAAAGAGAACAACCCATGTCGACCTTTTGACCTAATGCTCATGTCGACCTAATGACACTGTCGACCAAATCCAAATGTCGACTTTCAGTGTTCAAACTAATGACTGTCGACCTAATACTTGTCTGTCCAATGATCCATACCCCTTGTAATCTTAGCGCTGGTGGCTGTGCAAGTCCGAACGGAGCAACACTCTAATTGCTCTCTAGTGGCTGCTGGTGCACACACCACTCAAATTCCCCTATAGAGCTGAGGAGCAGCCATTAATCTTATACATAAGTATATACAGAGGTGGTTCCAGAGATGGGGCTGCAGCACAGCTCAGCATTCAAATAGGGGAGCCACACCTACTTCTACTAACTGTCATCCCAAACTGACTCACTGGCAGTTGGTGTGGCTCCCCTATTTGACCTGATATGGACATACAGCCGGCAGATAAGTTAATAAGTTAATGGAGAAAGGGTGGAAGTACATATTGATATGACGCAGAAGGAGAGCTCTCATACCTCTTCAGCCACAATGCAGTCTGTATATTCCAGTTATCAATAAACATCTTAAAGCTTGTTGAAAACTGCAATGCAAAAAACATAATATAGGTTCCGAAACTGCGTTCCTCCACTAACTTTATTACAGCATATAAAGAGATTACAATCTATAGTCTACAATTAACAAATGCAACATTGACATTTATTACTGGTAAAACATTTTCCTAGATAAATAAACATTATTAACATTACTAATACTTTATCTGAGATTAAGTGTTACCAAAGTACGGAACCATTACATTATGCAAGTACAGCCCAAGTTGGTAATGAGAATGGCATAAAGGCTTTGGGGGAGTGGCTTACAGAGAGGTCATGTGGTTATCACTCAGGCACTAGCGCTAATCACAGTGTGCAGTAGGTCCCATTCATGTCACAGGCATGACACAACGAAAATATCTGTGTGCGTTCTAATCCTTTCCCAGAAAGTCTATTACAACTCTCTCCCCAGTAGGAGGGAGTTGTAGTAGACCAACAAAGCCCACAGGAATGACACATCTAGCTCTTTCCTCCCCTCAAGGTCCTCTCCCATACAGAAACTCTGCTTGTCACGTGACCCTCTCTTCTCTGCACCACCCTTCCTCATGCCACAGTCGACTCGCTGGGTCTTCAAAGTCTTTCATTTCAACCTTACAAACTCATCTCTTCAGACAAGCATATAATAAGACCTTGTAATAATCTGCTCCACTCATTTAATGTGTTTCATGCTACGACCTGATTTACAATGTAGACAAGGCAAATAAATCAGCTTGGGGGCTATATAGCAAGGTTTAGTAAATTGTCAAATGCCAAATACTTCTGGCACTTGCACTGCCTCCCTTATGTTCCTAGGCAGTGCCTAATGAGGGAACTGGGAGCATGACGATCACCTTGTACCTGGTAATGGCGTTCAAGCAGTAAGGATCTTATACAACTCTTACCATCATTTTGTAAAAGTACTAGATGGGCTTAGTATATACATACAAAGTATCTCTTACATCATGTTTGACCAGGACTTGCCTCAGGTAGTGCAAATCCATGATTTTTGTGCAGCCTGAGCATAGCCCAGGACTTAGTCAGCAGCTCTGGGGCCAAAGCTGATGTCACATGACTTCCCTTCAAACGCCGGGCCACGCCTATGTTTTCCTCGACACTCCCAGAAAACAGCCGGTTACCACCTCCAAACGCCGGCTTCCTGTCAATCAACTTGCGCACGGCCAGCGATAAAAAAGTAGCAGGATTTTGTTGCAAGTTGGCCTCGCACATGTGTACTACAGGCTGTAGGCATGCTCAGTCTATCGACCCACAATATACAGAATCATTCTTCATCTCCTCATACAATGTTGTTTGCACATCTGCTAGTAATAGTTGTTGCATATATGTGTGTGTGTGTGTGTGTGTGTTATATCACTTCTCAGAGGAAGGTGAACTAGAAAGAGTAACGAGAAAGTACCCAGTGGCACAGAACAGGTTGTGAGAACATATCTCAGAGGGAGCAGCGAGAAAGCTTCTCTGCTAGAATGTACCACTGAGCATCAGTGCTGTGAAAGAACCTTGGTCGGTCAGCTGTGTCATTTTTACCTTAAGCCTATCACGAATTCTGTTTACAAATGGAACCACGTTATTCCATAGGACAAATCACAATGTCAGATGCCTGTTTGTACCTGGTCTTTTAACTATTGAAGAGAATTAGACCTTTTGTTCTATCAATTTTTGATCCTATTTACCACTGAAGAAGTCTCCTTCGGACGAAACGCGTAGGGTCATTTGGGTCATCAATTCTGAATTTAGGTCAGATGTTGGATCATTCATTGAAATTTTATAAAAATCCCCATTTTAATAAAATATCCCTTTGTATTGATGTTTTGAATAAATACAATTGATTTTACCGCTGTGTACCATTTCTGATGAAAATATAAGAGCGCACTTTTATATCTTTTTTATTTTCATCTCTATCCCTTGGGCCTCTATTAACAGCGAGGTTCTATAGAAGTGCTTCCACCCCAACAGCGCGGAAAAAGACCACAAACCCTTCTCTTCTGTAGGAACCTGCTGTGTGGTCTGAGCTGTGCCCTCTGTTGGATTGCTGTATCTGTTGCTTACCTCCTGACGAAGGTCCCAAGTGGACGGAAACGTTGAGTACCCTGATATTTATCCTTTTTGTACATTTTTTCTTGAATACACAGCTAATTTTAATTGCATTTAAAATACTGGAGAGTGCGTCCTTTTTTTCTACATACGTGGACTTTGGTTCTGGATGACACCCTAGGAGATGTTCTTTGTTGGATGGAGTGCGATCTTATCTCTACATATAATATATATATATATATATATATATATATATATATATATATATATATATATATATATATATATATATATATATATATATTATATACAGTATATGTTTATGTAAACTTATATGTTCACAGCCGGTTGTGTTTTTATATATATTTTTATTAAATATAGCATATATTGTTTAAATATAAATATCTTATCTGATAAGTCTCCCCATATCAAACTTTGTATATGATGAGTTACTGTCCAATAGCACAAAACTCTAAATACTAAGTGGTTTCTATTAAACGTGAGATATTTATGACCCATTTTTACTGTTCACAAGCATATGTGTAGGGATTTTTTGCTGCCTTTATAATTTGTATCAAGTTCTAGAACTCAATAGCGCCAGGCCACTTACTTGTCTCTCAGAGTGTTGAGTTTGTACTTGCTTTTTAGAATATCAAGTTTTTTTAAATGAAAATTAATAAAAGCTACATTTTATGCAGTTTCCACTAAATCAATGGTACGTAAGTAACCCACAAAGACACAATTTCTCTCCTTCGCTTACAAAACATCTAATTATCCAGATTTTAGAGTTAAGTCCAATACACACTGGGCAATTTTGACCTGAAAGCAGCTCAGTTTTGTCGTTTGAGTGGCTTTCAGTGTGTTTGGGGCAACGATGAGCACTCCCACATCATTGCCATCAGCCACCAGCAGATGAGAGACCGGGTGGACGGCTTTCCGTAGCATCCTGCTATGGTAAGTCGTCCAACCCCATGAAAATCGCTCAGAAGGGTGAAAATCGTTCAGTCTGTGTGCACTGAGCGATTTTCAGCCCAGTGTGTATGGACTTTAACAGTAATAATTTGAGGGCTCTAAAAAAAACTGATATTTGGGACTGCACTACACAGGAGGATGGGAGGTATGGCTCATTTACCACTGGTACATTGCTCTAATTCAGGGGTGGGGAACCTTCGGCCCTCCAGCTGTTGTGTAACTGCATATCCCAGCATTCCCTGCTACAGTTTTGCGAGTTGGCCATACGAAAACTGTTGCAGGGCATGCTGGGATGTGTAGTCAACAACAGCTGGAGGGACGAAGGTTCTCCATCCCTGCTTTAATTGCTAGTTACACCTAGCAGTGATAGGGTGATTGGTAGATTAGAAAAGTCTAGGCATGCCTCCAGAGACGGGATTTATATGAATTCCCGACGCCGGAATCCCAACCGCCAAAATACCGTCAAGGGGAGGGACGTGGATCCCCCTCCCCCCTTTGTGTGCTCTCTACGGTCGCCACGCAGCGGACACGATGCCTCGTTATGCTCGGCACACTAATTTATTCTCCCTCTATGGGTGTCATTGACACCCACGGAGGGAGAAAGTGTCGGGATTCCGAACTGCATCCCCCAGAGACATTATCCAGACATCTATGGGACGTTATCCAGACATTTCCCCCCTCTGTGGAGGCCAAACCCATTGTCCCAATACTTACAATGGTGATAGGATGTGAGGGAGAGAAGACAGTTCTTTCAGAACCTCCAGAATACATTACTAAGGACTTGCACACTGTTGGTATGACAATAAGCTAAACAATTCTGTTAGCTTCAAGCAAATGCTCTTTTTAGTACAGGACCTAGGTCCTGATGAGACACTGCAAGCAGGTTATCTCAATTATAATAATTAGCCAGTCCCAGAGCAATGTATGCTCAGGAAGGCTTTTTAATTGCAGAGTGGTCATTATGTTTGGATGGACCTTTGTAATCGGACACATGAATACTCACCTTGCCCCGCCATAAGCAACAGCTGATACAGTGAGACAGTATTGGCTTACCTCTATGTTCTTAATGTTCAAATTCGATACCAGATCCCAGTCCTCGTTCCCATGTTTGTCATAACCTTGGAAACCGAAACCTGCAGCGTTATTGATCGCATCCGCTGAAAGGACAAATGTAACATGTTGGCTTTGTATAGTAACATGAAGTACAGGACTGCAGGTGAGTATTTGGTATCACATCGGCTATGCTTGTCTAGAGGATATACTCTCCTGGAAACTGCAATTTGCTTGCCAACATATTTATTTGTATTTACCGGTTGAGACACCAGAACCTGGAGAGACTGCGGCTGTATCTGCTTATGAAATGCTAAGTTATAGTGTTTTCCAGGAAAACCTTATATCCTTTCATTTCTTTTGGAGTAACAGCCAGTCACATGGAGCTCACGCCTCATGTATAATGCTATTGGTTCTCAAACTGTGGGTCCCGAGCCCAAAGTGGGTCCCGACCTCAGCATGGGGTCATGACTCCATGTTGCTGACCATCAGGCTGATCACTCTGTGCCTCCACAATGCTGCCATGTATGTGCTGACTACACGTGTGATGTGATGGGTTATGGTATATTAGACTCCTCCCATCACTCTGTGCCCCCACAATGCTGCCATGTATGAGATTAACACATTTTTCTAGAACGCTCAAACTACGTCTGAAGTGCCAGCGTTCAAAATACTTGCATTTACTACCACACAGCAGGCAGGACATGCAGGAAATGTCAGAGCCAAGCCCAGGCTTACCTCTAGCACTGTACACAAAACAAACATGACCTCTAGATACTTTCGCTAGGTGTAGTCAGGACGGAGATTATTTCCCAGACTAATTACATATTTGTTCACAGCTAGATTTATCATGTTGGCAAACAAAGTGGCTTTCTTCTAACCCAATGGTTTCTTAAACTCAGTTCTCAAGACCCCAAATAGTTCCCATTTTCCATGTCACAGGTGTAGTCATAATGACGCATTTCAAAAGATCCACAGGTGGAGCAAATTATTTAACTTGCGATCCCTGGCCTGATTCTGGTTCACTTGCAAAAGCACATTCTCTCTCTAATGGAGAAAACCATGTGCACTGCAGGTGGGGCAGATGTAACATGTGCAGAGAGAGTTAGATTTGGGTGGGGTTTGTACTTCAAACGGATATCTATATTGCAGTGTAAAAATAAAGCAGCCAATATTTACTGTGCACAGAAACAAAATAACACCCAAATCTAACTCTCTCTGCACAGGTTACACATACGTTTCACCGATAAAATACAGGTTTTAAGCCAATTCATGCTTGAGCACAGGTAACTTAATTAGTACAAACTCGGTCAGTTTTAACCATTGGACTGTACTTTGCACTCATATATAGACTGTAATGACAGCTTTTGGGAAACTACGCTCTAACCCAGGGGTGGCCAAACCCGTCCTCAAGATCTACCAACAGTTCTTGTTTGTCAGGAAGCCTGTGGATCTATAGTAGGAATGAATGCAGCAGGTTTGAAAATGTGACAGTAATGACTACAGCTGTGATCTGGGACATGTGACAGTTAGCAATAACTACAGCTGTGCACCAGCTAGGTGATCTGGGAAATGTGGCAATTAGTAATAACTACAGCTGTGCACCAGCTAGGTGATCTGGGAAATGTTACAGTTAGTAATGGCTACAGCTGTGCACCAGCCAGGTGATCTGGGGAATGTGGCAGTTAGTAATAACTACAGCTCTGCACCAGCTAGGGCATGGATCCTCAAACTGCGGCCCTCCAGATGTTGTGAAACTACAAATCCCAGCATGCCTTGCCACAGTTTTAAAACTCCCTTATAGCAAAACTGTCATGCAGGGATTTGTAGTTTCACAACATCTGGAGGGCTGCATTTTTAGGACCCATGAGCTAGGGGATCTGAGGAATGTGACAGTTAGTGATGGCTACAGCTGTGCACCAGCTAGGTGGTCTGAGGAATGTGGCAGTTAGTAATGACTATAGCTGTGCACCAGCTAGGTGATTTGGGGAATGTGGCAGTTAGTAATGACTACAGTTGTGCACCAGCTAAGTGATCTGGGGAATGTGACAGTTAGTAATGACTGCACCTGTGAACCAGCTAGGGAATCTGGTGAATGTGACAGTTAGTAATGACTACAGCTGTGCACCAGCTAGGTGATCTGGGGAATGTGACCGTAATGACTACAGCTGTGCACCAGCTAGGGGATCTGGGGAATGTGACAGTTAGTAATGACTACAGCTGTGCACCAGCTATGTGATCTGGGGAATGTGACAGTTAGTAATGACTACAGTTGGACACCGCTATTACAAAATGAAATCTCACTGTAAAGCTCATACAGTATAACCGAAAGATAAACAGGAATAAAGAAGGAAAACATGGGTAATACTTAGTGTTGCATTTCGTTTTATGATGCTGTAGCCTAGGAGAATTGTCTGGGCTGTTCACAGCTGGATGACTATTTACACTCTAATGAGCTGTGTAATATACGTACGTCCGGGATGATCATACAGATATATCACACAGAGCACTATATTAGGTCCAATCAGAGTGTGACGCACACAGTGCTGCTGGAAGCTGTGCCAGAGGGTTAGCCGGGCTTCCTAATTCCGTTGCACAACCTAAAGCTCTTTCCCCTCTGTTACGTCACTAGAACACATTTTGCCAGGCTTTTTTATGATCCTATTTGTGTCATTTTATGTTACACATTAGCACATTTATAGATCCCTAATAGCCAGCTCTCAACCAATCGACAAATAGCCCCACCGAATGTCAGCCTTGGACTGTGTGTCCAGGGTAATCGCATAAGAGATAAAGCAATATTAATATTTGACATTACAGAGTATTTTGTCAATGCATTGGCACCTGGGATCAGAGCGCCATACGCAGAACAGCCATAGTCTGAATGTGTTTCCCACTTTCTAACACCCACCCGGCACTGCTCCCATGAGAACAGGTCATTCATGATTTTTTACCCAAAACAACGATTCCCAAGTTTCCCCCTTTCTCTGGCTCCCCCAACAGTCTACTTTCACCTCACAGAGTGTTATTCCTGTAATCCTCTGTTTATGCTCACTTCTACCCCTTCCGTGACACCCCTGTCTGTCTGCCCCTCCCCTTTAAGCATGTAAGCTCTCACAAGCAGGGCCCTCTCTCCTCATGTACATTTCTAAGAATATATATATTCCCAATAATTGCTTCAGTGTCCTGTCCGCTGCAGCAACTGTCTTTATTTACCATGTACTTGTCCTAAATTGCCTTATACTGTAATTTGTTATTGAATGTTTTTTTGCTCATTTTTGTATTTTCAGTTGCTGCAGAACCCTTGTTGCGCCATATAAATAAAATAAAGTAAGAATAATAATAACAACCAGTAGATAACATGTAAATTTGATTCAACAGTGTCAAAAATGGTGGGGGGGGGGGGGGATGACAACAGTGGCCAAACTTGTGAGGGATGGGCTTAAGTGCAAAATTAGGCTTTGGTTCCCTCCGCTGCCCCACTGGGAAAGGCAGTAGGTGACAGGGAAAGGTAGAGCGTGGGTATAAGTGGTATTGGGATTTGGGGCAATGAACTCCATATAAACTGAACGTCCTTAACACCTGGGTTAACTCAAAAACCCCAAAGAATAACAGAAATGTAGTGTAGAGAATGGACTTTTCTTATATAACCTAATGTTAATTCTCTGATGAAGATGTGTAAATACACAATGCTGTGTCAAAAATATAATAAAGGTGAGATAAAATAAACGTTTAAACATTTCAGTGCTGTAAACTCCAAAACCTCTGCATCAAAATAATTTGCTTAAATAATGCACAACACATAATAGATTCCGTAAATTAGTGGTCAGCTAAATTACCTCTGAAGGCAAAAGAAAATAATATAAAATTAGAACTGCAGTCCATTTAGGGGTAGAGAGATAGAGGATGGCACAGGGTAACTGGAGAAGCACAGGGTGACAGGGAGAGGCAGAGGTTGGCAAGAAGAGGCAAAGGTTAGTATAGAATGGCAGTGCTTACCTCCAGGAGGGACACTTTGCTCTGTTTCTGGACTTGTGTCCCTCCTGGAGTGGGTCATGTTGGGAGGTATGCAGTGTGAGGCAGTGGGCGGCACAGGAACGCAGATGGTGGCAGGGTGAGGCAGAGTGTAACAATGAAGGCAGAAGGTGAGAAGAGAAGGCAGTGGGTGACCAGGAGGGGAGAGGTGAGGCAGAGGATAGGAGGGGGAGACAGCGGGTGACCGGGAAAGGAAGTGAGTGACAGAACAAATGCACAAGGTTAGTGCCCTGCCTCTTTAAGGTAAGGTTGTAGGTTCCTTAAGATAGAAGAGGTAGAACAAGGAGGAAGGATCAAGTCTTGTTATATTCTGAGCAATTAGAAATTCCATACTTGCCTACCTGACCCTCTCCATGAGGGAGAAATGCTCTGTTCCTGGACTTCCCTGGTAATGTATGATTGCCAGCACCTGTGGTGAAACACCTCTCTTATCAATTACCTAGCTCCCCACAGGTGATGGCAATCCTACATTACCAGGGAAGTCCAGGAACAGAGCATGGAGAGAGTCAGGTAGGCAAGTATGATAGAAATAAGAGAATGTTACAGATGTAGGCAGGGCAGAGCATAACGTGTGTATATTATATATATATTTTTAACATTGTGCAGAAATTGTTAAAAGTTGCAATTTTCTCCTGAGATAAACCAAGCAGCAATGCAAGGAGTACAAATTATTTTTCCCACTGCAGGCTAAATCATGGTGGCATTTACATATAGCAAACAAATACTAGGCAGCTAGACGGACATTTAGACTTGAACTAAGACACAATATAAATACCTCTGCACACTTTACATCCACCCACTTGCAGTGCAACGTGGTATTACAGGGTGCAAATTGCTTTTCTTTCTTTTTTTTTAATCTACACCTAACTCTCATTTAGCCCCATTTAGAAAAATCTTTAAGTCACCACTACAAAGTTTTTAATAATTCACAGTTTAGCCACAAGATGGCAGTAGTTCTCTATGTTACATGACACTTACCTAAGGTCCAGGCAAAATAATACTTTGGTCTTGCAGCCAATAGAGACAAGTAAAGATATATTACTCTTGTGGGCACCGATGAGGTTTCCTGAAAGCGTTCATCGATATTATACTCTACAGGTAATATCCGTGTAGCAGTCATGTAGAATGCTAAGGAGATAGCACAGACCACAATTTTATGTATGACCACTGCCTGGAAGAAAGAAAAACACAACACAAATAAAACACAAAAGTTTTGTACTGCTCAGCACTTCAGCATACATGCTACAGAGGAACCGCAAAAGTGTACCTTTAGCTACAGTACCTGCAACAAGGTAAACACAAAAGTAACAAAAGCCATCCGGAAGACCTCTGAGTTTACCCTCGCAGATGTGGTCTCTCTTGGTGAATTGGGAGATGGGAAAGCAAAAGTTACGCAATTTTTGCCTAATCAGGCCCAGAACCGCTGAGCAAGCGATTCGTGCTAGGACTGCGGGGGGGATGGGCCTCATTACGCAAACTGCTTCATTACACCACCTCTACCCTACCGTGGGATGACGTGAATCTTGCTCATCGGATGTGAAGGGATGTTTCAGTATGACTAAAGTGGATCCACAACCTGCACCAATAGGAGGAAGCCATTTTGATATCCAAGTTATTATCCAGCCAATCAGTTACCTAGGAGACATCACTCATCAACAAGGCAGCATATCCTGCCCTAGCAACCTCGTGACTATTGGACCAGGCCATAAAATGTGGGCCGATTCCCCCTTCTGCCAGTCGACAAACATCAATTATGGGCAAATCACTGGGGAAGTGACAAAAAACCAAGCAAGTTAAATATCCCTGACTCGCCAAACCCGATCATTACTTATGTCCTGTACACATGGTGCGATTCTGACTAGCTTTCCAGTCTATATAGTCAAAATCGAATCGAAATTGAATAGGTTTTCATCCTCTTTAAATGCCGATTTGATCCCGATGCGCGGCCCTGTGGCAACTAACTGAAATAGAAAAATAGACTGTGCAGGTGACACTATAATTTAGTACAGATCTGTACAATATAGTCAAAATCGAATGTGTACACTGCACCATGCGATTCGTTACGGTTCAATGATGATCGAATTGGGATTGAATACGAATAGCACCATGTATACGGGGCTTTAGTCTGAATTGTCATATCAAGGATATCCAACGTGTTGGACTTTCCTGGTCCCCCAACATAGACAATGGCAGAGCGGAGAATTGCCCCAATACCTGCCTAATACAAGGGCCCCTTATACCCCTTTCACATCGCACCTCAAACCCAGGCTATTGTCCTGTTAACCCAGGTCAAGGTACCGTATGAAAGCACACTGAATAACCCGGGTGGACCAACCCGGCAATACGACCTGGGTTATAAGAAGGTTTAAACCTGGGTCACTCTGTGTATAATGGGTGACCAGAGTTTAATGTGAAAGTGCCGCACCCAGGATCATGATTCCGGTCCAGCGCAGCATAGCGATGTGAAGGCGGTATTAGTGTCCTTCTAGTGCTGACTTATGTTTGCACAAAGAAATTGAATCTTATAGATATATAATAGAATAGAATGGTAAATAGTTGAAAAATATACTTTCCTTTGTGCACCGCTGCATTCCCAGAATACCATGTAAAGAGTATACATAAGTTACTTTAAAGACGGACACTAAGGGGGTATTCAATCCTTGGCAAGTTCTACAACAAGTCGGACGATTTTGGGTCATATTTACAGATGGAGTCGCTCTCATTAGAACGGCTCCTGGTGATTGTATCGCCATGCGCTGTCCTCCGCCAGCTGGCAGAGTCCAATAGAATGGGGCATGCATGCACAAGACGCTCGCGTGCCCCATTCTGTCGGAAGCCTCTGCAGCCATCTTCCGCCGCTGCACGTCTCGCCCGTTCTCCCCCGCACACTGCCCGCTCCCTGTCCTTTAAGTGGAGACGGGCAGGGAAGCACCTTGTCCCCACTTCCCGACTCCTTGCTGACTGGTTAGAGTCTGGTACAAGTGAGAAATTAGGGTAAAGATGGGGGTGACTAGAAACTATTTTATTTTATTTATTTATTAACAGTTTCTTATATAGCGCAGCATATTCCGTTGCGCTTTACAATAGCAGACAGTGATACAACAAAACAGGGTATTTACAGACAGTCAAAATGTAGGAGGGCCCTGCTCGCAAGCTTACAATCTATGCAGCAGTGCATGAGATACTGGCTTAGTACGTACGAGAGCTATCATTTAGGTTAGGGATTGGGAAATGTCGTGCTGACATCTGACACACTGTAGCATGAGCACAATGATTATTACTGACACACCTGTGTACTCTTTGCTACCTTCAGTATACAGTATTTCCTGTGCCGGCAGCTGCCAAGCCCATAGGTGCAATGCGGGAATATTAGTAATATTGGTCTGTCATTAACTATCATTACTGGACATGGAGGGTCTATTAAACAAATAAAAGTCAAAATTCAATTAGAAGAGGCCCAGCAACTGCCACCAACTGACATTTCAAACGGACTCACTGGCAGTTGGTATTGCTCCCCTATTTGAATTTTGGACTGTGCTGCAGCCGCTCCTCAGGAGCCACAACTGGTTATCGCCATTCTGGTAGCGGTTCTGTTTTGAGTAGCATTTCGCTCAGTGTAATAAAATGGGCTAGAATTTACAAAAAAGCTTTACTCCTGATTAATTCAGGTCACAAATGGAGCCAAACTGAGCAGTTTTATTAGAAAACCAAAGTTTAATGAGTAAACTGAATAGTTATAACAGTAGGTCGGATTAGGATCTCCAGTCCTGACATCTGTCACCCTGCGCAAACTACACCGCATCCATTAAATCATACTTGCCTGCTTTTGAAAACTAGTTCAGGGAGATTATAGCTGGTAATAGAATTTTGTACAGTGCCCCATTGAGGGGGCGTGTCATGCTCCACCCAAAGGGCGTGCCTAGTTCCATATATGGAGAAATTGTGAAAAGAGATTGTGAACGTGGCACCTAGAAGCGTGGGTGTGTACTGCTACATCAGAGAGGAATCTTCTAAAATGACTTATATCCAAATGTAGATGAGCCCCAAAGCAGTTAGTAAGAGCTACTATACTTGGTAAAGTGCTGGGAAATGGTGCAAATGACTCAATGTAAATTTATCTATCATTCCTTTTTACCCCAAAATGTAACAGTGTAATGTGGGCTAGGTGAAATGAGGGAGATTGCTGTTATTTCAGGGAGTCTCCTACAGAATGCAGGAAGTTAGGCAACTATGCATTAACCCCAAAGCTAGAGTCCCATTGCAAGATCTGCATCTCTCTTCTGCACGGATCACTAGCTCCCATTCACTACTACAGGACTTTCATCTGGCTGCTCCCATCCTATGGAATGCCCTTCCATGCACAATAAGACTCTCAGCTAGCCTCCAAACTTTCAAGTGTTCCCTGAAAACTCACCTCTTCAGGAAAGCCTATCATATTTAAGTTCCACACATATAACCCTCTGAGGCCCTTATGTATTATATAGGTTCCCTTCTGGACTTGTTACTTGGTGGGACTGCTATGCTATTACTGATGCCTGTCCTTGTGTTTCCCTCCTATATCCCTATAGATTGTAAGCTTGCAGCAGGACCCTCCAAGTCTGTCTGTCGTTTGTTTTATCACTTTCTACTATTGTAAAGCGCAACGGAATCTGCTGCGCTATATAAGACACCTTAATGGAATCTGCTGCGCTATATAAGAAACTGTAACGGAATCTGCTGCGCTATATAAGACACTGTAATGGAATCTGCTGCGCTATATAAGAAACTGTACATAAATAAATACATCTAAGAGAGCATGCAATTTGTCATTCAATATGTCCAAGTTACTTCTTTATAACAGAGTTTCAATGTATTATAAATCCTCCCTAGACCACAGCCTCAACCATGCAGAGCTCTAACTATTTTTAATATCAGTCCATTCCCAATTTTACATTTATCTGCAGCCTCCTGCACTTCTGAAACCCTAACCAGAGTCTATTACATAGAGTCACATTTAGGGCAAGCCGCCAGCAGCATAGTCTTCATCATCTGCATTCCAGAAAAGGGAACAGATCATTTTAAGGCTCTGACCTGGTTGTAAATATTATTACAGAAGATTCACTCTTTCAAGGGAAATTGCTTATATATTTTATTTTAGTAGGGAGGAAGTGTATCTAGCGGTCTGCTTAGGAATAACATAAACTATACATTTGCAGTCAAGGGTAAATTTTACATTAATATTGCGGTGTGGCCGGGACAACATACCTCCAAATGAAGATAATGTGGAGGATCGGGACCAGGTTCTAGAGCAGCAAGGAAACTGATGTGATTAGCAGCACCTGTGCTCTCCTGATTTAAGTGTTTCCAGGGCAGAGGGGCATTGCTCCTGAAGGTGGGACAGCTGCCCAGGTGATAGGCCGGAGGTGTGGGCTACAGTAGGGACCACTGGAACATACTGAAGAGTTTGTACACCTGTGACATCTGTATGCTGGAATGCTGGAACCATTCTTGCTTATGCTGATTACCGGGTACGCTGTTTACCTGCTATAAAATAAAGACCAAGACTTCATCTTATCCAGTGTATGTGATTCCTTGTCACAGCTGGAATAATGATGATGATAATAATAATGTTAATATTAAATGACTTTATACTGGATCTCATACTATAGCGCATTCCTCCGGCATATCACCAGGGTAAGATGAAGAATTGATGCTCAGTGAGGAGTCAGCAGATGAGCTGCCACTTCTGTTAGGCGCTCACACGTAACACACAGCATCTCCCTGTCATCCTATATGCCAGCGCCAATGCTGAATCAGAGGAAGTGCTGGCATTTGATATGACTAGGTGTCAGATTGCATCACGCATAGGACAAAACACTGGAAGCTCTCACAGTATGGAGAAGAGACACACACGAAAGAAGACATGGGGACATCCTCACGCTTGTGTGACATACACACAGTCACTGCCCAGCAGGAGGCGCTAGCAGAAGAACTGGGAACAACATAGGACAGTAGCGCTGATAAAAGCTACCCAGGTCACCCCCACTCAGAGACCCAAATCCCTTCACTTACAGACCGGAGAGTACAAAGACATATCACACACCGGCCTTGCCCAACTTAATGGTACCTCTGACTGACAACATTCTCCCATCAGAGCACATCTCCATTATATGCCCATGTGTAGGAAATAATGGGCGCAGAGGCACGAGGCACCAACTACTTTCAGGTCTCAAAAAGGGTTTGTACAAAAGATTTAAAACAGGCACCAAGCCGGCTTAGGGGAGGGTTTGTGACGTAGCAGAAGCACTGTATACAGCAAATGGTAAAAAGAACAGCAATCACCAGAGGGGGGGGGGGGGACAATCTGGTTCATTGATACCTCCACTCTCCATCTTCCAGCACGGAGGTGCTCAGATACAATTTAAATGAAGCACTTTTACATCAAGCACTGCAATAAAACAAGCCCCCATGCACATCTTTCCCAGGCTGTGGTCAGATCACATTACTACTGTCCAGATCTCTATCACAGCAAGGAACCAACCTGCCACTGAAGAGATAATGATCTATTGTTATTTTCCTTGGGTGTGCTGAGCGCCCATAGGACACAATGCTGTTTATAGCCAGGCATGTGCAGGCAGGTGTGCTGTGCTGTGTGATGTAGTACGTGATCCAAAACATAATACCCTGCGGAGTAAGTACAGTAATTACAAATCATATAGATCTGACTGCAGGTGACCCCTGAGGGGAGCACAGTGTACTGAGTAATAGATGAGTGTGGGAGTTGGCCCCAGACAAAAGCAGCCGATTACAGGAGGTTCTCATCGGCCTAGTTCTAAGGATAAAACATGCATACTGGAAGGGATTATTACAGCCTAGATACAAATAATAGTCGGAGTACAAATACCTGGCCAGCAAATAAAAGGTGGGACTGTGTAATGTAATTGTACAAAGACTGGACCAAGGAGCATGCCCTCAATCAAAAAGTGTCCAAATTAATCCTAAAAGTCCAACATAATCAATTTGGGATCACAATAGTCTTAAGGTGCCCATACACTGTACAATTGTGCTGTGCGATGCAATATGTGCTCCCGCGGGCATCTCATCGCACAGTACAAAAAAAAAAGTAGGTGCTGCACATACTTTTTGTACTGCCTTCGGATCGCATCGCACGCAAATCGGTACGGTGTATGGGCACCTTTATTTCAACCTCTACATTAATTCGGCTCTCTGTAGCTTGCGTTATACATGAGAGTGAGAGGGCATTGGGTCTGTCACTATCACAGCTGACACTTTTGTGCACTCTAGAGACTTTTCTGTATTGGTCGGAGTGCTCCAAGGTGCATACGAGATAAGGCGTCTTAAGAGCTAAAGGTATAATAGTGTCGCAATGTATATATAGTGCGGTATTTATCACAGTAAAGCTGACCTCACATCGGCGAAAGCAGTGAAAGTCTACATGTGCATTAATGATGCCAATGTTGGTAAACCAGAGGGCATATCTCACATCAGTAATATAACTTACGTCGTCAGTGTGGTTATTACAGCAAGCTGTATATGGCTTCACCAAGTGGAGTGGGCAAGTTTTTATGCACTTATGGAACTTATGAAACCTGTATCTTCTATTGCCAACACGCAGTGAATTCATTTGTCTTGTATCGTTTTTACGCTTTTAGTTCTTGCTACATTGTATATTGATGCTTCTTTTTCATTGCATGGATTCTGCATAGTGTTTTTGTTTTGTATGTGCAGCTATAAATAAGCTTCTCATTATTAGTGGAAATGGCGGCACCAATACCCATCGCATAACATGTATACGTCGAGACCATATCTCCAGTGTCTTAGAGGTGGTGGTGGTGGGGAAGGTGGCCTGTGCATTCTCCTGTCAAGCGGCAAAAGACCCCATCACTGCACCTCGCCCACTCCTCATTTAAGGAACACTGTTACACAAACTCATATGATATTTGTGCGTGCAGGTGACCGGATCTGTACAGCCGTAATAGATGTCATCTATAACTTAGGTTCTTCCCAACTCCAACAGCCCATGACATAGTGTATTATGGATTTACAACAGAGCACATTGGAAGCCATCGTTCTACAGCATGCAATGAGCGCAGGCAGGCAATTTACATCTTACAATGAAGAAAACAATCCTTACATTGGGAGACGGTTCTCTGTATTCATATTTTAGGTCTTCTTTCCCATTCATTTCCGCTTCTTTCAGTTGATATGATCTGCCTTCAATGAAAGTAATATAGTCTTTATAAGAGTATAACGGGCCAGCCAGGATGCCCATGAAATTACAGCAGTAACTTAAATACTCCAGTAGGCTTGGCATGCGTCTGTAATTCAAAGACAAGCAACTGGTGAGATGTCTAACGTTGTGAGGAGGAAACAACATTGTGGACATGTTAATGTCACTGAAAGGTTATCATCATACTGCTTATAGTCACTCAAGGTGAAGAACAAGGGCGTTTATGTACGAAGCATCGGATTCTAGACCTGCTTTGGATGGTCTTTATGCCCAATATTTAAAAAGGGCAATTATTTTACTAGAAAGACACGGGCAGTCAAAGCATTGCCCTTTTAAATTTAGTCATAAACCATAGGTTCCCAAAAGGCACCCTAACAGTCCAGTTTATAAGGATAACCATGATTCGGCACCAGTGCCTTAATTAGTACCTCAGTCAGTTTGACTTCTGTTCTCAACCATGGATATCCTTAAAACCTGCCCTATTTGGGTATCTTAAGACTGCATTTGGGAACACAATAAGAACTCCGTAGATAAACCCCAAGGCCTTCAGCAAAGAGCATAACTTTTATAATCATAATAGAAATTAGTTTATATTTATAAGTGCAGCAACCAATACATGTTTATTCAACAATCACACAGAAGTACAAAAGAGAATGTTTGAAAGAACTGGTCATTAAATATAATTATACTTGCCTACTTTAGTTTTCACCTCTCCGGGAGAAGCCCGGAGAGGTAACACATCAGGGAGGCGGGGGCAATGCTGGCATCACTTGGCCCTGCCCCCCCATGCCAGAAAACGCAGTGAATCGCAAGCCGTGGAGAGGGGCTGGGGCTTACATGATGCAAAATGCCACGATCGCGTCATTTCATCCCCGCCCCTCACCGTGACCCACGATTTACGGTAATTAAACCAGCGGGCAAGGGGGGAGTGGGGGCTATCAACAGAAAGCGGGAGACTTGCCCACCTTCCTGGAGGACCGGGAGAAGGACCCTATTTTCAGGAGGCTCCCGGCCATTCTGGGAGGGTAGGCAAGCCTGAATATAATGGATAACACACACTAGTATATGTTTGGCGGAGTATGAGATGATAGCTGGAGGTGAGAGTCTGGCCCATGTCGGACATGTTCCTAATGCGCAGGTCTGACCTGGAACAGGCTCTGTAGAATTATCATACTACAGTATATAATACAACATAGCCATAATTAAAGTTCCCCTAGTCAGAGATATCCGTATTCAAGGGGTGTGGATTATTTGGTTGACAGTGTCTAAGTCAACAGTCAATATCGAAAAAAATCGACCACTGTTGGTCTACACATGAAAAAGGTTGACATTTTGCCTGTCAACCAATTGTGCTAGACTTTTTGACTGTCGACCTAGACACTCAATATAATGAATGCATAATCCATTCAAGGCAAGGTGAGAAAGATTCTGTGAAAAAAAATCTAAGATCTAACATGTATCAATAAGTGCAAATATGCGGCAGTATAAGGTAACAACAAATAAGTTGAAAGTGAAATGTAAAAAACAGCAAAGGAAACCTTTATTGCAGAAATTACTATAAATGTGGATTACTGCAAACTTTCTGTTCTTGAAAGTGTAGTGCGGTGGATCCCAAACTGTGGGACAGATGTAAAAAGAGATAAACGCGAGGGTGATAAACGCCCAGACAATAAGCTCCCAACTGCCATTTTTCAAATGCAGCATACATGGCGGTTATGAGCTGATTGGCTGGATGTTTATCACTCTTTATCATCCTGACGTTTATCTCTTTCAAGGCTGAATACATCTGCCCTATGGGGGATATTTACAAAGATGCGTATTCTACTTCTACACATGTGATGTTGCTATGGGAAACCAATCAGAATCTACTTCTTATTTATTTAGCACGGCAACAAGCGGCCCTCCAGATGTTAATGAACTACACATCCCAGCATGCCTTGCATCAGTTTCACCTTGGCCAAATAGCAAAAATAAGGCAAGGCATGCTGGGATGTATAGTTCATCAACATCTGGAGGGCCGCTTGTTGCCCACCCCTACTCTAGAAGATAGTAGACAGGATCTGATGGGTTGCCCATCACAACAACATCACATGTGAAGTAGAATACACATCTTAGTAAATTTCCCCCTGTGTGTCTAGGCACTCTGGGATGCCACAGGACACTTGCCTTAGGTTGGTGGTCCAAGACCGAATCAAATTATATATGGTTGAAGTGTTAGGCAAAACCAGTGCTAGTGGTGGCCAATAATGAATCATGTGGACCAGTGGCGTAAGTTCATCCCAGTTGCCCGGAGGCAAGGTAAGTACTGGTGCCCCCCCAAATAGCTCATTCAGTAAGGTGTCTGTCTCCAGTAAGGTCATGGGTCTAATACAGGGTGTGACACTTGCAAAAATGATGTTACAAGGGGGAGTAAGCCACATTAGCAATATCAACTGATTCCAATTAACGGATTCAAACTCAAAGGGAAGGAGAGGTGCCCCCTTGGGAGCAGGAGCCCGGCGGCAGATGACTCCATTGCCTCCCAGAGTTCTGCCTCTGATGTCGACAGTCACAAGCATGACAGTACACCTTCTCATAAGTGAACATAAGGATAACGGGAACTGTAAGCACAATTACTTACATTTTATATTTATTTCTTTATTTATCAATGTATCAATTAAAAAAACTTTTATCCCAGGGGTGCAATGAAATAAATCACGGATACTCTAAAGCGCCATGAACAAAGAAAGTTTGGGAACCACTGCTGTAGCGCATAAGAACTACTGGGTTACCTCTGATCATTATAGGACTACTATTAGCGGCGGTTCCTACTTGCATAAAGGGGAGAAGCTGCCCCTGTGAACCCGGCACCTGTGCAATGCAGATGACGGAGGCCAGACCCGGTGCATACGCAGTAGTGGCCACGATTCTGCACAAGTGCCTGTCTTCCATGGGCTGCATCGTCTGCAGCTCATAGAAGACAGCTAGTGCTGCACGAAGGGCAAGGGAGTGGCTTCCCACTGGCAGTCCATGCAGATGACTGGCAGGCAGGACTGACAGTCACAGTGAAGCCAGTGCAGTCTCACAGACTGAATCAGACCTCACTGACACTGTCATATTGTACTGGGGGCTGCACTTCTGCAGCCAATAGGTAAAATCCAACATGGATTACTACCTATTTTTCCTGTGTAAATGGCATCCAGGAGGCAGAAGAACTTCAGCAGAAGCTCCAGAATTTGATAAGAGACAGCGGTAAATTGAATAAGATGGGAGTTCTATCGAAGATGGGATGTTGCTATGGGCAACCAATCAGATTCTATTTACTATATTCTAGAAGGTGTTAAATAAATAAGAAGTACAATCTGTTTGGTTGCTTTGCCCAACAACCTAACTTCAACATAACTCCCATCTTAGTAAATTCGCAATGCTAACTACTGGGTGACTATGCCAGCAACAAATAGGTTTGTGCACATTCCGTTCAGTGTGAATCTGTAACTTGTTTTGCCGATCAGGCATTTTGCTGGACTTCACTTGGCAGAGTGGTGATAATCAGACACTGACACAACAAGTATAATACTGTTCCCGACCCCGATTATGAGTAGGAACAGAATACAGTCAGCATTCACAGCTATGCAGCCAGTGGGGGAAGCAGAGGCAGAGGATTACCATTTATAAACAGCACCTGACCTTCTAGAGAGGAAAGGTGATGGCCCATCAGTGGCATACTGCACGTCTGCCGCATGAATTCCAGATTGTGGTGAGACAATTACACCGAGGTCTGACCCGACATCGGTAATCTACTGCTCAGCATTTTCTCTCCCATTACATCCATTGCTTTTATAAGGCAGAGGGAGGTAGTTATCCTGATTTAATGGCCCATTATGTGCATACAACACATTTCATAGACTAGAAGCTCTCAACACCTGTCCTCATAAAAGCAACAAAGAAAAATGTGTTATCTGCCTGTACAGCTATTGGCGTTAGGAAGGGCTCCCAGGATACAGGACCCTGAGCGGGTATACTCATACCACAGACATAAAGGGGTACATGTACTAAGATGGGAGTTCTACAGTATATGGGATGTTACCCATAGCAACCAATCAGATTCTACTGCTTATTTATTTGGGTATGGATCATTAGGTCAACAAGCATTGGATCAACATGCTGAAAGGTCGAAATGGGTCTAGGTTGACACAAGCAAGGTTGACATGGGGGTTTTCACAGTATTTTTTACTTGGGGGTTTTCACAGTATTTTTTACTTGAATGACGACACAGTCAACATGGACACTGAAATGTAGCGCTTCGCTCGCCATGCTTCGGGCACGGTACCTCGCTGCACTTGGCACACTATGAAACACCGCCTGGCGGCACATGTCGGCTCAAAAAACAGTGAAAAAAAACCATGTCAACCTAATGACCTGTCGACCTAGACCCATGTCAACCTAATGGTGTCGACCCAATGACCGTATACCATTTAATTTAGCACTTTCTAGAAAATAATAGATAAGGTGGGGTTATCAATCCCGGGTCACGACTGTCCAGACAGCCGTGACCCTGGCCCGTCTTCATTTTGCTTGATATCATATCGCCAGGCAGGATTCAATACCCCGGCTTGGCGATCAGAGAAAAGGGGGCGTGTCCGCGAATCTCTACAATCCACAGCCGTAATCGACAAAACGGGCCCGTCTGCTTTCAAAGTCTGGCACGTTCTGTTGATCTGCCTCTTCTATGCTATCGGACAAGACAGCATTGTGTGTGTACTGTATAGAAAGAGATGAGAACAGAGCTATCCCCAATTCAAGAGATTATGTGATTGTGATAAGCTGGATACACACAAAGATTGATCTGTCCAATCTGTCTGGTGGGAACAAAAATCTGGTAATGTATTGCACAACATGATAATCAACCAATGGTGGCTCCATAGGAGGGGCTGCAGCACAGTGCAAAATCCAAAAAGGGTGAGAAACACCAACTGCCAGTGAGTCAGTTTGGAATGGCAGTTAGTGGGCATGGGTGTGGCTCGCCATTTGAATTTTTGAACTGTGCTGCAGCCCCTCTTCTGAAGCCGCCACTGCAATCAACCATTTGCACCCAAACACTGGAAAACAAACTACGTAGTTTATACAAATTGGTTAAATCCAGGGGAGGATCCAGGATAAAATGACAGGGGGGGCACCATGATAAAAGAGGGTTAAGGTGGGGGAGGGCCAGTGTTAGAGGTGCCAGTGTACATGCTAAGAGAGCGGCAGAGAGAGGGTGGCAATGGGATTAAAAATAGGCCCTGGCATTTAAAGTAAGCAGGCCCACCATGGCAACAAAAGTGAAGGATGTAGTTGTGCACGCGCCGAAGGCGCGCTCTGGAAAAGGGGGTGTGGCCACTCAACAGGGGGCATGTCCTTGAGTGTAGTGTACAACACCATATACAACTTCTACACATTATGCAACAAAATACTAGACCCCATTATACTTGCCCCTTACACATGATGCCAAATGGAATGAGCCAAAATTCACATAATGCCACACGGATTGAGCCAAAATTCACATAACACACGGATTGAGCCAAAATTCACATAATGCCACATGGATTGAGCCAAAATTCACATAATGCCACATGGATTGAGCCAAAATTCACATAATGCCACATGGATTGAGCCAAAATTCACATAATGCCCCACGGATTGAGCCAAAATTCACATAATGCCCCACGGATTGAGCCAAAATTCACATAATGCCACACGGATTGAGCCAAAATTCACATAATGCCACACGGATTGAGCCAAGATTTACATAATAACACACACATTGAGCCAAGATTTACATAATAACACACGGATTGAGACAAAATTCACATAATAACACACGGATTGAGCCAAAATTCACATAATGCCACACGGATTGAGCCAAGATTTACATAATAACACACGGATTGAGCCAAGATTTACATAATAACACACGGATTGAGACAAAATTCACATAATAACACACGGATTGAGACAAAATTCACATAATGCCACACGGATTAAGACAAAATTCACAATACGCTTCATAAACAGGGACATTATCCACCAAAGGCGCGCATTAACATTTACACCAGGCATGTCCAAAGTTTGTTCTCCAGATGTTGTGAAACTACACATCCCAGCATGCTTTGCAATAGTTTTAGCATTCTCTAATAGCAAAACTGTGGCAAAGCATGCTGGGATGTGTAGTTTCACAACATCTGGAGGGCCAACGTTGGACATGCCTGATTTACACCATAATGTCCATTGCACGTTAAGTTACACGGCATGATGTCCATTATGTATTATGCCAAACACCATAATGCCTATTAAAAATTATGCTACATACAGTAAAAGTGCTGCTTATCTACATGCTCATTGCCAAGGGTTCCATGCTCATTGCCAGAGGTTCCATGCTTGTTGCCATGTGGGATTACATGCTCATTGCCAACGGGGAATACATGCTCGTGGTAAACGGGGGACAGCCGCCGCCAGGCAGAAGTGATAGCCACTGACAGTGGCAGAGCCTGGCTGTATTCCGAGCACTGCAGGTCCCAGCTATTTGAAATAATACCCATTTCACACCAGAAAATGCATTCCCAGGTTGGCCCCTTTTACACCAGCCTAGTCCCTGCATTTTCTCGTGTGAGGGGGAGAGAAAACCACCCCTCCCCCCCCCCCCCCCCCCCCTTTAACCAGTTATCTCATTTAACCGGCTATATCTTCGGAACTAACTGATCCATTTACATGAGACAAGTATCATATTGAAGAACTTTTGAGTGGGCTTTGAATGATTTTGGTCCAGTGAAACTGGAACGTTTGGTTCCAGAGTAATCTGCCCTCAAAGAACATGAACAGCCATGAAATTACATTTCAAAAAGAAAAAAAATCGATTTACACGCTATATCTCTGGAACCGAGTGACCGATATGGACCATCCTGGAATCATATTGAAGGCTCAGCGATTTGGAATTGAATGACATCAACCACAAGCTCCTGTGATGCCAGGGGGGGAACTGGCAGCCGTCGGAACTGGGTGGGGGTCGGAATTGACGGGTCCCATATTATCCAATGGGGAAAAAATGTTACAGTTTTGCCAGGCGACATCTCCGGTTCCCGGGGGGCTAGAGACACGGGGCTGGGCTCGTTGGAAAGCTCTGGTCCTCATCTACAAATTGACACGTGCCCGGGTGCCCCCCCCTGAATCCACCACTGGTTAAATCCATCTTTCCAAATAATTGTTTTTGGACATTTTACAGCGTTTTGGAGCACATGTTTATTATTATATGCTTTCCTACAATACCAAAATTTTCTTCACACCAGACAGATTGGACAGATAAATCTATAGGTGTGTAGTCAGCTTTCCTCTCAACGCTTTACGGCCAATTAAGGTGGAGGAAAAGTTATAATCATTATAAAATTTTATGTAATAGTAGATACTTGAGATAAATTAAATTAAAAGATAACATACAAAATACTGTACACAGTAACATGCAAATCGGTATTACACAGGTTGGGTATCCCATATCTTAAATATAGAATTTTTTGAGCAGGACTGAAATAGCAACACCTTGTTCCTTCTGGTGTGGAGCAGCTGGTCACCAGCAAGTTGTTAGACATTAGGTCGACTGGGTCATTAGGTCGACATGGGGTTTTTCACTGTTTTTGGACCCGAATGTTGTCAGGGTCGGCATGGACACAGGTTAAAGTGCACCACGTTCCCTCGCATGGCTTGCTGCACTCGCCATGCTTCGGGCTCGGTGCCTCGCTACGCTCGGCACACTATTTTATGCTCGGTAGTAGGGCATCAAATACCGCCTGTCGGCACGTCGGCTCAAAAAACAGTAAAAAAAAAAAAAAGACGTTGACCTTTTGACTGTTGACCTAATGACCCTGTCAACCTAAGCCGTGTCAACCTACACTCATATCGACCTAAATGCATGTCGACCTAATGACTGTCTAACAACTTGCTGGTGACCTAATGACCGTATCCCGTTCCTTCAGGCTATATGGTCAATCCTATTCTACATGAATGGTGCAATGTGCAGTGGCAGGTGAAATCAGACCTACTTTGCACAAAAGTGTTCCAAGCCCCATGGGGCAGCGAGCATTTTTGTGCAAATCTGGACCGCAGTAACATGCTGTAGCTGCCACAATAACGCGCATCCGAGAGATCATCATGTGGAATTGGATGTGTGTGTATAAGCTGTATATGAAACATACAGATGGAGCCCCTCTCATTTAGCCTAAGTGCTTGCCAGAATGTCCCTGCTGGTGAGCGCTAGCTGAGAGGGACTCCATCAGACTGGGACGCGCGAGGGTCTCATACGCACGTGCATCCCAGTCACTCGACGACTGGGCGGCGGAAACCCTGCCCGTCTCCGCTTCAGGGAGATGGGCAGGGTTAGGGGGGTGCGGCAGGGACCGGCGATGGCAGTGGGGAGCTCCGTCGAAACGGGGCACGCAAGCGCCTTGTGCACGCACGCCCCCTTCCGACAGACGGTGGGGCCTGGTGGCTGGCGATTCTATCTATTCCATCTGTACATGCATTCTGGGTAAGGTTTATAACATAATATTTAGAAACCCTTACTGGAAGAGTAAACATGGTACCACTGCACAAAAGTGGAAGCAAGGAGGACACAAGCAACTACTGACCAGTGAGCTTTATAACAGTAGTAGGGAAAATTATGAAAACACTTTTAAAAGACAATGTTCCAGATTATCTGAAATCCAGCAATCTACAGGATCCCAAACAGCATGGATTTACTCGGGGGAGATCATTTCATACAAACTTTATGGACTTTTTTTGACTGGGTGCTTAAAGTAATAGATAAAGGAGGGACCATATATCTTATATACAATTTAGTAAGGTTTTTGACACTGTCCCACATCGCAGACTGCTAAATAAACTCGAAAGCATGGGATAAGAGATCGTTGTATGGATACGATCTTGGTTGCCGGATAGAAAATTGAGTTGTAGAAAATGGAGTGCATTCACAGGAAAGTAATGTTACCAGTGGTGTACCCCAGGGATCTGTACTTGGTTTGTTAATATCTGTATAGCTGACATTGCAAATGGTATTGAAGCAAGTAGGCCTTTTATGCAGATGACACAAAGGCATGCAACTGGGTAAAACAAAAGATTGATGATCTAGGCAGACTAGAGGAATGGTCAAGGACATGGCAACTACAGTGTAATTCCAAAAGATGGTAAATCGTGCACTTGGGTCTCAAAAATTCAATGGCTAAATATAGTATTAATGGCACCATATTGGAAAATACAGAGAGGAGAGGGATCTAGGTGTCACTAGTTCCGGTGACTTAAAGGCAATGTCACAACGCAATGAGGAAGGCAAGCATGCTTGGTTGCATAGGAAGAGGAATCAGGAGCATAAAGCCCTCATCTGGAATACTGTGTCAGTTCTGGAGGTCATATCTTCCGAAGTATATAAATACACTAGAGATGGTACAAAGATGGGCAACTAAAATGGTGCATGGCCTACATCACAAAACTTACCCGGAAAGACTAAACGATCTTAATATGTATAGTTTGGAGCAGAGAAGGGAAAGCGGGCACATGACAGAAACTATCAAATATATCCAGGATTATAACAGGGTCCTGGATGGAAACATTCTTCAAATGAACCAAAGTACTGTATTAAAACACAAGGACATGCACTGAAAGTGTGGCAAGATAGGTAGAGGGGAACCCTAAGGAAAAATTACTGTGGAATTAAGTGGAATAGCCTCCCGTAAGAGGTGGTAGAGTCTAAAGATGGTCATACACAACTGCGAGTAGACAAAGCCGTGTCTGTCCATCCGATTCCCCTTGAGCCGCCCAGGAACTTTCCGGGCGGCAGGATCGCATTTAATACATCACATTCGGTCCTTCTGCATGAGATGTACCGCATGCGACCCCGTTCCCCATTGCCGGGAGGTGGGCCGAGTCAGAGGACTGACATGCAGGCAGTTCTAATCTCAAACTCCGATGCAAGGCGCACGGGACCACGCATCAGATCGAATGCGATGTCAAACATGCGATTTCACCAATTTCTCAGCCCAAATCGCATAAGTGTATAGGGGCCTTAAAACAGTAGAACATTTTGAACATGTATGGGATAGACATAAGGATATCCTTACAAATAAATAAGAATCAAACAGGGTTTGAAGTAACAATGTGGATAGAAAAAGGCGCAGACTAGATGGGCCTTATCTACTGTCAAATTCTTTGTTTCTACCACAAAGCCTTCAAAAAGCCTGACTGTGACAGTTTTTAGATAGAAGTCTCTGTTGTAACTAGGTGAAAAATATGGGACTATTTTGAACTTATTGTATTAAATTTTGGATTTTCGTCCAGTTTTTAATCCCATGCCGTTTAATTTTTTTTGAGGGGCAAAAAGGCATGAGCGCAAAATAACAAAAAAAAAAGGTGAAAAGACACGCAAAAACACTCATCTACGTGTTCTTCCCCTGGTTACATTTTTCTACCTAGGCCAAAAATATGCATTTAAATTGAATAGGGCAAATCCAAATTCGCCCTAAAAAAACATTGAAAAGTGCAGATTTTCCATCTAGGAGAAGAATCTGCACCAATGGACTACCCCCCTCAGTATGTATCCAAAGTTGGGACAAAATAAGCCCAGCCGCCGTTTTAGGCAAACCACATCCCTAAATCAACAAGCCACGCCCCCAAGCCATACACCCACACCTACATAGCATTGTATCCTCTGCTATTGCCTACTGAGATCATTCTTAAATAGGCACCCTCATGATTTACAGACACACCCAACAATTACTGGTAAAACCATCCATTTTGGTCAGGAAAATGGGCTTTCCCATTGTAGTAAATAGCCTCTGTCTATTAAAGTGTTACAGTTGACTAGTGCCAACAGTAGCCCCCATTGGAGAAACTACTGGCTGGGTTTCCCCATAAGAAGGGGAAATACTGCAAATCTATTCAGAAGGATAATGGGAAGCCAGCCACGTACCAGCTACAGTTTCATTACTTGTCTGCTCTCTGTAAGCCGTAACACAAGTTCCATTGCTGAGATTTCAGTAAAGCTACGCCACTGTGACAGAATAGTCTCTGCTTTATAAGAAGCATTTGATATTATTCAGGCCTGCCACAGGGATTTACTAGTAAGGCTGTCTGCAGAACACAGGGTTTTAGCTGAAAACCAGAGCACTATTCTTTAGATTTGTTAGAGAACAAAACCCGAGACTTCAAGCCACGAGAATGTGTATCATCTCCGGCCTGGAGACATTTATTCCTCTACAATCTGTTTGGCTCTAGTGTCAAAGCCAGAGGACTGACTAAGATGTGGTCTCGCCAAGACTCAAAGACATGGAAACAGAAATCAATAGACCACTTGAAGTGTTAAGGAAATTGAAACATGAGTTTGACCTTCAAAGAAAACTGGCTTCCAATTGGATTAGTTTATTTTCCATCTACTGTGATATAAAAATAAACTATTAATTGTAAATACTGCCACGTACATGCACAAACTGTTACTGATACCCCTTTCACATCGCACTTTTAAAACGGTATATTGCCGTTTTTTTCCATTTTAAAACGTTTAAGGCTGCAATGTGAAAGTGCCAGAGTTGATTTACCGGTTAAAGTTAACCGGTATTTCAACACGGTTAAAAAGCAGAGTCCTACACGGTTCAAAGCCGTTTTTTTGGCAGTTTGAATGGCTCTATTTCAATGGCTTGAAACGTGTACCTTGGGGGTTAAACGGGTTGAATGTTTGAATGGTATTAAATGATTTTTAAAACGGTTTTCACCTGCAATGTGAAAGGTCTCAAGGCTCAGACCCGTTTTAAAGTCCCATTTAAGAATACCGTGTCATTACCCATTTCTGCAATGTGAAAGCAGTATTACAGTCTGTGTTGCTACATGTATGGGATACATAGGAATGACCAACAGTCAGAGTACAGTTGCTGGCATGTCGAAAGAGGAAATCCAGACATGAATCAGGTAAGTATACTTACCCTCCCCGCTGCCCCCTCCCACCCTCCCTTCTCGCAACCTAACCCTAGCCCACCTCTGCAGCTGAGCTTTACCCTCCCCCCACTAGTGTCTAACCCTAAACCCTGCACCTTGCCAACAAAACCCCAGGGGCGATCTATCGGCTGTCAATATCGATTCCAGGTAGGGAGGGGTGACATTGGGGGAGAGGTCCAAATCAAATCAAAAGTGACACTGAATTGCAACTTGTGTACAGGGCATAAGTCTAACCTTCCTCTCCCCGCAGCTGGGTGTTGAAACCCCGCACAACGAAAAGCCGTGCCGCACACCGTAGTTAATAATGGACACAATTGTGTCCATTCACACGGGACG
This sequence comes from Crinia signifera, assembly GCF_055691185.1. NCBI lineage: Eukaryota > Metazoa > Chordata > Amphibia > Anura > Myobatrachidae > Crinia > Crinia signifera. The sequence continues at coordinate 300,064,368 of NC_139219.1, forward strand.
ACCACAGCCTGGCCGTCCGGTTGGAGCCGGATCCCACCACTGAAAGGGACTGCTGCCTCCCGCCAGGAGCCGGAGCATGTGAAATAGCCCTAAGTCCCCCCAAATAGTGGCTAAACATAACACCCCCCCTATCCCCAAGCGCATGCTACCCAGCCTGTGCACCCACCAGCATACTTGCCAATCAGGATTCTGGCCACCAGTATTCCGGTGTCTGCATTCTGTGTCGTTGCGGCACTGGTGTTCTGGCTGCAGTCAGGATGCTAGGAATGGTATACTGACCACTAGCATCCTGACCGCCAGGATGCTGACTTGCATCCCACATATACATCTAACAAACTAATCTAAGTGGAAGACATCATTGTAACTGAATGTCTAATTTCAGCATAGTTATATTTAATTGAACTTGTCTGCATAAATGGAAGAGTTCCTCTGTGGTTCTGCTATTCTCCAAGTAAATAACATTGGAGTTCCAGTCCAGGAACGCGATGCGCATGTCCAGCAATTGCTCCGTGTCACGCAGAGAAACATATTGGAGGTGTCAGCTTACAAGTAACCTGCAGCGTCCTGCTGGAGCCTTTTCCCCTGTTCTATATTTAGAGCAGGAATATACGGCCACTGATTGGAAGTTGCTTTTAGCAGCACCTAGTCTATCACTGTACAACGAGCCAGCCCTGTGTAGCTCACACAGTCTCCCTGGCTTTCATTCAGAAAACTCAGCTGGTTCTCGCTTACCGCTCAGCCCAGATCTGTAACACCAAGCAGCTCAGACAATGGGATCAGGAAGCGGAATTGAGCAAAGTCACCGGCAACTGTGGCACGGATTTATATGCACATTTCTGCCACAGAAGGTTTAAAGATGCCGGCCTAGGAATTTTTCTTCTTCAATCATGAATACGGCATTGGTGTTTCTTGCCAAGCTGAATGTGTGTCAATTAAAAAAAATTAGAACTTTGAGAACAGAATAGTTGCTGTTAGCATATATGCCAGCCTTAAGGGGCATCCATGTAGGGAGATTTCTGCCCCATTTGTAAGAGACCTACCTACAGTAGATCACTTAGAAAAGGAGAACGGGCTACTCCATGTGTTTAGCCCCGGGCGACGTCGATGTGCGGTCGCTATTGCCCGCAGGGAAAGCCAGTGCTTGCAATGGCTTTACTGCTAGATCGCGGGGCTTTGCCCCCGTGCGTCACTATCGCTGGCCGAGACTGATGAGCAGTGTCCATCAATCTTGCTGGTCGCCAGTGTTCTCCCCCAGAATCCGCATGCATGGCCAACCCCCCCCACCACCACCACCACCACCACCAGGCAGGTAGTTCATTGCCCTGCATGCCAACGTACACTGTGTGTACACTGTATCTGTAGGGATGCACTTGCTGGGGGAAGATACGCTTGCAGATGACGGGAAATCAGTAAGAAAGCACATCAGAACAAACACTGAACAATACAGTATTTTAGGACAACCAGCAACAAACCAGAAAATGCAATTGTACAGAAAGCCTTCTAACTCAGAGGAATGCTGATTTCATTTCTATTTCTTCCCTGGTATTAGAACCAGAATCACACCCACAATGCACTTCTCCGCCATTTATCTTTATCATCCTTGCACAACTCCTCTCCTTTCTAATGAAAGCTCTTACAGCCATCAATGGCTATCAAATATCAATGGTTTGCCGCAAACAGTCAGTGGTTTTGCCATCAACGTTACAGATTCCATGGTTGCCCGCCCTTGATAGCAGAAGTGCAGCAATTGGTTTAAAGCTGGTGCAGGGGCCCAGGTGCCATGCCTCATTCCCCAAAGCACCACAAAGTCCAACCACTCTTCCCTGATTGGCCTGCATGAAGCACAAAATGGATTTAAAATTTTGGGTGAAACACAATGTTTTCTTGTTTTTAACCCTCTGAAGGCCATCCCTAAATTCCTTCTGGTTTTAGCAATCAGTGACGCATCCCCAAATCCAGCCCTCACCTCTCGATCATACTCATACACCTCATTCTGATTGGTCTGGCCGGCACTATGGGGTAGATGTATGAAGCAGCAATAAGGGAGGAGAAGTGAGCCAGAGGAGAAGTGGCCCATGACAACCAATCACCTGCTCTGTATAATTATATATTATGCAAATTATAGATGTTACTTCAGTGCGGATTGGTTGCCATGGCCCACTTCTCCTCTGGCTCACTTCTTCCTTATCACCGCTTCATGCATCTACCCCTACGGAAACAGTCAATAAACAATACACCAATCGGTCCTCAAAAGTTATAGCCTCTTCTGTAATCTCCAGCATACGCTTGTCTTGTTCTCAGTGACCAGCCCAGCAAATTACACATAGATGCAGCAATCCTATTTGAAGCTTTAAAATCACCTAGGTAATCAGTGAGCGCAGATTACAGGATTGTTCTTTAAAAAGAGGATAATAATCTTACCCAACAGCTAGTCGCCTCTGAGACGGAGTCAGGGTCTCTTCTTTACAAAATATTCCTTAAAGAGAAGAAAGAGTGAACAAAATGAACAAACTTTTTATGCCGTCAGAAGATTTGGTCGTCTCATCCACCCACATTATAATATACACAGTAACATTAGAAAAGGACCATATAAAGGGGAAGCGGTCATCTGTCAGATCAGACTTAGGTTGACAGTCATTAGGTCGACCCCGGAAGGTCGACTGGCCCCAAGGTCGACATGACTTAAGGTCGACATGGGCCAAGGTCGACATGGGTTTAGGTCGACATGGGTTTTTCACTTTTTTTTTGAGCCGACATGTGCCGGCAGGCGGTATTTCATGCCCTACCATCCACTAGGGCGTGGTGGGAGAATAAAATAGTGTGCCGAGCGTAACGAGGCACCGTGCCTGAAGCATTGTGAGCGAAGCGAGCGTTGCGAGGGGCTGCGGTGCAACTCCAACTATGTCCATGTCGACTGTGTCGACATTCGGCTAAAAAAAGTGAAAACTCATGTCAACCTAATGACTGTCGACCTAAACCCATGTCGACATTTAACCCTGTCGACCTTGGGGCCAGTCGACCTTCCGGGGTCGACCTAATGACTGTAGACCTAAGTCTGTTCTGACAGATGTACAGCTTCCATATAAAGGTACCCTGTGGTTCCCCAGCTGCTGTGGAACTACTAGTGTAAGCATGCCCTGGCTTTCTCTGCACCTGGGAATCCCCAGGTTACTTTGCTCTGTGTAGGCTATACTGCAGTCATTCATTAATCATGCAAATGTGTAATTAGCGACGAACCGCAGACAGCATTTGGACTGACAGGGAAATAACCACACATTTACATGTATAATTACATCTTCAGATGAATAAAGAGCATGGTGTATAAGATGTGAGTGTTCAGTGACGGGGGCTTGCTAACCCCGCGCACAGTTTGACATTGTGCGTCTCTTGTTACACAATTGTTAGCACCCCTACAGGAACACCTACACCTTTCTTCCTTTGAAAACTGAACTTACATTTTCCCAGAATTCCGATCTGCCCAGATTTCCAAACTTCAAGTCAGATTCAGGTGTAGATGTATGTAGCAGGGATAACGGAGGAGAAGTGAACCAGTGAAAAAGTGGCCCATCTCAACCAATCAGATGCTCTGTATAATATACTATGCAAATTACAGAGGTTACTTCAGTGCTGATTGGTTGCCATGGGCAACTTCTCTACTGGCTTACTTCTCCCTTATCACTGCTTCATACACCTACCCCTCAGGGACATACAGGAATGCAGTCACAGCTGTAAATTTGTGCGCAGAGGCTATGCGGCAATATGGGGTTTGTATTGAGTTACACAACTACAGCTTTGCTAATACCAGCATCTGCGCAAAAACACGTAGCATCCGTTGCAGATCAGTCAGCTATCGATGTCCTGAGTAGCGCCATGTATGCACTGCAGCTGTGTAAAATGCGCTCTACTCTCCTATCCTCAAGGAGCCACCACTTGATCCTTGTTTTTTTCCAGTTTACACAGGATGTGGTTGGAGGTGTGGCTCACAGTACTGTGTCTGGCCTGTATTGCACATGCCCAGCACAGGACATGCATCATTGGACTAACTACGGCTGCAGACTGTCAGTGATTGACAGTCTGTTGTCAATAGAGGATGGTGAAGACAGATACTTCCTGGGCACTCGATGGCTGGCTTGTGGTGGCTGGCTTGTGCCACCTCCCAAGGGTCACATAGCCGGCCGATGGTGTCACTGGTGATCTGATAGTGTCCTACGATGCAGTACAGGATCACACATGCAAGCAAGAGGCATCTACTTATATCAGAAGTGTCCTGCAGCATTCACATTCACGTGCATCGCTGCTGATTCCATGTAAGCAGGAGTGATAGCACATCCAACCTCACCAGAACCAGGCCAGGCGTCAGGCGATGAACTGCCTCTCCCTATATGACTTGCTCCTGACCTTCACCTTTCCTCTTCTCTGATCACCACCTCTCATCCCCTGCTTCCATGACTTCTCCACTACATAAAACCTCCTAGTACCCCCAATCCTATATAATACAAGCCTAACGTTGCTCCCCCCACCTCTATGGTGCGGGAGTTTACCTTCTTATTAGTTGTTAGAACATGTGTCGCTGCTTATCATATGTATCATAACTACCCATTGTGTGACATGCTATACATACTTTATGCCTCATGTACAAGCTATGATGCCCACACAACTGGAAGCCCTTATTAAAGTACAGGAGACGCAGCTAGAAGCAGATTATGAGGATTATAGAGCAAAAAGGTGTCTATAAAGTGATATCATGTACAAATACAGACATTACAGAGGTGAGCTGACTCACCAACTGGGTGCCGTGGTGCTGGCTTGGGTGGCATGGTTGGGTGATCCATATTTATGGTCAATGTGATGGGCAAAACCAGTGCTGATGGCTGCAAGTCGTAAAGTACATGGGCACACAGCAACCCTGTCCACTAGCAAATAACCAACCCCAATGATGACTGGTAGGCACAATTTCCTTAAATTATAATAATTTCTAATACATTTTTCAATAGGAAAACTTTTGGCCTATGGGTGATGTGTAAAACACCCTTATACTCCATGTAAGCTCGGAGACCACCACCCTACAGTAAAACAAAGCACGACCAAATTAAATTATTCTTCTGTTGAAAAGAAGACAGAAAAGAAAAATATAAATATAGAAATATCGTCCCTTTTCACCGATAATAGGTCAAATTAACGTTTAAACTATTTAGGGGCAGATTTATTAAGCTTGGAGAAGAGATAAACTGGAGATAAAGCGGAGAAAAGGTAAAAGGAGATAAAGCACCAGCCAATCAACTCCCAACTGTCTTTTTCAAACACAGCTGATTGGCTGGTGCTTTATCTCCTTTTACCTTTTCTCCGCTTTATCTCCAGTTTATCTCTTCTCCAAGCTTAATAAATCTGCCCCATAATCTGTCCGGCAGTCTCAAACTTTCCGGCGGTCGGATAGCCTTCGGAATGGTTAACTGGATGCAAATTCAACAATTCAGCATCCGTTTTCGCCAATGCAGATTCGTCTTTTACAAAAATTGTAATCTGCATTGGCAAAAATGGCTGCTAAATTGTCGACTTTGCGTCTGTTTTCGCCGATTCTCGGCCGCACTGAATAGGCGCGTGTCGATAGTTCCCACATTAAATACCCTCCTATGGGGTAAATTTACTAAGCTTTTGTAACCCATCATGCTCCATCTGGTTTAACCCGAAAATTAAACACGTAAAATGTTTTCTATGTTGTGGACCGACGGCTTCTTTCGCCACATGGTGTCGTGTTGGATTACATTTTGGATTTAATGTTCCTTTATGCAAGCACAATGTCATTCAGAACAATAATAGTAATGGTAATAATAAGAACAGGTGATGTATTTCTCAATTATTTAGTATTGTGGGTAAAAGATCCCATGATCCTCCTCCACCACCAACTCTATGCTGTACTAAGAGACACTAAGCTCATCGCAGCCCTGCATCTGTGTGCATTCAATTTCATGGATGTCCTACGCTGTGTTTTCAGAATACCCCTGTGGATTGCCGGAAACATGGGAACTGCTTTGTTGAGCTGCTAAATGAATGTGGAGCTGCTGTGTAATCTCCTCTAGAGGATTCTGGTCTGTCTTGCGAGGAAGATCACATTTGCAAAACATGTTTATGAAAAGTTGAAGAACTTATAGTACAGCTGCGTTTTCACCATGAGGCGAAGAGAGAAATATTTTGTACACATAACCAGTGGCGGATCCAGAGGCGGGCTGCAGCACAGTTCAAAATTCAAATAGGGAAGTACAGCAACTGCCATTCCAAACTGACTCACTGGCAGTTGGTGTTGCTTCCCTATTTGAATTTTGGACTGTGCTGCTGCTGCTCCTCTGGGATATGCTATGTTCTCATAATTAAGCTCACACAATATGGCTACCTAAACCAAGTAAATAAGACAGAACTATTGAAAGGGGCTTTTCAAAATACTTCAGAATTAATTTTGGTTCACAAGTTACTATCTTTTTTTATATGTATAACATAAAATACAGAACTGTTCTGTGCAAGGCCAATTATTTTATTGGTATGTTCTAATAAATAAGGAAAAAAAAAGTGATCTTACCATCTCGGACTTCAAAAGCCAAGCTTGTTATTTTCTGAGTAATAATCATCATTGGCCTATATTTAAAGAACAGAAAGCAAATTGAATATAAACTATATGAACAGCATTTTAGTACAGTTAATAAGTGAACAATTTTAGAAAAGTAAACAGAAATGCCTGATCATCCTCATATAATAATGTATATTACCTACACATACTGTATAGGGGGTATTCAATTCGTGCAATTTTTTTGAATATGCGCAAAAGCTGAACTAATCTGACCACTGACTATTCAATTGCGGCCGTCATTGCCACTATTAAAGGAATTTTTCGCTCATGCCTTTTCACAAAATGATTCAAAAGTGTTGAAAACAGTTGGATTGGTCACTGTTCCGCCGATCCACCATGCTTTTCGCCACTGCCAAATTTTTCAGTTAGGTGGAAAAAAAAACGCCCTCTATTTGAATAGGGTAAATGCCTAAAAAAAGAGAAAAGTTGAATTCATTGATTACCCCCATAGTTTCCAAAGGTCTCCTACTACTGGGAACTTTGTAGCGCTGGGTGTCTTTTATTGTGACTTTTTCACATTATATAGCATCTTATTTGCAAGCAGCTTCTGCTGATTACAATGATATGTGGCATGCCTTTATTTATTGTGTGACTGCTGCCGTGTCTGTATAAGAAATGGAACATTACAGTGTTTTCCTGGAAAGCACCCCCTTGGCTAGAAGTTAATTGGTTGCTTTGCACACCTTCTCCCCTTTATCTCCCTTCAAAGCTTAATACATCTACTGCAGCAGGATCAATGTACAGCTTTATCACACACACTGGTGGCCATATTGTAATGAGTTCTGTCATATGGTACTGGGTCTCTTTTGCCTTTACTAAGACTTATTACTATGGTCTGTAGATAATGACATACACATGGGGTTATTCAATTTGCTGTGCTAATATACCACAGCTAATTGACCCTCCCAGGGCTAATCAGTCCTGAAGCTGGTATTGATCAGGGATCTCTTTATATACCTGGAACTTTTCAAGAACTTAACCTTGATATAATGTGTTTTCACATAAAAATTTGGCATTTTCAAAAGAAAAAGGTCTATAATTGAGGTGCCCTAAAAAAGAAAAGAAAAATCATGTCATGTCATTTAAGGTCACTCTGAGGATTATGAAAAACATCACATTGCCCAACACTGAGAGAATGTGTCCAAGAAGGCTACATAATAAAAAATGTGTCTACGAAGGCTACATTAAGAGAACCTGTTTAAAAATGCCAAATTATGAGAAACTGAGTAAAAAGGCCAGATTATGAGAAGCTGAGTAAGAAGACCATATTATGAGAAGCTGAGTAAGAAGGCCATATTATGAGAAGCTGAGTAAGAAGGCCACATGAAAAGAAGCTGAGTAAGAAGGCCACATGAAAAGAAGCTGAGTAAGAAGGCCATATTATGAGAAGCTGAGTAAGAAGGCCACATGATGAGAAGCTGAGTAAGAAGGCCACATTATGAGAAGCTGAGTAAGAAGGACACATTATGAGAAGCTGAGTAAGAAGGCCAGATTATGAGAAGCTGAGTAAGAAGGCCAGATTATGAGAAGCTGAGTAAAAAGGCCACATTATGAGAAACTGAGTAAGAAGGCCACATTATGAGAAGCTGAGTAAGAAGGCCACATTATGAGAAGCTGAGTAAGAAGGCCACATTATGAGAAGCTGAGTAAGAAGGCCACATTATGAGAAGCTGAGTAAGAAGGCCACATTATGAGAAGCTGAGTAAGAAGGCCACATTATGAGAAGCTGAGTAAGAAGGCCACATTATGAGAAGCTGAGTAAGAAGGCCACATTATGAGAAGCCCGGTGGAACGCCCCCCCCCCCCCCCCCCTGCTGCGAAATTCCCTTGGTACCATGCACACATCCCCTTGCATGCAGACAAATGATTTCTCTCCCCTTCGGAAATAAAAGTCAATCTAAACTGACTTTTATATCCGTTGGTGTCCGCCAAAGAGGGCCGGGCACTGATGTCACGTGACTTCAGCCGGCCGCCCCGAGGAAAGGGCATCAGCCTCCCCCGGACACCCATAAAACAACATGCGTTCCCCTCCAGATGCCCCCTGCCTAACCCGTGTGAATGCCTCGGCAAGTGTGATACTCGCTGAAGATGTTCACGCACAGGGTCTGCTCATGAGCAAAAACGCACGGACCCCCAACCATCGGACCGGGGAAGACTTCGGCTCCTTCTGAGCAAACCAGAATCAGGCCCAATATTTGTATAGCCTTGAGAATGTTTTTATCATTCTATGCACAGTACAGTTTAGATTTGCTTTGTATATTTGACTGTAGCCAAAGTTGTGGCTGGAAAAATATTTTCCATAAGAACCACTGCTCTAGAACACGGAAGGCAAGAAGAGCCACAGCTATCCGGATTTTAACCTATTAGGTTGTGGAAAAAGTCCACTCAAGCTGGGAACTATCCAGTGGTGTCACTGCTACTGTAAGTGCATGATGAATAACAGATGTACAATGATTTACTATTTATCTACATAATACAGTTGCTGACATAGTAAAAATAACTTCCAGGTGATGCTGAATGCAGGTGCAGGTGGGAGTTGTGAAAGGGGTGGCATGGTGAAACGCGTCATTAATGCCCAGCTGTTCAGTGGTGAGATTTGCAGCAGGCAAAAAGGGGGACAGCGAATCGTGTCATCAAGAGAAGCTGGACTACTCTCTTGGGAGCCCGGACAAGATCCCTGTAATTCGTGAGCCTCCCGGACGGACCATGAGTAGGCAATTATGAAGTATCCTTAAAGTCATTGGCAACAAGATGTGGGTTGTGTATTTTCCCATGGGTGATAATGATAACAATACACTGTAGTGTACTGGAGAGCTGGGATACAGATCATGGTATATGTTACCTATATTCGTCAGATATAAAGAATTCACCTTTAATCAGGTATGGATCATTGGGTCACCAGCAAGTAGGTTGGCAAGCATTGGGTAGACATGCAGGAAGGTTGACATGACTGAAGGTCGACATGGGTTAGGTCGTCAGGGTCATTAGATCGACATGGGCAATGTCGACAGTCAAAAGGTCGCAATGGAGGTTTTCACTGTTTTTTACCACCATGGACACCGAGACATAGCACCGCTGCACTCGCCATACTTCGGGCACGGTGCCTTGCTACATTTAGCACACTATTTTATTCTCCCACCATGCTCCCTAGTGGATGGTAGGGGGGCGCTGTGCATGTGGGGGCGCCGGGGGCTGCGGTGCTATAGTTACACCCCCCCCCCCCAATCCCCTGCAGACTTACCTATCTTGCTGGTCCCGGCGGCTCCGTTCTTCTGCTGAGGACCACCACAAAATGGCCACCCCCATATAGCACACAGTTCTCTGAAACGGTCTGCTGTATGGGGGCGGCCATTTTGTGGTGGTCCTCAGCAGAAGAAGAACGGAGCCGCCGGGACCAGCGCGATAGGTAAGGCTGCAGGGGATTGGGGGGGGGGGGGTTTGCATGGGCGGCGGGGGATTGGGGGTGCTTGGTGGGGCGGCAGCGGGGGGGCAGCCCCCCTAATGGCGGGGGGGCGCCCAAAACTTAGTTACGCCACTGATGGTAGGGCATGAAATACCGCCTGTCAGCACATGCCGGCTCAAAAAACAGTGAAAAACCCCATGTCGACCTTTTGACTGTCGACCTTCCCCATGTTGACCTAATGACCATGTCGACCTAATGACCTTGTCGACCTAACCCGTGTCAAACTAATGACCCTGTCAACCTAACCCATGCTGACTTTAAGTCATGCCGACCTAATTGCTGGTGACCCAATGACTGTATCCCTTTTATTTTTGCCATTAGAACAATATTAAAACTATAAAACAGAGGCATTTGTTTTTCTCTTCTCCAATCTTAAAGGACAGCAAACAGATGTAGCAGCAGATGAAGGCCGCACTGATTATTGTTATCAATGGTTGAATATAAGAAGTCACTTACCCAGAGAAATCTGCAGAATACTGTCCATAATCAAATATATAGACTCTTGCTATTTGGCACAAGGTGAGGTATCCCAAAGCAAACACAAAGCAGTATCTAGAAATAAATAAAACATGGAATTAATTATCTGCCATAATCACATCTCTGTATAAATCAGTTTATGAATAAGAAAAAAAAAAATCTAAAACAAAATTAGCATTTTATCAGAATTTAAATCGTGCTAGATTTAAATATATAATTTACAGAGTTCATCAGTGTTACTGGCAGAGGTCTCCAGCGGGATAACATATAACTTATTCCTACAAACTCTGCATTTCCACGCTTATTCTAGTCTAACGTCCATTCTGTCCTCAGAATATTGTGAAAGGTCTGTGGTGATGTAGAATGGGGGCATGTGGAAATACACCCATTTGGACTCGGCACTTGATCGTTGTGCACGGATATAAATTAGACGCATGGGTGCAAATCTGTATACTAACGAGTGCAGTTGTGGCTGTTGGCATAAGAACAGTGGGTGGAACAGGTTTATTTATACGTAAGGAAAAACATATAAGGAAATGTATATAAAAAATATATACTGTATATAAAAAAATATATATACAGTAAGTATTGTTTTCAATACACTGTTTAAGTACATAGAAAGCACTGATTTCCGTTATATAGCCTTTATATTATATAACCTGTATATCTTGAAGGGTTCATAAGGTAACACGTAAAAATAATGTATGAATAGGTCACCTCAAAATATAACAAGTACTGGTTGCAGAACCAAATATACATTTTAAATCAATTTATTAATATTTCTGAAACACACACTTAAAAAATATATATATTTTTGGATTTATTTAGTATTCCTTAGAAATAATCATAACATTTCTTAATTATGAATATAAAAAATATGCAGGGTGATTTATTTACACCTGGAGATAGAAAAAAATGTGACAAAGTACTAGCCAATCAGTTTCTGCCTTACAGGTTACAGGCTGTTTTGAAACATGACGAGTTTGTTTGGTTGGAACTTTTTTTGGTCTCTGATTTGTTTTGGTAAATACCCCCCCTAAGATTTTGTTTTAAAAACAATGTGATTTATAACAAATTAGGGGGTATTCGATTCTCCCCCCCCCCCCCACACACACACTATTTTCAAAGGGGGAAAATGGCAGCGGGCGCCTATTCAATGCTGTATTTTCCGACAGCCTTGAAGAGGCATCTCGGAAGAATGGACTTGGCAGGCCCGTCTTGTCAAGAATGGCCGTGGATTGTCGAGATCATGGCCATTTATGCAGCCACGCCCATTTCTTCACCGATCGGCAGGCGGGACATTGAATCCCACCTGCTGATTAACAGGCAAGTGGGCTGAGAATGGGCCAGGGTCATGACTGTTGGAACGTCACGACAATCGTGACCCTATCAATCCCAGTTTATGACTGTTGGCGGGGGATTGAATACCGCCATTATTCTCAATTAGTCTCGCACTACACAATCAAGATTTCTGATTCATCTATTTTTAGTATTTATTGTAAACTAGAGATGGGTCAGCACCCCAGTACATAATAAAACACACTTACTAATACCCTTTGCACACTGCACTTGTTAAAACGGTATATTGCCGTTTTTTTTTTCCATTTTAAAACATTTAAGGCTGCAGTGGGAAAGCGCCAGAGTTAATTTACTGATTAAAGATAACCGGTATTTCAAAACATTTAAAAAGCAGAGTCCTACACATTTCAGAGACGTTTTTTATGCAGTGAGAATGGCTCTAAAACGGTATTTAGTAAAAACAACAGACTACAGACCTGTGATAGGCTGTCCCCTGCGTTCTGCCTTGGAACGTCTTTTAAACGGGTTGACTGAGGTAAATGGTACAGTACTTAAACGGTATTTAAAATGGTAATCTACTGCAGTGTGCAGGCTCAGACCCGTTTTAAATACCGTTTCAAAATTCAGTTTTTTAAAAAGTGTTGGCAATGTGAAAGCGGTATAATGAACATACTTAACACAAACATACTCCATTAATTAGATTAGTCGCAGGCTAAAAACCCAAATAGTTTGAAAACGAGCTGTATTTAAAATATTGTTTCATAAAAGGTGAGTGTAGTCCCACAATGTTCCCACATTATTTTGACAGGAACCTCATGTTACTGTGTGATAAAAGGGACCCTACTCCTTTTGTTACCCCTCAGTCTATGGCTTCCTGCTTGCACCCATCTCTCCGCTACCATGATCACATTGCCCCATGTCATACACAAAGGAAATACAGGAAAAAAGTGAATAAGGGAAATGAGCATACAGTATACATGACAGCAACACCGCAACCCCAGGCTGCAACCAGAACCTCCTAATCCTGGCTCCGTAATGGGAATTATAGGCAAACCAAAACAAACTGCGTAGGTGTTGTATAACCTTGAAGGGGATTATATATATGTAGATCAAAGCTGCCCTTTCCTTGAACCACATCTGTACCAGGGTAGAAGTAAAGAGGATTCTGCTAGAGGAGAACTCAGCATTTCACACCCAAATTCTCACTGTATCCAGTCTGTAGAGAACGTAATGTCATTGTAATGCCAGCTCTTTGCTTTAGATGTGGCATAGTCAGTGTGGGCATTTACATTATATCAGAGTTAAACTAGAAATTACTCCATTGGAATAGACAAAGCAGAATTTACAAAACCGCTTCACTGTCGTCAACCCTGCACTGACATCAAGGGTTAAAGGGCAATTCCTGGTATTCCGAGCAGAATGCTGGTTTCTCCTTGTGTAGGCAAATGTGTCCTGTGCTGCGGTGCTATCGGTGTGCTGGAAGATGCACTCACAATCATGTATGCAAATGATGAAATATTACATATTAAAGTAAAATACTCCTCTCTCGAAGAGCATTCCAGGCTGTGGGAAGAGGAGTTGATCACCCAGGGCCTTATTTTGGTTCATTCTTTCTGACAAAATCCTTCTTAGATGGACAAAACCATGTGCACTGCAGGGGGGCAGATGTAACATGTGCAGAGAGAATTAGATTTGGGTGAGAAATTTTGTTTCTGTGCAGGGAAAATACTGACTGCTTTATTTTTACACTGCAATATAGATCTCACTTTGAAGTAAAACCCCACCCAAATCTAATTCTCTCTGCACATGTTACATCTGCCCCACCTGCAGTGCACATGGTTTTGCCCATCTAAGAAGGATTTTGTCAGAAAGAATGAACCAAAATAAGGCCCCCAGTGACAATAAAACACATACCTTTAATAGCGTTATTTAATGGTTGTAAAAAATGCATTAATGGCCTATTGGTTTCTATGACCATGAACCTAGTTGTGGGGGAGCGCTACAGCAGTGTGTTACTAGTGCTGCATATCCAGCTTATACCGCTTTCACACTGCCTAAACGTTTTAAAAAACTGTATTTTGAAATGGTATTTAAAACGAGTCTGAGCCTTCACATTGCAGTAGATTACAGTTTTACATACCGTTTAAATACCATTCAGTCAACCCGTTTAATCCCCTGGACATGTTTCAAGGCAGAATGCAGGTGACAGCCTATCACAGGTCTGGAATCTGTTGTTTTTACTAAATACCGTTTCAGAGCCATTCTCACTGGATAAAAAAACGGCTCTGCAACATGTAGGACTCTGCTTTTTAAACGTTTTGAAATACCGGTTATCTTTAACCGGTAACTGAACTCTGGCACTTTCCCACTGCAGCCTTAAACGGTTTAAATGGAAAAAAAGGGCAATATACCGTTTAACAAGTGCGGTGTGATGCTGCTTTCAGACCGCATAACTGGCTTTGACCCTGTATTTGGAAACGTTTCCAAAAACGGGTCTGCCAGATAAAACCCCTTTCACACCGCAGCACTTAAACGGTATATTACCGTTTAAGTGCCGATTTTTTGACACTGGCAGACCCGTTTTTGGAAACTTTCCAAATACAGGGTCAAAGCCAGTGCAGCCTTCAGCCCTCCCCTCCGTGCAGCTCCCCCCCCCCCTCGCGTGTCGACCGAGAGCATGTCGACGCCCCTGCGCATGTCGACGCCCCCGCGCATGTCGACGCCCCCCCACCCCACCCCGCGTGTCGGCGCCCCCCCCCCCGTGTCGGCGCCCCCCCCCCCCCCGTGTCGACTTACCCCGTGCCGGTACCTCCGTTGTGGACTGCAGCTCAGTATGCTCGGAAAGCACTTATGAAAAAAGTGTCTTCCAGAAAATGGCTGCCCCATAGGAAACCCTGTTTAAAAAAACTGTCTTCCGTATGGGGGGCAGCCATTTTCTGAAAGACACTTTTTTCATAAGTGCTTTCCGAGCATACTGAGCTGCAGTGCCGGGAACCACAACGGAGATACCGGCACGGGGTAAGTCGACACGGGGGGGGGGGGGGGGCGCCGACACGCGCGGGGGGGTCGACACGCGGGGGGGCCGTCGACACGCGCGGGGGGCGTCGACACGCGCGCGGGGGGTGTCGACGCGCGGGGGGGGGGGCTCCAGTGCTGTGAATACTTAATGAGCGCTCATTAAGTATTCACTGTGCTGAATTTAGGACCCAGCTCATTGGCTGGGTCCTAAATACCGTTTCTGAGCCGATTTTTGCGCTAAAATACCGGTTCAGAAACGGGTAGGACCCTGCATTTTAACCGGTTAGAAAAAACGGCATTTTCTAACCGGTTAAATGGGACTGGACCTTTCAGACCGCACACATTACCGTTTTAAAACGGTAAAAAAACGGCAATTTACCGTTTTAAAAGTGCGGTCTGAAAGGGGCATGAATGGGCTATAATTAATGCAATCTGTAATCTGTGACGCTAAAAGGTTTTTAGTGGAAAAGAAAATGCGGCTTATATTGCAATAATATAAACTCAAGGCATTATTTCAAATGGAATAGCCAATAATATATTACTATTACATGAATACATTATTACAGTCTGGCCTTGTAAACTGCAGGACGTTTGGGTCCAGGCCTCTGCTAAAAACAGATTTTATGCACCACAATTCAGCCGAGATAGAAAAACAGAAAACAGGCTATTCTATAGCATAGCCGTACGTTCCTAAGAGGAACATGAGAATCAATACACATTTGTCAATTCCAGTCAGTGGCGGATCATAATAGGGGTGCTTGGGGTGCATGACCTGGGGCCCAGAACTGTCACGGAGCCCGGCTATCTGCAATTAAAATGACTTCTGAGTGATTCAGTATGACACAAAGCAGTGGGCTGTAGTCAGAATTCAGCCCCCCAAAGCTTTTTGCGTTTCCCAGACCATCATCCATAGATTTTATAATCCAGTATTTAGACCACAAGCACATTACTTTAAGAAAATATATAGATTTTTTTTTTTCGAGCACATGATGTACAGATCTAGAGAAAAAAAAAAGCCTGAGACAATTATATTGTTGTATAATCCAATGGACTTGTGGTGCTACTATTGTGCCTTGTTAAATTCATGGAGAATAAAGGGCTCTATTTAGCTCAAAAGGCAGATTTTACATGGCTACATATTATAGCAGTCCTAATTATCGTTAACATCTTGCTGAGGCAACACACACAGGGGCAGATTTATTAAGCTCGGTGAAGTGATAAAGTGTCTGGTTTTTATCACCGGCCAATCAGCTCCTAACTGTGAAGTTACAGGCTTGGTTTGAAAAATGACAGGTAGGAGCTGATTGGCCGGTGATAAAAAACAGACATTTTATCACTTCACCGAGGTTAATAAATCTACCCTAGAGCGAGGCATGCCCACCAGAATTAAGCATTCCACCGCACTGGGAACCCATTCTGGGGCTTCCAGTGTCTGCATAACAAACATAAAACAAAATAAACTGAAAAAAAAAAATAGGTAACAAAAAAAATTGAAATAAGTTTAAAAGGAAAATAAACCAAATGATTAGATAAGAACAGAGGTAGTTTAATCCTCTTGGATGGGGGCTCACATGGGTGCTGATTACACCATTTTAAATAGCCTACGATAGATCGGGAGTGAAGTGTTGTTAGTTGTTTACTTAGCGGATGGTTTACTAGGCCAAAGCATCACTGCTCACAGGCTTCCCACCCTCCCTCCACTTTTGGCGGCTTGTGGCAGAAAAGAACGGCAAACAACCAGTACGGGTGCAATTGTTTTAGTTGAGATGCACCCCCTTCCTTGACTGGTAATAGGCTGTACCACTCCAAAGGGGGACAGTATCATCACCCAAATGGGTGGGTTGTCAGTTTAGAAGGGGAGCGGTTACCTTTTGTAATTTGTCCAGGTTTTATAAAGGCGGCTCCGCCTACAATGTCTGTTGTCGGTTGTAGTTGGGCATTGCCAAATGGCTGATTCCTGCCAGTCGTTTCTTGCCACCATACATTCTTAAAATCCCAAATAATAATAACAGTTTCACTGCCGAAATTTACATCTCAGTGTCTTTATTTATTTTTCGAGTTTACGGTTAAGTGATCTGCACCCATGACACTCCTCCTCATGCGATACAAGGATTAGTAATGCTTTATTTCATTAACTAAAGCATAATAATTACTCCCTATTACACCCATTATCACCTTCCTGCCATTGTGATCACGATCAGAGAATTGCAGCTGTACACTATAATCCTTGTTCAATCGGTTACCCTAAGCTTTGCGCGAGGAACCAATCGAAGGAGGCGAGTAAATAGGTAATCAGTCTATATTCAGCAAAAAGAAGCCGAAAACTGGTTTCACTGGATTTATAGGTTCCCCCCATACAGTAATTAAACCTCTAGTGGTTATTTATTAAATGGTGAAAACCCCCTGGTGGTAAAATGTCCTTGCAAGTGACGCTACTATAGCACAATGCTGGGAGCCTTTCAGATTCAAACAGGACTTCACATGTTCAACAACTTAGCGCCGGTCATAATAAGGGATCTGTTGCAATTACATATCTGGGATAAGCGAATGTGTATTTTGGTGTAGTGGCCTTACAAATAAAAAGTTACCATCACAGAAGAAATGGTTAATCCAGAGAGGCTAAAATGCATTGTCCACCTACCCGCGGCAACCGGAGTGCGAAGCACAGTTTGGGCCAGATGTGTCAAGCTTCAAAAAGTGATAAAATGGAGAGTGATAAACAACCAGCCAATCAGCTCCTACCTGACATTTTCAAACCCAGCCTGTAACATGGCAGGTAGGAGCTGATTGGCTGGTTGTTAATCACTCTCCATTTGATAACTTTTTGAAGCTTGACACATCTGGCCCTTTATGAATGGGGCTATGATGGCAGTGTCCTGCTGCTGTGTTACATTATAGCACTGGAACGCAACAGCTACACATTATTTACTGGCATGATTAACTTCTCCCATGTACAACAGCAGCGGGAGCAACAGCACAAAACACAAATGCACAGGGATTCATGCTTCAAGGTTCTACATCCGAACAAGGCCTGAAGGAGGAAAGAGGAGCGGATCAGCAGATGAAGAGTTGTACAGAGTAAAGAGTTGACCTTTCCAGTAGCCAGAGGTGGCCCAACATACAGCACATCACATGGGATCCGCCTCAGACCATTACGGACGCCCGCAGGGGGAAGTATGTCTCAATGTGTAGGTCCAGAATCCCAGGAATCTGCTTTGTTTGCAAAATACACATTTTGAGTTCTCTTCATCCTTAACCCAGACAGAATGGATCAAAGAAATTCTTGAATGAATTTAAGACATTCTGTGGTTGCCATATTGGCACCTTGTGATCTCTCAAAGATCATGGCTTGAGAGCGGTCACATAATTAAATACTATCCAGCCTATTAATTGGCTGCTCTGCAAATTAATAATGGCTGATTTCCCAGAACTGTACATGTAAGATATGACCCAACAGTGCCTGTACACATGATTTCTGTGTCAGAGCCATGAATTGTCCAGAATTGGTGGGACCAGTTATGCAATCTCCATAGTCAGACATGATCAGTAGAACGGCCTCTATTGAAGAGTGGCCTAGGAGTAAGTAATTCTGCCCTGTTACTGCTTGGTCAGCTGTAAGTGCTCTTAGTGTGAAGTGGAAAGGCCTGGGTGCAACCGCAGCTCAGGTACAAAACTGTAGACCACACAAGGTTGCAGCACAAGACCACAGAGTTCGGAAGCGTGTAGCTCAGTTACAGCACCCCCTTCAGAGTTACACATGGCCCCTGGGAGCACAAAAAGGGTGCATTGGGATTGGGACCATCTGGCTGTTTGATGGACAAGTTAGTGTTTGGCGAATACAAAGGGAAACATTTCCTGCCTGCTGGAGATTAATGGTCAGGGGAGGTATTTCATGGCTTGGCTTGGGCCTATATACTATACTAGCTCCACCAAATTCGGCACTGTGGGGTAGCTTGAACAGGATTAGGGTTTTGGCAAGCTATGCAGTTTAAGCAACATTGCTTTGGAGGGTATGGTATAACTTACCGACAGTCAGGATTCTGACGGTAATTCTCCGACATTGGAATCCTGACTATCAGGAGCCCGACAGGGGGGCGAGCACATTGAAGCCCCTTGCGGGCTCGCTGCGCTCGCCACCTATTCTATACTCCCTCCATGGGCGTCGTGGACATCCACAAGGGAAAATAGCCTGTGTAACTCGGGATACCAACTTTTGGGCTACTGACAGGATTCCGATGTCGGAGAAACAACCACCGGAATCTTAAGGCCCCCATACACTAGGGCGACTTGTCCTTAGGACAAGTCGCCCCCGACTTCCCCCTGAGCTTCCCCGGCTGCTCCCCGGGGGAGCTTGATTAGATTGGCACTTGATGTGCCATTTTTTACATGTGATAAATCGTCTCGATTTATCACATGCAAAAAACCCGGGGAGCAGGGAGGGGGGGGCTACAGAGCAGGGCTGCTGGTGGGAGCAGGGGGGGCTGGGGACGCTGCGGGGGACACAGGCGGCATAGAGCCGGGCAGAGGGAGCCGGGAGCTGTCAGTGCTAGAAAAAAGAGCCTATACAATGAATGGGCAGCCTGTGATTGGCTGAGCGCTCTATCAGCCAATTGCTGACTGGCTGAGAGATCACTCAGCCAATCAAAGGCCGCCCATTCATTGTATGGGCTTTTTTTTTTTTTATTCAGTACTGACAGCTCCCGGCTCCCCCTGCCCGGCTCTATGCCGCCTGTGTCCCCCGCAGCGTCCCCAGCCCCCCCTGCTCCCTCCACTGCCACGCCGCCCCACTAGGTCCCAAGTCGGGTGGTCGGACGTGCAGCAGGTCCGACCACCCGACGCAGATCCGATGCGCACGGGACCGCGCATCGGATCTGAGGGGAGATCAAAACTAGCCGATTTTGGTCCAATTTCGGCCAGATCCGTCCGATCTGGCCGAAATCTGACCAAAATCGGCTAGTGTATGGGGGCCTTTAGTTGTCGGTCACTCATCCGCCACCTGCTTAGGATTGTCTGCCAGCAGAGCTCCAACGGAAGAGCAGTCAGTCGGCAGCTTCTGCTCGGCAATGATGTCTGAAACCACAGGAAGCTGTACTGATATCTGTTCTGTAATTCCCCCTTTCAGACATACTGTACCCCCAGGAATTTCCCTGCTCAAAATTGACGTTTTCACTTCTGCAAAATCCAGGATTTTTGATCGAGTCCACCTTTCACACTACTCCACAGACCCGGGAAATTCCTGGGTTGGCCCATTTCAGACATAAGCTGTTTTTTTTTTTCCCAGTTTTTAAAGGCATTTCAGGTGGATGGTTTGCAGGAACACAATATTTGGGTCATGCAAAATTAGAGGAGGCCTATAATGTCTTCTTCTCTTCTTCTCTGCACAGCACTGTGTTCCTCTCATGTGTGGCGTCTGACTGTCTCCGGCTGCCACTGATGATGTCATCAGCAGGCATCCCTGGGTCGCATCATTCAGACTTAACCCAGGGTGCCAACCTGGGAATAAAAAACCCCGGAGGATGTCTGCAAGGGGGTATAAATCAGTCTGCTTCTAATGTACCTCATTCCAGTCAGCGATAACACCTGCTTTTTATTCCTAATCTGCATTGTTTTCCAGGAGTGAACGACTTCTGCGTACTTTCTCAATACTTTCCCCCTCCAGTGTCCCGCATAGGGAAGCCAATCCCGGGGCATTTTTTCAATCCCGGGATTCGGGATTGAAAAATGCTCAATCCCGGGATTCCCGGGATTGGCTTCCCTAATTTGAAAAAAAAAAAACGCCCCGGCCACCCTGCACATTCACAGAACTTACATTTGCGGGTGGTGGGTGGGTGGGCGAGCGTGCAGATATTGCTGGGAGCCGGGTGGGCTGCAGGTATGTCCGCTGGGCGGGTGGGCAGCTTCAGCTGGGCAGGCGGGTGTACAGCTTCGGGTTAGCAGCTTCAGCTGGGCAGCTTCAGCTAGGCGGGTGGGTGGGCAGCTTCAGCTGGGCAGCTTCAGCTGGGCGGGTGGGTGGGCAGCTTCGGGTGGGCAGCTTCAGCTGGGCGGGCAGCTGTTCGGGTGGTCGCGTAGCTTGGCGGGTGGGCGGGCGTGTGCTGTGTGTTGATAAGCCGGGTTGCTGGGTGTGTGGGCGGCTCCGCTGTGTGGCCTGCGCAGCGTGACAGCTGACCTCATCATGCTGCGCAGGCCGCACGCCGGGTATGGGAGAAGCCGGGCAGCGTCTGAGCGGGTGCTCAGACGCTGCCCGGCATTAGACTGCACATGTGCAGTCTAATCCCGAAATCCCGGGATTGGAATCTCCAATCCCGTGATTGAAATCCCGGCATTTTGGAGGCCAAATCCCGGGATCCCGCCGATCCCGATCCCGGGATTGGCCACCCTAGTCCCGCATTCAAACAGTGTGGTCCTTCTCAGGATCATTCATTGTTAAAGAAATTTACTAAATCTTCGAAAAATGAAAGAAAGAAAAAGTGATGTTGCCCATAGCAACCAATTAATTATATTTTCTAGGATGCAATAGAGAGATGTTACACAGAATCGGATTGGTTGCTATGGGAAACATCACCTTTTTAATTTATTTTTTTAAGCTGTAGTCAAATGGCTCCTAAGGTTCAGAAAAGCCGTGCCACCAAGTTGGTCCATATACTGTATGTTGGGCACACCTGTAACCCGAATGTTTGGTCAGTTTAATAACACAAGCAAGTTGTCGCCAATGAGTCGCAGCTGTAACAAGATCCTCTGGATATCACTGCCTCCAGAACACTCCGCTCTGCCACTGGGTCAGGTATTATTATTATTATTATAATTTTATTTATAAGGCGCCACAAGTGTTTCGCAGCGCCGTACAAAGGAACAATACAGGGAGACAAAACTTGGCATAACATTGAATAAATAACAAAAATACAGTACAAATAAAGAGCGCCACAGTTCAATACACATTACAGCTTAAATGTAAGTAGTGAGGACTCAATCAACATACAACTAGAGGCTTGAGGCCAATGATGGAGATGAGTATGAAGATGGTCACTGAGTGTTGGAGTAAAGGAGAGCTGTGAGTGAAATGTGAAGAGAAGTGGGCTTTGACAACAGGAGGGAAGAGGGCCCTACTCGGAGGAGCTTACAATCTAGTAGGAAGGGGAAACAGACAGATTACAAGAGGTGCAAGCGAGGGGGTGGTGGTTAGATAGCAGGATGTAAACAGGCAAGAGGTCGGAGAACCAGCTGGTTTATGCAGTGGAAGGGTATGCTTTGATGAATAGGTGAGTTTTCAGTGCCCGTTTGAAGCTTTGCAAGGTCCGGGAGAGTCTAATGGAGCGAGGGAGTGCGTTCCACTGAAGGGGTGCAGCACGGGCAAAGTCCTGTACTCTAGCATGGGAAGCAGTTATCAGGGTGGTATGATATGGTATGATATGGCATCAGTTATAACGTCAACATGAGAATGTCAACCTAGTCGTAATGAAGACATTCACCATGTCAGCATTCATCATGTAGCCCAGGCATGTCCAACCTTGGCCCTCTAGCTGTTGTGTGTACCATCATGCCTTGCCACAGTTTTGCTATTAGAGAATGCTAAAACTATTGCAAAGCATGCTGGGATGTGTAGTTTCACAACAGCTGGATGGCCAACGTTGGACATGCCTGATGTAGCATGTGTGAAATGTTTATATGTTAGAATGCGGACATACTGGGCCAGATGCACAAAGCTTCAAAAGTGATAAAAATGGAGAACGATAAACAGAGATATATATGCTACAAGTACATATCATTTTACAGAATGCACTTGATAAATGTTGCTTCAAAGCTGATTGGTTGCCATGGCACACTTCTTAACGCTTATCACCGCTGCATACATCTAACCCTGGGGTAGCCAACTCCAGTCCTCGAGAGCTACCAACAGTGCATGTTTTCCAGATCTCCTCACAGAAACACAAGTGAAGTAATTAGCTCCACCTGTGGATCTTTGAAAATGTTTCAGCTAGTAATGAGTGCACCTGTGCAGCAGCTAGGTTGTCTGGAAACTGTGAACTGTTGGTAGCTCTCAAGGACCGTAGTTGGCTACCACTGATCTAACCCCTATGTTCCTTACCATATACAGACACTCGCTAGGGTTCAAATTTTCTTGAAAGCCAATTAACCTACTGGTATGTTTATGCCATAAAGGAGGAAGGAAACCAGAGTACCCAGAGGAAACCCACCCAAGCGGGTGTGGTATAGGGGTCCGACAGTCATTAGCCCGACTGGCCGGACTCAGACAGCATGGTGAGCACAACAAAGCCCCTTGCTTTCGCGTATAGCCGTTGGCCGTCGGGCACCCGGCTGTCTGCGTTTTGATAGTCGGGATCCCGACGTTGGCTAAATAACTGTTAGGACCCCGTCCGGCACCCCACGCAAGCACAGGGTGAATTTACAAACTCCCGGGTGAGAATCCATTACCTTATTGCTACATGTCGGTATTACTAACCATAATAACGTTTGTGGCGTTATGTGTAACAAGGGATGGACATCATTAGGTGATTGCATTTTAGTATATGTATTGTGTACCACTAGCTCAGGCATGTCCAAACTGTGGCCAGCTGTTGTGAAACTACACATCCCAACATGCCTTGCCATAGTTTTAGCATTCCCTAACAGCAAAACTGTTGCAAGGCATGCTGGGATGTGTAGTTTCCCAACAGCTGGAGGGCCATGGTTTGGACATCCCTTCACTAGCTGCATTCAATAGCGCTAGGACTTCTGGTCCCCAGGAGATGGATACCGGATGGCATTGCAAAGATTTGAATAACAATAAACATTTTTTAACTCAAAAAAATTGCGATTCAGTTTAAGCAAAACTAAGATCATTTTACTGTGTTCTCGTCAAAGTCTGAGTTATGAATGCCATGGTAACCAGCGTTAGAAGAGCTGAGGGCTTTGCGAAATGAAACGCAGCACGACAAATCCAGCGCATTGTAGCACTGACGGCTGTTCTTAAAAGGCAAAATTCAGGTTGCTTTATTTTTACTCTTGCATTCATAATCTTTTATGCGAGAGTGAGAAAAGCCCTCTGCAGGCGATATATTTAAAGACAACACAGCTGGACACATGCCAAGTGACTGAGCCGCTCAGCACACATGCCCCATGCACTGAAACACATACACCTCAGGGTTATTATCACCAGTAATAAGGACGATTGTGGAAAATGATTGTATTATTGTGTTTTATCATGGGCCTATCTATCCTATGTTATTATCACTGTGCTCAGACTTGCAGTATTGATCTCATCTCAGTTGGTGGCCTGTAAGCAAATGCAGGGGAATTTCTAGATTGCAGAACTCCAAACTCGTAGCTGACATCAAACTGTACAAGACTAGGATAGAGTGAAAGTCCAGGTTATTACTGACGGTGTAACATACCTCACAACTTGTAGGGAGACTAAGGAGGGACACAGCGATGCGCGCCGCAGGGGTGCCGGAAATTTCAAGGGCGTGGCATAATTAAAGGGGCATGTTCTATACTCGCGGGCCTCCCGCGAAGCCACGTCACGTTTTGATGCTATGGGGGCATGAGAAAGAGGCTCTGTGAGCCTCTAGCCATGCCCCCAGACACTGCCGGCCACGGGAGGAACGCGGGAATGTCCCCAAAAACTGGGACATTCCCGCGGTAATCGGGACTGTTGGGAGGTTTGGTGTAATGAAGCGGATTTCAGGAATATTAATGTGGGACAAACATCTATAGCCTATATTTTTGGGTTTGGAATCTGTGAATCAAGGATTTCTAACATGTTGGATGTTGGATGCGTGGGTAGTACTTTTTGCACTAGATCGCATTGCATCTAGTTCAAAACGCACGCTGTTGTAACATATCACATGCGTTTTGAACTAGATGCAATCTAGTACAAAACGCAAGGAGCACATCACATCGTGTGTGGTCACCTTTAACCAAATACATAGCCACAAGGACAAAAAAAACTGGGTGTGTGGTGCATGATTAACAGCAGCTGGCAAGGGGTCGTCACGCCCCTAAAGTTCAAGAGAAATATACAAACTTATGCCATATCTCAGATGGTGTTACAATAAATTATATTTATTAACTCTACTAAAGATAAATGTAAAAATAAGTAAAATAACTTAAGAAAATATACATCAAAATAGATAAAAATGAAAATAAAGGAAAGGGGTAGGTGTCACTGTTGTGACATCAAGTGGTATATATTAAAAAATCAAGGAATATTCCATAAGATTAATAGGGAAAGTTTTTCATGTTACCAACTAGCAGCAGCCCACAGATGTTTGTTGGATGATGGAATTTGTATAGCGGTCCCTCCAATAATGGTAAACAAAGTAGTGGGATGACATTGCTCTATAATTTCAAGAGCTAACGATATCCTGATGGTGACCACTGGTTGTCTGGTACATCTTTTAGGGATCTGGCTAGGTATCCCAAAGGCAGTTGTTTGCGTTTCCCAGTCTCTGGTGGTTTCCCAAATAGGTACTCAGTGTGCGCAATGCATTTCCCTGGATTAGTAAAGTTCCGGCTTCCCCAGGAGTGAAATGAGGCTACTGCAAATAGTGCCAGACCTTTCAATCCCAGACCAATTACAGTTTACCCGTAAGCGATAGTGTCTTTATTACAGTCCCGGAAAAAGGGGTTTGTGGAGAGCAACAAGCGCTCATGGTGGACCTGCTTGGGTGTGAAATCCAAATGTGAGTGGGACGGTCGTGCTCAATCCTGGGCAGACCAGATTCCCTATGTTGCCTCACTAAAGGTGCCCACACTCTAGAACGATTTTTTGGCCGATTGACCGATTTTCGATAAAATCGGCCAATATATCATCTGATGTTTACCGATAATCGGTCGAAAATCGGTAGATTTTGGTCCGATGCGTGCTCCCGTGGATCTTTTGCTAAATCTTATGATCTTACATGCTGCATGAAAGATCAAAAGATTTAACAAAAGATCCTTAGGAATGCACACGGGATCTCAAGAAAAATCTTTGGTAAAGATGTGCGCTTGCCTGAAATCTTTTGTCCAGGACAGAAAAAAAATTTCAAGGCTAATTTATGCACACATCTTACGATCGCAGATCTTTCTAGTGTGTGGGCACCTTAACTTTAAAATTCAAATTCTCATTCCCATAAGGGTTTCTTTACAAATTCAAGTGTGATGATTATCAATAATCCTTTCTCAATGACCGGCACTTACATTAAATTTCTATCACGAGTGCCTGTTTATTATAGTCCCATCCAAAGACATATGAACTAAAAACATCAGGATGAGTTTAGTTGCTGAAAAAAAATGTTTAATTAAATCTTTGGATCTTTAGAACATCACAATCCTGGGATTTAGTCCAAAAGATTAAGGTAGGAAAGCTGAAATAAAATGATGGCATTTGTGGATGACCTGTTTCTGTATGTGGCTAATCCTGAGAATATCCACCCTAATATAGAGAAAATAGAACAGTTTGGTGGAATATGGAGAGCGCTAACATTCTAAAGGATAGTACAGGTTGAGTGTCCCTTATCCAAAATGCTCGGGACCGGAAGAATTTTGGATAACGGATTATTCTGTATTTAAGAATATTTTTATATATCAATGATCTATCTTGAGGTATCTTGCATTTAGGTTGTAAAAACTCATGAAATACACACAAATATATTTTATTTGTGCATAAAACAAGGTTTCAAAACATGAAACTGAATTTAAATGCCAGGCAATCATTCTTTTGCACATATTTAGTGCCAGTTACATATCATGCCCCCAGTAGTGCCAGTTACAGATGTCCCAGTACTGTAGATCCAGTTACATATCATGTCCTCAGTAGTGCCAGTTACAGATCATATCCTCAGTAGTGCTGTTACAAATGTCCCCAGTAGTGCCTGTTACATATCATGTCCTCAGTAGTGCTGTTATAAATGTCCCCAGTAGTGCCAGTTACATATCATGTCCTCAGCAATGCTGTTACAGATGTTCCCAGTAGTGCCAGTTACATATCATGTCCTCAGTAGTGCCAGTTACAGATGTGCCAGTTACATATCATCCTCAGTAGTGCCAGTTACATATCATATCCTCAGTTGTGCTGTTATAAATGTCCCCAGTAGTGCCAGTTACATATCCTGTCCTCAGTAGTGCTGTTATAAATGTCCCCAGTAGTGCCAGTTACATATCATATCCTCAGTTGTGCTGTTACAAATGTCCCCAGTAGTGCCAGTTACATATCATGTCCTCAGCAATGCTGTTACAGATGTTCCCAGTAGTGCCAGTTACATATCATGTCCTCAGTAGTGCCAGTTACAGATGTGCCAGTTACATATCATCCTCAGTAGTGCCAGTTACATATCATATCCTCAGTTGTGCTGTTATAAATGTCCCCAGTAGTGCCAGTTACATATCCTGTCCTCAGTAGTGCTGTTATAAATGTCCCCAGTAGTGCCAGTTACATATCCTGTCCTCAGTAGTGCTGTTATAAATGTCCCCAGTAGTGCCAGTTACATATCATGTCCTCAGTAGTGCCAGTTACATATGTCCCAGTAGTGCCAGTTACATATCATCCTCAGTAGTGCCAGTTACATATCATCCTCAGTAGTGCCAGTTACATATCATCCTCAGTAGTGCTGTTATAAATGTCCCCAGTAGTGCCAGTTACATATCCTGTCCTCAGTAGTGCTGTTATAAATGTCCCCAGTAGTGGCAGTTACATATCATGTCCTCAGTAGAGCTGTTACAGATTTCCCCAATAGTGCCAGTTACATATCATGTTCTCAGTAGAGCTGTTACAGATGACCCTAGTAGTGCCAGTTACAGATCCATACCTCCCAACTGTCACGATTACAGCGGGACTGTCACGATTACAGCGGGACAGTCCCGATTTTCCCACACAAAATACATGGGGACCTATGTACTACAGATCCATACACACTTGCCGAACCCCCTGCCACCTATAATGGTGGTGCCGGGGACCCGTGTGTGTGTGTGGGGGGGGGGGCATCGGCTCTGAGGTGAGTACCGGCAGGGTGACAGCAGTCATGCATGGCTATCGTTGACGATGACCTCCCTCCTCTGGATATGCTGGATGAGGGAGGGGGTCATTAATGAAGTTTGGGAATGAGCACAGTGAACGACAGGTAGTGTACACACTAGGTGATATTGTCCCCAATATCGCTCAGAACACCCTTTCTGAGCACCTAGAGTGTATGGGGCTTAAGCCTCAGAGAAAGATAAAGTGGACAGAGATAAAGTACCAACCAACCAGATTCTCTCATTTTCAAACACAGCCGGTATCAGGGCAGCTAGTAGCTGATTGGCTGGAACTTTATCTATGCCCACTTTATATCTCTCCAAGGCTGTGTACATAGTGGTCTGTATTACAGTACAAGGGGCAGGATGTAACAAGCAGCTGCGGTACATGCCGCCACACATCGCAATCATACTAATCACATATGTACTAACATATGCGATTACTATCGTAAAGGGCAGGACTTGCACTAAGAGCTGCCCTTTGCAAAGCAGCAGGCGGGGAATGAGTGAGTCTCTGTGGCTTTCCACCATCCTGCTGTGCCCGGGAGCCTCCTGCTCAGACGGCTGCAGTGGCTGCCAGGCTCCGCCTCCTCCTACCTGCACCCGGAAGAGGTGACTGGGAGGAGGAGGTCACTGGTCCTGGCAGCACAGCAGGATGCTGCCTGGACAGAGGTGAGGGGGTAGGGGGCAGACTCGGGGCGACGCGGGACAACAAAGAAAGTCCATAG
The DNA here is from genome assembly GCF_055691185.1 of Crinia signifera. NCBI lineage: Eukaryota > Metazoa > Chordata > Amphibia > Anura > Myobatrachidae > Crinia > Crinia signifera. The sequence continues at coordinate 300,092,962 of NC_139219.1, forward strand.
GCTTCTATGGGGTTACACCACCTAGAGCTGGCGTAACCCCCACGGCGAAGCTCTGGCGGCAGAGCTTTACTGCATATGAAACCTGCCTGAGCACGGGTAGAATCTACAATCGTTTATTAATGTCTTTTTTTGTTGTTGTTTTTGAGTCATGGTTGGCAGAATTGTGCATCATTGTTACCATTGACTAACATGGCAGTGTAACTTTCCTCTTATAGTTATTTATAGCTGGTCGCAGACAGCTGCCTACTGCTTTACTGCATCACTACCTGACCTCCACATCATATGAAATTAAAATTCATAGATTGCTTTCCCGTGGAGTGTGTCATTACTGTTCCTTTTCTGCACTGCCTTTGTACCTTGCTCTATGTACTGTATAATACTTTATACCTGCCATGTAGCCTAGGATACGTCTTTATATACTTCATACGGGTAAAAGAAAAAGCCCCCCCCCCCCCCCCCAAAAAAAAACAGCTTGTGTTCTATGCAGACGCAGATTCTGGGTGAGAATTCTCCTGCATTCCACTGTACAGTCACCCTAGGGCGAGCTGAAATAAACAATTATACAACACCACAAAACTAAAACTTCCTGATAGACCAGGGAAATAAAACCAGCCACCCTTTGTAGGGTCAATGAGCAGAAGCCGTGCACATAAAAAGGAAGATAAGGGCTGGGATATGCATGCACCCGGTGGGAGCCATGTTGGCGTCATGGCTGTGCATCAATGCACCGATGCTAGCTACACTGCGGCGTGTTTAGCGGAGAGAGGCCAGACAGCTACCAGCCTATACTTGGCATGATTAAAGGTCACAGAGAGCTCCCTCCAAACCCATCCACCACCACAGTATGGCAAAACACATAGTAACATAGTAATTAAGGTTGAAGTTCAACCTATCTGACTTGTTACTACTGACCTGAGTGAGACATATCTACGGGCTTCACTCTGCAGCACTGTTTGAGGGATCCGTCAGGAAACCTTCCCAGCATACCCTGCGTCTGCCCCTCTGTGTAGGTGCAGAGGGAATTCCTGGCCCGCAGACCCGGAAGAGCTGTCCTTTGCATTAATAATCACGATTATTAAGAATACAGTACCTGGTATCGCTACAAAATCCTCAATAAAAATTATTATTAATATTATTAATAAAAATGAACACGGTATCCGGCGATGTGTGGCGGGAAGGAACAACATGCTTTAGTGCAAAGTAAGTTAGCACCTGAATTTGATAATAGCGCTACATCTGAGACGAGCCCCCACATTTGGCCACGTTGTTTTTCTCTTCTGTCACCACCAAGCAGAGGTCATTGTACACTGAGTGCTCTACGTGCTACGCCAGCAGCAAATTATCCAATGTAACATGTTCTTTATATAATTCCTTTGCTTCCCTTAGAATACAACCATCGCCCCTTCTGTGGCACATCCCTTGTTACAAACCAATCTGCCAAATAAACGTAGCTTCCTTAACACGCTGAAATGCAACATGATTAATGAGTTGCTGTTATTATTATTAAACAAAAGAGGCCCCATCAATGAAGTCCTCCAAGTAAAGGCTTTGTGTTGCGGGTAAAGTGGGAAAAAGCAGGAGCCTAACAAATGAGATTGGAAGTGCTTAATGGCCTCAGGGAGGGCTGTAATGTAAGTCTAAATGCACTGTGGCCAATACATTCAGTCCATTAGTGTAGAGAATGGTCAAGGTAATTGGTGCTTATCAGTGGCGAGTCCTGGAGTAATGGGCCCTATTGGATTTTTATAGAATATTAAACCAATAGAAAGTCTGTGCTTCGATGCTTACAGATATATCAGTATATATTCAGTACTTAAACAGAACTATACAGATGAGCAAAGATGAACACACCTCCTGCCTTGTGCATCACTCAACGAATCAGATTACAAGGCTGTGTAGAGGAAGTGGTTAGAGATAGCTGTGATTAAATGATTGCTATGCTGAAGATTAACGGGCACCTTGCCTTCACGTTTTCTTAAGTGGACATGTCACTGGTGCCACCATTACCACTTATTAACC